>NC_141694.1:49534431-50134431 GCF_964263255.1 Lissotriton vulgaris | reverse complement strand
CCTGTAAATACATGACGCCATGTTGATCACAAGGCTTGCTCCGTTGTATGTTTCTCCACATTTGATTACACTGGGTTTATCATATGGATAAGCTCATAATGGGTATCATACTACGGATCCTAGGTATTATGTTCTTATATGTTTATTTACTATTAATTGTACTTAGTTTATCGTGTACACAGATTCATCATATTTCTTAGTGCTAAGTGTACTACCTAATGAGACTATTTTTGAGTACCAACAAGATTCCCTGTTACATGTGATATGTGTCACACATCTCTTAGTACGAGGAAGAATGATCAACCTGCGCACTCCCTTATGTGTACTCTAGTGCTCAATTGCTACACTACATTAGAACAACGTTTGTGTGCTGTTTGGTTGAAAGGCAGCCAGCCCTAGTAAATGATCAACCTCTGGTGGAAACTCCACTAGTGTACCAAACGCACTACCTGTGTAAAGTATTACATTTACAAACAATTAAGGCATTGTAGCTTGTCCCAGTAATCACTCATGAGAATTTTTCAAAAAATGATCTTGTATTTCTTCAGACAATACATGAATGTTACTGATCCAGCAAACTGATACATTTATACATAATAGTGTGAAATTCAAATGCATCAACGTTGTTGTATAATAATTGTAAGGGCAATCAAGCTAAATCAATCATATGCTTAAACTAAAAAAACTGACAAATCAAGCGCTTAATGGAAGAACACAATTTGAAAAAAAGCCCAATGCATTTCGGGGGGTTCCCTTCTTCAGGGGCACTGTAAGAAATAAAACATTGAATCACTTCATTATAACAATATATTTCAAAATTGTATGCTGAAAAGCTTACTTAACACGCTTATAATCAATCTCAACATGCAGTTCTAAAAACACAAACAAGGTGGACAGAACCAGTGTAACATAATAGCCATGTATGAGCTTATTATAAAGGTCAAAAAGTGACATTAAAAAAAGTCAACTTAAATAGTGTACTACGCCACCAAAAGGACACCATGGATGTGTGAAAATGTCAAACCAATGCCACCACTATGAGTAAAGCGTCCTCACTGTGGATAAGCAGTCACGTTATTAAGAGAAATCTAAATACCACCACTTAGTGAAAGAACTAGAGACCAGGTCCCTGTTTGCAACAGAACTCACTTGAAATAAAAAGACTGGAGTAACGATGAATGTGATGTTGACAAGAAACTTGTCTAAAATAGCCCTGCTGGACAAGACAGGAAAACCAATATTCTATTAGAATGAGACCAACTGCTCATGGAATAAACGTGAATGAATGAAACTCTGCCAAAACACTTACTGTAATGGGATCTATGACAGAATTTCGACAGACAGAATTTCGACCTACACAAATATCGGCGTAATTATATCGATAGCAAAAATATCGACGCCCTATGTACAACATGGTAAGTACCAAAATATCGAAAAAATAATATCGATGTTAAAAATATCGTTGTTAAATATATCGATTTTTTTAAAATTTAAAATAACATAAAAATACTGTAAATAATACTTATTAATTACTTAAACATATTTAAATATATGTAATAATGGTAAAAAAATTCATAATACATATTTAATTTAAAAAATAATAATTAAAAATAATATATAATATATACTTACTTAACAATAATTACTATTCCCACTCCAGTGGGTGCAACAGTAGGGAAAACTGACCCTGAACCCTAAAAATACCCCTTTACCCAAAAACCTAAAACTGACCCTGAACCCTAAAAATACCCCTTTACCCAAAAACTGAAAACTGACCCTGAACCCAAAAATACCCCTTTACCCAAAAACTGAAAACTGACCCTGAACCCTAAAAATACCCCTTTACCCAAAAACTAAAAACTGACCCTGAACCCTAAAAATACCCCTTTACCCAAAAACAGAAAACTGACCCTGAACCCAAAAAATACCCCTTTACCCAAAAACTGAAAACTGACCCTGAACCCTAAAAATACCCCTTTACCCAAAAACTGAAAACTGACCCTGAACCCTAAAAATACCCCTTTACCCAAAAACTGAAAACTGACCCTGAACCCTAAAAATACCCCTTTACCCAAAAACTAAAAACTGACCCTGAACCCTAAAAATACCCCTTTACCCAAAAACTGAAAACTGACCCTGAACCCCAAAAATACCCCTTTACCCAAAAACTGAAAACTGACCCTGAACCCTAAAAATACCCCTTTACCCAAAAACTGAAAACTGACCCTTAACCCTAAAAATACCCCTTTACCCAAAAACTGAAAACTGACCCTGAACCCTAAAAATACCCCTTTACCCAAAAACCAAAACTGACCCAGAACACTAAAAATACCCCTTTACCCAAAAACCCAAACTGATCCTGAACACTAAAAATACTCCTTTACCCAAAATTAATTAATATTACAATTAAATTACTTCTCACCCTATTCCCCTATAAACCCACAACCCGCTCCAGTAGTAAAACATATAATTTAGTTAAAAATAAACATAAATTATCAATTAATTATTCTATTAATCAATTAAAATAATTCATTGCCAATTAATATTTAATAGCAAAATAAATTAATCATTAAAAAATAATTATTTAATTACAAATAAATTACTTCCTACCCTATTCCCCTATAAACCCACAACCCGCTCCAGTAGTAAAACATATAATTTAATTAAAAAAATACATAAATTATCAATTAATTAATTAATCAATTAAAATAATTCATTGCCAATTAATATTGAATTGAAAAATAAATTAATCATTGAAAAATAATTATTTAATTACAAATAAATTACTTCCCACCCTATTCCCCTACAAACCCACAACCCGCTCCAGTAGTAAAACATATAATTTACTTAAAAATATACATAAATTATCAATTAATTAATCAATTAATCAATTAAAATAATTCATTGCCAATTATTATTTAATTGCAAAATAAATTAATCATTAAAAAATAATTATTTAATTACAAATAAATTACTTCCCACCCTATTCCCCTAAAAACCCACAACCCGCTCTGGTAGTAAAACATATTATTTACTTTTATATATTTTTTATTTATAAAAACATATTAAACACATATTATAACAATTAATTTAAATACTTAACTAAAATTTCTAACACATATTAGTAAATCGAAATTACTTACATCGATATATATGCTATCGATATAAGTAATTTCGATATTACTTACCTTAGGGTCGATATTCTGGCCATCGATATTCTGGACATCGATATTCTGTCCCATCGATATTAGCAACTCGATATAAGTGTAAGTCGAAATTAAAAAAATCGATATTTTGACTGTTTACCACTGTAATGAATGACAACTGTGCAATGTCTCATAATTTCACTATTAAATACAGTCAATTCTGGAACTGCTCATATGCAGACACGGATTTGTGGGTTTTCCTGCGTTCAAGAACGCTGATATGTAGACACACTCTGTGAAAAATAAATGAAACACCTGTAGAATGCTTGTGATCCAAACCTACTGCTACAATACTCATATGGCCATCTCTCACTAGAGACCTAGAGCCTAACTCGAAAACGCACAATGACATCCATATCTATTAAACTAATAATGGCCAGCACTCGTATACCGAAACCACTGATCATTGTAAATGATGAATACTGAATGCCAGAGACAAAACAAGATTACAAAAGCGCCCGTTTTTTAAACATGAGATAGTTAACTCCATTAACAACTCACCTTCCGTTAATGGCCACTGTTCCACTTCGGGTCGTATCTTAAATGCGTCAACTCGGCTTCAAACACTAGGGTAACTAGTGTCGACAATACTTCCCAACTGAACCTAAACAACGAAAATAACTGGTATCAACATCTCTTAGGGCACAATACCAATATTTATTATTTTCATTATCTATATTTCATGAGTAGCAGTTCTACAAGTACCTATAGCATAGTTCATGTTATGATTCTCATCCAGTCCTCTTTGTTATTCAGTCCCTTATTTACTGTGTTTAATTTTGAAATATACCACTGTTCTCTATTTTTACGTTTAGTTTCAAAGTTCCCACCTCTTTTGGAGGTAGCGATTTTTTCTATGATGAACCACGTAAATTCTGTATATTTGTTGTGAAAGTTAGTAAAATGCTCTACTAACGGGGCCTTAATTTTGCTCGTCTTAAGGGCTGATTTGTGTTCCAGAAGGCGAAGTCTCAACTCACGACCCTTTTCGCCCACATATGCTAAGCCACAAGGGCAGAGAATCAAATACACTACGTTACTGCTACGGCAGTTATTTAGTGTTTTAGAGGTCACCGTGAAACTGTTATGCGTCACTGTCTTTGTCACATTACAGTTTTCACAAACGGAACAATTTCCACATTTGTGGTTGCCCATAGCTTTGTTACCTGAGATGGTTCTTTGGGTTTTATTGCTGTCTTCCCTGTATGTATGGACCAGATTTTTACGTAGGTTATTGTTGCGTCTAAAGGCGCAAATCGGCTTAGGGATTTTGATCTCTCTTCCATCATTAAGAATGTTCCAGCTAGAATAAATCACATTCTTTAACTTATTACTGATATTGGAAAATTGGCTAACAAAAAGCAACTTTATATTTTTTTCCAACTTTGCTTATTTTTGGGCGGGATCAGGATGTAACATGGTCTCTCGATTGGAAAATCGTGCACGTTTACAGGAGTGCTTGATCAGTTTCTTTGGGTATCCCCTGTCAAGCAATTTCTTTTTTAGTGTTTCAGAGTGCTTTAAAAAGTCTGATGCATTGGTACAATTCCTCCTCAAGCGGAGGAATTGTCCAAACGGTATATTATCCCGCTGGGATTTGGGATGATAGCTTCTGTAGTGGAGGAGGGTGTTTTTATCTGTCGGTTTTGTATATAGTTCAACTTCCAATACATCATCAACATTTTTAATAATGATGTCTAAAAAGTGCCCTCTGTTAACATCATATTCTGCTGTAAACCTAAGATTAGTATCCCCTAGGTTTAACCACTCTAAGAATTGTTTTAATATTTCAACATCTCCTTCCCAAATGAAGAAGATATCGTCAATGAAGCGGCGCCACAGGAGGATGTTTTCAAAAAATGGCGCCGCCTCATTAAAGACATGCCTCTCCTCAAATCTGGCAACATATAGACAAGCCAGACTTGGGGCACAAGTGGCTCCCATACTGGTGCCCTTGCACTGAATAAAAAGCTCATCCTTGAATAGGAACATATTGGTTTTAAGGACCAATTTAATATATTGTACTATAAATGTTGTATTGGCTCCCCCTTATAAATATATAGTCTCAGGTATGATGAATGAACACATTTGAAAAATTGTCTTAATTTCATCTGGTCAAATAAATAATAGGAAATATCCTTACTTTCAGGTCTTTATATAATGGCATCTACATTTTAAAAGATATCCAGAAACTGACCGACCACACATGTGACAATTCAAAGGTATTATCAGTTAACCCTTAAATTTAAAAATAAACCCTGAGGAGAGTCTGAGATTAAAAGAGCCCTAAACCGATAGACAATAACTGTACTTAAGCTTAACATCAAAGTGCAACTAGTGAACCTTTTTCGTAAAGAGAACAGATTATATGTGAGTCAAAGACGGTTCTCCCTGAACACACCCTTGGTTTTACAGAGATGTCTTAGAAGGAAGGAACTCCCAGTGGGTTGAGGGAATAGACGTTAAAGTCCCAACTCAAAAGCAACCTAAAGAATAATAAATAAATCAACTATTTGACAGGGTAGAACTAATGCTTTCAATGTTCCATCCCTACAGTGTATAAGCTATCGCTATCAATAAGAAAAAGATTCCCAGAAAAATACTTTGGGATCACCATGCATAGGTGCAGGTGAGGCTTGTATTAAATTTTACAAAAGAATGAGTGATTGAGTGAATGGTGGAATGGAGTGAGTGGTCGGCCTGAAACATTTGTAAAGAAAAAATAGGATTGATGCCCAAGAGCTATGGCCATTTACAACAGAAGATACATTGTTTTGTAATTTTCATCACTATGTTTACATTACTGTCAATATATAGAGAGTAAAACTCCTTGTTCCATAAGGTATGGATGTGACCTCATGCAAAAAATTGTTTTGGATACTGAAATATTAATTTTAATATGATTTGATAATAGACTAACTAGAGGGAGGGCCCCACAAAATAGATTTAGGTGGTCATCGGGGAACTGATGTATTGCAAATTGTAAAAATATAAGGAGAGCTATACCGCATATTTTAAAAGTGATTTATTTTTAACCTAGGTGATGTCGTATTAAGGAGAAGTCTAATATATTGGTCCTGAAGAAGGTGGTTGTAATCCAACTATACCGCCGAAATGCGTCAATGCTCTATTTAACAGTTAAATCAAGAAGGGTCAACATCAGTGAGGGCATTGGTCATTATATCCAGCCGTATGTTGTATTACAGAAGTTCTTGCTTAACATCTTCAAGACAGATTAAATTGACTTTGTGTTGTTCTTTTCCAATTGTATTGCCAATATTTTATATTATGTATTATATTGTTTTCAATTATGTACTATTATTCATATGTGATGAAATGTCTTTTTAATGCTTTTTAACTTTACAAATAAAACAGGTGATACTTGTTTATATATGTTTGAAATTATCATGTTTTTTCTTTCAAAATGTTTCATGTATGAATGTGAAAGATCTTTACATTGATCTGAGTAGATTTGGGTGCATGAAGGGTGCCTTGTAAATTAAATAACCAAAAGGGAAAACTCTGTTTTTACTTTACGTAATTTAGTGCTCCATTCCCTCTTGGTGAACATTTTTGAGGACTAGGCAGTGGTCGTACTCTTAACATTTTTAAACTTTCAGTATTTTTTTAAAAAGCATCCAGTTTTCCTTTATTGAAAATAGGCAGCATTTAAAAAAATGTATTGCTTATTGAAAAGCAATCACAGACACGCTTGTGTGCTGACTACAAGAGGCCGCCTTCGCTGTGATGGCAGCGAATCATAGTGGGTCACAATTTGCAACCTCCATCATTAATATTCATGAGGTAGGCTGAATTGCGACCCATTACGATTCAGTATTTTGCGAGACGGCCTATCCATACTAATATAATAAAGAGGAACCTTTCTCAGGAACCACAGCACCAATCACAACACCCAATACAGCGTTGGAAAGGGCAGTTGCAGCAGAAAGACATAGGCTATGCAGACGCCCACCGTATACATTTAAAAGGTAAAAGAACCGTGCCAGCAAAGTAGTCCCTTGTGGGCGTGTCTGCGTTGTGCTGTGGGCGTGTGCTGGGGGGCGTGACAAACGCTGGGGGCATGTGGTATGTTCCGCCCTTCATGCCATTTCTCATATCATGTGCTAATCCCACTCTGCTCCCTTTAAATACCCCTGCACCCCATAATCTTAACCTACCCTTACTCCTTAAAATAACCCAACACCTTAAACACTAACCCATCTTAACCCTATAAATATACCCTGTACCCCAAAACCCAAACCTAGCCCTGAACCCTAAAAATACCCCTGTACCTCAAAACCCAAACCTACCTCTGAACCCTAAAAATACCCATGCACCCCAAAACCCAAACCTAGCCCTGAACCCTAAAATACCACTGTACCCCAAAACCCAAACCTAACCCTGAACCCTAAAATACCCCTGTACCCCAAAACCCAAACCCAGCCCTGATCCCTTAAAATACCTCTGTACCCCAAAACCCAAACCTACTCCTGAACCCTAAAAATACCCCTGTACCCCAAAACCCAAGCCTAGCCCTGAACCCTAAAAATACCCCTGTACCCCAAAACCCAAACCTACCCCTAAACCCTAAAAATACCCCTATACCCCAAACCCCAAACCTAGCCCTGAACCCTAAAAATACCCCTTTACCCCAAAACCCATATCTATCCCTAAACCCTAAAACTACCCCTGTACCCCATAACTATATCTGAACCCTTAAAATACCCCAAAACCCCAAAACATATACCTCAGTACCCCAAAACATATACCCCTATACGCATACTTACCTTATCCAAACATTTTTAAAAAACATGCCTTTACCATTCATGCATTTACAACAAATTTCGTTGTAAATGTATGCGTGGTAAAAGCATATAAAATGTAATGCCATGCGTTATAATGGCATTGCGGAGTCATGGTACTTTCGTGATGAAAGTATGCGGAGTGATGGTATGCGGAAAGAAAGTTGCGGAATAATGGGTGTTTACCCTCCCCCGGTAAGTACATTGGTGGCACGGCGGCCCACATCTCCAGCAACATACTCATATTTTTTCTCCACCCATTTGAAAAATGCACAGGTCTCTCTCATTGATGGCCAGCATCGACATACACTTTTAGATACACCTCCCGCCACAAGTTCTAGAATTGCGAACTTTAGAGTTAGGGAGCTACGTTCGAATCTCGGCATCAGCTCAACATCCTGTGATTCCAGGCAAATCGCTTTGTCTCCCCGTGCCTACCACAAATGAATGTGTTCTTCTGTTATGTAAATTGTGCTCATGCCATGTTGTCTAGTTTGCGCTATATAATATTGCAAGGAAAAATAAAGTAGGGAAACTCGAGTTCACACACTACTGAACGCGCACTCTTAGGTGCATCAGCAGTGCACTGTGAATCGGAGCGTTTCACAGGCCTGTCACAGATAAGAATTGCTATCAAAACGAAATCCTACAAAACAATATACTACTGTCCGGCAGCAATTCATACCCGGACAACGTCGGGACGGGCTACTAGTTAGTATATAAGTCAGTTCGCAAAATACTACATTAGCTGCAAAAATGCTGGTTGCAAGTTGCAGCCATTATTTTGCCACCAGTTGTTCATAAATGTGGGACTTCCAAGGCCATGTCTCTGCACATCCGCCTCTTATAGGTCTGGTGCTAGATACATTTGTAGTACTCTATAATATATGGGATTCTGTAATCCCTGGATAAACAGCAGTTTCCAATTTCTTTATAATCGACTTGTGACGCACCAAGATGCTGATTATAAAGAAAAGACATCAGAACTTGACTATTATAAGTTATTACTGTTGAGTTCTGAAGTCACAATGTCTGCTGCCCGTGTTAGCAGCCGAGGTAAGAGCTAGGTCAGGCCATGGAGCATAACAGAAGCAGCTGTTTAAGGCAACAAATGTAACTTGCTTTTCTTTCTTCTGCTTTATTTTAACAGTTTACAATGACAAGCAGAGAGGATGTTTTTTTATTCTTTCTGAAGATTTCTACACATTCCGAGCTACTGTATTTTTTTCTTTAAGTGACTTACTTGTATTCAACCGTTTCTAATATCTGTATGCAATAAATATCTAACAGGTTTCTTCTGATGTGTTTAATTTTGCACACTAGTGGTTTTACTTTTATTCTTCATGTTTGAAAACATACTTGCCCTTTCATATGAAGAGCTACCCATCAAGGTTTTAAGTGGTTTGCGGGTAAAGGGGATGGTGTGGCCATGTATTATATGGAATAAAGTACCCCTTGGTGTACTTGATATGTATATTGCAAGTCACCTTGAGGTTCTATAACCTTATAAGGGAACTTAGCCTTTGTATTCGTAGCTCTATATGGTTGTGAAACTCCTCAGTGACTTGCAATATTCTTATCATGTATGCCAGGGGGTACTTTATCCCTAATATCTCAGGTCCTAGTTGGACATAGTGGGATATCCTGAGCCAATTGTCCCAGTAGGTATTGTGTACATTGTGAAGGATTACATTAGTTTTATCCTGGTATCCAATGGAAACCAGCGGAGTCATTTTCAGATGTTAAGGCAAGTTTTATCAATTAAATCCATCAATCAGGGGTGTGTTAAGCGCGACGACTCACCCGTAAGGGTCTCAAGGCGCTGGGGGTATGGAGGGGGGTCATCAACAACAAATTGACCAAGTTCCCTATGGCAATTATTTTTAACGTAAATGTGGGCTATATGTTACAATCATTTTTTGTATAAACAGATTTCTCCCCTATTTATTTGGGGTAGCAAGTCACCCGTTTCTCTTGTCTGTTAAGTAAAAGTCTTCATCCCAGAAACAAAAGATAGTCTTTCTGAATGCTAAAAAGAAACTGGAACTGACAAACTCGAAGTACATTCAGCTCACAGCGCTCACAAGTGACAGGTGAAAAAAATGTGAGCAGGAGAAATGACCCCTCACGGGCGAACCACCATCGGGATACCTGGCAGGTACTCACCAGGAAAGCCCATTGTTATCATCATCAGTCATGACTCCTAAAATAAATGCATATGTCCAAACAAAAAACATGCAGTGAAAATGGAAAGGGGCGACCACTCGGTCCCCCCGAACGTATGGCAGAGTACCTCGATCCCCCCGGGAAGCCATTTTGGGCGGGAGGCGCGTCTCGGCTGGTATGCCCGAAGCGGCGTAGCCGGGGCGCGCTTTTTCCCGCCCTAGAGTGGGTTGGCCTAGACACTGACGCGGCTGGCCACGCCCTCGGGGCAGGCAGGGGCGGGTTTACGCCCGCCCTGAAGACGGATAAAAAGGGACGCAAGACCAGAAGGCATCCTCTTGTTCCTGTGCTCCAAAGCTGCACCTCCTCGCTGCACGTGAGCTCGAGACGGAACGAAGAGCCAATTTTGAGCGTTGTAATCTTTCTTGTTGTCTTACAGATACTCTGTCGGAGAAATGCCCAAGAAAGGCGGGAAGAGAATGACGACTGAACAGATGGTTCGGGTCCTCATGAAGGAGATGACTGAGCTGAAGAAGCGGGTGGCGGAGAGAGACGGGGAAGGGGGGCCGGAACGTCCGTCGGCTGGAGCAGCTCCAGGAGGAAGAGTCAAGAGGCCAAGGAGGGGACCAGCTGGGGGAGACGTCCCGGTTCCCTGTACCCCGCTCGAA
Source organism: Lissotriton vulgaris (assembly GCF_964263255.1). Classification (NCBI taxonomy): domain Eukaryota; kingdom Metazoa; phylum Chordata; class Amphibia; order Caudata; family Salamandridae; genus Lissotriton; species Lissotriton vulgaris. Next base: position 50,123,592 of record NC_141694.1, on the reverse strand, counting down.
GCGCCAACCCCAGTACCGGCGGAGGGGAATCCGATTCCTGTGGTGGTCACCCCGGTGTCCAATAAGGATATGCCGCCCGAGCTGGCAGCACAACTTGCAGCGTGGTTGGGCGACAGTAGTGAGGGCGCCACGGCTGCCGAGGCCCAGGCGCTGATGAAGCAATGGCGCGAGAAACGGGATGCAGCCAAGGTGTCCGCGCCGGCTGCAGTAGTTGACAAGCCACAAGGGACGATTGCGACCGCAGATGCAGCGTCCGGTGCAGGTAAGCGGCCATTGCCGATTGCGAGGGATGAGTCAGCACCCTCTCGTAGAGAAAGGTTGGGTCAACATGTGCCTTTGGCAATTAAGGAGAAGATTTGGGCGGGGGAATATGTGAACATCTTCTCGTTGCTTGTTGATCATTATGAGGTGGAGCATGTTAAGGGTCAGAAAGATCTTATGCATCCGAGTGTTTGGCGCGCAAAAATGGCCGCCTTTAAAGTGAATGAGAATATTGGCAATTGGGGCAATGCATGGGGAATTTTTACGTCGATCTTGGGGGAACGTAGGCCCGAGTTGCTTTCCGAGTTGCCGACCTATCAGTCACGAATCATGGGGTACTCGACATCACACCAGGGTAACCATTGGTTCTGCTACGATAATCTTTTTAGAAAGGCTAAAGAGCATAATAAAAGCTTAACCTGGGATTGTTATGATTCTTTGACATGGGATAAAATGAAGGAGACAGGTATGTTGAAAATGCCATTGGTAGGAAGTAATGTTGGCGAATCCTCCCGCCATTATGTGGGGACGCCCTTTCGTTCAGGTACGAGTACCGACGATTACTCGAGACCTGCCGGCAATACAGGAAAAAGGGGGTTCTGCTTCAATTTCAACAGAGGTAAATGTACCAGGCCCCAGGGATCGTGTAAATTTAAACATGAATGTAGTGGGTGCGGGTCGTCCCATCCTGAGTCCACGTGCAGAGCCAAAACGGGTGATAACGGGGGGAGAGGAGGCGCCAAGCAGGTCTAACGTAGTCCGAGGGGCGCCTTTACCTACCCCGATTGATGCCTTGGCGATGATTCCCTGGCTCAGTGAATACCCGGATCGTACTTCTGCTGGGGTGCTGCGGAACGGATTTTCGTATGGTTTCCGCATCCCGGTAGGGGACTTTCAGGGTGTGGAGAAGTGTAAAAATCAACTTTCCGTCCTGCAGCATACGATCGTGGTTCAGGATAAGATCCGGAAAGAGGTTACTCGAGGTCGGGTCGCCGGCCCGTTTAGTGTACCCCCGGTACAGAATTTTGTTTGTTCTCCTTTAGGGGTGGTCCCCAAGAAGGACCCAGGTGAGTTCCGACTGATTCATAATTTGTCAGCTCCACGTGGTCTTTCTGTAAACGATGCAATAGATCCAGAAGTGTGTTCGGTGCGGTACGCATCCTTCGATGAGGCCGTAGCCATTTTGAATCGCCTGGGGCCCGGGGCGCTGATGGCGAAGTCAGATATCGAGTCAGCGTTCCGGTTGCTCCCGGTACACCCAGACGACCAGCGTCTCCTGGGTTTCATGTTTCAGGGTTATTATTACATGGATAGGTGTATGCCGATGGGGTGCTCTATATCTTGTGCCTATTTCGAGAAATTCAGTAGTTTTCTACAATGGGTCTTCACAAAGAAGACGGGTTTCCAACATGTAATGCATTACCTTGATGATTTTCTGTTCCTTGGGGCAGCCGGGGATCTCGAATGTGGCCGGGCCTTGGCCGAGTTTTGTGTATTAATGAAGCAGTTTGGTGTGCCATTGGCACCAGGTAAGACGGTGGGTCCTGCGACTTGCCTCGAGTTTCTGGGGATCGAGTTAGACTCCAGAGAGGGTTGTTTTCGTTTGCCAACTGACAAAGTGTGGAAGTTCAGGGCAGCCCTGCAAGTGTGTCTAAATGGATCTAAAGTTACGCTGCATCAATTACAGCAGTTGGTGGGACAGTTGAATTTTGCCCTGAGAGTTATACCGATGGCCCGCCCCTTTTCCCGTTCAATTGCCCAAGCTATGGTCGGCCTAAAGGAGGGCCATCATCGCACGAGACTATCGGCTGAGGTCCGCCAGGACGTGCGTATTTGGTTAGCATTTCTGGCGGACTTTAATGGTCGAGTCATCTGGAACAAACCAGCCGTGTCCTCTGAAGAGCTGGGGCTATGGACAGATTCAGCAGGTAGCATAGGTTTTGGTGCCATCTTCGGCACAAAATGGTCGGCACAAAGGTGGCCGACATGGTGGCATGACAATGGTCTGACAAGTAATATTGCTTTCCTGGAACTTTTCCCCATTTTGGTGGCCCTGAGAACCTGGCCAGAAGGGTTCAAAGATCACTCTGTGATATTTTGGTCTGACAATATGACCGTGGTCGAGTGCATCAATAGTCAGGCAGCACGATGTAAACTGATTTTAAGACTGCTCAAAGAAATTGTTTTACTGTGTATGCAACTGAATGTGCTATTCAGAGCAAAACATGTCCCAGGGGTAATGAATCAGGCGGCTGATGCACTGTCTCGTTTTCATATGCAGGCTTTCTCGGGTTTCCTTCCCTCAGCGGACCCAGAGCCGGCACCCTTTCCCGAAGCTCTCTGGTCTCTCGGTGCCCCGAACTTCGTCACCTCGTGGGAGAGAGTCTAGCACCAAGGACGAGGAAGGCATATGAAGGGGCGTTTCGGTCCTATTTAGCCTTTTTGGGGACTGATAGAGAGAGGCTTTGGGGCCACGAGGAATGGGTAGTGAATTTTCTGATGTCCTTACGTAGGGCTGGGAAATCGGTGGCTACGGCCCAGAGGCATCGTGCTGCTATTTCCTTTGTTGCCAGGGCTCATAGTATCCAGGACCCGACAGCGTCTTTCGTTGTACAGAAAGCGCTGCGTGGGTGGCAACGCCTTGAGGGTCGCAGAGTAGATGAGAGGCGCCCGATAGGTTTGGATAGGTTGGCCCAGTTGTTGGCTACACTCCCTGCCACATGTTCATCTCAGTTTGAGGCGGTGTTGTTCCGAGCCGCTTTTACGCTAGCATTTCACGGGGCGATGTGGGTAAGCGAACTGGTGGCAAGGAACAAACAGGATGTGGCGGGGGGTTTGTGCCAAGAACACGTTCAGATCAGAGGAGAGGCTATGACTGTCTCCTTTGTCAGGTCCAAGACCGATCAAGACGGGATGGGTGACTGCATAATCATACGCAGGATTCCCGGGTCCTCCATGTGTCCGGTAAAGTGTTTAGAAGATTACCTAGCACAAAGGGTGGCATTATGGGGGGGGACCTTGTTGAGACACGCGGACGCCACCCCACTGACGAAATTTCAGTTTCAGCGGGTGCTTGCGATGTCAATTGCCGCTGCGGGCTTGAACCCGGGCGAGTTTGGGACCCATTCCTTTCGGATAGGGGCTGCTACGGAAGCTACAGCCAGGGGTCTTAATGTTGAACAAGTGAAACGAGTGGGGCGTTGGTCCTCCAATTGTTATAAGAGGTATGTGCGGTTGCACATGTTGTGAAGCTGTAATGATGTACTCACGCCTCTTGTTTTTGTTTGGTTTTCAGTTGCGCAAGCCTACGAGGCGGGGCAGACTATGCAGTCGACCCAACACCGGGCCAGCGGTCAGACATCACCGGCTGTGAAAAAGGAGGTGTGGGTCGTGGGCCACTCATACGTGAGGCGTGCCGCGGACGTATTCAAAGCAGGTGACATGATTCACGTAGCTGGGGAATACGGGTACAGGGTGTCCTTCTACAGAAGAGGCGGTCTCTGTATTGACCAGTTTCAAGCATTTTTCGAGGGTTTGTTAGGGCGGACGAGGTCACCGCCGTCTATAGTCATAGTACACTTAGGGGGCAATGATTTGGTCACCACCGGTAGACGACTTCTCCTGGAGGCAATGCTTTCCACTGTAAGTTGGTTGGCGAGGAGAGTTCCGGGGTGCACAATTGCGTGGTCCCATATGATCCCACGAAAGGTGTGGCGGGGGGCTATTTCTATTCCTGCTTTGAATCAGTCTGTTAGAAAGCTTAATAACAAAGTGAGTAGGTTGTTCCGTTCCAGGACATTGCATTCTATTCCGCATGGCTGTATTAATTATGACAGTATGTATTTGGGGGATGGTGTGCATTTGTCTCGGTGGGGAATGAGTTACTCATAGGAGACTTCTTAGCATGGTTGAAAACGTTAAAACATGACCTTTAGGTAGGAGCTTTGTGGGGGGTCCGGATAGCCGGTCAACTATCCGGCCTGTGGCGGTAAGGTCATGATCGGTGAGCAGTAATTGGAAGATCCCTATGAGTGGGCGTCACCCAACACGGATGGGAGCGCTCGGGAGAGGTGGCCTTTGGCCCCTCAACGGGGAGGCGGTCCCTTCTAAGGATGGGTCGCCGAAAGAAAAGGAAAGGCGGTCAAGGCCCCTTCCTGTGTAGGAGGGGTTACAGCCCCCTCCTGGGGAATTTCCCGGGGCCAGTGACGTCTGCGACGGCAGATGTGGTAAGTTGTGTGGGGTTTGGGGGGAGGTCTACGCTACCTTCTAGATAACTCACACGAGTCCTCGAACGACCTTTAAGTGGCGTCGAGTTTATTGGGGCCCCCGTCAAGTCAAGGGAAATTGGTAGTTGCACTTGAGGTACGCCTCAGTGCTGTCGCCCCTCCCAAGTGGGGGGGGGTATTTCTGGTTAGGGATCTTGACACCGGTTACGACCTTGCCGTTGGCCCTTAAACGTTAGGATGTACAATTTCAAAATTTCAAGAAAATGTTTTGTAGGTTGGTAGTTCGGCTAGGAGAACCTCTGTATTAGAGAATCTGTTAAGGTTAGCCAAACATCGCAATGTGGTAATGAAATTGTACATTAATATGAAACTGTTTAATGTTTTAATTTTGTTTTAATAAATACGGCCGGGGAGGGTCACTCCCTCCCTCTTCCAAAAACTTCAAGAACTGTTTCCGGTTTCCCTCCTTTGGGGATTGTGTTGAGAGGGGGTGGCGGGTATCTCAGCCATATGGAAAGGGGCGACCACTCGGTCCCCCCGAACGTATGGCAGAGTACCTCGATCCCCCCGGGAAGCCATTTTGGGAGGGAGGCGCGTCTCGGCTGGTATGCCCGAAGCGGCGTAGCCGGGGCGCGCTTTTTCCCGCCCTAGAGTGGGTTGGCCTAGACACTGACGCGGCTGGCCACGCCCTCGGGGCAGGCAGGGGCGGGTTTACGCCCGCCCTGAAGACGGATAAAAAGGGACGCAAGACCAGAAGGCATCCTCTTGTTCCTGTGCTCCGAAGCTGCACCTCCTCGCTGCACGTGAGCTCGAGACGGAACGAAGAGCCAATTTTGACCCACCCACCAGCCCCTGAAGACAGCCAGTTGTTTGTAATAAAGATGGATCGATAATTCTATTTCGTTTACAGGTTGTGGTATTATCGTGTTGATATTGAGTGTGTAATAAAGTTGGTCGATTTTATGTATGTTTTGTGATTAAAGAAATTCGGATTTAGTGTCCATTTATAAGCATGCTTTTTTCGGTCATAGTGGCCAATGTATTGTTGGTTTAGTTAGCATTGTCGTATTTATTTTGGTCGGGCGGTAAGGTCATGATCGGTGAGCAGTAATTGGAAGATCCCTATGAGTGGGCGTCACCCAACACGGATGGGAGCGCTCGGGAGAGGTGGCCTTTGGCCCCTCAACGGGGAGGCGGTCCCTTCTAAGGATGGGTCGCCGAAAGAAAAGGAAAGGCGGTCAAGGCCCCTTCCTGTGTAGGAGGGGTTACAGCCCCCTCCTGGGGAATTTCCCGGGGCCAGTGACGTCTGCGACGGCAGATGTGGTAAGTTGTGTGGGGTTTGGGGGGAGGTCTACGCTACCTTCTAGATAACTCACACGAGTCCTCGAACGACCTTTAAGTGGCGTCGAGTTTATTGGGGCCCCCGTCAAGTCAAGGGAAATTGGTAGTTGCACTTGAGGTACGCCTCAGTGCTGTCGCCCCTCCCAAGTGGGGGGGGGGTATTTCTGGTTAGGGATCTTGACACCGGTTACGACCTTGCCGTTGGCCCTTAAACGTTAGGATGTACAATTTCAAAATTTCAAGAAAATGTTTTGTAGGTTGGTAGTTCGGCTAGGAGAACCTCTGTATTAGAGAATCTGTTAAGGTTAGCCAAACATCGCAATGTGGTAATGACATTGTACATTAATATGAAACTGTTTAATGTTTTAATTTTGTTTTAATAAATACGGCCGGGGAGGGTCACTCCCTCCCTCTTCCAAAAACTTCAAGAACTGTTTCCGGTTTCCCTCCTTTGGGGATTGTGTTGAGAGGGGGTGGCGGGTATCTCAGCCATAAAGTGCAAAGTATCAAAAAGTGTAATAAAAATGATAGGTAACATGCTACTGCTACTTTTATTCCTGACTTCGTGGGACCGATCACATTAAAAAGCAAGGGTGGCTGCTACACATGCATACCATTACCTATACGCCAACATGTTTCATTTACCGAAACACTTTAGGCAATTTCTTCAGGGCCAAGTGTTTTTGCTACTGCCTCGAAGTTGGACACACCATTCATATAGACTGTCAATAAAAAGTAACAATATATTGTTAGCTTAGCTCGTATGCATGCACACAATGTCAAGACATCCCTGCACCTTTAAATTCCTTCAATATGTCGTATTTACCCTTATTCAGCCAGGGCGTCTCCTACCGGCTGTAAGATCCAATTTAAAAAACGGAAACCCCTTGTGTGAGTCTGCCTTTCAGAAACGGCTCCCTTTTGTTCAGTCAATATCTGAATCTAGACCCAACGTTGGAAGTAAATAAACAGACATAATATACTCAGCACATGTTTGGAAATTACGAGCATACCTCTTCGCACTCATCTATTATGCTCATTTTCGTGCTCATACTCTCGATTGTTCTGCTAAGTCAGCATTAGTATGTTTAATCACCCGGGCCCTCAAGCGATATCCCTCCCACTGGAGTAGCAGAACCCACACTTCTCCTTACCCGTCAGAGCTACTCGGAGCGTGTTGTCTCCGCCTCAGGTTCCGGTGGACTCGTACCGGGTATATTTACAAACGCGTCGGGTACCATGTGATCGGCTGACGTTCTAGCATCATTGCGGCGGCCATTTGAATTGGGAAACTTCCCAATTTAAAACAAGCCAACTTTATGAATATCGCTGACTACATCAAATCGGAAACCCATGTCCTTGACTTATCTTGTGTCAATTATCACTGAAATATTCTATGGATGATGCCCTCAATACATTGTTTTCTCAGTGGATCATAGTTCCATTGTTGCCCTAAATAGAGTGTTTATAAAGATTTCCATGCTATTTGCAACCTTTTTTCATACATTAATCTGGTTAGATTGTTAGATGCAACATTGGTAGTTTTGATATACTTTTATTAGAACCCAACAATTTGCCTTAAAAGACAATTGTTTTTTTGTGATTTATACTACAATTGTTGCGATTCTCAAACCAAAAAAGGTTATAACTTCGGGGCAACATCACCGGGGTGGTGGCACTCCTCTCACCAACATCCAGAAGCAAAAAATTGCAAACTATTGCAACCTGTGAACGTATACTGGGTCACATGGCGAAGGTTAACCCAATGTAAAACGAAAGTTTTAACAAAGAACACATGTCAACCTACTCTATTCCACTCTATAAGTTCATTTAGCCCGTGTTGTTCACTTTTCTCTTGGAAAATCCACCGTGCTTCCCTGGATGCTAATAACCTTTCGATACCTTCTCAAGCATTGTCCAAGTAAAACTGTGTTTCCTTGTGTGGCAGTGTTGTACCAGCCTAGTTGTTAGCTTGCCAGCCTTAATGGTGCTGAGATGTTCCTGAATTCTTGTTTTGATTTTCCTTGAAGTGAGACCTATATAAAACAAGCCGCACTCACAATGCAACCTGTAAACCACATTTGTGGTGTTACAATTGCTAAAGTGACCCAAGAACCACTCTTTTCCAGACTGTAACAACACACTTGTTGTCTTTTTTGCTAACGGACATACAGAGCAAGACCCACTCAGGTAATGTCCCTTGGGAATCGTGCTCTCTCTCACACTTCTATGATTATATGAGTGGAGGGCGACCATGTTTTCCAAAATTTTCCCTCTATGCTCCTTGTTGATTATATGGTATGGAGGGGGGGCAGGATCCATTCCATCAAGGAGGGGTCTGTCGAAGAGCCAGGTTTTTAGGTTTCTTGCGAAGATGGGGAACAATGTTGTCTGTCTGAGGTGGAGTGGGAGGGCGTTATAGGCTTTGACCGTGAGGTAGGAGAAGGAGCGGCCTCCCGATCTGGTCTTTCTGGTGCGGGGGGCCACAGTGTAGGAGAGCTTGGCTGATCGTAGGGTCCTTTGGGGTGTGTGGAATATGACCCGACTGTTCAGGTATCCTGGTCCGGTGCCATGGAGAGCCTTGTGTGCGTGGGTGAGTATCTTGAAGGTGATCCTCGCCTCTACGGGGAGCCAGTGTGTGCGCAGGTACTGGGAGATGTGGTGGTGTTTTGGCAGGTTGAGGACCAATCTTGCGGCGGTGTTCTGGATGTTCTGTAGCTTGCGGGTGAGGTTTTTGTTTATTCCGGCATAGAGTGGGTTGCCGTAGTCGAGCCTGCTGGTGACCAGGGTGTGAGTGACGGTCTTTCTGTGTTCAAGGGGGATCCATTTGAAGGTTTTGCATAAGAGGTGGAGGGTGTGGAAGCAGGAAGACGAGACAGAGTTGATCTGGCCGGCCATTTTGGGCTTGGAGTCCAGGATGATTTCCAGGTTGCGTGCGTGGTCCGTGGGGGTGGGTGGGTTTCTGAGGGCAGGGGGCCACCAGGTGTCGCTCCAGGTGTTGGGGTTTGGGCCCATGATGAGTACTTCGGTTTTGTCAGCGTTGAGTTGTAGGCAGCTGCTTTCCATCCGTTTGGCGACAGCTTCCATGCCTTCTTCAAAGTTGTGTTTGGCTGCGTTGGGTTAATTGGATAGGGAGAGGATGAGGTGGGAGTCATCTGCGTATGAAACAATGTTGGGTCCATGGGTTCTGACGATGGGGGTGAGCGGGCCATGTAGACGTTGAAGAGCATGGGGCTTAGGGAGGACCACTAGGGAAGTCCGCAGTTGGTTGGTGTAGGGTCCGAGAGGAAAGGAGGGGACAGGAAAGAGTGGATCCAGTCAAGGGCCTTGTCCCGGATCCCTGTGTCGTGGAGTCTGGGTGTTAGGGTGCGGTGGGAGACTGTGTTGAAGGGCGCTGAGAGGTCGAGGAGGATGAGGGCTACTGTTTCTACTCTGTCCATGAGGGAGCGGATGTCGTCAGTTGCGGCGAAGAGGGCGGATTCAGTGTTGTGTTTTTTTCTAAAGACGAATTGGGAGGAGTCGAGGATGTTGTGCTCTTCGATGAAGGCGGCGAGTAGGCTGTTGATGGCTTCCTCAATGACTTTCGCTGGGAATGGGAGTAGGGAGATTGGTCTGTAGTTTTTGAGGTCGGTGGGGTCCGCTGAGGGCTTTTTCAGGAGGGGGTTGATCTCAGTGTGTTTCCAGTCATCAGGAAGGAGGCGTTCGCCAGGGAGGGTTTGACGGTGTGGCGAAGCATGAGTGCAATGGTGTTGGTGGCCCTGGTGAAGATGTGGTGAGGGCAGGTATTCGTGGGGGCCCCGGAGTGGATTGACTTCAGTGGTGAGGGCTGTCCAGCTGTTAATCGCTGGCTTCAGGGTGTCGGGGTGGCTGGTGAGGGTTCAGTGTGTTGCTTGTTTCCGTCAAAGTTGTTGTAGATGTTGTTGTTTTTGTGGTGGTAGAAGTTGCTGAGTTTGTTGCAGAGGTCTTGTGAGGGAGGACTGTCAGTAGACACGCTGGTGGGTTGAGCAAACTCCTTGATGATGCAGAAGAGTTCTTTGCTGTTGTGCGCATGTGGAGATTCTGTCTTCGATCGCTGTTTTTCTCATATTTCTGATGAGTTGGTGGTGAGCGTTGGTGGTGGCTCTGAAGTTGTTGTGGGCTTTTGTGAATTTGGAGTTCCTCCACGCCTTTTCGAAGTGGCGGCATGTGCTTCTGGACTCTCGAAGTTTGGTGGTAAATTATCTGGCTTTCTTGGCATGTGTATTGTTGTTCTTCTTGAGGGGGGCTATGGTGTTGGCCTTGTCGGAGATCCATCTGTGCAGGGTTCGGGCTGTGATGTTGGGGTCATCGTTTTTCATGATGGTTGGGGTGGAGTTGCTGAGTGAGGAGCTGAGCTGGTCGTCGGTTATTTTGGTCCAGTTACTTCGTGGGAGTAGGTGCTGATGTTTGTGGATGGGGGGAGTTCTGAAGGTTTTGTGGATGCATCGATGGTCTGTCCACGGGAATTCGGTGCTGTGGCTGAAAGTGATGGAGTTTCCTGTTGTGAAGAGGGGGTCGAGGGTATGTCCTGCTGAGTGCCTAGGTTCTGTCACGATCTGTTGGAGTCCAATGTTGTGAAGGTTGTCCAGGAGGGATGTGGTGTTGGGGTCTAGTTGGTTGTCGAACTGGAAGTTGAGGTCTCCAAGCAGGGTGTAGGTAGTGGATGCGATGGGCTGCAGGGAGATGATGGCCGTGACGGAGTTGATGAAGGGTCCACGGGGTGCGGGGGTCAGTAGATTAGAGTTGCTCGGAGGGGGTTCCATCAGGTCTGTGGGCTAATCGGGAGTGTGCTCTGCCGGAGGGTGGATTTGTGGACGATGGACGATGGTGATTCCTCCTCCCGGGCGGGTGGGGCGGTCCTTCCGGGAGATCTTGGATCATTGGGTAATGGCAATGGCGATGTCCACTCCTGAGTTGGTGATGGTCCAGGTTTCAGTGAAGAATGCTACTTCTGGGGTGATGCTGTTGAGGAGGTCCCAGATTTCAGTGGCATGTTTGTGGAGGGATCGGACATTGAGGAGGATGCATTGCCAGGTCTTCGGTTTGGTTGTGTTCTTGCGGGCGGGTTGTGCTGGGTCCGTGTTACTGGCGGCGTGGCAGATGTGCCGGCAGCGGTGACAGCTGAAGGGTATGTGGGTGTCGGCCAGTGATGCTAGCTTGCAGTTGTTGTTGCGGCCTGGGTTGATTGTGTGGAGTTTCCTGGTTTGTAGCGTTGGTGGTGCGAAGGTCCAGGCTTGACTTTGGCATGCCAGCGGCGCGCCCACTGCGCACTGCTGCCATTAAGAAAGGGTCGGGAGGGCTGGACAGCTGGGAGCGGGGATTTTCCACAGGCTCGGGCTGGTCGCGCTGGGGGGTGAGGGGGAGGGGCCACGAAGGCAGCAGTGTAGGAATAACGGGGAAAGAAAGCAATAAGAGGAAACATTTAAAGAGTAAAAGGGTGAAAAAAGAAAAGATAATGACATAAAGAGAAAGGGTGAAAAGAATAGAGGGTGAAATGGAGCAGAAAGCAGAAGAAAAGTGCTACAAAGAGTGAAAGGCTGAAAAAGCTGAAGGGTGAAAAATGGAGCAGAAAGGAGAGGATGAAGGGGGAAGAAAGTGGAGTGAGAGAAAGGAGTCAGAGGTCCACTGGACATCCAGGAATGAGGCGCAGGTATAACCTGCGTGTAGAGGAGGGCCTCGAACACCAAGACTATGGAAGTGCAGGGGCTCAGGAGAGGCCTCACTTAATGGTGGAGCTGCGAGGGTCGGAGAGCAATTTCACTGACAATGAGTCAGTGGTCTTGCTTGCCTGTTCCCGCAGTGGCCGCCATTAAGTAGTGGTCGGGGAGTGCTGAACGGCTGGGAGGCGGGAGCGGGGAGAGGAACTGGCTCGGGCTGGGCGGGAGGGGCCGCGGGGTCAGCAGAGGCAGGAAAAACGGGGGAATATAAGCAATTAAAGAAGAGGAAATATGTAAAGAGTAAAAGGGTGAAAAAAGAAAAGAAAAACATATAAAGAGTAAAAGAGTGAAAAGAATAAAGGGTGAAATGGAGCAGAAAGCAGAAGAAAAGTGCGATAAAGAGTGAAAGGCTGAAAAAGCTAAAGGGTGAAAAACGGAGCAGAAAGGAATACATTGTTCTGAGACCCAGAGGGTGGCTGTGTTCTGGGGGATGCGCAAAGCATGCCTTTCTAGGGCACTAGACTAATGCCTCTGTCCCGGGTCATAAATTAAAAATTTAAGGTACATGATGTGTCTGAGACCTATCCTGACATCTCTGAGTGGTCTGTGCATGGGGAGCATATACGGTGACTGGTAGCTAATTTCACTAGGGCAAGTGTGTAAACCGTGCAGCTAGGGGGATCCATTTTGGATTGCCCCATATTAAGCATGGCGTAAGAAGGAGAATGAGGGACAGCCTCTGTGGGCTGGAAATGTGTATTACAGGCATTCCTGGGCTTTAGGTTTATTATCAGGGACTGAGGTGTGGAAGGATGAAGAAAGGGCTGGTTTTAGGACACTCCATCAGAAGACAACAAGATTACATCACAAGAACAGCTCTCCACTGCACCCCAGAAGGCAAACAGAAGACAGACAGGCCAAAGAACATCTGGAGGGGAACTGTTGGAACAGAAATGAAGAGCCTGGACCGCGGCTGGGGCGCCGTACAGAAACCTGCTGAGGATAAAGAGAAGTAGAGGTCCGCCATTGCTGCTCTACATGCCAGCCAGCATAACAGGCAGAAGTACTAGTGACATTTTAGCAGAGGTCTATTGATTGTTTGATCCTGAGTACCATTTGAATTGATGGAGCATCTGTGGAGGCGGAGACAGCAGTCTTCTTTATTGTGCAGGGGGAATGGTCTAGACACAGCTTGCTTTTTTGTGTCTCCCGGAGGTTCCATATCCAAAGGTGGATAACTGGACAGTCCAGGGTGTTTATGCATTATGTGCTGCAGTTTCTAACACCTCTACCCGTTGTGGAAACCATCACCTAAAACTAAGACTGCATTTGCTCTTCAAAAGAGGGATATACTAAAACATTTAACTGTTTAAACTGGTTCCAGGACATTGACAGTGGACTCAACATTGCCTGTCTGAAAGATGACTATAAAAGTGGGACTGAACACATTCTCAGCTGGTTTCAGTTTTTTCTCTGACCGAAGAGGTGGGATACCAGAGAGTACCAGAGGAATTCCTTGTAGCCAGGGCTGGTATCACTGACTGCCAGTCTCCCTGAGGTGAGGGGTTATGAACTGGAAAGTCAGCAAGGAGCTGCTAGAGAAACTGTGGGACTTGCTTGGTACGAGAACCTGCATTGGCTGCTAAGAGGAGGGGATGCAGAAGATACATCTGGCATGAGAAGACTGCCCTTAGGAGCCCTGGTTATTGTGCCCAAGTAAAATGGACTTTAAACTATAGGGGTTACGTCCGTTTCGGGGGCCCGGTAGGACGTGCAATATTTTTTCAAAAAGAATTACCTGGCCACCAGTTTTGGAACTGCTAGTTACTCATGCAGATTTGGAAATACAACGCATCACGTCATTGCATTTTACTTTCACAGTTGTATTAATTCAACTTAATTTCAAACATCCTTTCATTTTTTGAAGCATGAAAAGAATACACATTTCATTCATTTATACATTCCTCATGAATAAATGTTAATAAACACATATAAAACTGGACAATTCAAAAACTTAAACATAACGACAATAAATTCAAATCTAACGATTGATACAAACAATGCCTGTAGGCGCTATGACATTGAGTATTGTTCAGTTCGTTAAGCACTTCAAACAGGTATACTGCGGGGACAACTTTCTCTGGAAGTGATTTGCTCCCGGGGTATTTTTCATGTAGTGGCACCCTCTCTAGAGCTTCAATTAATGTGGATCCCTCGCAGGCAAAATATTAGCGTGCCGATGCATTTCCAATCCCCCTCTGCCTCAGGGGATTATCATCAGGGCTTAGACCACGGTGTAATCTAAATCAACAAATAATGAGATGTATAAATGACACACTGCATCACACTTTCTTTCTCTGTAATTAATAGGTAAAGTGGGCACTTAGTTTATCTGGTACCTTATCTTCTTTGCTGAAATTCAATCTCCTAATAGTATCCTCTTAGACACCTAAACATGGGTAAATAAATTGTGTAAGTGTGAGGTTTTGAGTCTGATAATTTTCAGCAGGTATGATTCATTTTTGTCTAAATATATGAGACTTACTGGAATCTTCGTGTTTACTTGCGATGACTCCCACCTTGTATCCTTATTTGCGATTTAATTTGAGCCAAAATACTTCATTGAGGGCTTTACATTCCACCCTAAAATACAATTAAATAATGGTCATTTGGACAACCATTATGAACCAATGTTAAAAGCACAGGACGAGCTTAATGTGGCCTCTCCCTTACTTGTGAATGTTGTAATCCTTTTCAGGGGATTTCTGGCTCTTCTTAACAGGTTATGACTTCCTGATGGAACTGGAAGAATGGTAAGAAAGTCTGAATTACTTCGCGGTATGTCACATTTTCAAGCTTTTGGTGTTTCTATTCCTTCCTTCGCATGTGCAAATATTTTCAGATTAGAACTTTTATCGTTGCGCATTTACATTAAATTGAGAAGCGCTTCAATGGTGTACATATATTTAGCAATACCCCTCCTGGCCAAATGTTTTGGACTTGCGCTTTTAGTTTGTAGTTACATCTTCTTTGCGGGCCATTAACCTCAAACAGTTCATCACGTGGCTGCTTTTTTGCACTAGATTAAAACGTGCTTAAATGCTGCGCACATGTTTGCCAATAAACCTTAAAGCCAAACATTTGGAGCAGTTCTCCACACTTACATTTAGGCAATATTCTTCAAGCTTCACTTGGCAAATGGCATTTCTCCACAAACATTCATCACACGGCACTTGTGCTGACTCTGCTTATATGTTCTTCTTCCTGTTCCTTCTAGCAGTCCAATGTACAGTTTGGGACATGGACATTTGATGGCATACACAATGTTTCTCGCAAGTAAACACGAAGATTCAAGTAAGTCTCATATATTTAGACAAAAATTAATCATACCTGCTGAAAATGATCAGACTCAAAACCTCACACTTACACAATTTATTTACCCATGTTTAGGTGTCTAAGAGGATACTATTAGGAGATTGAATTTCAGCAAAGAAGATAAGGTACCAGAAAAACTTAGTGCCCACTTTACCTATTAATTGCAGAGAAAGAAAGGGTGATGCAGTGTGTCATTTATACATCTCATTATTTGTTAATTTAGATTACACCGTGGTCTAAACCCTGATGATAATCCCCTGAGGCAGAGGGGGATTGGAAACACGTCGGCACGCTAATATTTTGCCTACAAGGGATCCACATTAATTGAAGCTCTAGAGAGGGTGCCACTACATGAAATATACTCCGAGAGCAAATCACTTCCAGAGAAAGTTGTCCCCGCAGTATACCTGTTTGAAGCGCTTAACGAACTGAACAATACTCAATGTCATAGCGCCTACAGGCATTGTTTGAATCACCGCCTGGTGTAATTGTTTAAATTAATCGTTAGATTTAAATTTATTGTCGTTATGTTTAAGTTTTTGAATTGTCCAGTTTTTTATGTGTTTATTAACATTTATTCATGAGGAATGTATAAATGAATGAAATGTGTATTCTTTTCATGCTTCAAAAAAATGAAAGGATGTTTGAAATTAAGTTGAATTAATACAACTGTCAAAGTAAAATGCAATGACGTGATGCGTTGTATTTCCAAATCTGCATGAGTAACTAGCAGTTCCAAAACTGGTGGCCAAGTAAAATGGACAGCACAGATGCGCGGACTAGTATAGGGGTTACACAAGAGCCAATCTGAGTGTTCGAGTGGGTCTCCCTATCACCTAATTGCAACTTAAACCATAAATAGCTTACGCAACCAGTGAAGGTAAAAAAGAAAGCAAGAAAACGTGACTGCATCCATGGCCTGCAAAGACTGCGCCCAAATGACCTGTGCAGATTCTGCTGGCCAGCGGAGGATTGGCGAAGAACAAGGACTCATCAGCAATGTTCCCTCTAATTTTTTTCCTCTGTGTGCGGCAGTGGACGGTCTCTGTGCGCTGCAACCATGGCTATGTGCACCAGATACCAAACCGTGTGTGTCTGCGGCGCCAAATGGCACTCAAAACGTTTACTTTAAAAAGTTAAAAGATGCTGCATTTTCACACATACAGAGCTAAAATAAGGGTCTTAAGGGCAGTTTGCAAATGTATTGTATTGCCTGTATTTTCATTGTTGTGTCTCTGACTGCTGTTGTCTGTCTTCCCCGCTGCCTGTACGTGGTCTGTGCCCCTTTTTCTTCCCTCTGTTCCCCTCGCTGTCCCTGTGCTCTTTCTGCCCGGTCTTTCCTTCTGTACCCCTCACTGCCCGTGTCTCTGCCCAGTTTTCCCTTCTGTTCCCCTCGCTGCCCCGTGCCTCTCTGCCCGTTCTGCCTTCTGTTCTTAGCTGCCCCCAATTTCTGTATTCTGTATTTTGCCTCTGTGCCATTAGTTTTTTGTGCCCGTCTGCCCTCTGTGCCACTCTTTTTTGTGCCCCTTTTGCCTTCTGTTCCACTCGTTTTTCCCTCGTTTTTTGTGCCCTTCTGCCCTCTGTTCCACTTGTTTTTTGTGCATTTCTGCCCTCTGTTCAACTCATATTTTCTGCCTTTCTGCACTGTTCCACTTCGTTTTCCCCTTGTTTTTTGTGCATTTCTGCCCTCTGTTCCACTCGTATTTTCTGCCTTTCTGCCCTCTGTTCCACTCGTTTTTTGTGCCTTTCTGCCCTCTGTTCCACTCGTTTTTTGTGCCTTTCTGCCCTATGTTCCACTCGTATTTTGTGCCTTTCTGCCCTGTTCCACTTCGTTTTCCCCTTGTTTTTTGTGCCTTTCTGCCCTCTGTTCCACTCGTTTTTTGTGCCTTTCTGGCCTCTGTTCCACTCGTTTTTTGTGCCCTTCTGCCCTCTGTTCCACTTCCTTTTCCCCTCGTTTGTTGTGCCCTTCTGCCCTCTGTTCCACTCGTTTTTTGTGCCTTTCTGCCCTCTGTTGCCCTCTGTTCCACTCGTTTTTTGTGCCTTTCTGCCCTCTTTTCTACTCGTTTTTGTGCCCTTCTGCCCTCTGTTCCACTTTGTTTTCCCCTCGTTTGTTGTGCCCTTCTGCCCTCTGTTCCACTTGTATTTTGTGCCTTTCTGCCCTCTGTTCCACTCGTTTTTTGTGCCCTTCTGCCCTCTGTTCCACTTCGTTTTCCCCTTCTTTGTTGTGCCCTTCTGCCCTCTGTTCCACTCGTATTTTGTACCTTTCTGCCCTCTGTTCCATTAGTTTTTTGTGCCTTTCGGCTCTCTGTTCCACTCATATTTTGTGCCTTTCTCCCCTCTGTTCCACTTCGTTTTCTCCTCGTTTTTTGCCTTTCTGCCCTCTGTTCCACTCGTATTTTGTGCCTTTATGCCCTCTGTTCCACTCTTTTTTTGTGCCTTTCTGCCCTCTGTTCCACTCATATTTTGTGCCTTTCTGCCCTGTTCCACTTCGTTTTCTCCTCGTTTTTGTGCCTTTCTGCCCTTTGTTCCACTCATATTTTGTGCCTTTCTGCCCTCTGTTCCACAAATTTTTTGTGCCTTTCTGCCCTCTATTCCACTCGTTTTTTGTGCCCTTCTGCCCTCTGTTCCACTCGTTTTTTGTGCCCCTCTGCCCTCTGTTCCACTTTGTTTTTCCCTCGTTTGTTGTGCCCTTCTGACCTCTGTTCCACTCGTATTTTGTGCCTTTCCGCCCTCTGTTCCACTTGTTTTTCATGCCTTTCTGCCCTCTGTTCCACTTTGTTTTTCCCTTGTTTGTTGTGCCCTTCTGCCCTCTGTTCCACTCGTATTTTGTGCCTTTCTGCCCTCTGTTCCACTCATTTTTTGTGCCTTTCTTCCCTCTGTTCCACTCGTTTTTTGTGCCCTTCTGCCCTCTGTTCCACTTCGTTTTCCCTTCGTCTGTTGTGCCTTTCTGCCCTCTGTTCCACTCGTATTTTGTGCCTTTCTGCCCTCTGTTCCACTCGTATTTTGTGCCTTTCTACCCTCTGTGCCACTCATTTTTTTCCTTGTTTTTGTGCTCCTTTTGCCTTCTGTTCCGCTCGTTTCCCCAGCCGCTGTGGCCTATTGTTTAAGTATTGCTATTAATCAGAGCCCCTTCACGGGCTCCGATTAACAGCAATACTTAAACAAAAGGCCACAGTCTGCCCCGCGCTTTACTAATAAAAGCGTAGAGACAGTTTCCAAACACAGCATGTGCTAAAGTACGCGCTGTGTTTGGAAACGGACTACGCTTTTGTTAGTAAAGCGCGGGCAGACTGTGGCCATTGTTTAAGTATTGCTGTTAATCAGAGCCCTTGGGCTCTGATTAACAGCAATACTTAAACAGAAGGCCACAGTCTGCCCACGCTCTCACATAGCCACCAGCCCCCCCGCCTCCTTACCTACACTCGTCATGTTCCCGCCGCTCGCTTCTTCAAAGCAGCCGGTGGCGGGAATCTCTCGCGCGACGTCCGGTGTGCGCGCTCCACGCGAGGTGGTGCGCGGTGATGTAAGGGGAGGTGTGCGCGCGCGCGTGCCCTAGATGGAAAGGTGCTCATCAGTACTGTTGGTAGGGTCTTCACTTGCTTTAGACTGTGACTTTTGCTTAAGGCTTTCTTCCCCTTAGCAGCTTGGAGCCGCACCCACTGCACAGTCGGTCCTGTTCTCCCAAACAACATTTGGAGAAAGACGGAACCATTGCATAGGCACTCTGGAATAATGGCCTTGCATTTGGAATATCACTGCTACTACACCTGAGTAGCTCTTGCACCCTTGAACCTGTACTTAGCAGACATAGAGACTCATTTGGCTTCAGAAAAAGCTACAGAGGGGGTTGCCAGTGACTGGGGCAGTGACCAACTGGCCTATCGGCCACATACACACAAGTTTGCTTACGCAACAACGGTGAGCCTGAACTGGTGAGATTCTTCTATGCCTTGCATGTTTTCCTACTTGGTATAAAACCCCCGGTATGTCGATAGGCAGATTATGTTGGTATCTATTTCCTTTTAGTATAATAAAAAACTTTTTATTAACAAAATATAAGTACTGTATTAGATATTCATTATTGCCTGCAATTTGCTTGCTTTTGTATCCTGAGGGACACATTTACTAATATATCACGCAGGGTGGTGCAGCAAGGGAACTTGCTGTGTCACGTTGCATGAAAGGGATACATCAGAAGTGCTCGATATTAACAAATTCTGCTCCTCCCCTGCACTAGCACACTGTGTGCTGCCTAGTGCGAACACAGGCACCCTTGCACCAGGGGTGCCTGTTCTACGAGCTGGATTGTGTTTGTGCAGGAAGGCATACCTTCCTACACAATAATAATCTTTAGAGGCATATGCCACTGCTGTGGAATGCAGCACACATAAATGGAGGAAGTAACGAGGAGAAATAAAGCAATTTCTCTTTGTTAAGTATCTGTCAGGGAGGTGCACCATTTTGCCACAAACCCTAGGTTTTCAAGTTTGTGTAAATTTGGGTTTACATCAGAATACAAGGATGGGTGCATGGGAATGCCCGTGCTCTACCCATGTAACGCCTACCTGATGCAAAGTAATGGGGGCAGTTACCAGTGGCGGCTGGTCTTAATGGGCAAAAGGGGCGTTGCCCTACTAGCATCCGGGTCAGGAGAAGAGAGAGACTGTGCACACCATCAGCTTTAAATTAAGCACTTACTGCGTTCTAATTCCAAAACAAATCTATTTTTGGGGGTTTGAAGGAAGGGGTGAGGTCAGAGATGGATCCGGCGCATGTGCCAGCCGGGGGCGAGGGCTATTGCTCGCCCTAGAGGCACACACAAGGAGATTGATGTCAGCATGATGGGAGTGGCAGGAGGAACGGACAATAATAAGTACTTTTAAATAGGGCGCTTATGCTGTAGCCAAGGCATTTTCGGCAGAGCGCCATTGAATTAAATGGTAAGGGGCAGGGCTGGCCTACATCGACAAAGTGAAGAGGGTGTCAACAACTGAAGCACTTCCTTCATGTGTGCACAGTGTTTAAGCCTCCTGATTGGACAATGGAAGCTGGGGGGCGTGTGATTGTGATTGTGATTGGGTTCTTGTATAGCGCGCTACCACTCCACGGAGTATCTTGGCGCTTCAACTCCTAGTTGTCAGATATATGCTGAGAGATCATGATGGTGAAAGATCAAAAACACAGAGAGGGTCATAGCAACGCTTTGCAACCTGATTCCGACAGAGAGTAGATCCAGGTTTTTAAGTCTTTCTTAAAGCTGAGTTCAGTTGTACTTTGACGCAGGGGCAAGGGAAGGTTGTTCCAGGCTTTCGACCAGATGACTGCAAGGGATTTCCCTCCCTTGGTCGTTAGCCTAAATCTGGGAACGTAAAGCAGATTAGTTGTGGATGACCTAAGGGTTTGTTTCGGCTGGTAGAGTTTAAAATACTTCCTCAGGTACAGCGGGCCTTGTTGGTGGTAGGCTCTGTAGGTGATGGTAAGTACCTTAAAAAGGATGCGCTTATGCACCGGAAGCCAATGCAGTGCATCCAGTGCTGCCGATGCCTTTCTGGGCAGTTTCAGGACAAGCCTGGCGGCTGCATACTGGACCATTTGCAGTCTGTGCAGGGCCGATTAATTCAGCCCTGCATACAGACTGTTACAATAGTCTAATCTGGAAGTTATGAGCGCTACAGACACTGTCCGCCTGGCGCTCAGAGGGAGAAAATCGAAGAATTTCCTCAGGCTTTTAATAGTTCTAAAACAAGCCCCTGCTACTTCTTTAGCTTGTAGATTGAAGGACAAAGTGTTGTCGAACTTGATACCCAAGTTATGAGCAGCATTAATTGTCTTGGGAGGGGCTTCCACCATTTCCGGCCACCAGTCCTGTGGTGAGAAACAGTTATTGAGGCCAAAAGGGACGATCTCCGTTTTTGCTGAATTACATTTTAAGTGATTTTGAGTCATCCACTCAAATGTTGCTGATAGACACTCTTTCAGCGTTTGTTCAGCATTAGTTTGGTTCTTATCGAGGGTCAGCACCAGTTGGGTGTCATCAGCGTAGGCAATTGTACTGATGTTAAAGGTGGAAATAAGTTCCAACAGGGGTACCATATAAAGGTTGAATAGAGTTGGGCTCAAGCTTGAGCCCTGCGGCACCCCAGAGGTCAGGAACTTTTCTTCAGAATGAAAATTGCCTAGCATGACAACCTGCCGCCTCTCTCTGCTCCAGATAGTTCTTAAGCCATTCGAACACGGTTCCTGCTATGCCAGCATTTATTATTACATTTATTAAGCGCACAGCTACCCGAAGGTTTCCCGGCGCTAAAGCAAACTGAACGGTGACAGAAAAGGAAGGGACATTAGTTGTTAAAAAGCCATGTTTTTATTCCTTTACGGAATTTCAGAAAGCACGATTCTGTGCGCAAGGGTTGAGGAAGAGAATTCCATAAGGATGGGGCCAGCAGGGCAAACGAGCGGCCACCCATTTTGGCTCTGTTAATGCGTGGAATTTTAAATTTGTTTTGTGACGAGGACCTGAGTGTACGGGGGGGGACATATCGTTGGACCAAAGCAGCAAGATAGCATGGGGCTCTATCAGTCATGATTTTATGCATGTAGCAGAGTGCTTTAAAGTGCACTCTGCTTTCAATGCGCAACCAATGCAGGTTACGCCTGTGCTGAGTGACCGATGATCTTGCGGGAAGTTGGCAGATCAGACGAACTGCCATATTTTGAACCACTTGATATTTTCTGGTTACCTCTTTGGCAGCACCTAAGAGCAGGATGTTCCCATAGTCCAGGCGAGAGATGACAAGGGCCTGGACCACGGTCCTCAAAGTGTCTGTAGGCAGCATCCAGGTGATCTTCCTCAGCCACCTGATGATAGTAGTACAGGTGGCCGCGACTTTCACAACATGATGTTTGAAAGTGAGTTGGTTATCGAAGATCACACCGAGGTTGCGCGCAGACACTGATGGAATAGGTAGAGGACCCATCTCCGGAGGCCAATGGTGAGGGCCCCAGAGAGAGGAGTCGGGTCCAAACAGAAGCAGCTCTGTTTTGTCCCCGTTGAGCTTTAGTTTGTGCTTCAACATCCAGTCCGATATATGCTTTAATCCAGTTTGTAGAGAGGAGGAAGGGAGGTTTTTGTTAGTGGAAAGTGAGTAGATGACCTGCGTGTCATCAGCGTAAGAGTAAATTGTAAGACCAGCCTGTTCTGCCAGGAACGCAAGAGGCCTTACGTACAGGTTAAAGAAAAGGGGACTGAGGATAGAGCCCTGGGGAACACCGTGAGGAGAAGGAAGGGTGGAAGATACAGAGGTAGAAGAAAATACTTGAAACGTGCGATCAGACAAAAAGTTAGCAATCCAGGCCAGGGCGGTGCCCCCAACACCAACTGTCTCCAAGGTGGATAATAAGATGGAATGGGAGACGGTGTCAAAGGCGGCACTCAAATCAAGTAAGATGAGTGCCACCGTCTCACCATTATCCACTTGGCGCCTGATGGTTTCTGACACGCCAAGGAGAGTGGTTTCCGTGGAGAAACCAGCCCTGAAACCGGACTGGGATCCATGGAGAAAATTGGAGGACTCAACAAAAGAACTAAGTAAAGAATTGACATGTTTCTCCAAAATCTTGGAGAAACAGGACAGTAAAGAAATAGGGCGGAAGTTGGAAGGATTGTTTGGGTCAGCATTGGCCTTCTTTAATAGTGGTACCACCATTGCGTGCTTCCATACATTCGGAACAGTCGCTTCTACCAATGAGGCGTTGAGGACATTCAAAATAATGTGGAGAGGAGCTGGGTCAAGGGAACCCAGAACTTGAGGGGGGAGGGGATCAAGGGGAGAACCAGATTTGATGTCCTGAAGGTATTTTTTAAAAAGCACCGGGGAGATAGGATCCCAGGACAGCAATGGGGGAGTGGTAGGCGGAGGACAGGGAGGAGTAACCAGGGGCACGTCATGGGTAGGAGTAGCAGAAGTGGAATTAAAAATGGCATACATTTTGTCTATCTTTTCCCGGAAAAAATTAGCTAGAGCATTGCACTGTGCAGTGTCTAAGCATGGGTCTTTCGGAACTGAGGAAGCACCAGAAAGCTCTTTAACAATTTTAAACAGGGCCTTAGGCCTGTTTTGAGCCGTGAGTATGGTGTTATTGGCAAAATTGGCTCTAGCAGTGTCACATGCCGCATGGTAGGTTTTAAGAGCGGCTCTATAATTAACTTTGTGCTCAGGATCATACTTTGCACGCCAGATACGTTCAAGTTTCTTACAATGGGATTTTTCCAGGCGTAAAGAGTCATTGAACCAGGGCGCCGGGGGGTGGTGAATTTGAGTTTTATTTTTTTGAGTAGGTAAGCAAGAATCCAGGGCTGTAGTTAACCATGATGTAATTATGGGTAGCTCTTTAATCGTAATATTAGAGCCCGACGGAATAGAGTTGGCCAGAGAGGAGTTAAATCTGTCAAGGTCTAGACGTTTCCAGTTTCTACTAGTTTTGTGGGTAAGGTCTGGCCTAGGAATGTCAGCTATGCATATTTTAACAGAGAACTTAATTAAAAAATGGTCTGACCAAAGAACAGGGGTAGAGGATTGATAGGAAATGGTCGACAGATTGGAAATAATAGGGTCTAAAAGGTTACCGGCCTTATGGGTAGGGTCGGAATTGTAGAGATGCAGGTCAAGAGCTTCAAGATCTTGTAAGAGACGTTGAGCAATAGCACACGAGGCAGAATTAAAATGAATATTTAAATCTCCAACAATGGTAAAATTAGTGGATTGTGCTAATAAAGGGGCAATGAGTTCGGGAAGAGCAGTAGCCCAACCGCTCACTGATCCAGGTGGACGGCAAATCAAGATGCCTGTTAAGGTAAATTGGGGGGAAAGAGTTAATTTAAACAGGCCCGCCTCACAGTCAGGGAAGTCGAGATTTTCCCATTTACAGGAGAACTCTCTTTTGTAAATAACAGCAATTCCTCCACCGTCTTTAAGCGCTCGGTTTCTCCCAACATAGGTATAATCATTGGGGAGGGCCATGGTGATATCTGGGCCCGAGCTATCATTAAGCCATGTTTCGGTCACAAATAGAGCAGCAGGGCGATCTGACTCCAACAAATCGAAGATATCTCTTCTATGTTTGGAGAGCGATCTACTATTAATGCTAATGAAGGTTAGTTCTGAAGAGTGGTTGTGTAAGGTGGGACGTATATTACACACTGGGAGGGGTAAGGTCCAGAACGAAGACGACATACTGTCGGTACTAGATTCAAGAGAGTCCAAGGCCAGGGAGCAGTGGGGGCACACAACAGGGGCATGATGACAGTTTAACACAGTATGCGAAG
This sequence comes from Lissotriton vulgaris, assembly GCF_964263255.1. Lineage (NCBI taxonomy): Eukaryota > Metazoa > Chordata > Amphibia > Caudata > Salamandridae > Lissotriton > Lissotriton vulgaris. The sequence goes on along the minus strand of NC_141694.1, from coordinate 50,099,389 downwards.
GGCAGAATGATCCCCGCAGCAGCAGGAGAGCGGATCTAGAGTATGAAAGAGGAATTTGTGCAAGGGGGCTAGGCCCTGGGCCCGTGCTGGCGCGGACGGGCGCAGACGGGCAGGACTTTGGCACGACTTCGGCGCGAAGTCGGCGCTCCCGCTGCGCTCGTCCGCTGCGCTTCCGCCATTGTGTCATTAAGTACACAAGAGGAAAGAACCACTAGACCGCTCACCTGCCAATTAGCCAGCAGGGCGGAAGTGGGGATGCAGGGCGGAAGTAAGTGAGCGCTCGTATGGCCGCCGCCGCTGCAAACGGCACAAGCCGTGGCGGATCGGTGCCAGGAGCCGGGAACAGCACAATTCAAATTACATGAGCAGGTAAGATTTACAGGACGTTGCGCCAAGGGAGGCGATCACAAAATAAACGTTGCGCCGAGATCGGCGATAAATGGCAGAAAGGAGCCGGTGTGCCTTTTAAAATCAGGACACTACATTCAAAGCGGTAGCGCTGAAAAGCGCTAAACCACTAAAGTGCAAATACAGTTTAAAAAGTGATTAAAAGAGTTCAGTCATACACGAGGTCAAACCAGCCTCTCTCACCAGCAGTTCACCCCGGACTGACAGAGAGCTCGCTTTAAATATAAGCAGCAATATATTCCACTAGACCGCTCACCTGCCAATTAGCCAGCAGGGCGGAAGTGGGGATGCAGGGCGGAAGTAAGTGAGCGCTCGTATGGCCGCCGCCGCTGCAAACGGCACAAGCCGTGGCGGATCGGTGCCAGGAGCCGGGAACAGCACAATTCAAATTACATGAGCAGGTAAGATTTACAGGACGTTGCGCCAAGGGAGGCGATCACAAAATAAACGTTGCGCCGAGATCGGCGATAAATGGCAGAAAGGAGCCGGTGTGCCTTTTAAAATCAGGACACTACATTCAAAGCGGTAGCGCTGAAAAGCGCTAAACCACTAAAGTGCAAATACAGTTTAAAAAGTGATTAAAAGAGTTCAGTCATACACGAGGTCAAACCAGCCTCTCTCACCAGCAGTTCACCCCGGACTGACAGAGAGCTCGCTTTAAATATAAGCAGCAATATATTCCACTAGACCGCTCACCTGCCAATTAGCCAGCAGGGCGGAAGTGGGGATGCAGGGCGGAAGTAAGTGAGCGCTCGTATGGCCGCCGCCGCTGCAAACGGCACAAGCCGTGGCGGATCGGTGCCAGGAGCCGGGAACAGCACAATTCAAATTACATGAGCAGGTAAGATTTACAGGACGTTGCGCCAAGGGAGGCGATCACAAAATAAACGTTGCGCCGAGATCGGCGATAAATGGCAGAAAGGAGCCGGTGTGCCTTTTAAAATCAGGACACTACATTCAAAGCGGTAGCGCTGAAAAGCGCTAAACCACTAAAGTGCAAATACAGTTTAAAAAGTGATTAAAAGAGTTCAGTCATACACGAGGTCAAACCAGCCTCTCTCACCAGCAGTTCACCCCGGACTGACAGAGAGCTCGCTTTAAATATAAGCAGCAATATATTCCACTAGACCGCTCACCTGCCAATTAGCCAGCAGGGCGGAAGTGGGGATGCAGGGCGGAAGTAAGTGAGCGCTCGTATGGCCGCCGCCGCTGCAAACGGCACAAGCCGTGGCGGATCGGTGCCAGGAGCCGGGAACAGCACAATTCAAATTACATGAGCAGGTAAGATTTACAGGACGTTGCGCCAAGGGAGGCGATCACAAAATAAACGTTGCGCCGAGATCGGCGATAAATGGCAGAAAGGAGCCGGTGTGCCTTTTAAAATCAGGACACTACATTCAAAGCGGTAGCGCTGAAAAGCGCTAAACCACTAAAGTGCAAATACAGTTTAAAAAGTGATTAAAAGAGTTCAGTCATACACGAGCATTGGTCAGGCGATGTAAAAGGATAGCATGAGACATCGTGTCGAAGGCTGCAGATAGGTCTAATAGGATCAGGACAGCCATTTTGCCCTGGTCCAAGGCAGCACGAATGGTTTCAGCTGATGATAGTAGAGCTGACTCGGTAGAATGGTGAGCCCTGAAACCAGCTTGACACGGATGTAATATGTTATTTCTTTCCATGTATGCCATCAGTTGTTTATTGACAAGGGATTCAGTGATTTTACAGACTACGGGGAGGAGGGAAATGGGGCGCAAGTTGGATAATGTGGAGGGGTCAGGTATTGATTTTTTCTGTAGCGGCCTGACAGCAGCCAACTTCCATTAAGTCTGGTTGAGGGAAATCTTTAGTCAGGGTGTCAATTTTTAGGGCAAAGTAGTTGGCGATGTCATTGCACAGGGTCTGGGACTGTGGTATTTCTCGTGATAAGGCTTTAGGTTTAGTGAAACTGTTGACTATTTTAAAAATGTCCTTATATTTATTTTTTGACGCTTCGATGCAGGAGGTAAAATAGGTTTTCTTTGCGTTTTTAATCATTGCATGATAACGTCTCCTGGCATTCTTATAGTCCTCTTTCGCTCCACTCTCATATGTCTGGCGCCATTTACGTTCCAGGTGTCTAACACCGAGTAGATGTTCTTTAAGTCTGTCGGAGAACCAAGGGGCAGACAGTCTCTTTTTATTCATAGTGCCTTTAGTACCTGGGTTCCTGATTTTATTGCCAATAGTGGCCATCCATCCCTCAAACTTCAGATTGTCTTCTAGAGTATCCCCTGATAAGGTGGGTTTGCTCTCTTTGGTCCAATTGTCAAGGTCAGGATGTTCCAAGATTTTTCCCCAGCAGGGGAGGTTTATCCCTTTCTTTACTGCCACCTTTGTATTTACTCTATTTCCCTTCAAGGGGATGGAAAATTCAATAAAATGATGGTCCGTCCAGATTTGGGGCTTCGGGGGTTTAACTAGTATCTCAGTTAAATTTGAACATATGCAATCAAGAGTGTGCCCTGCATTATGTGTAGCATCGAGCATTTGAAGTTTTAGCCCTATAACCTGTAGTGTTTCTTTAAAGCTCGAAGCATAGCAATCAGTGGAATCGTCAAGGTGGAGATTGAAATCTCCCAACAGGGTGAAATTAGCGTATCTGAGAGTCAGGTCGCTTAACACCTCCCCCATGTTTTCAAGAAACTGGGTAGGATGTCCAGGAGGGCGGTACACCAGTATCCCTGCAAAAGTAAAGGTGTCCAGCACTTGTATGCAAAAACTTAAGCTCTCAGCGCCTCTTATATGAGGCGGTTCTTTCATGACACATTTTATAGAATCCCTGTAGATAATAGCTAGGCCGCCCCCACGCTGTTCTATGCGATCTTGCCTGCATATAGAGAAACCCGAGGGGAGGGCATGAAATATGTCAGGGTTTGACCACTCATGGAGTCAGGTTTCAGTAATGAAAAGGCAGTCCAAATCATTTTCCGTGACAAGGTCAAATATGTGTGAAGAGTTTTTGCCCATTGATCGTGTGTTAATTAAGCCACATCTTAGATTATTAGGGCTTTCTTCCTCAGTGGTAATGTGGTAAGGTCCTATTATATGCTTACATGCATGGCAGCAGATAGGACCCACCCATTTATCTACATTAAGAGAGTGAGTGCATCTAGTATATGCATGATTATTGAGCGCTAAGATATCCTGTCTGGATAAATATGTCACCTGGGTGTCCTGGCTGGCCCCTAGCCCGTTCTCCAGCCCGTCCTCGGCGCGGACGAGCGCAGACGGGCTAGACTCAGGCGCGAATCCGGCACGACGAGGGCGCCCGCTGTTCGCGTTCGCTGCGCGAAGTGGCGGCCATCTCCTATTGTAGTCCCTTCTGGCGCGCTATGCCACAGAGAGTTGTAGTTTTCAGGGCAAAGTCGTGAGGGGGGCTGCAAGCGCGTCTCCGGCCACAGCACCTAGTCGTCTGTGAGGCACGGAGGGGAGCGCGAAAGCAATGCGGTAGGTGTAAGTGTCAGGGGCTCAGTACACTTTTTAAAAAATCGCCGCAGAGTAACACAGAATAAAATACACAATTTTTAAAAGACTAGCTAGCTATCACCCGGCTCAGCCAAGGTGCTCACATTAACTAGTCTAGATTTCAACACAAAAATAGCGTTTCACCAGGCAAAACAACTCTGGAGCAATGGCGTGGGCTGTTGAAGAGTTTGTCTACGCAGCTCCAGTCCGATTTAATGGTTGTGATAATCAGCACGCTGCAGGCAGGCTGTTTGTCCTTCAGGAGGGAAACTACTGGCGCGCAAAATATTTACTGCAGTAGCCTCACAGTGAAAGGCTCGGGTAAGAGAACAGAACACTTCTGTTTTATTATACATACCACTGCACCTTCGTCAACTTCTCACAAGTGTCTTGTAGTTCACGTGACTTCATCCTGGCTTGTGGAGGGCCCGTGAAGTTAGCAACCCAGGTACTAAGGCCCACATGCATCAACGTCAATTGCATTCGCAAACGATGCGAATCGCAATTTTCGGCCGTTTGCGAATGCAATTGACTAATTTGGAATGCATCATGCATTTCGCAATTTTAGGAATCGCCACCATGTCGCGATTTCTAAAATTGCGATTGCATTTAAGAAATCGCAATTTCAGATTTCTTAAATGCAATGCATGATTATTTTTAAATTGCGAATTCGCACTTTGGAAGGGGTAAATTAGCATGAAGTTGAGCTTCATGCTAATTTACCGAAAACTTTCAAGCATGCACTAGTTGCATATTTGAAAATTTTAATTTACACACACGCATGTCCTTGGTTCATGTGTGTGTGTAAATTGCACTTAAAGTTAAATTTCAGGGGTGCAGGGAGGGGTTCTTTGGACCCCCCTGCACCCTTGAAATTGCATTCACATTTTGCGAATCGCAATTTGAAATTCGCAAAATGTGAATGCCTTCCCATTCATTCCTATGGGCCTTTTGGCCCATAGGAATGAATGGGAAGGGTTTTCCTTAATTGCGATTCGCAAATTGTGAATCGCAATTAAGGAAAAATACCGAATCGCATAAAATATTGCGATTTTTTTCATGCATAGCATTTTGCGATTTCTTAATTGCGATTCCTTAATTTTCGCAATTAAGAAATCGCAAAATGTTACAATGATGCATGTGGGCCTTAATCTGATACTGAGGATCTGCTGATATCTGTCATTCTCCTAGTGTCATAGGCTGAGGCTGTTGCGCAGGAATTGTCAGCACCTCCTTAGTGGAATTACCGGTGGCTGACAGGCGCCATGGGCGGCACAATGTCTAGCTATGCTACTGGCAGGATAGTGCAGAGAAAAGTTGCAAGCACCACGAGAAAAGCTGCATGATACCAGTAAAGAAGTCATGCATTCTCAGAAATATATGTGACTGCTGTTAAGTCTTGTACGTATCATATTTCTAAAGCTTTCCCCTCCTCTGTGTTCCTCTTTTGAAAGCCTCCGCTGATCTCCTACAGCGCCTAGAAGCTGCGGCTTTTGCTATGCTTTTAAAGTGGTACCTCTGCGCGCCATAAAATCCTGAGCAAAACAAACAGAAATGAAGTACTGTGAATATCAGCCAATCTGGGTGGAAAGGAGATGAACTGGGGTTACAACTGAGTACTCCTCTCTTCCCAGGACATCCACTCCTCGCCTTCAAACATCACTATAACTTCCCCTCTTCTTGCTTCCTTTCGATGCAGCGTCTCTTTGGCCTGTCCTCGCTTCTGTCTCTCCTTCCTCTGCACACTGTCTGCTGTCAGTGGCCCCCTCTCATTCTGCTGCTTCCTCCCTTACTTCCTCGATCCGCCCTTCCTCCAGTCACCTTTTTGGCTTCTTTTTACTTCCTGTGGGTTTGATGGCTCAGCGAACTAATGCGCGTAGCCTTTGCAGGGATCTGTTTGACCCCAAGGTCAAAGGCTCGAATCTGTGGGCCCCCCATGGGCCTCCTAATGTCGACAGCATTCTCTGTAATTCATCAGCTGCACTGCACAGCTGGACACAGTAATGTTGTGTCCAGTGACATGTGATCTTTGTCTTGGTTGGATGCACGTGATGCTCAGGGGCAAAGGATATAGGAGAGGGGCTTAGAGTCAAACGCTTTTACTGTAACTGCCCCATGGCACCTGCCATGTTATCCTACTATGCGCTGCAATAAGGAGTGCTCAGTGTGTCATGATGCATGCACTGTAAAGCTGTGTTTTACATGCCACATCCTCCAGAAATATCTGCTTTCCAGGATCTTGCCGGCCACAGGGCACTTGACCCAAACTTTTACGCCCCACCACTTTCAGATGTCACGAGCCACCCCTGACAGTAACACTGGGCGCTGCCTTACGTTACTTTGGACTTACTAAACCATGCAAAGTGGCTTTGTGTGGCTAAGCAAATGGCAAAAAGGATTTTGCACCACAAAAGTGATTCAACTCTACAATATAGTAATACTAAATCTGAGCCTGAGTCTTAATCCCCAGCACCTCACCCCCCCCCCCCCGCCCCCACACTATCTCTCTGAGAAACCTTGGTCTGCTCGTACCGGTACCATGAGACTCAAATTATGAAAAGGTGGACTTTGTGCTCAGTATCCTGTGCCATAGTATGTCAGGCCAGGGACAACAGTGGTAAATGGACTCAAATCCCATGGCTGTGGACCAGCAACCACTGCTTGCACTGTGACCCGAATGGGTTTTAATAAGCAATTTATACACATTTTTATAATTCCAAATGCAAGTGACTCTGAAATGTTCTAAGAAATGCATGGAGCATTCTGGAAGACAGGGGAGCCAACATTAAATTAAGAATCTACTAACAGTAACCTACTCTCAAATTGCAAAATTTACGATCAGATGAATATTTTAGCCATCAAAATGAAGAGACGAAGAGGAAGTCACTCCACACCCAGAGAGACCATCTCATTAGACCCACCCCCACAAGCAGATCAAACATTTTGCAGCGTAAAAATTAACCCCAGGTGTAGTTCGCAAAGTAGCGCTCTGTATAGCAATGCAAAGTACACTTCGCACTACGTGAGCAACGCGATGATTGCACAGTACCGGATGCTTGTCCCCACTGTGTAATCATTAAAAACAACATCTTGCACAATGCCAGCTGTAGTTTTCTGCCACTCAAGTAGATTTTTAGTCGAGCGGCAACTTTCTCAATGCGGACTGGTAGTTTCTCATCGCGAGCGGTCGTGAGCATACGCGACCACTCGCAATGAGCAACCTGACCTCCCCGCGTTGAGAATCTCGCCTGGAACGAGGAAAAAGTCTCGCTGGGATGTCATTTTGCTCGCTCACAGTCGCCAACTTGACGTTGAGGACCGTCAGCAAGCAAAAAATGCTAACTAAGCTTCTTGTTTTTGCACTGTGCTACATGCAATTCGTGTAGCACAAAGTAGCACAAAATAAGTAAAGTACGCAAGCGAAGCGTAGAAGTCCGCCCACGGTTAGTAAAAATAATCTCAAGCTGGATTTGTTCAAATAAGACACTATAATTATGTATTTCATGGAGGTATTTGTCATTTAAGAAAACATATACATTTTTATGATGCCTTCTAGTTTCTCTGCTTCTAGGTGTTCTCATTTTTATCTCTCTCTCTCTCTTTTCTCTCTCTCTCTCTCTCTTTCCTCATTCCCCCACTTCTCTTTTGTTTATGTTGGGCCATTATTTGATCTTTTGCTAGAAATCTGAGGGTGTATTCAACACATATGACTTGATACACTTCAAATGTTTGTTTTTCTCCGTTGAAAATAAGTATTTACCCTTCTTCCAAAAGCTTTGTTTTATTTTTACCCACATCAATGTATTCAGACCTGATAAATCCCTTCACATTGTTTGGTGGTGTTCAAAATCTCACCTTCATCTCAATGCAATTTTCCAGCCTTTTGTGCCCTGAAGGACTTTGTACATCTCTACAAAACAAAGACATTTCCAACAAAGGTGTTATGATTCTGTTGACCTTTCTGATGGTGTCATCTTGCTTTAGGCAAAAGCATGAGTGACCTATTTGGCTGTGGATAGTGACATTGGGTGACACGTATACATCATAGATAGTAAAATGGGGGACAGTGGGTCCTCCATGTGGATCTAGCCTCTGTCCGTAGTCCATTTAGGGTGAACAGCAAAACACACAAGATGATGGACGGAATGTTGCACTATGGCAAAACATTCACCCCCAGTCACAGATCTGGGTTCAATCCATCATTATTTTGCTCACCAAGCCACCCCAGTTCAGACATGGCCATACAAAAATCAGTCTTGACCCTGTGCCTCATGGGAACAGTTCAGCCCGAACTGCCAAGCCATGTCTTTCCTGGACCAGAATCAAGCATCTTAGGACCGGTTTCTGGCTATCAGCCGTCTTTTCTGGCTATCGTTATTTTGCTCACCAAGCCACCCCAGTTCAGACATGGCCATATGAAAATCAGTCTTGACCCTGTGCCTCATGGGAACAGTCCAGCCCAAACTGCCAAGCCATGTCTTTCCTGGACCGGAATCAAGCATCCTAGGACCGGTTTCTGGCTATCAGCCATCTTTAGCCAGGAAAGCTTGACTCCAGTGGCTTAGTGAGCAAGGGACCCACATCTGGGCATACCCTTCCCACATAGGGTGAACTGCAAAACACACAAGATGATGGACGGAATTTTGCACAATGGCAAAACATTCACCCTAAGTCACAGATCTGGGTTTAAGCCATCGTTAGTTTGCTCACCAAGCCACACCAGTTCAGACATGGCCATATGAAAATCAACTGTTGTTTTGCATTTGTCACCCGAGTGGGATGGGTATGCTCAGACGTGAGTCACATGCTCTACACACCACTGGAGTCAAGCTATCCTGGCTGATGACGGCTGATAGCCAGAAAGCGGTCCTGGGATGCTTGATTCCAGTCCAGGAAAGACATGGCTTGGCGGTTCGGGCTGGACTGTTCCCATGAGGCACAGGGTCAAGGCTGATTTGCATATGGCCATGTCTGAACTGGGGTGGTGTGGAGGGCAGAAAAACGATGGATTTAGGCCCAGATCTCTGTAGTGGGGTGAATGTATGGCATTGTTCTGCATTCTGTCCATCAACTGTTGTTTTGCATTTGCCACCCCGAGTGGGATGGCTATGCTCAGACGTGAGTCCCATGCTCTCCACACCACTGGAGTCAAGCTATCCTGGCTGAAGACCGCTGATAGCCAGAAACCGGTCCTAGGATGCTTGATTCCGGTCCAGGAAAGACATGGCTTGGCGGTTCGGGCTGGACTGTTCCCATGAGGCACAGGGTCAAGGCTGATTTGCATATGGCCATGTCTGAACTGGGGTGGTGTGGAGTGCAAATAAACAATGGATTTAGGCCTTGATCCCTGTACTGGGGTGAATGTATGACATTGTTCTGCATTATGTCCATCAACTGTTGTTTTGCATTTGTCACTCCCAGTGGGATGGGTATGCTCAGACGTGAGTCCCATGCTCTCCACACCACTGGAGCCAAGCTATCCTGGCTGATGATGACTGATAGCCAGAAACCGGTCCTCTGATGCTTGATTCCAGTCCAGGAAAGACATGGCTTGGCGGTTCGGGCTGGACTGTTCCCATGAGGCACAGGGTCAATGCTGATTTGCATATGGCCATGCCTGAACTGGGGTGGTGTGGAGTGCAAATAAACAATGGATTTAGGCCCAGATCTCTGTACTGGGGTGAATGTATGACATTGTTCTGCATTATGTCCATCAACTATTGTTTTGCATTTGTCACCCCCTGTGGGATGGGTATGCTCAGACGTGAGTCCCATGCTCTCCACACCACTGGAGTCAAGCTATCCTGGCTGATGATGACTGATAGCCAGAAACCGGTCCTCGGATGCTTGATTCCGGTCCAGGAAAGACATGGCTTGGCGGTTCGGGCTGGACTGTTCCCATGAGGCACAGGGTCAAGGCTGATTTGCATATGGCCATGTCTGAACTGGGGTGGTGTGTAGATGCAAGAAAACGATGGATTTAGGCCCAGCTCTCTGTACTGGGGTGAATGTATGACATTGTTCTGCATTCTGTCCATTAACTGTTGTTTTGCCTTTGTCACCCGAGTGGGATGGGTATGCTCAGACGTGAGTCCCATGCTCTCCACACCACTGGAGTCAAGCTATCCTGGCTGATGATGACTAATAGCCAGAAACCGGTCCTCGGATGCTTGATTCCGGTCCAGGAAAGACATGGCTTGGCGGTTCGGGCTGGACTGTTCCCATGAGGCACAGGGTCAAGGCAGATTTGCATATGGCCATGTCTGAACTGGGGTGGTGTGGAGTGCAAAAAAACGATGGATTTAGGCTCAGATCTCTGTACTGGGGTGAATATATGACATTGTTCTGCATTCTGTCCATCAACTGTTGTTTTGCATTTGTCACCCGAGTGGGATGGGTATGCTCAGACGTGAGTCCCATGCTCTCCACACCACTGGAGTCAAGCTATCCTGGCTGATGACGGCTGATAGCCAGAAACCGGTCCTAGGATGCTTGATTTCGGTCCAGGAAAGACATGGCTTGGCGGTTCCGGCTGGACTGTTCCCAGGAGGCACAGGGTCAAGGCTGATTTGCATATGGCCATGTCTGAACTGGGGTGGTGTGTAGATGCAAGAAAACGATGGATTTAGGCCCAGATCTCTGTACTGGGGTGAATGTATGACATTGTTCTGCATTCTCTCCATCAACTGTTGTTTTGCATTTGCCACCCCGAGTGGGATGGCTATGCTCAGACGTGAGTCCCATGCTCTCCACACCACTGGAGTCAAGCTATCCTGGCTGATGACCGCTGATAGCCAGAAACCGATCCTAGGATGCTTGATTCCGGTCCAGGAAAGACATGGCTTGGCGGTTCGGGCTGGACTGTTCCCATGAGGCACAGGGTCAAGGCTGATTTGCATATGGCCATGTCTGAACTGGGGTGGTGTGGAGTGCAAATAAACAATGAATTTAGGCCTTGATCCCTGTACTGGGGTGAATGTATGACATTGTTCTGCATTATGTCCATCAACTGTTGTTTTGCATTTGTCACCCCCAGTGGGATGGGTATGCTCAGACGTGAGTCCCATGCTCTCCACACCACTGGAGTCAAGCTATCCTGGCTGATGATGACTGATAGCCAGAAACCGGTCCTCCGATGCTTGATTCCAGTCCAGGAAAGACATGGCTTGGCGGTTCGGGCTGGACTGTTCCCATGAGGCACAGGGTCAATGCTGATTTGCATATGGCCATGCCTGAACTGGGGTGGTGTGGAGTGCAAATAAACAATGGATTTAGGCCCAGATCTCTGTACTGGGGTGAATGTATGACATTGTTCTGCATTATGTCCATCAACTATTGTTTTGCATTTGTCACCCCCTGTGGGATGGGTATGCTCAGACGTGAGTCCCATGCTCTCCACACCACTGGAGTCAAGCTATCCTGGCTGATGATGACTGATAGCCAGAAACCGGTCCTCGGATGCTTGATTCCGGTCCAGGAAAGACATGGCTTGGCGGTTCGGGCTGGACTGTTCCCAGGAGGCACAGGGTCAAGGCTGATTTGCATATGGCCATGTCTGAACTGGGGTGGTGTGTAGATGCAAGAAAACGATGGATTTAGGCCCAGCTCTCTGTACTGGGGTGAATGTATGACATTGTTCTGCATTCTGTCCATTAACTGTTGTTTTGCCTTTGTCACCCGAGTGGGATGGGTATGCTCAGACGTGAGTCCCATGCTCTCCACACCACTGGAGTCAAGCTATCCTGGCTGATGATGACTGATAGCCAGAAACCGGTCCTCAGATGCTTGATTCCAGTCCAGGAAAGACATGGCTTGGCGGTTCGGGCTGGACTGTTCCCATGAGGCACAGGGTCAAGGCAGATTTGCATATGGCCATGTCTGAACTGGGGTGGTGTGGAGTGCAAAAAAACGATGGATTTAGGCTCAGATCTCTGTACTGGGGTGAATATATGACATTGTTCTGCATTCTGTCCATCAACTGTTGTTTTGCATTTGTCACCCGAGTGGGATGGGTATGCTCAGACGTGAGTCCCATGCTCTCCACACCACTGGAGTCAAGCTATCCTGGCTGATGACGGCTGATAGCCAGAAACCGGTCCTAGGATGCTTGATTTCGGTCCAGGAAAGACATGGCTTGGCGGTTCGGGCTGGACTGTTCCCATGAGGCACAGGGTCAAGGCTGATTTGCATATGGCCATGTCTGAACTGGGGTGGTGTGGAGTGCAAAAAAACGATGGATTTAGGCCCAGATCTCTGTACTGGGGTGAATGTATGACATTGTTCTGCATTCTGTCCATCAACTGTTGTTTTGCATTTGTCACTCCGAGTGGGATGGCCATGCTCAGACGTGAGTCCCATGCTCTCCTCACCACTGGAGTCAAGCTATCCTGGCTGAGGACGACTGATACCCAGAAACCGGTCCTCGGATGCTTGATTCGGTCCAGGAAAGACATTGCTTGGCGGTTCGGGCTGGACTGTTCCCATGAAGCACAGGGTCAAGGCTGATTTGCATATGGCCATGTCTGAACTGGGGTGGTGTGCAGATGCAAGAAAATGATGGATTTAGGCCCAGATCTCTGTACTGGGGTGAATGTATGACATTGTTCTGCATTCTGTCCATCAACTGTTGTTTTGCATTTGTCACCCGAGTGGGAAGGGTATGCTCAGACGTGAGTGTCATGCTCTCCACACCACTGGAGTCAAGCTATCCTGGCTGATGACGGCTGATAGCCAGAAACCGGTCCTAGGATGCTTGATTCCGGTCCAGGAAAGACATGGCTTGGCGGTTCGGGCTGGGCTGTTCCCATGAGGCACAGGGTCAAGGCTGATTTGCATATGGCCATGTCTGAACTGGGGTGGTGTGGAGTGCAAAAAAACGATGGATTTAGGCCCAGATCTCTGTACTGGGGTGAATGTATGACATTGTTCTGCATTCTGTCCATCAACTGTTGTTTTGCCTTAGTCCATTTAGGTCCAATATAACAATGGAGGGGTCCGGCTGTGTCCCAGGAGTCCATTTTACAACACATCCTTGTCCGGTCTTTCTCACTCAAACCATCAATGATGTCTGTACTGTTCATCTGAAGTGGTTAAATGCCTGATATAATAACTACAGTAGACCTACAAATCTATAGCAGTGACTCAAGAAGATGCATGATGTGCAGTCACCATCGTCTCGAAGAGTCCATGGTTGAGATGAGTCAAATGTACCCACAAGGAACGACTAACCACAAACCTCTCCATTCCATGACACTCATGTAAATTGCTGGGGCATCAGAGAGGATCCAATGGCTCATTCTGGAAGTGGTTTCTCTTTGCTAATGAAGCTCCAAAAAGTGGATCTAATTGTGACAGCATTATTTTTGATTGATCATTGCAATCTATCCACGTAAGAATGTGAGTGAAGGATCCATACTGTGTTGGTTGGCAGCTCCAATAGTTGCATCTGTATTGATCATAGCCTGCTCTTCTCCTGGCACAAACGTATCATTAGAGCGGGAAGTCTTGACACGTGATGAATAAAGAAGTTGTCCCTAATGACTCCTAAAGAGATTGCTTCTCCTTCCGCTGTTAGGATTGGCGACCCGTTCTTCCCCTCACCACACTCTCAGTAAGTGTTTGGAGCCATTGATCAGGAAGTGTCTGAAGAGGTTTCAAACTCATAACAAACAAGTGGCGCTTCAGCCATTCGAGCCCTTGCGACTCGCCCGCCGCCATGGGAATGCGTAATCATTGCTTTATAAACGGCTTGGGACAGCGGCACAGCCCCTATCATTAAGAGTGAGTAATGATGAGCCCGGCCACATTAACACTATCCATGAATCATTGTCGTGAAGGAGGACTCCTGCAATGGGTCACATTAAGGAACTAGTTAATGGAGTTGTCTAATTAATCCCAATGTCTGGCTAATCCATAAGGCTGGTACTACTTAATTGGAAGTCAGTCATCTGATGTGTGTACACATTGATCATATTCTTGTATAGATGTGCAATCAGCGGTCATCTTAAGTGGCAATCAATGCTCTCAGATTGCTAAGCACAGGATGCCCAGTTTACATCTCACATCCCTACATGGGGGAGGAGGGTGATGGTACCCACCTACAAACCAAATGACCATTAACAAATAGCTATTTTCCCTAACCTCTCAGTATAATCATCATTGATATATACATTTTGAAACTCATTTCATTGATTTAGATATGAACAAAACAATGTTGGTGTGTGGTGGCTGGAAATACATAAAACTGCAATGCAACAAACCCGGTACAGGGGTCCGCAAACCAAAGTATCCAAAGTGACGCGATTGGGTGCGGTGAGTGAGTGAGCCCTAAGGACGGCAAAAGGATACACGTATGTGTTGGGGCACGTGAGGAGCCAGCCAGGAGTTGGTTCATTGGGTTTTGTTCAAGACCGTATTGGAGGAAGTTACTCATATAGTAATCATTACACACTATATGGTATGGAGCTCAGTCTAGAGCCAGATGTCTCAAATATGTACTCAATGTATGCGTCTACTCCTCAGTGTGTGTTAAAGAGGACCGAAGTGTGGATAGTACCTCATCCCATAAGTGAGCGAATGAGCTCCCCACCCGCTCCTCTCCTCCCTTCCACATTCGTCCCCTCGCTTCCCCCTCCTCCCCTCCCCATCCTTCCCCTCCACTCCCCCTCCCCTCCTCTTCTCCCACCTCTATCCACCCCTCTACTCCTCACCCTCCCCTCCCCTCATCTCTCCTCCCTCCCCCTCCTCTCCCCTCCACTCCCTCCCCTCCTCTCTCTCCTGCCCTCCCTCCCCCTCCCCTCATCTCTCCTCCCTCCCCCTCCTCTCTCCTCCGCTCCCTCCCCTCTCTCCTGCTCTTCCTCCCCCTCCCCTCATTTCTCCCCCCTCCCCCCACTCTCCCCTCCGCTCCCTCCCCTCCTCTCTCTCCTGCCCTCCCTCCCCCTCCCGTCCTCTCTCCTCCCTCCCCCTCCTCTCCCCTCCACTCCCTCCCCTCCTCTCTCTCCTGCCCTCCCTCCCTCCCCTCATCTCTCCTCCCTCCCCCTCCTCTCCCCTCCACTCCCTTCCCTCCTCTCTCTCCTGCCCTCCCTCCCCCTCCCCTCATCTCTCCTCCCTCCCCTCCTCTCCGCTCCCTCCCCTCCTCTCTCTCCTGCCCTCCCTCCCCCTCCCCTCCTCTCTCTCCTGCCCTCCCTCCCCCTCCCCTCATCTCTCCTCCCTCCCCCTCCTCTCCCCTCCGCTCCCTCCCCTCCCCTCCTCTCTCTCCTGCCGTCCCTTCTCCTCCCCTCATCTCTCCTCCCTCCCCTTCCTCTCCCCTCCGCTCCCTCCCCTCCTCTCTCTCCTGCCCTCCCTCCCCCTCCCCTCATCTCTCCTCCCTCCCCATCCTCTCCCCTCCCCTCCTCTCTCTCCTGCCCTCCCTCCCCCTCCCCTCATCTCTCCTCCCTCCCCTTCCTCTCCCCTCCGCTCCCTCCCCTCCCCTCCTCTCTCTCCTGCCCTCCCTCCCCCTCCCCTCATCTCTCCTCCCGCCCCTTCCTCTCCCCTCCGCTCCCTCCCCTCCTCTCTCTCCTGCCCTCCCCCCCCTCCCCTCATCTCTCCTCCCTCCCCTTCCTCTCCCCTCCGCTCCCTCCCCTCCCCTCCTCTCTCCTGCCCTCCCTCCCCCTCCCCTCATCTCTCCTCCCTACCCTTCCTCTCCCCTCCCCTCCTCTCTCTCCTGCCCTCCCTCCCCAGCCCTCATCTGTCCTCCCTCCCCTTCCCCTCCCCTCCGCTCCCTCCCCTCCCCTCTCTCCTGCCCTCCCTCCCCCTCCCCTCATCTCTCCTCCCTCCCCCTCCTCTCCCCTCCACTCCCTCCCCTCCCCTCCTCTCTCTCCTGCCCTCCCTCCCCTCCCCTCATCTCTCCTCCCTCCCCTTCCTCTCCCCTCCGCTCCCTCCCCTCCCCTCCTCTCTCTCCTGCCCTCCCTCCCCCTCCCCTCATCTCTCCTCCCTCCCCTTCCTCTCCCCTCCCCTCCTCTCTCTTCTGCCCTCCCTCCCCCTCCCCTCATCTCTCCTCCCTCCCCCTCCTCTCCCCTCCACTCCCTTCCCTCCTCTCTCTCCTGCCCTCCCTCCCCCTCCCCTCATCTCTCCTCCCTCCCCTCCTCTCCCCTCCGCTCCCTCCCCTCCCCTCCTCTCTCTCCTGCCCTCCCTCCCCCTCCCCTCCTCTCTCTCCTGCCCTCCCTCCCCCTCCCCTCATTTCTCCTCCCTCCCCCTCCTCTCCCCTCCGCTCCCTCCCCTCCCCTCCTCTCTCTCCTGCCCTCCCTCCTCCTCCCCTCATCTCTCCTCCCTCCCCTTCCTCTCCCCTCTGCTCCCTCCCCTCCTCTCTCTCCTGCCCTCCCTCCCCCTCCCTTCATCGCTCCTCCCTCCCCTTCCTCTCCCCTCCGCTCCCTCCCCTCCCCTCCTCTCTCTCCTGCCCTCCCTCCCCCCCCTCCTCTCTCCTCCCTCCCCTTCCTCTCCCCTCCCCTCCTCTCTCTCCTGCCCTCCCTCCCCCTCCCCTCATCTCTCCTCCCTCCCCTTCCTCTCCCCTCCCCTCCTCTCTCTCCTGCCCACCCTCCCCCTCCCCTCATCTCTCCTCCCTCCCCTTCCTCTCCCCTCCGCTCCCTCCCCTCCTCTCTCTCCTGCCCTCCCTCCCCCTCTCCTCATCTCTCCTCCCTCCCCTTCCTCTCCCCTCCGCTCCCTCCCCTCCCCTCCTCTCTCTCCTGCCCTCCCTCCCCCTCCCCTCATCTCTCCTCCCTCCCCTTCCTCTCCCCTCCGCTCCCTCCCCTCCCCTCCTCTCTCCTGCCCTCCCTCCCCCTCCCCTCATCTCTCCTCCCTCCCCTTCCTCTCCCCTCCGCTCCCTCCCCTCCCCTCCTCTCTCTCCTGCCCTCCCTCCCCCTCCCCTCATCTCTCCTCCCTCCCCTTCCTCTCCCCTCCCCTCCTCTCTCTCCTGCTCTCCCTCCCCCTCCCCTTATCTCTCCCCCCTCCCCCCACTTCCCCTCCGCTCCCTCCCCTCCTCTCTCTCCTGCCCTCCCTCCCCCTCCCCTCCTCTCTGTCTCCTGGGTCTCTGCAGCCTGCCGCCCCTTTGCGTTCACTGCTGGGCATCCCTCTCACCAAAGCAGAGATGTTAAACAGTTCCTGAGATTGGTGCCTCAGGTGGAGGGGTCCTGTGCATCCAGCGGCCCCTCAGTATCCCAAACTTAGGGGTTGCAGCGGCAAGATCATGGGAGAATTTGGGGAATCCGAAAGAATCTCTGGAGACTGCATGCTACTCCGTGAGCCATTGACCACGCCCCTAACATTGATAAATGCATGATGTATCAATTACTGCTACTTGATTTATCAGTAAATACCACGTCACATACACAGACTTCTATGAGCCCATTTCCTACCATTGCATACTGCTTCTAATGACAAAATATGCAATAGCATGGGCTAAGCCTCTTCGGTTACTGGTGGTTGTAAACTCACAATAATCCATCTTTGCACTCATGCATCTATTCTTTTATTTACTCACTCATCCACACTAAAACATACAAACTCTACACACATAGTCAAGATAAAAGTAAATAATAACAGATGAAACGTGGTGGGCATATGCTTGAAATAAAAATTAATTAGCAGTGGCCTGTCATCTTGGAATGGTAATTGTTTTAGATTTCCATCTCAGTACCATATTTAGAAGCGATATGTTGGCCATCATTCCAAGATGGCCGCTCAGTTCAGAAGTAATACAGGATACGAGTCTTTGTAGACAAAATGTGCCGCAAGGGAATGACCTAGTAGCACTGTCGGTTGAACTGCTGGACACTCTAAAAAAATCTAAATTAAAACAAGAAGAAGAAAAAAAGAAGGACAGCCCATAAAAGGAGAAAATGGTAGTTTGATTCACTTCCAACCCTGGTCTCTTTAGTCTTAGAATTATTCAAAAAGCATAGTTCCCCACCCTTCAAAGTTGTCCTATTTCACTGTTTGTTAGACAGACATAAAGTCACGCATTTGTATAGTCTGATCTTGATAGGACAATAGCCACGACCAGGGAAATCATGTTGACATGTAGGTAAAAAGGTAACATTCCTTACTAGCTACCATAAAACACAAAAAAACCTTCTGCATGAACGTTTTACAAAAGAATGCAACATCATAGACTACTTATGCCTGACCAATAATTTTTCAAATCAAACAACTAGTCTAACTGTGTGTCCACCACCGTACAAAACTAACATCAATATATGGTTATGTAGCACTTAGCGCGGCTGAACATAATGAGATTGTATCTGTCTCCCCACACGCTAGATACCAATAAAGCTCAGTGAGAGTAAATACAATTCCGCCATAGTCCTATTTCTACCGCTATCATTGTGAAGGATTTAAACGAATAGGAATACGCCCTTCTGGGTAGCCGGGGAAGAGTCAGCACAAGCAGCGTCTTACCGACACACGCGGGTAAGTGCGGCGTTCCCACTGTTCAACCGGTAACGCTTTTCAATACGAGGCTTTACACGGAGCAACTAAACTTTAAAAGCGGCCCCCCCTTTCAGCTCTATTCCAGAAAGAGAATATTCATCCCCGTTGAGGAATCTCGTACCCTTCTTAAAGGTAAGAAGTACAACATTGTATATTTATGCCTCATTTGCTCCCCGCTTAAATGTGTAATCCACTTAAGCCCTGTTCTCGCCCTAGCTTTTTTCAATCCAATTATAGAGACTATCGCTACCATATGAAATCACGCATTTAGATGCTACCTTTAATAACTATAGTGCATACCCTACTGGTGGTTCTTCTGACTAGTAATACTTGTGATATTAAAAGAGCACGACCCTTGCCCATAACTTAACTGACCACGTGTTACCCATTTCAGACTTACTCAATCTTTGTTTAGTTCCTGTTAAAACCTAGCAGTAGACACAGGCACTCTCAAGACTCCCTCCGTATGAAACCTTTCTCTGAATCACTAGCTATAATGCTAGCTAAATTTTCACAAAAATAAGTTTTTTGTATATCCCAGAAAGATGTGCTGTTATACATATGTACAAGCTTTTCTGAAAATACTTGCTTGTCTCCTCGTTTTCTCTCTCTCTACAGATTTGAGGGGAATTATCCCAGTGTTCGCATTATAACACTGCTCATTACTACACAAGTAGTGTAAGTAATCTATGTTTGTTTGTCCTGACGAAAGCTCCACAGACCCTATTAAAGTTCATCTCAGGTTAAGATTTGTTTTTTAATCATTTTTTATCACCTTTTTTTCTCTGGACACTGCTGCCAGATTCTAAGGTTGCCTCTGGATGAGGCTGGCATACAGCACGTTTGTTGGATATCTGATGATAAATGCCATAACGCTAATGTGGGGCGGAGTACAGTAATATACCGCATTCGAACAACATTGCGTTTATGAGGATGTTCCAAGCTAACCTAAAGGTTTAGCAGTAACAAGTGTCCATTCCACCTTTTGATTACCTACATGTTATAAATGGGGAAATGAATGGACAATAATCAATTCCTCCTCCCCCCCAGTTGATAAACCTAAGTATTTAGTTATGCAGCACAATATCCTTGGGCGCCAACATTAATTGGTGCAAGCCCTTTGTGCTTCTGGTGCGTCACTCTTAATATGGGAAAAAGTGACTAAACGGCGGCGCAATGAGCTTGAAAATAAGCCCCCTTGTCTTTAATAAAGCGTAACCAAAGTTTAATCTTCTTTATCAACTTTTGGCAATCTATAAAAACAATATTGATTAGGCTTCTGCCCTATATGAAGCATTTGTAAACATAGTGTGAGAGGAAGTATCAGCAACAATGTATTCGGGATGGGTAATCTTCTCTTTCAGCATTTACTGTCAAAGGCTTTAAAGCTAACCTCAGAACCAAGTAAAGGAGCTGGATGACCAAAGAAATGCGGCTTCCCCACTTGAATTGTGTGATCTTAGGCAAATATTTTATTGCAGCAAAACTCTCTTTTCTTCATTATCGTGTATGAAAGCATATGTGAGTTGAGAATCCCTGTTGTACAAAAACCTATTGAGTTTTACTTAATAGACTGTAATGTTTCTCTGCAATAATGTGGTCTATGTACCGGGTTTACATAACACTTGTCTTGCCTCTTGCCCCTAGATTCATCATCGGCATGTTTTGCGAGTCTGTAATAGCGATTAATAAGGAATCACTATTACAGACTCGCAAAACGGGATTCATGTAGGAATCGCAATATTTATTGCGATTCCTACAGCTTCCTTATTTGCGATTAGCTAATTGCTAATCGCAAATAAGGAATAACTCCCTATTCATTCCTATGGGCCTAAAGGCCCATAGGAATGAATAGGAAGACATGTCAATGTGCAAATCGCGATTAGCGATTCGCATTTTGAGTTTGCGATTTCAAGGGTGCAGGGGTGTCCAAAGGACCCCTGAAATGATATTGGATGCTGGTGTTATGCACACACATGTCCCAAGGACATGTGTGTGTGTAACATACAACTTAGAAAAATGCACTTAAGTGCATTTTTCTAAGTTTCCGCTATTTACCACGAGGTTTGACTTCGCGGTAAATAGCGGCCCAAAATTCTGAATTCGCAATTTTTAAATGTTTCATGAATTGCATTTAAGGAATCTCAAATAGAGATTCCTTAAATGCAATTCCTCGCAAATTTGCGAATTCTATAATAGCGATTTTTGCATTTGGGTTGATGAATCCCAAATGCAAAAATTGCGCTCGCAAAGGGCCCGATTCTCAGAATCTGGCCCTTTGCGAGAAGTTGCGAAAAGTTCATGTTTTAAAACTTTAACTTTTTATAAAGAACTTCTCAGTGTATTGCTAACGTATTATTGTCAAAGCTTGCACATGTTGAAGAAATAAACTTTTTTCAATTTTTGGGAGAGTTTATCATACCTTACCTGATGTTTGCTGTATGATTTACATAGGAAACATTTTTAGGGCTTGGCTCGTGCACGGGCTGTAAGATCCGCACCAGACGATCTCCCTGTTAATTTGGTGGTTCACCCACCTGTAAGAATTCAGTCCAAAAGGCTTTTTAGAAGTTTATTGAAGTAACAGCACAGCATGGCTCCTGTCAGGATAGCAGCAGGATACAACTGCCTTCCAAGTACAGAATGCTACATTAGCAAAGCTCTGTTTAGAATCAAGAACCAATACAGAAACATAACAGGTCTCATGCCTTAAAGCAATACAGTAATGTATATACAAATAATGTGTTTAGGTTAAATTAAGGAATATAACACCACCTCTACTAGTCCCCACTACAGAAATATCAAAAAAGGTCTTCAGATATTCACATTCTTTCCTTGGTTTTCAAAAGCCTGGTCATGAGTTTCTCAATCGCCTTTTCCTATTAAACAAATTACGGCATACCACTTTTCTTTCATGTTTGTTGCCTCAGTGTAGAGTCTATTAAATATATGCAGTCCCCTGCGACTGCAAAGTCAGGCAGCCACTCTGAGTCTAAAACAATTGTTGCACACTATCCAAACACTCAAAAGAACAACAACACTGTAGTGACCGGCTGGTCAGGTTCTAGTGTTTCCTGATGATGTGTTTCCACCAGCCACTCCTAGAGGGCTGGGTTCCAAACTCACCCCACGCCCATCCACAGGACATATGACTGTGCCAATAAATGATTCCGGGCGCCCGTGCCGAGGGCCAGTTACAGATACCCTACTGCTGAGTCTGTGTCCTTACTTATGTGTATGGTGGCCTAGGGCCCTGACCCTTTACATTGGTGATGAGGGGGTGGACCTGCTCGTGCAGGTGCCTTGGTATTGGATAAGGGGGAGAGTATCGCCCATGTCGAATCCCTACCAACAGCAGTACATCGTGGCAGACCAGGAGGTGGCCCAAGAGAAAAAAAGGGGAAAAACTGGCTCAGTATCTTTCCGGACGCGACCCCAGAGAGGCCGTAGAGGACAAGGCATAGTGCCTGCTGACCCACCGGACATGAGGTGAACTCATGGGGTGTAGGAAGGGTAGTAAGTTGACTGCGCAGAAAAGGCAAGAGGAGAAAGAGAAGTGGGGTGGGGCAGAACGCGAGGTGACCGCACTCCCAGAAAAGCATACCTGTAAATGTTGACCTTCTGCAGCATAGTGTAAGACGCCCTGCTGCATAAAAGAGAAACAAGTAACGCCCCATAGCCTAGATCATGGTGCCGCGTTCTGCAGTTTGAGGGGCAAGCCTGGCCGGAGAACTATTGGTGCAGCAGCAGAGATAAGTGCGGTCCACGTGGAGAAAGTGACTGCTGCAGTCCGTGAAGACAAAATGCATACCCTCACCATCCACCAAGAGGAGGTGCATTGCACCATAGTTATTCACCTGATCCTGGTGAGTGGACATAAGGGGTTTAGAAAAGGGGGGTGGTGATGAACAGAGTGTCTGAGTTAAACAGACCACTCTTACCCAGTCCAAAGATCAGGGCTTGATCCATCACCGTTATTTATCTCACTGCCCCATCCCAGCTCAGAACCTGGCTATATGCAAATCAGTCTGTCCCTGGCCCAGTGCATCATGGGAACAGGGCAGACTAAACTACCAAGCCAATTCTTCACCAGAAAGGAGACAAGCTACCGGGGACCGGTTTCTGGCATTTCAGCCTTCTTTGGCCCGGCTTGCTTGAATCCTGACGGAGCAGTGAGAAAGGGACTCATGTCTGAGTAAACCCTGCCACACCTATAGTGGCCAAAAACGATTTAGAAAAGGGGGGGGTAATGAACAGAGTGTCTGAGTTAAACAGACCACTCTTACCCAGTCCAAAGATCAGGGCTTGATCCATCACCGTTATTTATCTCACTGCCCCATCCCAGCTCAGAACCTGGCTATATGCAAATCAGTCTGTCCCTGGCCCAGTGCATCATGGGAACAGGGCAGACTAAACTACCAAGCCAATTCTTCACCAGAAAGGAGACAAGCTACCGGGGACCGGTTTCTGGCATTTCAGCCTTCTTCGGCCCGGCTTGCTTGAATCCTGATGGAGCAGTGAGAAAGGGACTCATGTCTGAGTATACCCTGCCACACCTATAGTGGCCAAAAACGATTTAGAAAAGGGGGTGGTGATGTGAGACCCTTGCTCATTGCACCATCAGGATTCAAGCAAACCGGGCCGAAGACGGCTGTAATGCCAGAAACCGGTCCCCGGGAGCTTGTTTCCTTCCCAGTGTAAGAATTGGCTTTTGTAGTATGGTTTGCCCTGTTCCCATCATGCACTGGGACAGGAACAGACTAATTTGCATACAGCTAGGTTCTGAAACTGGGATGGTGCAGTGAGCTAAAAAACGGTGTTGGATCTAGCCCTGATCTCTTGACTGGGTGAGAGCTTTCTGCTTAATTCAGAGACTCTGTCCCTCACCACCCCTTGTTGTAAATATGGACATAAGGGGTGGCTTCTGTCATGCTCAGGCAGTGGGCATTAGGACCCTGAGGTTCAGGGTTTGGGGAGGGGACACCGGACACCACATCTGGTCAGGGGAGCAGGGCGGGACAGAAGAAGAGCAAAAGGGCTTAGGGGCTGGAAGCATGATACAAGCTGTACAACAAGAGAAGCAATAAAGAGATACCTGTGTACTGAAGGAATCGTGTTGTGTGGTCCTTGGGGCATCGGGACACTACAGCTTCCATGTGAGTGGAGGTGGTGTTGGCCGGCATTCACTGCGGGTCGGAGGGCCTGAAGAAACCAGACGAGGGAATGCCCGTCTGCACCCCTGACTGCTGTCTGTGCAGGCAGGGTGCCAAAGTCTGACCAGAGTTATTCCGACTGCCACCAGCCCCGCACAGCTCATGAGGTGAGAAAGGCTGCCGCAGAGTGGCAAGAACAATCAAGAGAATAGTGAGAGGCTGTGGACCGTGGCACGAGAAGGCCATGCGGCAGTTCAGTTAAGGACATGCCAGTAAGGGAAAGTGAGGCCAGAGTGCTGGCGTTGCTCCCCTCATGTCTGGGATCCCGCACAAGAGAATGAAGAGGTGGGCTAGTGGAGGGCATCCAGCAGTGCGAACCTGCTGCCGGCAGATGTGTTCTCTGCAGGTGGGCGCTGTCGGGCTGAATGAGGCCGCGCTAGCACTGTGCAAAGCCCCGCATGGCCTGTAATGAATGGGAGACTGCTGCCTAAGTGCTGGGACAGGAACCTGTACAGAAACACTGCTGCAACCACCTTTGAGGCAGAGCGAGTGACTAGACTGTGGGACTCATAGTGATTCCTACATGGGCCTATAGTATGGTGTTGGAGTGACACATTGTAGTCCACACACTCCTGTGGAAGGCCAGTGAAGAGGACCTCAGGGGACTCCTGTGAAAGGGTAATCCTGGTATGAGAGGGGAATCCTGGTAAGAGAAGGATGTTGGATATTGCTCCACCGTTGGGCAGCTGAGGAAGACTTGTCAACAGTAACCAAGGTGTCATTAGTCTTTCGAGGCTTGCTGTACATGGAGTCAGGGCGTCTTTGGAAATATATCAGCCACATACTTCACTATTGCTTCACATGCACCCTCATAGCAAGCATTGTAAACAGACTTCTGCGCATTGAGTCCAGGTGGGACAGGACCCACAGTGCCCAGTTGAACTGTGACCATTCAAACTGGTGAGCGATAAATCCAGAGTTCGTCTACACTGCCATTTGTGCCCAGAGCAGTCTGGTTAAAATGACGCAGACATGCTGTGATGCTTGGTGGTCCTATCTGCAGCTGTCCACTCATCCTGCCGGGGAAAACAACTTTGATGGACTCCGTGGAGCTGCTGTTTTGTATTTTTTATCTCTCCCACAGGTTGGACTTGTTGCCCCATTTTTAGAAAAGGTTAGGAGGGATGTAGTGACCGGCTGGTCATATTCTAGAAATTCCCGATACTGTGTTCCCACCAGCCACTTCTAAAGGGCGGGCTTCCACACTCACCCCACACCCATCCATCACAGGTGTCACAGGACATGTGCCCCTCGCAATAAAAGGGGCCAGGCGCACGTGAGAAGGACCAGTTCCAGATACCCTACAACTAAGTCCGTGTCCTTACTTAAGTGTAGGAGGGCCTAGGGCCCGACCAGGGCCGGACTGGCAATGCCGGGCACTGGGCAATCCCCCGATAGGCTGCCAGGGGTGGGCGCCAGTTTTGTTCCTGGGTGGGCGGGTGCCGATTTTTTGTGCACTCAGTACTGTACAGTAGTCACTTTACTCACTACTATACTCTGCTGCGTCCCCCTCTCTTCTTGGCTCGCTCCGTGAGGTAAAAAAGCACAATTTAATCAATCTCTGCAGTGCTGGTCAGTGCTGGATAAATACTGCATTGAGCAGCAATGCCATGATTTTGGGAGGTGGGTCACGCACGTGCTAGGGTGACCAACCGTCCGTAAATTTCACGGACCGTCCGTAATTGGGACCTCACGTCAGTTGTCCGTGAGGATCCCTTTTACAGCCGCCTTTTGTCTGTAATTTTGGCCATCACAGGGAGCAGCACTGCTCCCCTGTGAGAAGCCTCTTCCCCTTGATGCTGGCGCCTCGCACTCCTCCTGGAGCACAAGAGCAGCCCCACCCGCCAATTGTCATTCTGTATTCTGGCAAATTGCCTCATACAGAATGTCAACGGGGCAGTCTGGGGTGTGACAGCATGTGGCGGCCTCCTCCTGCCTCAGTGTACAGCAAGAGAACAAAACAGGGTCTTGACTCCTGACCAGCAAGGCTAAGTCAAACCTGAACTAAGCTAACAACACGATTGCCAATACTGGACTTACTTGGGTACTAATCGCCAAAGATCTGGTATGAATAAAGCATATCAGTCTGACATGACATTTATTACTACTTTATTTCAATGTTTTTCAAAGAAGATTTCTTATTTTTTCAAGCGAAATTTCTCGTGCATATCACAACTATATACAAAATATACAAAAAGATACAAATATTTACAATATAAATCACTATACAGTACATCCACGCTAAAGCTTTCACACCACAAACATACCATTCATATTCCTATAGACAAAAAAACTCTGAGGTACAGGTCTGTGTCACAATAAACATTTCATTAAATCATATAATGCAGTGTATAATATCATTTATAATGTTGAAGACAACAAAAATGAATCAGACCAAATCGTATTGTGCTTGTCTTAGTACTTGAAACTATTTACAATTGACACTAGACCCAAAGGTCGATGCGTTTCGAACCCCCTGATTGCGAGGTTCTCCTCAGGACCGACGCGTTTCGAACCCCCTGATTGCGAGGTTCTCCTCAGGACCAACCACGTTATCTACAAAACAAAAGATGATTGCACCAAATTAGCCTATCTGCCAAAACAATCTTGCATATTAGAGAAGCCACCAGGCGGCTTGCCAACGCCTACCTTAATTCTCCTGTGTGTGATGGCATAGTCTAGTCTGTTGTGGAGAAATCCAACACGTACTACACACATAAAAAACGAAAAAGTAACATTTATGACCGACTGTACAAGATTGGTAACTTTCATACATCGAGGGCTAACTCAGAGAAAAGGCTCACCTTCACGTTATGCAGTGTTGACTGTGGGACCTAAACAAAACATATAAGTCATTACTGTCTGGTAACTAACGTGATCCATGCGCTTGTTTAAGGGGGGCAATGCAGGAGCAAAAGTCTTACCCGGTCTGTTTGTAGTTTGTCCAGGAACCGGGATTCTACTTGTCTCCTGTCGGCGTGAGTCAGAGCGACTCGTTGTTTAAGCTTTCAATTGCCATCCACGGAGGCTAAAAATGAACTGAAAGATAAATCGCAATGAGTAAACAAGCATAACGTGAAGGTGAGCCTTTTCTCTGAGTTAGCCCTCGATGTATGAAAGTTACCAATCTTGTACAGTCGGTCATAAATGTTACTTTTTCGTTTTTTATGTGTGTAGTACGTGTTGGATTTCTTATTTTAGAAAAAAGGGGGACCCCTACTACTAATGCATTCACTACCGGTAGGGAGTAAAATAGACAATTTTTTAGAAGAACATATGGTAGTGAGCTTAGTAATTAAGCCAAAAAACCCAAGGAGACCAAGAAGCTAATTAGCTAATGGAAGTGACATGTAAACCAGATTGATAGAACAAAGCCCAATAATTATATTCAAAAATAGTTTGTGGTTTATTTAAATATTTTCTTCATTTTTTTTGATAAGAATCTTATTTAGAAAAGATACATATAAGTATGTAAGGCATCATTAACATACATTTTGTGATTTCAAAAAATTATTAACATATATTCAAAAACATGTGAAGAAAGAAAATAAGAAATAGGGATTTGAACACACAACAAACCAAACACAGTACAAATGACTAAGATGGTAGATAGGGCTAGTGGAGTAAGCAAAGCGGTGGGTGGAGACTCTACGCGCGTTTCGGCATTTGCCTTCTTCAGGAGTCCGTCATTTGCTTTAGGACAGAAAGATAACACTGCAAGACAATTAAAATCATGTCACATACACATGCATAGAAAGTTTTGTATTGTTGTTATGCAATTCTGATAGAAGACTTGGGTCTAGGTCTAAATCATATACATTGACATACTATACATACATGTTTGAAACCATTTTTTATCAATTGACCATATATCTCTGAGCAGTTACATTTTCAAAGCAGACAGATTGATTTATATACATAAAATAATTATTTGATTGATATACAGGTGCAACTGATATATTTTCTTTGAGACATTTGTCATCAAGCCCTGTTTTTCTAGTCCACTCTCTACATATCTGGATATATTGAACAGATCAATCTAAGTGAACTTATAGAGATCCGTATATGATATAAGTGAAAGGGCTAGTAAAATTAGTTATGAAAGCAAAAGAGAGGGGAATAGAAGAGAGAAGAAAGAAAGGAGTATAGCAGATTGCTAACTTTATATTGTTAAAAGTAAGTTGAAAATATGGATTATAGTTAAGATTACCTTATGAGGTAAGGGTGAGCTACTAGTAGTTTGACCTAGTCAGAGATTAGAGGCAAACTTATTAAATTTACTTACAAAGACAGAAGGTATACTCTTATTTTTTGAAAATTCTCTTGCTGGTCGATCACGAAGGTAAGGTAGTTATCTGTACCTCGCTAGATGTAAAAAAAAGACAGTTTTTATGTAACAGACTATTGTGGAACATGTTTTTGATATTCATAGCCAGCTAAATGTTAATGACTAATTTAAGAAATGCCCATAATTGCTCATAAATATGATGGGCTAAAACATATTTAATAGTCACAAGGATTAATATAAAGGGATGAACCATGTAAGGAACCATATAGATATAATATAAATTTTTTTCATTACCTTACTAATCTTCTTGGTATTTTTGTTGTTATTATTAAGATGATAGTTCCACTTATAGAGGTATCGGAGGATTGACCATAGGTGTACAACACTGCGACACAAGAAGAGATATAAAAATCGATATTTACTGATCGTAACAGGAAATTGTAAATATCAAAAAGAGGTAGGATGCTTAACATATAGCATTATATACCTTATTAGTTATAATTGTTGCCTTTGTGAATAACTGGGTATAGAAAGCGATGATTTTCCAGGGGTGAAGTAGTTCTGATCGCCGAGCTTGTGTATTGAACGAGTATTGGGCGGTAGCTGACTGTAAGTATTCAAATTGTGCAAAGGGATGGAATAGAAAAAAACCCAAGGACAAGGTATAATTAAAATACAGGTACAAAAGGTGTCTGACTGTAATGGAAAAAAGTATGCTTCTCTAGGGTGATATATGTAATGACATAGCGTACCTGATAAATGTTGGCCGCTTTAACAGTATAGTGGATATTCGTTTATATATATTTTCCTCTGTTTGCCATTTCTTTACCTAGGGGAGAGTATGAGTTATGTTAAAATCTCACTAGTATTAGTTACTACGGGTAGTGGTTAGATGAGTTCAGGCAAAATACATACCCAAGTAAGAAGCGGGCGTTTAGATACATCAGGATTCTGGACACGCCTCGAGCCAAGTAATTATCTAGGAAAGGACATAGTAACGATTAAGGCCTACTGTTGGTAAGTAAAACAGAAGAAAAGCTTGCGGGGCTTCGTCGAAACTGATTAACCTAAGAGAGGTCGAGCGTGTGGCTTCACCGGGGGTTCTGGATGTCCTGCGTCATCGCGTCGAGGGAAACAAATGATGAGAAGGGAGGTGCTATATATAGCGCATTTTTAAAGTTAAATTGGAACCGGTGTGTCCAATAACCAGAAGGCGTGGTAAAAGACAAAAGATGAATTAAGGCCTCGGGGGTATGTCTGTGTTTGGTCACATGAACCAATCAACATGCACTCGTAGTTCAAAATAAGGCATGATGCGGACGTTCCGCGTGTCATGCGCCAGCGAGTGAGCCCTTGTACCAATAGGCTTACG
Source organism: Lissotriton vulgaris (assembly GCF_964263255.1). Lineage (NCBI taxonomy): Eukaryota > Metazoa > Chordata > Amphibia > Caudata > Salamandridae > Lissotriton > Lissotriton vulgaris. The sequence continues at coordinate 50,070,138 of NC_141694.1, read as the reverse complement.
TTTGTAGTTCGTTAGTTGAAACTACTTGATAGTGTAAAAAAATAATACATAGCTACCTCGGTGGTATGTTATTGAGGATAGTTCAAAAAAGGCACAGGGAAGTTGTTCTATAAGATGAGTGCTACTGAATGAACTTGTGTGCCAAAAAGAACCCGTTTGTAGTTCGTGAACTATAAATACGTAAGTATGTGAACATAACTCACGTTTGATGGTTAACTTGACGGGGAATGAATGCTTATGTACGGTGACGATAGTCATGCAGACAGTGAACCAATAAGCATATGTTGGCGTACTAGGCATGTAATAAACGTTTAGCCATAAGCTTGAAATAGTCGTTCAGCAGGCTGGAACTGCTCGGAACGGTCGCTGTCTCATAGAGCAAAAGATAGAAACATAACTCACTTCATGTATTTTGTATATTGTATTTCGGTAAACATAGGATCATAGTTTAGCAAATAGGAGCTGCGCGAAGTGGTAGCCATATTTTGGCAGAAGCGATAGCATGATAAATAAGTTAATGTCTGTGTGCGCGTGCTCAATAGAGCAAAACAGGGATTTAGATACAAATTAGTAGTGAGGTTCCAGGCACTTGACAATCGTATCTATTCTGGTGGCATATATATAGAGTATTTAGAGAATTACCTCAAATATATATACAGTATGACTGTACATGTAGGTTCCATCTGGTGATTCTAAAGATGAGTTAAATTAATTTAAGTACATACAATAGATGATGGTAATGCCTCAAGAGGAGATACATCATATGATCGCTTGCTCCCATGGGATTTCAGAGTTGAGCCCCATGTTTGCTGTGTTGAGAGAAAAGATCCAATATACCTCTCGCTTTTTACGAATCTTTTCAGGGCATAATCCAGGTCTGGGTTGTATGTTTTCGAGAATAAACCACCTTAAATCCTCAGGTGTGTGCTCAAGTTCCAAAAAATGTGCGACCAATGGGGCATTGATTTTCTTAGTACGAATAGCAGATTTGTGTTCCGTTATTCTTTTATTGATGGCCCTGGAAGTTTCACCCACATAGCCTTTCTGACACGGACACAGTATTAAATATACTACGTTCTGGGTTCTGCAATTCGTCATTGTTTTGCAGACAATTGTAATGTTGTTGAAGGTGAGATCTTTTCTTTCAATAGCTTGTGGACAAGTCTTACAAGTGCCGCATTTGTAATTGCCTACGACGGGGTTATTGCTGGTTATGCTTCTTTGTATTGGGTTTGGTTTCATTGGCATTCTTGACCTAACTACTAGATCTTTTATGTTTTTATTTCTTTTGTAAGCAATGACCGGTTTGGGTATGTGGTTGACCTTAGATTTGTTCACATTGAGTAAATTCCAATTGGAATAGATGATTTGTCTTATCTTTTCATTCATTAGGGAATGTCTTGTGACCAAAACTAGCTGTTCGTTTTGTTTAGGGTCCTTTTCTCGTAGAATAGATTGGCGATCGAAATATCGAGCTCTCTTGTACGATTCCCGGACAAGCCTGTGCGGGTAACCGCGATCTTCAAATTTCTTTTTCATAATCATTGATCTTTCATCATAATCTTGTAATTTAGAGCAATTACGTCTAAGTCTCAAAAATTGGCTGAACGGAATGTTGTTCTTCTGTGATGCAGGGTGAAAACTTTTATAATGGAGCAAGGTGTTACGTGCCGTCGGTTTAACAAATAGATCCACATATATCTGACCTTGATCATGCTTAATGATTAGATCTAAAAATTCCATTTCAATATTGCTAATGTGTGATGTGAATTTGAGGTTATGGTCACAGGCATTGAGCCAGGTAATGAATTCGTTAAGGGTGTCCTCATTGTCGTCCCATATGAAGATGACATCGTCGATATATCTCGACCAATGTAAAACTGTTTCATAAAAAGGGGCTATTTCATTGAAAATGTGGATGTTTTCGAATGAGGCCATGTATATATTGGCTATCGTAGGGGCACAAGAAGCGCCCATACTCACTCCTTTTTGTTGTTTATAGAGAGTGCCTTGAAATTCAAAAACATTTTCCTCTAGGACGATCTTGAGGCAATCTAGAATGAAAGTCTCGTTGCAATCGACTTCATATGTGTTGATGAACCATTCTGTTGCCCTGATGGCACCATCTATTGGGATGTTAGAATATAAACTCTCCACATCCAAGGTGACCATCCATTGTCTTCTTTCATTGAAGGCAGTGCCCTCTAGCAGATTAATGATGTGACCGGTGTCTTTAACATATCCCGGTATTTTGGATATGTATGGACGTAAGATGGCATCCAGATATTTAGAAAGGGGTTCTGTGATACTGCCTATTGTATTAACAATCGGACGGAAAGGGGGATCCACTTCATTTTTGTGGACTTTTGATGTCCCATATAGGCAAGCCATTCTTGGAGATGCCACATTTAGGTAGTCATAATCTTTCTGGCATATGTCCCCATTGCTTAGGGCTTTTGAGGTCAGTCTTTGTATCTTTTGTTTGGTTCTGGTGGTAGGGTCTTTGAGTATTATATTGTAGAAATTGGTGTCATTAAGCATGTTCTCTATTTTTGTTGTATATTGCGAGGTATCAAGGATGGCAATGCCTCCTCCTTTGTCACATCCCTTCACAGTGATACCGGTGGATTCCTTCAATGATTTGAGTGCTTGATATTCATCCACTGTGAGGTTATAAGGAGTGTGCGGAATGTATTTTGTGGCCGCTGTAAGTTTTTTCATGACTATTTTTTCAAAGATGGAGATCTCCGGAGACACTTGATCTAAAGTGGGTGTAAAAATCGATTTAGGTGCAAGACCTGATTTATTGGTTTCCATTGTATCTAAGTCATTATTAGAGAAAAAGTCCCTCAACCTGATTTTTCTAAAAAATGCTACCACGTCGTTAAACAATTCAAATTTGTTTAGACCCGAATGTGGTACATAACTTAGTCCTTTAGATAGAAGTGACAACGTTGCTTGATCTGGCACTTGACTACTGAGATTAAATATAGGTATCGTTGTCATTCTCTCCAGTAGCGTGCATTGCGGGTCTCTAGGTATCTGTTCGAGTTTACAGGTTGATGTTCCTGGTATTGTGGTTGATGCTCCTGATATTGAGGTTGATATTGTTGTTGGTGATGGGGTTGGTATTGTCCCCTTGGTTCCCTTTGTTGGTAAGACTGGCATGGTTGGTATCCCGTTCTGTATTGTGGTCTGTATCTTGGTCGCCAATTGCCTCTGCTCTGGGGGCGCTGACCTAAAAAAGGTCTAGATCTTTGGTTGAATTGGTATCCCTGGTTCTGATATGGAGAGGTACTGCCTACGCTATCTGAAGCTCAAATACATTTACAAAAATACAATCTGATGAGTTAGAGAAGGTTGTGACTTTTCTACTTCTCATCCCTGTGGGTTCATTTTGAGGATCTGAAGGATTAGGATCTATGTATGAATAGAATCCTTCTGATAGGTAGGGATATACTTTTTCTTTGCTGTAGTATTTGAGGTCTTTTTGAAATTTATCTAGTTTTCGTTTTGAGAGGTATTCTGATTAGGAATTAAGTTCTGTTTCTACTTCTTCAAGTCTCTTTTTAATATCTGGTATGGTATCTAGCGATTTTATTTTGCTCTCTAGTTCTTGTATTTCTTGTAATAGTTCTAGTAGTACTGTTTTGGCTGTCTCAACTATCAGCATCATCATGTCTCTGGAACATCTATTTGCAATTAGGGACCATTTTTCTAAAAAGTGTTTAACTTGTATGAAAAGACCCGGAATGTTTTTTATTTGAAGCCCTTGTGGAATAACCCCAGCTTTTAGATAGTCCAAGATGTATTTACCATGCAGCTCTATGCGTCTTGATTTTTTCTTTAGGTCTAATAATTTTTGCAATTCTTCATTGTGATTGGCATTGGATGTATTAATATTATCAAAATTTATTGCCGCACCTACCATATTAGCAAAGTCTTCTTCTGAAAATCCAAAAGATTGCATATTAGCCATGATTATTTAAAATAAAACGGTTATTATAAACCAGTAAGTATAGTATTTGTATAATTGCTTTCTAATAGAAAGCAGAAAATTCTGAAAGAAAGGGTAAGAAGGGATAAATAGGAAAGCAATAGAGTGAAAATTAGAGATATTCGAGTGGACAACAGTAAGACTAACTGGAAATGACTCAGATCGATAAGTATTATAATAAATAATACTGTGATCTTTTCTATGATATCAAATGATGCATCGTCCAACTGCTCATATATCCATAATTGTTTAAGACAAAAAAGAACCCCTCATGGAAAGTTCATGAGTAACATATTTTAGAAAAAAGGGGGACCCCTACTACTAATGCATTCACTACCGGTAGGGAGTAAAATAGACAATTTTTTAGAAGAACATATGGTAGTGAGCTCAGTATTTAAGCCAAAAAACCCAAGGAGACCAAGAAGGTAATTAGCTAATGGAAGTGACATGTAAACCAGATTGATTAGAACAAAGCCCAATAATTATATTCAAAAATAGTTTGTGGTTTATTTAAATATTTTCTTCATTTTATTTATAAGAATCTTATTTATAAAAGATACATATAAGTATTTAAAACATCATTAACATACATTTTGTGATTTCAAAAAATTATTAACATATATTCAAAAACATGTGAAGAAAGAAAATAAGAAATAGGGATTTGAACACACAAACAAACCAAACACAGTACAAATGACTAAGATGGTAGATAGGGCTAGTGGAGACTCTACGCACGTTTCGGCATTTGCCTTCTTCAGGAGTCCGTCATTTGCTTTAGGACAGAAACATAACACTGCAAGACAATTAAAATCATGTCACATACACATGCATAGAAAAATTTGTATTGTTGTTATGCAATTCTGATAGAAGAATTGGGTCTAGGTCTAAATCATATACATTGACATACTATACATACATGTTTGAAACCATTTTTTATCAATTGACCTTATATCTCTGAGCAGTTACATTTTCAAAGCAGACAGATTGATTTATATACATAAAATAATTATTTGATTGATATACAGGTGCAACTGATATATTTTCTTTGAGACATTTGTCATCAAGCCCTGTTTTTCTAGTCCACTCTCTACATATCTGGATATATTGAACAGATCAATCTAAGTGAACTTATAGAGATCCGTATATGATATAAGTGAAAGGGCTAGTAAAATTAGTTATGCAAGCAAAAGAGAGGGGAATAGAAGAGAGAAGAAAGAAAGGAGTATAGCAGATTGCTAACTTTATATTGTTAAAAGTAAGTTGAAAATATGGATTATAGTTAAGATTACCTTATGAGATAAGGGTAATCTACTAGTAGTTTGACCTAGTCAGAGATTAGAGGCAAACTTATTAAATTTACTTACAAAGACAGAAGGTATACTCTTATTTTTTGAAAATTCTCTTGCTGGTCGATCACGAAGGTAAGGTAGTTATCTGTACCTCGCTAGATGTAAAAAATAGACAGTTTTTATGTAACAGACTATTGTGGAACATGTTTTTGATATTCATAGGCAGCTAAATGTTAATGACTAATTTAAGAAATGCCCATAATTGCTCATAAATATGATGGGCTAAAACATATTTAATAGTCAAAAGGATTAATATAAAGGTATGAACCATGTAAGGAACCATATAGATATAATATAACATTTTTTCATTACCTTACTAATCTTCTTGGTATTTTTGTTGTTATTATTAAGATGATAGTTCCACTTATAGAGGTATTGGAGGATTGACCATAGGTGTACAACACTGCGACACAAGAAGAGATATAAAAATCGATATTTACTGATCGTAGCAGGAAATTGTAAATATCAAAAAGAGGTAGGACGCTTAACATATAGCATTATATACCTTATTAGTTATAATTGTTGCCTTCGTGAATAACTGGGTATAGAAAGCGATGATTTTCCAGGGGTGAAGTAGTTCTGATCGCCGAGCTTGTGTATTGAACGAGTATTGGGCGGTAGCTGACTGTAAGTATTCAAATTGTGCAAAGGGATGGAATAGAAAAAAACCCAAGGACAAGGTATAATTAAAATACAGGTACAAAAGGTGTCTGACTGTAATGGAAAAAAGTATGCTTCTCTAGGTTGATATATGTAATGACAGAGCGTACCTGATAAATGTTGGCCGCTTTAACAGTATAGTGGATATTCGTTTATATATAGTTTCCTCTGTTTGCCATTTCTTTACCTAGGGGAGAGTATGAGTTATGTTAAAATCTCACTAGTATTAGTTACTACGGGTAGTGGTTAGATGAGTTCAGGCAAAATAGAAGCGGGCGTTTAGATACATCAGGATTCTGGACACGCCTCGAGCCAAGTAATTATCTAGGAAAGGTCATAGTAACGATTAAGGCCTACTGTTGGTAAGTAAAACAGAGGAAAAGCTAGCGGGGCTTTGTCGAAACTGACTAACCTAAGAGAGGGTGAGCGTGTGGCTTCACCGGGGGTTCTGGATGCCCTGCGTCATCGCTTCAAGGGAAACAAATGATGAGAAGGGAGGTGCTATATATAGCGCATTTTTAAAGTTAAATTGGAACTGGTGTGTCCAATAACCAGAAGGCGTGGTAAAAGACAAAAGATGAATTAAGGCCTCGGGGGTATGTCTGTGTTTGGTCACATGAACCAATCAACATGCACTCGTAGTTCAAAACAAGGCATGATGCGGACGTTCCGCGTGTCATGCGCCAGCGAGTGAGCCCTTGTACCAATAGGCTTACGTTTGTAGTTTGTTAGTTGAAACTACTTGATAGTGTAAAAAAATAATACATAGCTACCTCGGTGGTATGTTATTGAGGATAGTTCAAAAAAGGCACAGGGAAGTTGTTCTATAAGATGAGTGCTACTGAATGAACTCGTGTGTCAAAAAGAACCCGTTTGTAGTTCGTGAACTATAAATACGTAAGTATGTGAACATAACTCACGTTTGATGGTTAACTTGAGGGGGAATGAATGCTTATGTACGGTGACGATAGTCATGCAGACAGTGAACCAACAAGCATATGTTGGCGTACTAGGCATGTAATAAACGTTTAGCCATAAGCTTGAAATAGTCGTTCAGCAGGCTGGAACTGCTCGGAACGGTCGCCGTCTCATAGAGCAAAAGATAGAAACATAACTCAGTTCATGTATTTTGTATATTGTATTTCGGTAAACATAGGATCATAGTTTAGCAAATAGGAGCTGCGCGAAGTGGTAGCCATATTTTGGCAGAAGCGATAGCATGATAAATAAGTTAATGTCTGTGTGCGCGTGCTCAATAGAGCAAAAACAGGGATTTAGATACAAATTAGTAGTGAGGTACCAGGCACTTGACAATCGTATCTATTCTGGTGGCATATATATAGAGTATTTAGAGAATTACCTCAAATATATATACAGTATGACTGTACATGTAGGTTCCATCTGGTGATTCTAAAGATGAGTTAAATTAATTTAAGTACATACAATAGATGATGGTAATGCCTCAAGAGGAGATACATCATATGATCGCTTGCTCCCATGGGATTTCAGAGTTGAGCCCCATGTTTGCTGTGTTGAGAGAAAAGATCCAATATACCTCTCGTACATGTTGGATTTCTCCACAACAGACTACACTATGCCATCACACACAGGAGAATTAAGGTAGGCGTTGGCAAGCCGCCTGGTGGCTGCTCTAATATGCAAGATTGTTTTGGCAGATAGGCTAATTTGGTGCAATCGTCTTTTGTTTTGTCGATAACGTGGTTGGTCCTGAGGAGAACCTCGCAATCAGGGGGTTCGAAACGCGTCGATCCTGAGAAGAACCTCGCAATCAGGGGGTTCGAAACGCGTCGACCTTTGGGTCTAGTGTCAATTGTAAATAGTTTCAAGTACTAAGACAAGCACAATACGATTTGGTCTGATTAATTTTTGTTGTCTTCAACATTATAAATGATATTATACACTGCATTATATGATTTAATGAAATGTTTATTGTGACACAGACCTGTACCTCAGAGTTTTTTTGTCTATAGGAATATGAATGGTTTGTTTGTGGTGTGAAAGCTTTAGCGTGGATGTACTGTATAGTGATTTATATTGTAAATATTTGTATCTTTTTGTATATTTTGTATATAGTTGTGATATGCACAAGAAATTTCGCTTGAAAAAATAAGAAATCTTCTTTGAAAAACATTGAAATAAAGTAGAAATAAATGTCATGTCAGACTGATATGCTTTATTCATACCAGATCTTTGGCGATTAGTACCCAAGTAAGTCCAGTATTGGCAATCGTGTTGTTAGCTTAGTTCAGTGTACAGCAGGGCATTCTGTTGGATAAAAGGTAAAATGCCCATGCTGCAACGCTAGAGAACAGATTATTTTAAAAAGCCTGTAAAACAAGTTAAAAAGAACAGGTTATGTTCTTTCACTATCATCATTTTAGAAATGAAGTATTTTCAATATTATATTTAACAACGCCATGGTTACTGCTTTTTTATTTTAAGCAAATAACAACCATTGACAAAGCCAATAGTCCCTGCTTGATGTTGGAGTAATGATACTTTCTGTATTATATATCTGGATGCAATGACAGAAACAACATAATGCCAGTCGCGCGAAACACTATGCTTTTTTTTAATTTTTATTAACAACACTGAGTAAAGAATAAATAAATATACAGAAAATCATAAAAACATCATCCAATGGAAAAGTTATGGCGGAATGGGTAAGTTACCAAATATTTCATAATCATTTTACATTTTAAATTCAAAATTCAACAAGGAACAGTCCCAGAGAAGGATATTACAGAAGCAGCTATACTTACATAGTACATTGTCAGCTTAAAATAAATTTGTCAATAATTCACATACTGAATAAAGTTACTCCAAATGTTTTCAAATGTACGTAAAGATCGGGTACCTCTTAATCTAGCCAAAGCCGCCTCCATACTTTAAATTTCATTAACCAAAGACCACCATTCCATTATATGTGGGGTTTGAGGGGAAATCCAAGCACGAGCAATAGTTAGCTTGGGACAAGATAATAAAATAGTGATTAAGGACTGTTGAGGGAGAAAAGCGTTGTGTATATCTAATAAAATGGATAAAGCCGAAAGAAGAGGTGGTCTAATCAATTTCATATTCATGACTTGCTCCAGAGATGACCAGAACTCCTTTAACATTGGACAAGAGAAGGGCATATGCTCTATATTAGCCCCTACAAGATTACATTTGGGGCATTTAGAGCGATCACTACGTGTGGTGTTTATCGGCCATTTAAGAATCACTTCCGGGGTATGGTATAGCATACAAGTTGTTTTAAATTGTTGTAGCCTAAGGCTCGATGACTGTACCAAATTATTCAGATTCGAATGGGAGTGAGCAATCTGTTTAGGATTGATCGAATACTTCAGCTTCGAACTCCATTTTTTCAGCCAATTTAGAACAGCCATCAATCTTATATGAAATAAAGCATCTATACCCATCACTTATTAAAGATTTCGGTTTGGAGGAATACAAATAATCCCATATATCTGAATCCACGACTTTAGAGATTTTCATCCTACGGATCAAAAAATCATGAATTTGAATATACTTAAACCTCATTTCTTCGGTCAAATTATATGCATTTTTCAGTGTACCATAAAGATCCCCTAAGGTAGCAATGCCATATACAGACCATGATTTTGCCCGAGCATCACAAAAAATCTCGGGAAGACCCGGGTTTCCCCAGAGTGTTAATTTAGAATAGAAAAAAGAGGTTTTACAAAAAGACAAAATATTAAACCAAATTTTTGCAATATCCCTGATGGTCTTAAATTTAACCCTTTTAAAATAGTTTGGGTCGTTTAATCTTAACAAAAACATTCTAGCGTCTAGTTTTAACAGGATGGTATGATAGCAGAGCTGCATTTCTGGGTTGAGTAAAGAACGCAGATGACCAATGAAGGTGGCCCAAAAGTATAATTTAAGATCTGGAAAATTAAGCTCCCCCGTATCTAAAGAACCTTTAAGTAGCGCCAGTGATCTACTTACCTTTCTATATCCCAATATGAAGCTACTAAACATTCCATCAAGCTTCTTAAAGAAAAGATTGTTTAAAGCTAACGGTATAGATCGACAAAGATAAGGAAATTTCGGTAGTATCTTCATTTTAATCAGATTAATTCTGCTTATGATGTTTAAGGGGAGTTTATGCCATTTTTAAAGTACGAGAGCTGTTGATCTCATGGAAAGGGGCGACCACTCGGTCCCCCCGAACGTATGGCCGAGTGCCTCGATCCCCCCGGGAAGCCATTTTGGGCGGGAGGCGCGTCTCGGCTGGTATGCCCGAAGCGGCGTAGCTGGGGCGCGCCCTTTCCCGCCCTAGAGTGGGCTGGCCTAGACACTGACGCAGCCAGCCACGCCCTCGGGGCAGGCAGGGGCGGGTGTACGCCCGCCCTGAAGACGGATAAAAAGGGACGCAAGACCAGAAGACATCCTCTTGTTCTTGTGCTCTGAAGCTGCACCTCCTCGCTGCACGTGAGCTCGGGACAGAACGAAGAGCCAATTTTGAGCGTTTTGATCTTTCTTTTTGTCTTCCAGATACTTCGTTGGAAAGATGCCCAAGAAAGGCGCGAAGAGAATGACGACCGACCAGATGGTTCGAGTCCTCATGAAGGAGATGTCCGAAATAAAGAAGCGGTTGGCGGAGCGAGACGGGGAGGAGGGATCGGGGCGTCCATCGGCTGGAGGGAAGCCAAAGAGGCCAAGAAGGGGGCCAGCCGGGGGTGACGTCCCGGTTCCCTGTGCCCCGCTCGAAGCGCCAGCCCCGGTACCGGTGGAAGGGAATCCGATTCCCGTCGTAGTCACCCCGACATCCACTGAGGATATGCCTCCCGAGTTGGCGGCACAGCTAGCAGCGTGGTTGGGCGACAGTAGCGAGGGCGCCACGGCTGCCGAAGCGCAAGCACTGATGAAACAGTTGCGCGAGAAACGTGATGCAGCCAAGGTGCCCGCGCCGGCTGCAGTGATAGACAAGCCACGAGTGGCGGAAGCAGCGTCCAGTGCAGGTAAGCGGCCATTGCCGATCGCGAGGGATGAGTCAACACCCTCTCGTAGAGAAAAATTGGGGCAACATGTTCCTTTGGCAATAAAGGAAAAGATTTGGGCGGGGGAATATGTAAACATTTTCTCCTTGCTTGTTGATCATTATGAGGTTGAAACTGTTAAGGGTCAAAAGGATCTGATGCATCCAAGTGTTTGGCGCGCAAAAATGGCCGCCTTTAAAGTGAATGAGAATATTGGCAACTGGGGCAATGCATGGGGAATTTTTACGTCGATTTTGGGGGAACGTAGGCCTGAATTGCTTCCTGACTTTCCAGTCTATCAGTCACGAATTATGGGGTACTCGACATCGCACCAAGGTAACCATTGGTTCTGTTATGATAACCTTTTCAGGAAGGCGATGGAGCATAACAAAAGTTTAACCTGGGACTGTTATGATTCTTTGACATGGGATAAAATGAAGGAGTCAGGGATGTTGAAAATGCCGTTGGTGGGGGGCACTGTTGGTGAGTCCTCCCGCCAATATGGGGGGACGCCCTTTCGGTCAGGTACGGGTACCGACGATTATTCGAGACCTGCCGGCAATACGGGGAGGAGGGGTTTCTGTTTCAATTTCAACAAAGGTAAATGTACTAGGCCCCCGGGATCGTGTAAGTTCAAGCACGAATGTAGTGGTTGTGGGGCACCCCATCCTGAGTCCTCGTGCAGAGCCAGAACGGGTGAGAATGGGGGTAGAGGAGGCGCCAAACAGGTCTAATGTAGTCCGAGGGGCGCCTTTACCAACCCCGATTGATACCTTGGCGATGATTCCATGGCTCAGTGAATACCCAGATCGTACTACTGCCGGGGTGCTGCGGAACGGTTTTTCATATGGTTTCCGCATCCCGGTGGGGGACTTTCAGGGTGTCGGGACGTGCAAAAATCAACTTTCCGTCTTGCAGCATACGACCGTAGTGCAGGATAAGATCCGGAAAGAGGTTATCCGAGGTCGGGTCGCCGGCCCGTTTAGTGTACCCCCGGTACAGAATTTTGTTTGTTCTCCTTTAGGGGTGGTCCCCAAGAAGGACCCAGGTGAGTTTCGATTGATCCACAATTTATCAGCTCCTCATGGTCTTTCTGTGAACGATGCAATTGATCCAGAGGTATGTTCGGTGCGGTACGCATCATTCGATGAGGCCGTAGCCATTTTGAATCGCCTGGGGCCCGGGACGCTGATGGCGAAATCAGATATCGAGTCAGCGTTCCGATTGCTCCCGGTACACCCGGACGACCAGCGTCTTCTGGGATTCATGTTTCAAGGTTCGTATTACATGGATAGGTGTATGCCGATGGGGTGCTCTATATCTTGTGCATATTTCGAGAAATTCAGTAATTTTCTACAATGGGTCTTCACGAAGGACACGGGTTTCCGAAATGTAATGCATTACCTTGATGACTTTCTGTTCCTTGGGGCCGCTGGGGATGACGAATGTGGCCGGGCCTTGACTGAATTTTGTGTGTTAATGGATCAATTTGGCGTGCCATTGGCACCAGGTAAAACTGTGGGTCCCACGACTTGCCTCGAGTTTCTGGGGATCGAGTTGGACTCTAGTGAGGGTTGTTTTCGTTTACCAGCTGCCAAAGTGTCGAAATTCAGGGCAGCCCTGCAAATGTGTATAAATGCATCTAAAGTTACGCTGCATCAATTGCAGCAATTGGTGGGGAGGTTGAATTTTGCCCTGAAGGTGATCCCAATGGCCCGCCTCTTCTCCCGTTCAATTGCCCAGGCGATGGTTGGCCTAAAGGAGGGTCATCATCGCACGAGACTATCGGCCGAGGTCCGCCAGGACATGCGTATTTGGTTAGCATTTCTGGCGGATTTCAATGGTCGAATCGTCTGGAACAAACCAGCCATGTCCTCTGAAGAGCTTGGTCTATGGACAGATTCAGCGGGAAGCATGGGCTTTGGCGCCATCTTCGGCAACAAATGGTCGGCACAAAGGTGGCCAACATGGTGGCATGAAGAGGGGCTGACGAGTAATATTGCTTTCCTTGAACTGTTTCCCATTTTGGTGGCCCTCAGAACCTGGCCCGATGGGTTCAAAGATCATTCTGTCATATTTTGGTCTGACAATATGACCGTTGTAGAATGCATCAATAGTCAGGCAGCACGTTGTAAAATGATTTTAAGGCTGCTCAAAGAAATTGTCTTACTGTGTATGAAACTGAACGTGGTATTCAGAGCAAAACATGTCCCAGGGGTGATGAATCAGGCGGCTGATGCACTGTCTCGTTTTCAAATGCAGGCTTTCTCGGGTTTCCTTCCCTCAGCGGACCCAGAGCCGGCACCCTTTCCCGAAGCTCTCTGGTCTCTCGGTGCCCCGAACTTCGTCACCTCGTGGGAGAGAGTCTAGCACTAAGGACGAGGAAGGCATATGAAGGGGCGTTTCGGGCCTATTTAGCCTTTTTGGGGACTGAGAGAGAGGGGCTTTGGGGGCATGAGGATTGGGTAGTACATTTTCTGATGTCCTTGCGTAGGGCTGGGAAGTCGGTGGCTACAGCCCAGAGGCATCGTGCTGCCATTTCCTTTGTTGCCAGGGCTCATAATATCCAGGACCCGACAGCGTCTTTTGTGGTACAGAAAGCGCTGCGTGGGTGGCAACGCCTTGAGGGTCGCAGAGTAGATGAGAGGCGCCCGATAGGTCTGGATAGGTTGTCCCAGTTACTGACCACACTCCCCGCCACATGCTCGTCTCAGTACGAGGCCTTTTTGTTCCGAGCTGCTTTTACGCTTGCATTTCACGGGGCGATGAGGATAAGTGAGCTGGTGGCAAGGAGCAAACGGGATGTGGTGGGGGGTTTGTGCCGGGAACACGTTCAGATCAGGGGTGAGACGATGATGGTATCCGTTGTCAGGTCCAAGACCGATCAAGATGGGATAGGTGACTGCATAGTCATTCGCAGGATTCCAGGGTCCTCCATGTGTCCGGTAAAGTGTTTAGAAGACTACCTAGCACGAAGGGTGGCATCATGGGGAGGGACATTGTTGAGACACGCGGACGCCACCCCACTGACGAAATTTCAGTTTCAGCGGGTGCTTGCGATGTCAATTACCGCAGCGGGCTTGGACCCGGGCGAGTTTGGGACCCATTCCTTTCGGATAGGGGCTGCAACTGAAGCTACAGCCAGGGGTCTTAATGTGGAACAAGTAAAACGAGTGGGGCGTTGGTCCTCCAATTGTTATAAGAGATATGTGCGGTTGCACATGTTGTGAAGCTGTAATAATGTACTCACGCTTCTTGTCTTTTGTTTGGTTTTCAGTTGCGCAAGCCTACGAGGCGGGGCGGACTATGCAGTCGACCCAACACCAGGCCAGCGGTCAGACATCACCGGCTGTGAGAAAAGAGGTGTGGGTCGTGGGCCACTCATACGTGAGGCGTGCCGCGGACGTATTCGAAGCAGGTGACATGATTCACGTAGCTGGGGAATACGGGTACAGGGTGTCCTTCTACGGAAGGGGCGGTCTCTGTATTGACCAGTTTCAGGCATTCTTTGAGGGTTTGTTAGGGCGGACGAGGTCACCGCCGTCTATAGTCATAGTACATTTAGGGGGCAATGATTTGGTCACCTCCGGTAGACGACTTCTCCTAGAGGCAATGCTTTCCACTGTAAGTTGGTTGGCGAGGAAAGTTCCGGGGTGCATAATTGCATGGTCTCATATGATCCCACGAAAAGTGTGGCGGGGGGCTGTTTCGATTCCTGCTTTGAACCATTCTGTTAGAAAACTTAATAACAAAGTGAGTAGGTTGTTCCGTTCCAAGACATTGCATTTTATCTCGCATGGTTGTATTAATGATGACAGTATGTATTTAGGGGATGGTGTGCATTTGTCTCGGGTGGGAAATGAGTTACTCATAGGAGACTTCTTAGCATGGTTAAAAACGTTGAAACATGACCTTTAGGTAGGAGTTGTGGGGGGTCCGGATAGCCGGTCAACTATCCGGCCTGTGGCGGTAAGGTCATGATCGGTGAGCACTAATTAGTAGATCCCTATGAGTGGGCGTCACCCAACACGGATGGGAGCGCTCGGGAGAGGTGGCCATTGGCCCCTCAATGGGGAGGCGGTCCCTTCTAAGGATGGGTCGCCGGAAGTAAAGGAAAGGCGGTCAAGGCCCCTTCCTTTGTAGGAGGGGTTACAGCCCCCTCCTGGGGAATTTCCCGGGGCCAGTGACATCTGCGACGGCAGATGCGGTAAGTTGTGTGGGGTTGGGATAAGGTCTACGATACCTTCTAGATACCTCACACGAGTATTCGAACGACCTTTAACTGGCGTCGAGTTTTTAGGTGCCCCCGTCAAGTCAAGGGAAATTGGTAGTAGTTGCACTTGAGGTACGCCTCCGTGCTGTCGCCCCTCCCAAGTGGGAGGGGTAAGTCTGGTTAGGGATCTTGACACCGGTTATGACCTTGCCGTTGGCCCTTAAACGTTAGGATGTACAATTTCAATATGTCAAGAAAATGTTTTGTAGGATGCTAGTTCGGCTAGGAGAACCTCTGTATTAGAGAATCTGTTAAGGTTAGCCAAACATCGCAATGTGGTAATGAAATTGTACATAACATGAAACGTTTAATGTTTTTAATTCTGTTTTAATAAATACGGCCGGGATGGTCACTCCATCCCACTTCCAAAAACTTCAAGAACTGTTTCCAGTTTCCCTCCTTTTGGGGATTGTGTTGAGAGGGGGTGGCGGGTATCTCGGCCATATGGAAAGGGGCGACCACTCGGTCCCCCCGAACGTATGGCCGAGTGCCTCGATCCCCCCGGGAAGCCATTTTGGGCGGGAGGCGCGTCTCGGCTGGTATGCCCGAAGCGGCGTAGCTGGGGCGCGCCCTTTCCCGCCCTAGAGTGGGCTGGCCTAGACACTGACGCAGCCAGCCACGCCCTCGGGGCAGGCAGGGGCGGGTGTACGCCCGCCCTGAAGACGGATAAAAAGGGACGCAAGACCAGAAGACATCCTCTTGTTCTTGTGCTCTGAAGCTGCACCTCCTCGCTGCACGTGAGCTCGGGACAGAACGAAGAGCCAATTTTGACCCACCCACCAGCCCCTGAAGACAGCCAGTTGTTTGTAATAAAGTTGATTAATTCTGCTTCTCTTTCGTTTGCAGGTTGTAGTGTCATGTTGATGTTGAGTATAATAAAGAATGGTCTGTTTTGAGTACGTTTTGCCATTAAAATGATTCAGATATAGTGTTGATTTTTTAAGCATGCTCTTTCGGTCATAGTGGCCAATGTATTCTTAGGTTTAGTTAGCACTGTCGTATTTATTTTGGTAGGCGGTAAGGTCATGATCGGTGAGCACTAATTAGTAGATCCCTATGAGTGGGCGTCACCCAACACGGATGGGAGCGCTCGGGAGAGGTGGCCATTGGCCCCTCAATGGGGAGGCGGTCCCTTCTAAGGATGGGTCGCCGGAAGTAAAGGAAAGGCGGTCAAGGCCCCTTCCTTTGTAGGAGGGGTTACAGCCCCCTCCTGGGGAATTTCCCGGGGCCAGTGACATCTGCGACGGCAGATGCGGTAAGTTGTGTGGGGTTGGGATAAGGTCTACGATACCTTCTAGATACCTCACACGAGTATTCGAACGACCTTTAACTGGCGTCGAGTTTTTAGGTGCCCCCGTCAAGTCAAGGGAAATTGGTAGTAGTTGCACTTGAGGTACGCCTCCGTGCTGTCGCCCCTCCCAAGTGGGAGGGGTAAGTCTGGTTAGGGATCTTGACACCGGTTATGACCTTGCCGTTGGCCCTTAAACGTTAGGATGTACAATTTCAATATGTCAAGAAAATGTTTTGTAGGATGCTAGTTCGGCTAGGAGAACCTCTGTATTAGAGAATCTGTTAAGGTTAGCCAAACATCGCAATGTGGTAATGAAATTGTACATAACATGAAACGTTTAATGTTTTTAATTCTGTTTTAATAAATACGGCCGGGATGGTCACTCCATCCCACTTCCAAAAACTTCAAGAACTGTTTCCAGTTTCCCTCCTTTTGGGGATTGTGTTGAGAGGGGGTGGCGGGTATCTCGGCCATATTAAAACATCGTAGTTTATTGCGATTATGTCATTGATTTTAGAAGAAATTTTTACCCCTAAGTAATTGGCAGTTTTACAAATTCCAGACATTGTAGCTGGTAGTTTATAATTGGCGACGATTTGTGTTTTATTTGTGTTAAGCTTGTATCCTGACACCGTCCTGAATCTGTCAGCCTCAACAATTATGCCCGCCAGCGCCTCTATAACATTGGTGGAGTATATGGCAATATCATCTACATATGCGGTAATATTCATGATATGCGGACCAGATCTAAATGGGATTATTCGAGCCTGCGACTGAAGAGCAGAAAGAAAAGGTTCCATTGATAAGGCAAACAGCCGGGGTGACAACGGGCACCCCTGCCTAGTGCCCCGAGAGATAGCGAAGGTAGATGATGACAAGCCTGCCTAACTAATACTGGCAATGGGACTATCATATAATGCTCTTATCCATCTGATCAATTTGTCCTTAAATCCCATAAAAGACATAACAGACCAGAGATAGTCCCACCCCACTCGATCAAAGGCTTTCTCAGCATCTAATAAAAGCATGCCGAGTGAGGTGGACTCTATCTCAGCCATATCAAAGACGGTGATAGCTGTATTGATATGGGTCGTAGTGTCTCTGCCCAGTACAAAACCATGTTGTTGAGAATTAACAATCTTAGGGATAAACGGAGTCAGTCTGTTAGCCAAGATTTTAGAAAAAACCTTTGCATCTGAATTGATAAGTGAGATGGGTCTATAAGACCCAAACTCATCTGCTGGCTTGCCCTTTTTTAAGAAGAAGACCATTTTTGCCATATTCCAAGATTTGGGGGCCTTCCCTGTAACCCCGATAGACTGAATTACCAAAACAAAAGTGGAATTAATTCCTCTATGTATATTTTATATAGTTGGATTGGAAGAGTATCTTCCCCCGCGGCTTTTCCAGGTGGTAAAGATAATATAGCTTGTCTAATCTCAGACATAGTAATCTCTTCTGATAATTGCTCTAGCCCTTGTATATTATGTTTATCCTTAATGTTGTTATTCAGATAATCAGAAATATCTGCTAAACTATATTGTTTCTCTGGAGTATATAGAATTTTGTAAAATTTAGCAAATTGAGCCAAAATCTGAGCTGGTTGGTTAGATTTAATATTATTAGGGCCTCTAATACTCTTGATAAAAGTCTGAGCTCTTTCATCCGCCACTTTATAGGCCAATATTTTTCCAATTTTGTCCCCCCCCTTCATATTGAGAATTTTTTAATTTATGTAATTTGGCACTGCTTTTTTCAATATAAATTGTTTTTAATTTGGATTTATAAGATCCAAGTATTAATCCAAGTTCTGTCAAATTGGGGGAACCAGATCGTATAGCATCGGCCAAAAGTAATTCTTGAGCTAAGATGCTGGATATCAATTTTGCATTGGTGGTTCGTCGCTCCGAATTCTGTTTAAAAATATATTGCTAGGTGAGCCCCCTAATGCTGGCCTTCAAGGCGTCCCAGACAATTATATGAGATGCAGTATGAAGATTAATTTTAATGAATTCAATAAGGTGTGATTTCAACTGTAAAATATAGTCTGCGTCAGAGAGTAAATAACGGGGGTAAGAACATTTTCTAGGAGCCGTTTGAGCTTGCAAGTTGTTAAATATCAATAAGATTGGAATGTGGTCCGAAGAGACCCGAGGGCCAATCTCCATAGTACTGTTTTGAATTATATTATCCGTGGCCCAGGCCATATCAATGCGGGAGCAAAGTTTATGGGGCGCTGAATAGTACGTATAACCAGGTATATTTGGAAAAATAGTACGCCATACGTCTTTAACATTATGCATCCGGCTAATGTCTAAAATTGCAGCACGCACTTTACGCATGCGCTGAAAGGCGCCATGCCTGGTTGTATCCTGCTGATAATCCATAATACAATTAAAATCGCCCATAATAATAAGTTCCCCTTCCCACCCCAAAAGTTCCAAGTTCAATTGATCAAAAACAGAATCATCATCAATATTAGATCCATATATAACACAGAGCAAAAATTTAGAGTTTCCTACAGATATTTGGGCAATGGCCCACCGACCATTTTTGTCTGACGCAGTCTTGTTAGTTTCTATTCTAAATCGTCTATCTTTAAGGATAGCAACTCCTCTAATTGAAGCTTGTTGAGTAGAGCAAATTATAGTATCATCACCCAGATGAGTTAGTAGCTTCCTATCTTTATAAGCAATATGTGTCTTTGATAAAAAGACTAACTGAGGATCGAAGAGTCTACGTTCTTCGGAAACTAGTCGCCTTTTGTTTTTACTATTGAGACCTGAAACGTTCCAAGCTAAACATTTTAATTTATACATTTCAAAACATATAATTCACCGCTTTTCCCATTCTGCTTGCTAAAAGAAAACCAAAACAGCTCTTTTCCTTCGCTCTTAACAGTTGACCAAAATACCCAACTCGTGCTGTTACTTTTATTATTTATACCCCGCCCACACCTACCCAGTTTAGAAGATACTAATCCCACCCCCCACCCCCTTCTCCTTTGCCCCCCAGCGAGGGAAGGACCCCCCTGTATCCGCTGCCGCTGGAAAGGCAGCTCAGAGAGTAGCAGCCCAGGAACCACCTAGCCACCCCACTATTTTTCCTGAATCGGGGGGAGAAAGGGAAAGAGTTTAGAAGATGACCCCTAACCAAACTTACAAAGTGCCTTCTCGGCTTCCTTCTCATCTGTAAAGAAATAGGTATGACCTCCTCTAATAACTTTGAGGTGTGCTGGTTCCTGTAGGAACACTTGCCCTCCAATAGACTTGAAAGGGTCAATACGTTTCTTTGGCTTCCACCTCCTATCCATCGTAGCTTTGCTCAAATCAGAGCGTACGAATAAAGACATATTCTCAAATATGATAGGAGCATTAGGGCGTGCTTTAAAAGATACGGCCTGCCTTAAGAGAAAATTACCAAAGCATATTAGAAAAGGTAGAGGAAATTTGCCCTCCTTATTCATCTGAACTAAGGGGAGACGATGAGCTCGTTGGACCTGGGAATCCCAGTCCTAGTCGGCTAGGTCAGGAAAAGCCTTCTCTAGTAGCTTGACCAGGTAAGCCCTCGCATCAGAACCCTTGGAACCCTCGGGATGCCAATAAGTCTTAAATTAGATCATCTTTGGCGATTTTCTAAGTCTTCCACCTTTAGTTGAAGGGCGATTATCTGTTCATCATGTTGAGTCAAAGTGGATTCCGCCCGGGCGGACCCCTCTTCAACATTAACCACCCTTTGTTGAAGCTCCTCAATATCTTGGGAAATCCACCCTAGATTGGATGCCATTTCAGATAATGAGATCTGCAGCTTTGTGTTATCCTCTCGTAGTTGCAGAAAGTGCCCTTGTGCTTCGGCACTGTGGTTTGTTAAAGTTTGCAGAATATTATCAAGAGAGGAAAGAGTCGAATCTTTGTCTCCAGAGGTGTCAGGACGAGATAGAGGAGAGAGGATTGTTGTTGTTTGCTCTGAAGTCGCTGATTTTGGTGGGTTAATTAGTTGACCAGATAAGTCCAGAGAAGTAAAAGAAGTCATATTGGTTAGTGAAGCGGGATCCGAAGATGCTGCTGAAGATGCTGCTGGCTGCATCAGAGAAGCCAGATTAATGGCAGCAGATGGAGGCTCTGATTCAGTCCCCAGTGCTGATGGAGACACGCTGGAAGCGGAGCTGCTTTCCGATATTAGTGGAATAGTACCTAATAGCCGCAAGGTCATATTCTATCTTGACCAGCCCCTTAGCCTGGATCCATTTCCTCAGGGGGCTTTTATCAGTGAGGTGAGTCTTTTTAGAGGTAGGAGCGGGAACAGTGATGGTCTTTGGCAAGCCCTCTGCCGTGCCTATTCTCCCCTTCTTGCTCTTCACCTTCATCTTGACTTTCAGCTTGGCTTTATCCTTACGGCCATTTTAAAGTTTTGCTGCTTCCACAGAAGTCCCGGTGACAGAGCTAGTTTCTTCTCCTTCCTCTGCCTCGTCTGTTTCTTCATATTCGTCATTTGAGCAACCCCTCTCTGATTCCTCAATCTCCCTATCGGGGGTGGGGGGTAGAGGCAGTTAGATCATCCACAACCGAAATATTCTCCGGACATCCAGGGTCTAGGTCGGATGCCTCTGCTTCTGCTGGAGTCGGGCCGGCATGATCCAGATTCAAACTTTCCTCTTCCAGGTGTTCTGTAAGCGGACCTTCAAGTGCAGTTGCCTTCCCTGTAGTGAGTATCCCTAAAACTGCGGTACCATCATTGCCATCCTTACTTCCACTCCCGTTGATATTAACCGGCGAGGTATTAACCGGAATGGCAGCATTATCATCAGCTTCGGTAAGATTAGCTCTGTTTCCGTCATGCAGACTTATATTGGTCTTGCAACTGCCCTTTTCACCCCCATTCTTGTGAATAATATTCGAGGTTGCAGGTGAGACGTGCACTGTTTCCTCAGATAAAAAAAAGACAGAGGGGCGAAGAACTTGCCTGCTTGTTGTTGTGCTCCTCGCTGGAGGCTTCGCAGGGGCCATGACGGTATTAGCAATGTGGTTAATATGTCCCACTGCAGAAGACACAGCAGATGAAGCCGTCATAGGGGGTTAGCGAGAGCTCCTGGCGCTGTGGAAGGTGTCCCTGGTTCAGCAACCACCACTGTTACCTTGGTTGCTCGCGTCGATCTTGGCGGGTTTTTGGGAGCCATTCTCCTCACTAAGCCTGGCTCAGAGCACCTGGTGGTCTAGTCTGGGGAAGGAATCGGCTCTCCTGCTCCTGTCCTCAGCCCTGACCAGCCGCGAACCAGACACGATATCGTGTAGCGCAGGAGCTGCAGGGAACGTTGAGCGAGCCAAAGCCACAGCATTCACTGCGTCAGTATCTTTCCAATCCGCCGAGCCGTCCAAACAGCCGAGTGGTCACAACGGAGAGCAGCCGCGGTTTTTGATGGAGGGCTGACTGATCAGTGAAGCCACAAGCAGCGGCTCGAGTTCAGAAGGTAAAAGATGATTTTCATTTTTTTCCGTATTAAGCCTGTTAAGCCCAGTCAGGCGAGTCTCAGGCAAGTCTCTTGATCCGAATCCCTATTCTCCCCGAGCAGATAGATTCATTAGGTGGGGTGGGTCGGTGGAGCTCCGATTGAGCTGCTGCTCAGTAACGTCCTCACTCCGCCATCGCGCGAAACACTATGCTAAGCACAGATTTTTAGCCTAGGAGGCAGGTAAGTCCAGAATTTTTGGAAGAAAAGATTGAAAAAAGGCAGTCGGGTTTGATCCCTCCGAAAGTTCTGGCAGTCCATAAAGTCGGAGATTGTTCCTTCGATTACGATTTTTCAAATCCTCCGCTTGCCCCTTGAGCTGCAATATATCTGCTTCCATAGAAGGTATACAAGAACAGGAGGATTGAAGAGAGTCTGTTGATTGCTCCACAATAAGAATAGCAGATTCCAGTGAAGACCATTTGTCATGCAGAAATTGTAAAGTCTTAGTGGTCTCCTGCATGAACGGTTTAAGGGCACGCATTTCTTCTACAATTAAATCCATGGAGGACGAGGCTGAAGAAGAGCCTGGAGAGGGAGGGTCTTTCTTCAAGAGCTTGGTGGATGCTGTCGTTGTGGGAAGTTTACTTGAAGACTGCGATTTAGAAGTTTTTCCTGAGGAGGAATCCAATATCTGTGAGGGAATGTCCTCCATGTCTTGAGAGTTGGGGTCAGAGTTAGAACTAAAAGTAGGCTTGACAGGAGTAGAAAGCTTGAGGTTCCGCTATTTCCCCATAAATCAGAAGCAAAATAACGTGAAAAAGAGTCTCAATAACTAGCTATAAACTGCAAACCAGCGCCTGAAATTAATCGCAGTTAGTGAGAAGGGAACACGTTGAGAAAGTGCGCAGATTGGTAGCAGTTATAGAGTCAAGATATAAGAGAGCACTATGAGGAGAGCAATGCACATAAAGTTCACTGAGTTGTATATGAAGGAGGTGAGGCGTTGAAACACTGGAGCGTTTCTGCAGCAGACAGGCATTTATGAAGAGAGTAATGTACATAGAAGTCACTGAAATGCATTTTAAGAATATGAAGAGTTGAAACACTGGTGTGACGCTGCATCAAACAGACATTTATGAGGAGAGTAATGCACATAAAGGTCACTGAATGGCATTTGAAAGAAGTGAAGAGATGAGACACTGGAGTGTCGCTGCAACAAACAGGCATTTAGAACCATTCATGAGGAGAAATATATTATTTCCCACAGCATCGCGCTTGAGGCTTAAATGGTGCAAATGAGAAAAACAAAATGGCGGCTGGAACCGGGTGCTCCGATTTTCGCTGACATAACGGTGCAGGAAAGACGAAAATGCATCCAAAGGCAAAGCGCTGGGCTCACCTCATGTTTAGAGACCCAAAACTAGTCTGTTCTGCATGAACTGCCCGAAATTGCCGCTGAACAGAGTTCTGGAACGGAGGTCGACAGCGGAGCTCTGCAGCTACGTCGCCATCTCATATGGCGCGCAAGCCACCGCCCTAATAACAATATTTCTGCTATGTGCATAATTACATTGTGATTTCAACAAAGTATATGTTAAACCAAAAAACGAATACTTCTTCTTTGTCCTGTGAAAAAATATAAACATTTTATTTAACATTTATGTAACCTCCTTTATGCGAAAAAAAGCACAGTAAAAGTAGTTGTTGATTTGTGTTCTTCCCTCAATGTCTCTGTTTGCATCCTGATCTTGATGATGTATGCGAGCTAGAGGCATGTCGTCTTCATCACTGCTGTCGTCTACCATCTTTAATCGAAGACCTTTTCGTGTTTCTGTACTATGCAGCAGAGCACAGGATGCCACTATTTTGTAGGAAATGCAATGCTTCGCCACTCATGTGCACACATCTAAAGCATCCTTTCAGTAGTCCAAATGTCCTCTCTATTATGGACCTTGTTTGTCTTGTTTGTCGGTATGTTCTATTATAACCTCGCTGGCTGGCTGAATGTCGATGTAGGTGGGCTGTCATAATCCATGGGCAAAGAGCATAAGGACTGTCACTGAAATTGTGAAACACATTTGAAATCCTCTTGGTAATTATTAATACCTAATTGAGGTGTGTGTGTGTGTGTGTAATAAAGAGAGAGCCCATAACGTTCGAGGCGGGTAATCTCAGTAACCACAGCACCAATCACAACACCCAATACAGCGTTGGAAAGGGCAGTTGCAGCAGAAGGAGAAAGGCTATGCAGACGTCCACCATACACATTTAAAAGGTAAAAGAACCGTGCCAGCAAAGTAGTCCCTTGTGGGCGTTTCTGCGTTGTCCTGTGGGCGTGTGCTGGGGGCGTGACAAACGCTGGGGGCGTGTGGTACGTTTCGCCCTTCATGCCATGTCTCATATCGTGTGCTAATCCCACCCTGCTCCCTTTTAATACCCGTGCACCCCATAATCATAACCCACCCTTACTCTTTAAAATACCCCAACACCCTTAAACATTAACCCATCTTAACCCTATAAATATACCCTGTACCCCAAACCCAAACCTATCCCTAAACCGTAAAAATACCCCTGTACCCCAAAACCCAAACCTAGCCCTGAAACCTAAAAATACAACTGTACCCCAAAACCCAAACCTACCCCTGAACCCTAAAATACACCTGTACCCCAAAACCCAAACCTAGCCCTGAACCCTAAAAATAACCCTGTACCCACAAACCCAAACCTACCCCTGAACCCTAAAATACCCCTATACCCCAAAACCCAAACCTAGCCCTGAACCCTAAAAATACCCCTGTACCCCAAAACCCAAACCTAGCGCTGAACCCATAAAATACCCCTGACCCCAAAGCCTAAACGTACCCCTGAACCCTAAAAATATCCCTATACCCCAAAACCCAAACCTAGCCCTGAACCCTAAAAATACCCCTGTACCCCAAAACCCATACCTATCCCTAAACCCTAAAACTACCCCTGTACCCCATAACCCAAAACTACATCTGAACCCTTAAAATACACAAACACCCCAAAACATATACCTCAGTACCCCAAAACATATACCCCTATACCCATACTTACCTTATCCAAACATTTAAAAAACATGCTTTTACCATTCATGCATTTACAACGAATTTCGTTGTAAATGTATGCGTGGTAAAAGCATATAAAATGTGAAGCTACCTAATGCCGAAATAAGCAAAGAGCACAGCACTTAAATGTAAGAGGAAAAGGCCTGGATTCTATGTGTGCCTCTTTGGGATAAAGAATGCAGTTGGACTAATAAATCTAAAAGTACAATACTAGTTAGCCTGAACTTGGCATAAATCTCCTCCTCTGTTTGGTCAAAGAGTGTAAGTTTGACCCTATAGATCCCCTCTTGCCTGTTCCTTCTCTGAGCTGCAGCCAAAAGGTGCCGCGCCTCACTGCGGCATAAGCAGCCACGTGAAAAGATCTGGAGCATTCTGGGATTTTTTTATAGTTTGCACCTGGTTGCCATCTTCATCCACTTGGTGGTAAATTGCGAGTGCAAAACATGCTTTGTGCGACTAATCGCAGATAGCGAATAGTTTTGAACATAAGAATACTGAACTGGTAACTCAGATTGGCGGATACCTATTTGCGAATCTATAAAAATTGAAGGTGCAAAGAAAGCAATTCTGAAAATAATTAATTTGCACAATTATTTTTAGAAAATCTAGAAGAAATAATAGTTTGAGTACACTGATTCACCTTTTTAGTGATCACAAACCAGTTTGCGACTGATTTGCGAATCACTGATCTTTTGAACATATGGTTCAAAGTACTGGAAAGACAGCAGTGCTCTGCGCCTTGTACATGTGTGTCTAACTGAGGGGAGCAGAAGATGTAGTCTAACACACAAATCCATACCTCCCCTATCAGGAAACCCAGGATAAATAAATCCATGCTTCTGCTGTGTGATAAAAATATGTGATCTTGGGAAAATCATGTGACTTCTCCTTGCCTTATTTTCATTACCTTGCAAAACAGAAAGCTGGAAAGATTGTATTCATAGAGAGTGAACAGCAAATAGAAGCTATGTTTCTCCTGTACCACTAAATAAATTGTATCTTAACTCACTTGTGGCAACCTCCCTTGCGGCTGTATTGATTCAGATGCTTCTTTATTAGATTTCCATCGACAACAAACACAGGCACCTGCAATTAATCAGCCCTGCCTCTTTGTCAATGCATTACAGAGTGTATTAGAGGGGCGGAAATAGAGGGCCGTGAGAAACACAAAAAGACCTAAAATATGATATCAAAATACATTGCATCAGCCAGTGTCCAAGGAAGCCATATCACCTGATTCAGGTCATAGAAAGTCGTCCTCATAGAAGTTACTTCTATCGAGGTAGGAGGACGGGCGTCACCTCGCCTGGCTGCAGCTCAGCTAATGGGTTCACCGCACTGTCCGTCGGTAAACTAGTCTTTCCTCAGGGCCGGTGAGGCGACGCCCGTCCTCCTACCTCGATAGAAGTAACTTCTATGAGGAGGACTTTCTATGACCTGAATCAGGTGATATGGTTACTAGTTTTAAATAATTTTCACTTATTGCAGTAGCGAACGGTCCTGATGAAAGCTGTGGCAATGTCCACTTTAGCTGAAGCTTGTTGACCAATTTCTGAATAAGCAGGTATTTGTTAAACCTGCTTTTTTCTATTTTGCACTGTTTTTAAATTTGGAAGTTTGGGAGACACCTAATAAAATATTTTCTCCCCACTCTCCAATTTTATATTTGCACTTCACCCTTCCTGTTACGCACTGCACATAAATTACCCACCATATGGTGCCACTGCTAGTCATCGTAGGTTGTCTCCATTCCTAAAGATTGGAATTACACATTGAGGATCTTCATTCACTGCCAACGTGCTCTCCCCGGTGTAGGGAGAACCCATATGATGACAAGGGCGGTACAGAACGAGCACTGATGGGTATCTTTTCACACTCTGGTGAAATCACCTTATGTTTATTATACTCATAACATCTACATGTATGACTGCATTCCTTCCTTATCAACTGATCACACTCCCCCAGCCTTTTCAGAAAAACAGTGGTTCAGACCCATAGACATCTCTGGCCTCATTTATGAAAAGTGATGCATCGCTGCGTGAAAACAGCGATGCGTCACTTTTCACTGCGCACTCCTTGCGACACCAATGATGCGTCATATTTAATGTATGACGCATCATGTCGCAAGGACTTACAGATACGTCAGTATTTCTGACGCATCTGTAAGCGCAAAAGTGACGCATTGCTGGAGTGTGTCACAAAAGTGACGCAACTCCAGCAATGCGTCCTTTCACATGGGGCAAATCCCATGTGAAAGGGCCTGCGTCAGTCTTACGCCTGCTGTGAGGCAGGCGCAAGATTTTGACGCAACGGCGTCCTAGAAGGACGCAGTGAAATCTCATAGATTTCACTGCGTCACTATTACGAGGCTTTTTGCGGGGGACGCCCCCTCTGCATACATTATACCTGACGCAGGTATAATGTGGCGCAGGGGTTTAAAAAGTGACGCATCTACCTAGATGCGTCACTTTTTAAATATGGCGCAACAAGGCACATTTTGTATGCTGCTGGTGCGTCACAAAAAGTGACGCACCGGCGGCGCAAAACTGACGCAAGGCCTCATAAATAAGGGCCCTAATGTGTTATTTCATCATCATGCATACATCCATCCTTCTAGAGACTCTCATATTTACTCATTTACCCAACCATCCATCAATCAATCAATCAATGACATTTATAGAGCGCGCTACATACCCGTAGGGTCTCAAGGCGCTGGGGGTGGGGGGGTGCCGCTACTGCTCAAACAGCCAGGTCTTCAGCTTCTTCCTGAAGGAGAGGTGGTCTTGGGTCAGGCGCAGGTCGGTCGGGAGGGAGTTCCAGGTCTTGGGGGCCAGGTAGGAGAAGGACCTTCCTCCTGTAGTCGCTCTTCGGATGCGGGGGACGGCGGCGAGGGTGAGGTTGGATGATCGGAGGTGGCGTTTGGGAGCGTAGAAGTTGATTCGGCTGTTGAGGTAGCTCGGGCCTTGGTCGTGTAGGGCTTTGTGTGCGTGGGTGAGGAGGCGGAAGGTGATTCTTTTGTTGACGGGGAGCCAGTGAAGGTCTCTCAGATGTCCGGAGATGTGGCTGGTTCGTGGGATGTCGAGGATGAGTCTGGCTGAGGCGTTCTGGATCCGCTGGAGTCTCTTCTGGAGCTTGGCGGTGGTACCGGCGTAGAGGGCGTTGCCGTAGTCCAGTCGGCTAGTGACGAGGGCCTGGGTGACGGTCTTCCTGGTCTCGGTGGGGATCCACCAGAAGATCTTCCGTAGCATGCGTAGGATGTTGAAGCATGCCGAGGAGACGTTGTTGACTTGCCTGGTCATGGAGAGGGAGGAGTCAAGGATGAAGCCCAGGTTGCGTGCATGGTCTGTCGGTTTGGGTGCGGTGCCCAGGGCGGGAGGCCACCAGGAGTCGTCCCAGGCGGACGCCATTTACTAGAAAGTCATCCATTTGTCCATTATTTGAAGCATTCGTCCATTTACACATCCACCCATCCTTCTGGACAAACTCTCCTTCAACTCTTACGCCCCCCCATCCATCTATGGCTTAGACTTACAACTACGTGCTGTTTCGGTTTAGCAGATGCTTCGTCCCCCTCTTCAGAAACGCATTTTTAGCATGCCGGCTACTAACAATAAATACAGGAACATATTGTAGGCAGCAGCTGGCTGGATATATGCTCAGAACCTTACTTACATGTTTTCCACTAACCGAAAGGAGTAAATAGGCATGTAAGGCTCTAGCTAGTGCAAATGTTCACAACAGCTGGCAATACACAAACATACGTCATACCCTAGAGAGGCACATAGGCTACTCTGCAGGTGTTGGAAACCATGAGTGAGAATAGAATAGGATAAATAGGAACTTTAAAATAAAAAATGATACTGCCGATATTTGACCCTGGGTGCTTAACGTGCACCTGTGAGGCCCCTGATTTTACTCTCCAATGGGTTGAATTATACATTTTTATCCTTAATCCCAGGAACAATACTTTAGGGCGAAATAAAGGCGGCTTTCAAAGCAACACGCCGTTTCTTTAATGCATGCTACCCTTGCAATCAAATTAGTGTTTTTAATGCAACAAGTGACTTATGAAATCAGATTTTGCAATATCTCTTATACTGTCGCATGAATCATGACAGCTAACCAGCAACCATGTACATGTGCACAGTGTGTTGCTGTAACTCTCTCGCTACTCGCTTAAGCGTCAGCCTTCGACAAGGTCCAAACAGAAACGGGCTTGTGTCGCCTCCTAAACTCGTGCTACCAAAAGTAGTTTTGCAGTAAAGTGATCAGCAAATCTCTGGTCTGCCTCACACAGCCAGCCCCACAAAAGGCAGGTAGCATGTGAACTTGTGCAGCCAGCAGAGGTGCCAATCTTAGGGTGTATATCTTACAACTTGGAGCTCAGACTCAGGATTGGGCAGCCCGGGGTTCTCAAGAGTCCCAGCTCCATGCAAAAGGAGCTCATCCAGTCAATGTTTTTCGTTGCATTCTGGGATTCGTAGTCCTGTTTATCCCAAATAAAAATCAGCGCCACACATTCAAGACCAGAATGCAAGAAACATATTCGAATACGAGATAATGTTTTTTTTATTTATATTGCACAGTTACTTAAACCATTTACAATACATCTTAGAAAGAAAGGCAATCCTAAAAAGACATTTATATACGAAACTTTCATATTCGAATAGACTCACGCATGAACCTGGGAAACGTGAAAGTTCTGCATAACATCACAAAAGGAAATATATCATAAATCTCCAGAAGTAATAATATAACTAAATGTACCATAACATAACACTAAAAGTCCTGCCCCACGAGTTTGGCACAGAAGGCATATTGTGAGATGTGTGTGTGTGTGTTTTAATATAGGCTTAGCTAACAACAATTATAGTGGATCGTTTCAAAGGCGGTGTAAATTATGTCTTGAACCTGTCAGGGCAACTCCCTCCAATCCCTTCTTTATTTACCACACACACCTCTCCGACAGGCAGGAGACGACACATGAGCGGTCTCTGCTCACAGAATCCACAGCACAGCCTCTGCGCCTCAGAGTACTGCCCTTTTATCGCTAGCTGGGTACACCAGCCTCTCCAAAGCACTGCCCTGTCACAAGCCTCACAGGAGGGGCACCACTGCCCGTCCCCATCCTGCACTGACCTACCCACGGACGGACCCCTCTCACACAGCACAGGCATGGAGGGTTGAGGTCTCTTTAGTAAGGCTGTTAATCTCACATGTCGTGGATGGTGGTTGAGGTCTCCTCTAGTAAGGCTGTTATTCTCACATGTCGTTGATGGTGGTTGAGGTCTCCTCTAGTAAGGCTGTTATTCTACCATGTCGTGGATGGTGGTTGAGGTCTCCTCTAGTAAGGCTGTTATTCTCACATGTCATGGATGGTGGATGAGGTCTCCTCTAGTAAGGCTGTTATTCTACCATGTCGTGGATGGTGGTTGAGGTCTCCTCTAGTAAGGCTGTTATTCTTACATGTCGAGGATGATGGTTGAGGTCTCCTCTAGTAAGGCTGTTATTCTCACATGTCGTGGATGGTGGTTGAGGTCTCCTCTAGTAAGGCTGTCATTCTCGCATGTCGTTGATGGTGGTTGAGGTCTCCTGTAGTAAGGCTGTTATTCTCACATGTCATGGATGGTGGTTGAGGTCTCCTCTAGTAAGGCTGTTATTCTCACATGTCATGGATGGTGGTTGAGGTCTCCTCTAGTAAGGCTGTTATTCTCACATGTCGTTGATGGTGGTTGAGGTCTCCTCTAGTAAGGCTGTTATTTTCACATGTCGTGGATGGTGGTTGAGGTCTCCTCTAGTAAGGCTGTTATTCTTACATGTCAAGGATGGTGGTTGAGGTCACCTCTAGTAAGGCTGTTATTCTCACATGTCGAGGATGGTGGTTGAGGTCTGCTGTAGTAAGTCTGTCAATCTCACATGTCGTGAGCAGTCGAGTTGTGTCCAGGAGACCGCAGAGCTGAGCTGAGCCGAGCTGCCGTGGCGGAGCAGAGGAGATTCACGACTGACGACGGCGGCGGCAGCTTTTGGCATAACGCGCTTGTGCGATACCGTGCAATATCTTGCCTTGTCTTGCGCAGTGACTTTTTGTCCCGGTACTGGTCCTGGCCCATCGGCCCCCGCGACTTCTCAAAGCTCTCACAGCTGACGGCTCCGGTGCAGACAAGAGAGAAGTAAAAGGCGGGAGAGGTGGGAGCTGAGGAAGAAAACCCCCGGCCCTGGCTGGCTGCCCCTTGCCGCTCCTCTCCGCCCATCCCCGCTGGAAAAGCTCGACTTACGGAGCTCAGCAGAAGAGCGGGAGAGTGGAACGGAGCTGAGCTGAGGAGTGAATCGACTTACGGACTTTCGGAGCTCAGTGGAAGAGACCTGAGTCGTGACAGTAGGTGTGGATTGTGGAATGAGTCCTGGCAGCAGTATACCAGCAGACCTGCCCTTCCCTGTATAGGAGTGGAGGAAGCAGAGCACCGAGGGTGAGTTTTGATTTGTGAGTGCTAAGCCCCTTTAGGAGCTCCTCCCTGGAACAGATCATAAAGGGAAAGGGAATAAAAGGGAATAGAAGGACTTGGAATACCCATAGGAGGTGAAGAGACAACTTGAGCTTGATTATCTTGACTGTGTTCCTTTGCCAGGTTAACTGCACCGCACCTAAGGCCCTCTGCTATCAGTCTCCGACGGCAGGTGCTTTATACCCTTGTAATAGCCCTTATTGCCCTGGACCAGAGTGATTTGCCAACTTGCCAATTTGCCTATCTGCCAACTGAATGTTGCACGGCTGCTTGTTTCATTCTGTGCTGAGCTGTGCTGACATTGGCAACGATTCTGGGCAACCCGGTGATAGCGGCACTGGCGACATTAGAACTGGAGTAGGCATCGGCAATAAATTGTGTGAAGGGATCTGGTGTCTGGCCACAGAGGAAACAAGCATACAGGCTGGAGCAAGTGGAGGAAACCTATTGAGGGTGTGTTACGACGGTGCCACGGCGGAGTGGGCCCAGAGGGAAACAGGAACCAATTGTCGAACTACACCCTTTGGACAACTCCCTCTCAGGCTCAAATTGAATAAACGGGACATTGGTCATGAAACTAGCACAAGTGAGAGGTTAAAGAGTTACCACTATTATAAAAACGTTTTTTATTGAAACAATCATCTTGTGTTGACACACCAACTATTACATCAGAGGTATAGAATTCTTTGGCAAGCATACTAATAAAAAGTTAACTGGGAATGCGTTCTGGGAAGGAAAGAACAGTAGGTCCCCTGACATAGCGGGCGCGGAAAACTCAAGCACCTAAGGTACAAAAAAAGGTAAAAGCTCAGTTAAAAGGATTAAACCAAACCCTAATCTCACCAATTGCTCGGATGTTCGAAAGATCGACAAAAATACCACAGAAATTCGACTTCCTGGTAGATCCGGCCGGAGTACTCATGTCAATGGAATCAGACACAACCAAAAACCGATTACAGATCCCAATTGAACCAATAAATATCTTAGAAGGAAGAAAAAGTGAAATATTAGAAACCGGCGATGAAAATAATACCATAAGTAAGATAAAACAAAAGGATTCATTATGTGAAATCATGGACCTAAGAAGGGAACAACTAGATCATAGCCCTTCGCAGCCAATACAAGCAGAAGGACTGAATATGGATAAAAGTGAGATGGAAGAGATAACACAAAACTCGCAACTACAAGAACACTTTACAGGAACAGTAACTAGGGATATTCCAATATCATTAAAATTTAAAATTGAGATAACATAAAAGCGGAAACTAGTAGTTGCAATTAATACCGACACAATGTATGCGGTAGTAGTGGAATCCGCACCATTAAAAAAACTTGGAAAAAGCAATGAATTAATAGATGGAAATCAAGAATGTCTCATCCCAAAACTTTTCAATTTCACTGACAAAAATGGGGACGTGAATTATGTAAAAGCAGATTGTATCATCTCAAAGGGAACAAATGTTGAAAGTGGAGGCCAATGTGAACACACTGCATTTGGTATAGGTAATTATGATCACTTAGCTAAAAAGAAAAAGTTGGAAGGAGATCATCACATTGATGAAATGTATAAGAAAAACCATCCTACTAAAAAAAAATTTGATCAAAACACAAAAAATACAATAAGTCAAGATCTAGGAGCCACATTGAATATATTTTATCAAACATCAACCTTAACATTAGAGGCATTGACATATCAGTCAAACAAAATGGATACACAAATTGAAATACTTGGAGTAATGGCCAATGCAGTCAGCGGAATAGACCGAAAATTGTCAGAGCTAAACACCTTAATTAACAAAGCCCAAAAAAATGCAGCTTCCAACTACTTTGAATGCGCTTGTGAACCAATCATAAACAAACTTTCAACTATCCCAGAAGTAGTAAACACCATACTAGAAGACGTCAAAGACTTAGTACTCAAAAAATATAATAATAAAAAAGAGGAGGTATCTCACTCTCTGGACAATAAATGTGAACATCTAAATAATTCTGGAAGAAACCAATTGGAACTAGTGAAAGGTAACAAATTGAAGCAAATGGAAAAAAGAATAGTCCAGAATGTGGAAATTGAATTGATAACTAAAACTAAGCAAGAGACTGTGAGTAGGTACAGGGACATACCCCAAAGAAGAGCTCCCCGTTGCGGATGTCAGCGCAGCGCCGTACTCACGGATTACGACGTCCATGTCCCTCTTCTGTTGTCCTACAGGATCACGCAGACAGTCGTGACCCGGAAGTACCACCTCTATACACAGGAAGGAGAACTCCAGAGCCAATGAGAAGGGCGTCAGTTGAAGGTTACGAGGTGAGAGGAGAAGACGCGGGACCCGAGAGGAGTGGAGAAGACGCGGGATCCGAGCCGAGAGGAGAAGACGTGGTGTAGAAAAAGGTAGGGCTAGGACCTTTCTCAAGATTTGCCCGGCGCTAACCGCCCTTGTACCATTCAAGTTTACCAAGCAATGAGGCAGGCGCCGGAGACCAGAAGGCAGGAAACAGAAGTTTATTCCGACGGAGCAGAACACATCAGATCAGACAACAAGGTATCATGTCGAGGTGCTCTAACAGCCTCTCGGAGGCCTGGCCTCTTATACACTGGTTTATGGCATGTGACCTTCTTTTGATACAATCAGATCCTTGTGAGGCAAGAAAAAGACATCCCCGTAATCCTAGTGTCAATCCCACCCCCATATACCTTCACAATAGAGTTTCTCAACCTGCTGATAAGAGGAGGGGACCATCACGCAGCTGAGTGTTCCGTCGAGTCTTAGGATGTGTGCGCCTGATCATATCACAGGGGGTGGGGAGGCCTGGATCAATAGAGGGCCCTTTGAAGGAGAGCGACCTCATACAATAAAGGGCAGTAAATGATATCTCCCGGCTTAGGCAATGGCCTCGGACCTGTGTGGACAGTCGGACACGGGGTGAGGGGCTATCAATGGAGTGGTATTCATGCCGCGTGGACAATCCAGCGCAGGAGGGAGGTTTGTCAACAGAGGGGCATTCATGGGAGGAGAGGAGGTGTTGGTCAGGCGCTAGCGTGACTCCCAAGGACAGGGTCATGCAGAAGGGTCCTGCTCGTAAGGAGGAGGAGGGAGGGGGAGCCAGGGTGCGCGGAGGATGCTTGCTGGGTCAGAGGGACGTGCTGGCGATCGATCGTGGACAGGGAGACCATGATACCTAAAATGGCTGCCATGCACGTAATACATAGGTGACCTAGAATAGCTGCCGTGCATGTAGTACATAGGTGACAAGCTGGCGCAGATGATGTTCAGATCGCAAGTCAAAATTCCACAGTCCTCCCTTTTAACATATCTCGCCAACTTGTCAGTTTGGATTTATCCCCATAAGGCCACGTATTTCTACCTCATAGAGGGGGCTCATGTGCTCATTTCGGAAGTCCAAAGTCTTTGGGCACATACAGTTAGAAACAAGGCCGCACAAGGGTGGCAGACATTGGATACCTAAACAACATCCACATAAGATCACAACAGGTATCAACACAAAGGAAAACAACTTCCAACCCCAATTCTTCAAAGTGTCCCAAAACCAGTTCCCAAGCGACCATCCTTCTTGTTCTTGGTGAACCTCTGAGGAAAGTCTGTGGAGGTGTTCAATGGCTTTGTAGACTGAAGGCGAGTTGTCAGGCACGTATGTGCAGCAGCTGGATCCGATGATGCGGCATGCTCCTCCTCGGTCGGCTAGGACCACGTCTAGGACAAGTCTATTTTGGAGGGTCACGAGGCGGACCGCCTGAAGTTCTGCAGTGTTGTTGGCGAGGATACCGGCAGTGATGTTGATCGTTGTTTCTACTGCCTGGGTCAGGTGCCGGATAGCACGGCTGTTTGCCATTGGGCCCCACAGAGGAACAAGTCCCTTTGCTGCATCTAGGAACTGTGCTCCGGTGGAGTCGGCTTGCCCAAGGTCGTCTGCACGCCTCTGCCTGTGATGGTTGGCAGGGGCTACATATGTGGGTGGGAGAACGAAGGCAATGTAACAGGTACCCTTCCAACCCTTCGGGAGCCAGGTGTAGGCCTTGGTGCCACACACAAAGTACATGTTTGGAGAAGCAACAAAGGAAGGGGGGTCAGCTGAGTCCAATGTTCTGGTGGTCTGGCAGGCGCTGTGACCCACCAGCTGCGTTCCATGGCCTTCGAGACACACAAGACCTGTGACATTGATGACAGACAGAGCCACAGTCAGTGTTGTGGTAGTTTGTTTTTGTAGATGAGAAAAGGTGGTCCTGGTTGGATTGTGGAGCACCTGTACTTCGACTCGTTCTTTGGCTGGAATGTTTTTGATGAAGGTGGCGCCTGTGAGCGCAGGACACAGGGCAGCAGGAGTCTTTCCAGTTCTGTTCAGCCAGAACCCAGAGTAGAAGTGTGACACTGTCCGGCCAGAGGTGGCGTTATCCTTGTGGCTCTCTTGCATGAGGATCAGCCAGGCGAGGCAAGAGCCGTGAACTGAGAAGGGTGAAGGGATGAAGGGAATTGAGTGTCCGGTGGCATGCGGGAGCAACCCGCAGATCCAACAGTTCGTAGCATTGGCAGCAATGTTGTGTTGGTGCAACAGTTGCACAAAGGAATTGTTCCAGAATTCCCTGCGCCTTTCTCGGAGCTGAGGCGACAGAGAGATTAGGTGATGCTCTTTCAGGGGGGTCGGCTGCACAGTAGGTAGCAATGCCTCATGAGCCGGTGTGCTTTCTTCCAGAATCCAGAAGGAGGTCATGAGGAGGAGGCAGAAGAGGAAGACAATGAAGAGTGCGATTGTCTTTGATTTGTGCAAGTTGTCAGTCTTTGGATTTCTATACTGGGTATTTCCTGTTGCTTCCATCATCTTCTTATCTGGCGCTTCCATCATCTTCTTATCTGGCGCTTCCATCACCTTCAAGGGAGCTCGGTAGCGGGCAGAACCACAGACTTCGTTTAGCTTCTCTCCCGGCAACCTTTGATTGTGTTTAGGTCACCGTTCTGAGATTTAACTTAGTCCGTGGCCTACTTAGCCGAAACTCCCCCCTTTCGACGCAGGAAATACCCTTCTCTGGACGGCACAGTGGGATCGGAGAATTTTGCAAGTTCGAGTGCCCCAGTATCGGGATAACAGTCCAATATCGGTCGGTCTTTGCTCAGGAGCTCTTCTTGGGTGCTGACGTTTTCTGTCGTGGCCAGGTTTGCAGAGACTTTTCGGCAATGATGCGCATGCAGCCAATGCCTCTTCCCCTCCACTCGGAGTGCCGTTCGGGTGGTGATCAGCACTTGCCAGGGGCCCGTCCACCGAGGTTCCAGACTCTTGGTTCGCTGGAAATTTCGTATCAGCACGAAATCTCCCGGTTGGATGTCATGGCCTGGGCCCCTGGAAGCATCGGGGATAGCCTGCTGCACCTGTTGATGGATGACAGACAACGTTTTAGTTAACTTGCACAAATAATCAGATAGTAGGACGTCCGGGACGTCATGAATGGAGGTCGGTTTGGGAGCAGTCCAGAGATTCATCGGACGCCCAAACACGACCTCGTAGGGGGTCAAATGGTGCTTGGTGGGAGTGGAGCGCATTGATAACAAGGCCAGAGGGAGGGCATCCGGCCAGTTAAGTCCAGTGGTGGCCACTATTTTTGCCAGTTTCAGCTTCAGGGTGGCATTATGGCGTTCCACTAGACCAGCGGATTGGGGGTGGAAGATCGCATGAAATCGTTGCTTCACCCCCAACCCTTTTAGGATTAATTGGATAACCTCAGCTATGAAGTGGGGGCCGTTGTCGCTCCACAAAATTCGACAAAGGCCATAGCGAGGGAAGAATTCCTTCAGTAGTACTTTGGCAGTAGTCATGGCAGTGTTGTCACGGGTTGGATAGGCTTCCACCCATTTGCTGAAGGCACACACAATGACTAGTACATACTTCAGGTTTTGGCATCTCTCTAGTTGGATGTAATCCATCTGAAGGACCTCAAAGGGGTGATTGGGGGTCCCGAACCCTCCCCGGGGTACTACAGTCCCTTTCCCGGGGTTGTGTTGCAGACAGATAAGGCATTGCTGAACTAGGCGTCTGGCTGAGTCGGGGATTTTGTCATTGTGCCAGACTTTGGAAATGAGTTCGATCATGGGTGCAGATCCTATGTGTGCGGGGGAATGTGCCATTGGCAGTATGGGAATCAGATATGAGTCGGGCAGCAACCATTTGTTTGCATCTTTTGTTCGCCAGCAACCCTCTTCGTCCTTCAAACCCACCCTTGCCCATTTAGTCAATTCGTGAGGGGTGCTGGCCGACTGTATGTCTTTGATCATTTCCCTTGTGTCACTCCATTTTTCTGCTTGTGACCTAGTCACATATATGCGTGTCACTGTCCTATTCTCAGCTGTGGTTCGTGCAGTGATGTCGGCTAATGCATTCCCTTGTCCGACTAAATCTGTCACTCTTTTGTGTGCCTGACATTTGATCACCGCTAGTCGTTTGGGGAGGAGAACTGCCTCAATCAGAGCGGACACTAAATCTCCGTGGAGGATTGGGGTGCCGTGGGACGTCAGGAATCCCCTCTCCCTCCACAGGAGCCCAAAATGGTGGACCACCCCGAAGGCATACTGGCTGTCCGTATATACGTTCGCGGTGGTCCCTGCGGCTATGATGCATGCTCGGGTGAGGGCTATCAGCTCCGCTGCCTGGGCAGATCGTTGTGTGATGCAAGCTGTCTCAACTATTGTTCGGGCCGTCGTGACTGCATAGGCAGCTGAAGTGGTGCCATCTGGGAGTTTGATGCATGAGCCGTCTACCCATAGCTCTCCATCGGGGTCAGGAAAAGCAGTGTCTTGGAGGTCAACCCTACTCCTAGTCTGTTCGTCTGTGAGGGTCACACAGTCGTGTATGGGAGGAACGTCAGGGTCGTTTTCAGGCAGGGGTAACAATGTGGCAGGATTCAAAGTCGTGCATCTCTTAAGTGTGATGTGGGGTGCAAGCAGAGTCAACTCGTACCCTGTCAGTCGTGCGCTAGTCAGGTGTTGGGTCTTTGTCTGGTTCAAAAGGGTGTCAACTGCATGGGGCACTAATACAGTGAGGGAGTTGGAAAGTACGATTCCCTCGCTCTGACGGATGGAGACAGCAGCGGCAGCTACTGCTCGAAGGCAGGCAGGTAAGGCTCTGGCTACAGGATCAAGAGTGGCGGAGAAGTAGGCACAAGGGCGCTGCTTAGGGCCAATCGATTGAGTCAGGACAGACAATGCGCATCCCTCCCTTTCGTGGGTGAAGAGGGAGAAGGGTTTGGAGTAATCCGGCGTTCCGAGGACGGGTGCTGAGCAGAGTGCATCCCGTAATTCCTTAAAGGAGGCTTGACACTCAGTGGTCCAAGGAAGCGGGGAGGGGACATCTTTGGTCAGCAGGGCAAGTAATGGTTTCACAATGAGGCTGTAATTAGGCAACCACTGTCTGCAAAAAGAGGTTAGGCCAACCAAAGAGCGGACCTGCTTTTGCGTTTTTGGGATGGGGGTGTCTAGGATAGTTTGGATTCGGTCAGGGGTAAGTTTCCTCCCTTCCTTGGACAGAAGATGGCCTAGGTAAGTTACTTGTGGCTGGCAGAACTGTAGTTTCTTTTTGGAGACTTTATGGCCATTTTCTGCAAGGAAGTGTAGGAGTTGGACGGTGGCTGTCGTTGCAAGCGGGGTGGTGTCGGCCGCCAAAAGGATATCATCGACATATTGGATCAACACCACTCCCGCTGGTAGCTGGAAGGCATCCAGCTGTCTTTTGAGAGCCTGGCTGTAAATGCTGGGACTTTCAGTGTACCCCTGGGGAGCTCTACAAAATCGGTACGAGCGAGATTTTAAAGTGAAGCCGAAAAGATAACGGCTGTCTGGGTGGATGGGGATAGAGAAAAATGCGTTTTTAAGGTCGACAACAGAGAAGGTGGTGGCAGTGGACGGGATGAGGGTCAGAATGGTGGTGATATCAGAGACCACAGGATATTGGGGTACAACCACTTTGTTAATCTCTCGTAAGTCGATGATGAAGCGGTACGCTTTCTCATCTCCTTCACCTTGCTTCTTAACAATAGGTAGGATTGGGCTGTTGCAGACGTTGCTAACCACTTCTTCAACCACTCCTGCATCTACCAGAGACTGAATGATCGCTACCAGTGCCTTCTCACCCTCTGGGGATATCCGATATTGCGGGAGTTTCGGGAGCATAGCGTCCTGTCTTACAGTTATATGAATAGGGTCAATCATCATTCGCCCCACATCAGAGTCATTTTTGGCCCACAGGTACGGAGGCAGGGTGTCAAGCAAGGACAGGTCAGCGTTAGTTATGCAGCACATGTGTCGTGGGGGACGGGATCTGGCCATGTCTGGGTTGTCGTACAGGATGACTCGTATTCCGTCTGGGGAACACCTAATGGTAGCTCGAAAATGTTTCAGTAAGTCAATGCCCATAATGGCGTCAGGGGAGTTGGAGGAGAGTAGAAATGTCGCGTCAGCAGTGTTGCTTTCTAGGTCAAAGGTAATAGGTACGGACAGGGGGTTAGTGGAGGGCGTCCCATCGAAACCTATCGACGTTATGTGTGAGCCAGACAAGGGTGCCCTTGGAATCAGTCGTTTTGATAACACACTACGTGTCGCCCCAGTGTCTACCAAGAATGGAGACTCTGTACCCAAGACCTTAGCGGTGACATAAGGACCTTGCTGGTCAACACAGAGCTCGACTGGATCCCTCCCTTGCCCCTGGCAGTCCTATGCAAAATCAGGGGCATTTTCACCTTCGGATAGCTGATATTGATTCTGCCGGGGACGGTCAAATGTATTCAGTCTTCCTGATCTGTCATTGTTAGTGTCGTTGGAGTTCCCTCGTCCCTGTACTCTATTCCTCGGACCACCTGCCACATCCCTGGAATCCCTATTTCTATTCATCTCTAGCAAAACCGGACACTGGAATTTCCAATGGCCGAGCCCTTTGCAGAAAGCGCATTGGTCATTGCTAACGTCTCTCCGTCCAGTGTGAGATGTCGGGGTGTGATCCTTAGGAGGTAGATCTCTGGGGGCGTTTGATTGGTAGTTCCCCCTTTGATGTTCCCGTCCTAGAGCTATACCCTGTATCTGGGCTATCATTAC
This sequence comes from Lissotriton vulgaris, assembly GCF_964263255.1. NCBI lineage: Eukaryota > Metazoa > Chordata > Amphibia > Caudata > Salamandridae > Lissotriton > Lissotriton vulgaris. The sequence goes on along the minus strand of NC_141694.1, from coordinate 50,029,414 downwards.
CCTTTCCTTCAAATCTTTCTTCTTTTTCTCGGACGCCCTATCATTCTCATTCTTTTGGTGCTCGTAATACTGAGCCATCTGAAGGATAGCTGCGGGTTTGGAGGCCCCCCAACTACTCTCACTTGTCTGTAGTTTTTGGGAGACTTCTTGAGTTAGTCCTTTTACGTAATTTTGCACAAACAGGTGCTGTCCGGTTGCGGTGGTCATGTCCTGGCCACTGTAGTCGGAGAACACTGTCTCGAATCGGGAGAAGTATTCTGACACATCTTCCTGGGGTTTCTGCTGACAGGCCGTGACTATCGACCAGTCTACTTTTCTTTCCGGGACCAGTGTTTTTAATTTCTGAACTATTTTATCTGGGAGTTCCAGTATGTCCTTCACTGGTTTACTCCCTGGCTCTCGCTGTCTGTCTAGTTTACCGAGTTGGTCCCAGGTATGTCCAAACATATCCGTGTGGTCAGCCTTCCGGATTTGCTTCCACACGTCGGCTGGCAGACATAGCCCAAAGAACAAGTCAATATCTGCTAAAGTCATTATTGTCGAACCCAAGGCTGTGCCTAATTCGGTATAAAATGCTGTCGGGTTCTTTCTTAAGTCGGGCAGGGTTTGCTTAAAGGTTAGGATACCTTGTCGGTCCCATGGTTGATATACCCCATTGTACACAACCCTTCCCTTTGCATTTTCATTATTAATATCATCGCTCGTTCCCTGGCCCCGTGGCGGGATCCAGTAAGGAGCCGCTTCTCTGATAGGCATCATAGTATTGGCTACTTCTGCCAACCTTGCTTCAGGGACCGTAACCTTGGCTTCTGGTTTTTGTTCCGTGAGGTGGCGGAGGACCTCAAGCATCTGCATGAAGAGCTCCGTCGCCTCACGTTCAGTCCCATCTCCAACATCAATTTTCCTATACAGCGTTGTTAATTTAGCGGGACCCTTGCTCTGATACCTATCTTCATACGCGTTCAGGGTGTAGTAGCTGAATCGCAAGATGAAATGCCGTCTGTGACTGTCGGCATGTGAATTATATACGCTCATTGTATAATCTTCGCTCTCCCTTCGTTCTACTAATGTCTTTGCTATTTTGTCGATCCCATCCCGCTCATCTTTGCTCAACCTATTTAGTCTGGCCGGTGATTGTTTGCTAGACTCGGGGTCGTCTGATGAGGTTGTTAATGTGGCCGGTGCAAAGGCCGTGAGGGCTGGTGCACTAGCGCTGAGATCGCTTTCGCTCACACTCGGAGCGTGGAAGCTTTGTCGGCAGGGGGCATATGGAGGGGGCATGTAGATGGTTGGGGGACCTAGTAGTAGCTCGTCGTTCGCTCGTTGTTTGGAGGGCAATTCAGGGTAGAGCGCAGAGGGGGTCCTAACAGGACATTGGCCTGTCGACCCTGATTCTTGGTTTTGCATAGTTTCCTTTCTTTCTTTTATTTCTTCTTCTAGTTGCTTTGCGGCTAGGTGGGCTGCCTTTCGTAATTCTTTCCCTATTTTTGCTTCTTCTCTTTTCTTTCGTTGTTCCGTTTCTTTGCGCCACATGCCGATACTGTCGAGCATAGTGGGCGTGGTCTTATTCTTCTGGAGGGCTATTTCTAATGTTTTTATTTTATTTTCGTCAAAGGAACCTATCAGTGGCCACTGACTTTCAAGGTTCTTTTTCGTATATTTATGCCATAGTTTAGTGTAAGCTATAGCGACTAGTCCATACTTAGTGAACATGTCCTTATTAGGGGTGCCCTCCAGTGGAGCTGGATGGTTCATCTCTAATAAGCGGTCCGGGCTAAACAGGCTACCAACCAGTGGGGAGAAGACAGGCATGACGGATTACAACGGGGACAAAAGTCTGCACTACCTATCTTATCACGGCGGACAAAGACTAGACAGAATATTTCTATTCTACGTTGTTTGGAGGCCGTGAATACCTCAAAAGAACCAATACCGAATAATCGGCCAATCAAACAATCCAGTGGGGAGAATAAGTGGGCACGAAAAATTATCGCTACCCACTCTTTCTCTACCTGCAAAGAGAGGCCTTGTTCTTCCCTGTTTGCAGACAAAGAATCTCCAGACAATAATCCACGAACGATAGTTCGGGAAACAGTGGGGGAGGAAGATAGGCACGACGGATTACAATGGGGACAAAAGTCTGCGTTACCTATCCTTCACTGCTTGCAAAGAGAGAGCCTGTTTGTTTTTCCCCGTTTGCAGACAGTGAATCTCCAGAGGGTTTCAACAAAGCGTAATACTAGTATTATCCAAAACAATTTCCTCAATTCGTCGTGTTTACACGACCTTACCCGGACCGCATGGACGGTTTCCTGTCCTCTGGATCCAGCGCCCGATCGTCCTCTCTCCTTCGTGTTGTTCGCGGCACTCCTGATGGTTCCCAGTCAGGACCGTAGATCACTCGAGAGAGGTCTGTTCAGAACTAGTGAAGGTCGGATGATCGGCTGTCAGACGAGGGTCTATCGGACACGAGCTCTTCCCGATCGTTGCAGTCGTTCACTCTGTCATCGGGACCTCTCCCACTGGATCCACGTGTCGCTGATGGGCCCCACGCTTTGGGACGCCAATTTGTAGAAAAAGGTAGGGCTAGGACCTTTCTCAAGATTTGCCTGGCGCTAACCGCCCTTGTACCATTCAAGTTTACCAAGCAATGAGGCAGGCGCCGGAGACCAGAAGGCAGGAAACAGAAGTTTATTCCGACGGAGCAGAACACATCAGATCAGACAACAAGGTATCATGTCGAGGTGCTCTAACAGCCTCTCGGAGGCCTGGCCTCTTATACACTGGTTTATGGCATGTGACCTTCTTTTGATACAATCAGATCCTTGTGAGGCAAGAAAAAGACATCCCCGTAATCCTAGTGTCAATCCCACCCCCATATACCTTCACAATAGAGTTTCTCAACCTGCTGATAAGAGGAGGGGACCATCACGCAGCTGAGTGTTCCGTCGAGTCTTAGGATGTGTGCGCCTGATCATATCACAGGGGGTGGGGAGGCCTGGATCAATAGAGGGCCCTTTGAAGGAGAGCGACCTCATACAATAAAGGGCAGTAAATGATATCTCCCGGCTTAGGCAATGGCCTCGGACCTGTGTGGACAGTCGGACACGGGGTGAGGGGCTATCAATGGAGTGGTATTCATGCCGCGTGGACAATCCAGCGCAGGAGGGAGGTTTGTCAACAGAGGGGCATTCATGGGAGGAGAGGAGGTGTTGGTCAGGCGCTAGCGTGACTCCCAAGGACAGGGTCATGCAGAAGGGTCCTGCTCGTAAGGAGGAGGAGGGAGGGGGAGCCAGGGTGCGCGGAGGATGCTTGCTGGGTCAGAGGGACGTGCTGGCGATCGATCGTGGACAGGGAGACCATGATACCTAAAATGGCTGCCATGCACGTAATACATAGGTGACCTAGAATAGCTGCCGTGCATGTAGTACATAGGTGACAAGCTGGCGCAGATGATGTTCAGATCGCAAGTCAAAATTCCACAGTGGGACCCGAGTGCAGCAGTGAACCCTTATCGGACGTCCGAACCGCTGGAGATCCTGAAGACGAAGAGGAGAGCTGGTTCGAGGACTGGTGGTGTCCGGAGGTGGCTGGGGAGCGGCCGTGACTCTGGAGAGTTACGGCGGGAGCCGGTGAGTACAAACGGCTCGAGGGTATAAAGTAAAGGGAGGGAGGGATGATGTTTACTTAAGAAACGGGGAGGAGGGTGGACTAGTCACGGGCATGTTTCCTTTAGTTTCTTGTGCACATTATTGAACCTATCGCACATTGTTGAACCTATCCTTAGCCATAGCCTGAAAACACCATATTCTTTACCCCCATCTTATTTCTTAAATTCGAATCTGTGTTGGGCAATATCCTTGGCTGTCATCCGCTGGAATAGTGTTTCCTCTAATTTGGTGGGCACTAGAAAATCATAGAGCACCGAGATGTGGTGAAGGAAAAAAACAACCGCTTTAGTAAAAGACTTCATTCTTACGGTTCCCTTTTGTTCTTTTCACTCCTATGAGCCTCCGGGGTAATCACCCCGGTCCAGAGGAACCAGGAAAGAAGACAACACCTTTTTCCGACCCTTCCAGCTCACCGGAAACCTCTGAACGAGACGAAGGACCACAAGGACATTCCTTACGCCCTATCACAACTCCTTCTATTATTAATAAACCGCTTTCTAAACCTCTACTGCAGCCTCCACGCCTGGCAAAGATGGCTGAAAATCAGGAACATTTGGGAAAAGTCATGGAGAGATTTTTGAATGTGGTAGAGGAAGACCGGGAAAAATTGCAGCAAGTTCTAACCGGACAAGGACAGACACAAGGAGCCGCCATGGACAAATTTGCTGCAGCCCTAGGGCAACAACGAGGTCCCACTACCCTGCCGTCAGTAGTACTACAAAGATATGTAGCCGGAGAAGATCCAGATTTCTTTTTCAGTAATTTTGAACGCATGGCAAATGCAGTGTCCTGGCCCCCAGACAAATGGGGACAGTATCTGGGACCTCTTTTGTCAGGAGACTTACAAGCAGCTTATCAGGCAGCTACGCTCCAAGGGACAGTTCCGTATGCTGAGATAAAAAAATGTATCCTGGAAAGGCTAGGAATAGATGATGAGATCTACAGGTTAAAACTGAGACAAATGAAGGAGGGTCCCCAAGAAACTCCTCGCGCCCTATGCTTTCGAGTAAAAGACATGGCTGATCGGTGGTTAAAACCAGCCACTACTGACAAAAATGGGATCATGGCAAAGATTTATCTAGAACAGTATTTGACCTCTTTGCACCCACTAATACAATGTTGGGTCCGCCAATAAGCTAACCTTACATTAGAAACAGCAGTAGAGATAGCCAGCACATATAATAGGGCCCAGGACTTCCACAAAGGTAAAGAAGAAGCCACTGGAAAAGGGGGGCAGACTCTTCATAGACCCATAAGAACCCCAATAGTCAAGAAGCCTGAACCTCTCAGTTTGGTACCCAGTGTTCCTATGCCTACCATCCTGTTACGTCCACCCACCCCAGGACCTCAGTGTTACCAATGTGGGGGTATGGGACACATAGCGAGATTCTGTCCCCAAAAAGAGGAACCTATGGAAATAGGAATGGCCCTTAATTATTTCTGTTCCCCCACAGATAAGAAAACGCCTCCCTATAGATGTAGTGTGTCTGTAAATGGACAACCGGTCACCGCTCTCGCCGACACGGGTTGCCTACATAGTGTAGTTAGACCTCAAGACCTGGGTGACCGAGTAGGACCCATAGACGGCATGGTGGCCATCCAATGTGTACACGGCGACACCAAACCGTATTCCACTGCACGGGTTCTCATTCAGCATCCCCAGGATACAGGGACTTCTCTTACTGTGGGATTAATACCTCGATTACCAGAGCAAGCAATTCTAGGCAGTGATTATGAAAAACTACCTCAGTTGTTACAAGAATCCTCTAGAAGCAAAGATGAGTGGTTAGCTTCCGCCCCTTTCTCCAAAGATACAGCGAGAGAATGGCCACATTCCAAACCCAGAAAAAGCCGGAAACAAAGAAGAGCTGAGAAAGGGAGAGGCCCCCTAGTAATGCCAGTTATCCCAGTAGAAAACCCATGGGAAACAGATAGGAACTTCCACGCGGCCCAGCGAGAGGATCCTGTCTTAAAGGAAGCATGGAACAAGGCACGTGAGGAGGAGGATCCACAACACGTAGGGGACAAATGGGGACAGTATCTGGGACCTCTTTTGGCCTGTTGTATAAAACAGGCAATCCTGACCAGAAAGCACAGTTATTAGTACCAGAACCTTTCCGAGAAAAAGTGTTATATCTTCCTCACAGCCATTTGTTAGGGGGTCATTTTGGTACTGAAAAGACGGAGAAAACCATTTTGGAAAAGTTTTATTGGCCAGGCATATATCATCAGGTGAAAAGGTATTGTAGAGAATGTCCTGTTTGTCAACGGAATAGTCTTTATCACCCCCCAAGAGCACCGTTACTTCCTCTTCCCATTATTGGGGAACCATTCTGCAGAGTAGGTATGGACATCATTGGGCCCTTACTACCCTCTAGAAGTGGCTGTAGATATGTACTCGTCATAGTAGACTATGCTACCCAATTCCCTGAGGCCCTACCTCTTCGTAGACCAGACACAGCTAATATAGTCAAAGCCATGATCAGTGTTTTTTCTCGGGTGAGTTTTCCGAAGGAAATTTTGACCGACCAAGGGACCCCTTTTGTGTCAAAGATGATGAAGGATATATGTACACAGCTAGGGGTAAAACAAATTCGAACAGCGGCCTATCATCCTCAAACAGATGGTTTGGTTGAAAGGTACAATGCCACTATTAAGGCCACTCTAAAGAAATTGCTAGACCTAGAAGCCCGGAAATGGGAAGAGATCTTGCCTTTAGCACTATTTGCTATTAGATGTAAGGAACAGAAAAGCACAGGATATTCGCCCTTTGAATTATTGTATGGCCACAAACCCCGTACCTTGCTGGACATGGCCCAGGAACAATGGGAGACGGAACCAAACAACATAAATCCTTTACATGCATATGTCTCTACCCTAAGGAGACCTGCTCTCAGGACACCCCCGCGCCGCACGGCCACCAGCTGTGCGTGTGCCCCGTGCCTCGCTGCTGCCCATAGCCTCGCCGTGACTGTCTCCGTGCTTCCCGCCCCTACGCTGCATTTTGCGTGCGTGTGTTTCCGCCCTCTGTATTATCCTTGTTTTGTATCTGTTTTGTATCTGTTTAATCTGTTTAATTTTCTGTTTCCTTCCTCGTGCGTCTATCACTGCCCTCTGTTTTAAACCAGAAGTGCTTACAACTGTGTTTTCCCTTGTGCGTGTGTCCCTCGCTGCATTGCTGTTCAGCCCCCTGTGCCCACCCCGCTCCCCGCTTCCCGCCGCCGTCCTACGGCCATGCCCCCTTTCTGTTCTGTGCCCTCCCCGCTCCTGCCTCCCAGCTGCTCCTCCCTCCCTCCCACTCCACCATATATGGCGACCGTGCGTACGCGCAGCGGCGCACCGATTGTGCGCCGAAGGCGTGCCAAAGGTAAGCCCGTCTACGCCCGTTCGCTCCTGGACCGTGCCCAGTGCCAGGACCCCTGGCCCCCGCAGACACCAGCCCACCCGCAGGACCTACGACGCCACCGAACTCAACGCACTCAACGTCGGCCGGATCCCTGGATGCTACCGAGCCACCCCGAGACGCACCCACGGACCCTTCAGCTGCCACTCCTGCAAGTTCTCCTGCATCCGGACCGTTACAGCACCCACACCCACCAAGCCGAGCACCAGCAGCAACCACCTCAAGTGCATCCTGCTCAACACCCGCTCCGTCCACAGACACGCTGTAGAGCTCTGGAACCTCCTCGACTCGACATCACCAGACGTCGCCTTCCTCACGGAAACATGGATGAACGCCTCCTCAGCACCCGACATCGCCATCGCCATCCCGGACAGATACAAGATCACCCGGAGGGACCGCGGCAATCAGACCGGAGGAGGCATCGCCATCATCCACAGGCACACCATCCGCATCACGACCAACACCGACGACACCCTCGCTACCACCGAACACCTGCACTTCCAGATCCACACCGACCCCAAGACCACCCTCAGAGGCACCCTCATCTACAGACCCCCGGGACCACGCACACAATTCAGCGAAGACATCGCCGACTTCATCAGCCTGCACGCCCTCCCCTCCGCTGACTACATCCTCCTCGGGGACCTCAACTTCCACCTGGAGAACAACAAGGACCGCAACACCACCACCCTGCTGGACAATCTCGCCAACCTCGGTCTCAAGCAGCTGGTGACCACCCCCACCCACTATGCCGGACACACACTCGACCCTGTCTTCTCATCCAGCAAGGACATCGCCTTCAGCCACGCCACCGGACTCCAATGGACCGACCACAGCTGCATCCACTTCAGCTTCAGAAAGAACACGATCCACCACCACCAGCAACAGGTTGCACGCAGAAGCTGGAACAAGATCACAGCCGACCAGGTCGCCGCATCCCTGAGCCAGGACCCCCCAGCCAGCTCAGCGAACCCCAGCCAGGCCGCCAACAACCTCACGAAGTGGATCACCAACTGCGCAGATGACCTCGCCCCTCCTAGGACCAAGCCTAGCAGACAGTAAGAAAGCACCATGGTTCACCGACGAACTCAAGAGCTCCAAGAAGAACTGCAGAGCCCTCGAGAGAGCCTGGCGCAGAAACCCAACACCAGACAAAATGACCACCCTCAAGCTCGCCACTCGAAAACACCACCAACTGATCCAAACCACCAAGAAAACCGCATTCAAGGAACGACTGGACAACAACGCACACAACAGCAAGGAACTCTTCAACATCATCAAAGAGCTCAACATCACCCCATCGCAAGACCTCTGCAACTCCCTCGCCTCCTACTTCCACAACAAGATCGCAGACATACACAACAGCTTCATCACACAGCCAACGCACCCCACGACCGCACCTGCACCCCCCACCACCACCCTCCGCACCAGGACCCCGATCAACACCGAAGAAACCCGACGCACGATGAACTTCATCCACTCCGGATATCCAACCGACCCCTGCCCTCACCACGTCTTCAACAAGGCCGACGCTGTCATCGCACCCCACCTGCGGGACATCATCAACACCTCCTTCGACACCGCTACCTTCCCTGAGAGCTGGAAGCACGCCGAACTCAGCGCTCTACTGAAGAAACCATCAGCGGACCCCACCAACCTCAAAAACTACCGCCCCATCTCGCTCCTCCCGTTTCCGGCCAAGGTCATCGAGAAGACCGTCAACAAGCAGCTGGCAGCCTTCCTCAAGACGAACGGATCCCTCGACCGCTCGCAGTCCGGCTTCCGGGCCAACCACAGCACTGAGACCGCCCTCATCGCAGCCACCGATGACATCCGAGCCCTGCTCAACAACGGGGAAACTGTGGCCCTCATCCTCCTGGACCTCTCTGCGGCATTCGACACTGTCTGCCACCGCACCCTAGTGCAGTGCCTCAGCATCATCGGAATCCAAGAGAAGGCACTAGAATGGATCATCTCCTTCCTCTCCGGAAGGACACAGAGAGTCCGCCTCCCCCCGTTCAGATCAGAAGCCACCGAAGTCATCTGCGGGGTCCCTCAACGCTCCTCGCTCAGCCCCACCCTCTTCAATGTCTACATGACCCCCCTTGCGGCCATCGCACGCCAACACAACCTCAACATCATCTCTTACGCCAACGACACCCAGCTGATCCTCTCCCTCACCAACGACCCATCCACCGCCAGAGCCAACCTACACGAAGGGATGACAGACGTAGCCGAGTGGATGATGAACAGCCGCCTGAAACTGAACTCATCCTGGGCTCTTCACCCTCCACCTGGGACGACTCCTGGTGGCCCCCCGCCCTGGGCAGCGCACCCAAACCAACAGACCACGCACGCAACCTGGGCTTCATCCTGGAGTCCTCCCTCTCCATGTCCAGACAAGTCAACGCCGTCTCCTCGTCGTGCTTCAACATCCTGCGCATGCTACGTAATATCTTCCGGTGGATCCCCACCGAGTCCAGGAAGACGGTCACCCAGGCCCTCGTCACCATCCGTCTGGACTACGGCAACTCCCTCTACGCTGGAACCACTGCCAAACTCCAGGAGAGACTCCAGCGGATCCAGAACGCCTCAGCGAGACTCATCCTCGACATCCCCCGACACAGCCACATCTCCGGACACCTGAGAGACCTGCACTGGCTCCCGGTCAACAAGAGAATCACCTTTCGTCTCCTCACCCACGCACACAAAGCCCTACACAACCAAGGCCCAAGATACCTCAACAGCCGCCTCAACTTCTACACTCCCAGACGCCAGCTTCGATCGACCAGCCACGCCCTCGCCGCCGTCCCCCGCATCAGAAGAGCCACCACAGGAGGAAGGTCCTTCTCCTACCTGGCCGCCAAGACTTGGAACTCCCTCCCGACCCACCTCCGCCTGACCCAAGATCACCTCGCCTTCAGGAAGCAGCACAAGACCTGGCTGTTCGAGCCGTAGCGGACCCCCCCTCCCCAAGCGCCTTGAGATCCTCCGGGTGAGTAGTGCGCTATATAAATGCATTGATTGATTGATTGAAAAACACATCTGAGACAAATCAGAGACATTGTAAGAAATAACCTCGAAAATGAGCAGGATGCCCAAAAGAAACAATATGACAAAGGTGCTAAACTGAGGACTTTCCAAGTATGAGATCAAGTGTTACTTATGATGGCTTCCTCAGATCTGAAGTTATTAGGACAATGGCAAGGACCCTACACAGTTCTCCAACAAGTCACACATGTAACTTATCGCATTGAAACAGACAGTAACAAGAAAGTATCTCATACCTATCATGTGAACTTACTAAAGAAGTGGGAGGGACCTCTTCCTCCAATGGCGGTACATCATGTAGAAACCCGAAACCCCCTTTTCCTACAATGCATAGATCCCGAACTGCCCCACTCATTACAGGTTGACTTGCATAAAGTGTTAATGCCACTTACCTCTGTTTTTTCCCTAACTCCCGGGAAGACCACTTTGATTGAACATGCTATCAAAACCCCTTTCGGAAACGGGTCAGGTTAAGGCCGTATCGGATCCCGGAGTCCCGTCGTCAGATCATAAAGGAGGAAATACAAAAGATGTTACAAATGGACATCATTGAACCATCCCAAAGCGAATGGAACTCCCCCATTGTACTGGTGCCAAAACCTGATGGGTCGGTGCGCTTCTGTATCGATTTCAGGGAGGTCAATAAAATATCTGAATTCGATACCTATCCCCTTCCATGAGTAGATGAAATGGTGGAAAGGATAGGGAGAGCCAAATATATTAGTACCCTTGATTTTTGTAAAGGGTACTGGCAAATTCCTTTGAGGAAAGAAGATAGAGAAAAAACACCCTTTTCAACCCCAGACGGCTTATACCAGTTTAAGATGCTACCATTTGTCTTACATGGAGCACCTGCAACTTTCCAAAGAGCCATGAATATGATCTTGAGACCTCATGAAACCTATGCTGGGGCTTATATCGATGACATTGTGATTTATAGTGATACTTGGGAACAGCATCTGTCACATCTTTTCCAAGTAGTGCATACACTGTGGTCACATGGATTGAGAATCAATCCAAGCAAAAGTCATTTAGCAGTCCAAACAGTAAAGTATTTAGGCTACCTGTTAGGAGAAGGCGTTATAAGACCACAGACGTCTAAATTGTCTGCTATTGCACTGATTCCTTTGCCCAGAACAAAAAAGGAGCTGAGAGCCTTCCTTGGATTGCTGGGGTATTACCAACGGTTTATCCCTAATTTTTCACAATTGGCTGCTCCACTCACTGATCTGTTACAGAAGAACAGTAGAACGGAAGACCTGTTGCGTTCTCCTTCTAGTGAAGTGTTACAATCATTTGAAGCCTTAAAGAACTCCCTGACGTCAGAGTCTGTCTTGATCAGCCCAGACTATTCCCAACCTTTCATTTTACAAACAGACGCCTCAGACCAGGGTCTAGGGGCGGTTTTGTCACAAGATACTCCCCACGGAGAAAAGCCCATCCTATACATTAGTCGTAAACTGCTTCCCCGAGAGAAAAACTATGCTACCATTGAAAAAGAGGCCCTTGCAATCAAATGGGCTGTAGAAACTCTGCGATATTATTTGGAGGGGAGAGAATTCACCCTGTTCACCGACCACGCACCCTTAGAATGGTTAGCGTGGAATAAGGGCCACAACGAGAGCGCACTGAGGTGGTTTCTCTCTTTACAACCTTATAGATTCAACACCAGACATGAAAAAAGGAAAGAGCAAGGGAACGCTGACTACTTGTCTAGATATCCACACGATTGCCTCCCTAGAAGAAAGACAGCAAGAGAAAGGGGATGTGAGGAGGTACAGGGACATACCCCAAAGAAGAGCTCCCCATTGCGGATGTCAGCGCAGCGCCGTACTCACGGACTACGACGTCCATGTCCCTCTGCTGTTTTCCTACAGGATCACGCAGACAGCCGTGACCCGGAAGTACTTCCTCTATACACAGGAAGGAGAACTCCGGAGCCAATGAGAAGGGCGTCAGTTGAAGGTTACGAGGTGAGAGGAGAAGACGCAGGACCCGAGCCGAGTGGAGAAGACGCGGGACCCGAGCCGAGTGGAGAAGGCGCGGGACTCGAGCCGAGAGGAGAAGACGCGGGACCCGAGTGCTGCAGTGAACCCTTATCGGACGTCCGAACCCCTGGAGATCCTGAAGACGAAGAGGAGAGCTGGTTCGAGGACTGGTGGTGTCCGGAGGTGGCTGGGGAGCGGCTGTGACTCAGGAGAGTTACGGTGGGAGCCGGTGAGTACAAACGGCTCGAGGGTATAAAGTAAAGGGAGGGAGAGACGATGTTTTCTTAAGAAACGGGGAGGAGGGTGGACTAGGCACGGGCATGTTTCCTTTTGTTTCTTGTGCACATTATTGAACCTATCGCACATTGTTGAACCTATCCTTAGCCATAGCCTGAAAACACCATATTCTTTACCCCCATCTTATTTCTTAAATTCGAATCTGTGTTGGCTGTCATCCGCTGGAATAGTGTTTCCTCTAATTTGGTGGGCACTAGAAAATCATAGAGCACCGAGGTGTGGTGAAGGAAAAAAACAACCGCTTTAGTAAAAGACTTCATTCTTACGGTTCCCATTTGTTCTTTTCACTCCTATGAGCCTCCGGGGTAATCACCCGGTCCAGAGGAACCAGGAAAGAAGACAACACCTTTTTTCGACCCTTCCAGCTCACCGGAAACCTCTGACGAAGACGAAGGACCACAAGGACATTCCTTACGCCCTATCACAACTCCTTCTATTATTAATAAACCTCTTTCTAAACCTCTACTGCAGCCTCCACGCCTGTTTATCAAACCTGTCCTCCCACAAGACCCACGGAAAGATAAATACAAATAAGGAAAATTATCAAGTTCATCAAATAACGAAGAGACAAAGGAAAAAATGTCATAAGGCGAGAAATAAGGTAAAAGTGAAAATATAGTAAAAGTATATCCTAATTTGGAGCAATTAGTAGAAATGAACCATGAAGGATCAATGCAAGAAGAATCAGGAATAGAAAATATTGAGGTACTGGGGACCCAGTCCGAAAAGGCAGAGAGTAATGAAAAATACTATGACATCTTTAATAAGTCGTCAAAAGTCCAGATAGATAAAAAAACTACATGCAATCAATACAACTACGTTAGTAGACACTATGGATCAACAACAGCCGGCCCAAAGGCAAACCAAATGTAATAAAAAACAACACCAAGATGAAAGAATTCAAGATGGAAAAGTAACATGCGGTCAAAAAGGAAATGGATGTGCATCTTGGAGCGATGTAAGTGATATCCAAAGTAACCTGAAGGAAAAAAAGAACAAGTTGACTTCAGTAGAATCTAATACTTTATTAAACGGGGCTAAAAATCGCTCCGATTGAAGACTACAGAGAACAATTCGACAAGATCAAAATAACTCATTGAACCCAATCGCAAATTTTTCGCAACAAAGAAAACATCCAGATCCTATAGAACAACAGTTAGGTGAGTCTGTGGCTAACACTGTTCCAACACAAAAAAAAGAGACCGACATTAAAGGCTACAAATGTAGCAAGGAAGAACTAATTATTACAAAAGTTGGTCAAGAAAAGCAAATTATCTATAAAAGCTATCAAAATGGTGACATAAAAAAGACAGACTTGTTACCTTTAAAGATGATGCCTCAAATAAGTCTTACACCATTATATGACTCAAGAGGTAATAACGACATTCTGAATAGAAGTAAAATTCTACAACTAATGAAATCAATACCTTCATTAGAAAAAGTAACAACAAAAGACATTGAATCTGTGGGCTTTGTTCAAAATCCGGAAGGTACCCAACCGCTTTCACTCTTAACTGTAAATACAGTCTCCTTAGTGGATCAAATCATGCAGGAACAAGAAGTTTTTCAAAGTTGGGGGATAAAAATCAGTCAACCTGTGTCTAAGCCTTATCCGAGTCCGTTTATAAAGGAAGAACTTCCAACAAAAAACTGTAAAGAGATAAAGAGATAAAGAACAGCCCAGTGTATTCAATATTAAAAACCCCCTAGGTAGCACACATCGGGATGATGAAAAATGCATGGAAGAAAGAAAAGCTGTAGAAACAAAACAAATAAACGAAAATTGGATTAGGACAGCACTACATGAGCACTGACAGGATAGAAACCAATATAAAATAGATCAAGGGAGGGACGATCAGCGACCGATAGGAATATGTTCCTGGAATATAAATGGATTATGCAAAAAAATAAAAAATGCTCGAATAGATTCCTTTTCAAACCTCTATCAAATCATATTACTGCAGGAGACATGGGAAACGGACCCTTTCTTTCTACAAGGGTACAAAGGGTACTATGTGCCTGCAATTAGATATTGCAAATTTGGACGTCCATGCGGAGGATTGGCAATATTTATTATGATTGACTTGCAAATTGAACATGAACAGTTGGATACAAATAACTCAAATATTCAAGCAGTTAAGATAAAATATGTAACCAGTGAGCAAAAAAATAGAAATACGTTAATATTACTCAACATATATATTCCAACAAAGCATTCATCACGGAAGAATATAAGTGTCGCTATAGCAGGATTTCTATTTAAGCAAATAATACTCGACCCAACTGTTAACTTTCTTGTTACAGGGGACTTTAATATAAACTTGCTGATACAATTAACACGGGACTATTTCATCCAGTCCCAAAATTACAAATGGTCAATCCCGGAACAAACGCTCGACTTTAGCATAAATACTAAACAAAACCCAATTGGAACAAAATTATTGAAGGATGTGGAAGCACTGGGACTAAGAGTCCTAAATGGCAGGTTCACAACCGATCAACCCGCTGGCTGGTCATTTCAAGCGCAAAAATCAAAATCAAGAATAGATTTTACATTGTTATCTATAAATATTTTTGATAAAATTGTCTCCTGTAGATTAAAAAAAGTGAACGAGAGTAACCATAGCCAACAAATATTAGAAATGGAAATGGAACTTTCAAAACAACAAAATTATTTAACTACATATGGCCAGATCGATACGATCAACCATAGGAAACTTATTTTGAAACAAGACAATAAAGATGACATGGAAAAAAAGACCCAAAAATGAGTTCAAGAGTGCTTTAAAGAACATTCTATGCAGTCTGCAATTAAGCAATGGGAACAATTCACACAGAAGGTAGTCCAATTGAATGAGGTTACTTCAAGTAGTAGGAAAAATCAACAGATTACAATGGAAAAAAGAGATACTAGTATTAACCTTCCATATACAATTAAAAAAGTCAGGCGGATTCCTAATAAACTGAGGAAGCAGTTAACCAGGCTCCCGAATAAGGAAGAAATTTGAAACCAACTTAAAAGCACCAACAGTAACTTGAGGAAATTATTGTGGAATGAATAAAATAGAATCCGGCAAGAGTTATGGACAAAAATCTTTCACGCAAGTAATCAAGTAAATTCCAGAGAATTTTGGAAAATTATCAATGGCTGGAATAATCAATCAATCAATCAAATACACTTATAAAGCGCGCTACATACCCGTAGGGTCTCAAGGCGCTGGGGGGGGGGGGGGGGGGGGTGCCGCTACTGCTCGAACAGCCAGGTCTTCAGCTTCTTCCTGAAGGAGAGGTGGTCTTGGGTCAGGCGCAGGTCGGACGGGAGGGAGTTCCAGGTCTTGGCGGCCAGGTAGGAGAAGGACCTTCCTCCTGTAGTCGCTCTTCGGATGCGGGGGACGGCGGCGAGGGCGTGGTTGGCTGATCGGAGGTGGCGTTTGGGAGTGTAGAAGTTGACTCGGCTGTTGAGGTAGCTCGGGCCTTGGTCGTGTAGGGCTTTGTGTGCGTGGGTGAGGAGGCGGAAGGTGATTCTTTTGTTGACGGGGAGCCAGTGAAGGTCTCTCAGATGTCCGGAGATGTGGCTGGCACGTGGGATGTCGAGGATGAGTCTGGCTGAGGCGTTTTGGATCCGCTGGAGTCTCTTCTGGAGCTTGACGGTGGTCCCGGCGTAGAGGGCGTTGCCGTAGTCCAGTCGGCTGGTGACGAGGGCCTGGGTGACGGTCTTCCTGGTCTCTGTGGGGATCCACCAGAAGATCTTCCGTAGCATGCGTAGGATGTTGAAGCACGCCGAGGAGACGCTGTTGACTTGCCTGGTCATGGAGAGGGAGGAGTCCAGGGTGAAGCCCAGGTTTCGTGCATGGTCTGTCGGTTTGGGTGCGGTGCCCAGGGCGGGAGGCCACCAGGAGTCGTCCCAGGCGGAGGGTGAGGAGCCCAGGATGAGGACCTCCGTCTTGTCCGAGTTCAGTTTCAGGCGGCTGGTCGTCATCCACTCGGCTACCTCTTTCATCCCTTCGTGCAGGTTGGCTCTGGCGGCGGCGGGGTCGTTGGTCAGGGAGAGGATCAGCTGGGTGTCGTCGGCGTAGGAGATTATGCTGAGGTGGTGTTTGCGTACGATGGCCGCGAGGGGGCTCATGTAGACGTTGAAGAGGGTGGGGCTCAGGGATGATCCTTGGGGGACGCCGCAGATGACTTTGGAGGCTTCTGACTTGTACGGTGGTAGGCGGACTCTCTGTGTTCTTCCGTCCAGGAAGGAGATGATCCATTCCAGCGCCTTGTCCTGGATTCCGATGTTGCTGAGGCGCCGTACTAGGGTGCGGTGGCAGACCGTGTCGAATGCCGCGGAGAGGTCTAGGAGGATGAGGGCCGCTGTTTCTCCATTGTCCATCAGGGCTCGGATGTCATCGGTGGCGGCGATGAGGGCGGTCTCGGTGCTGTGTTTGGCTCGGAAGCCGGACTGTGAGGGGTCGAGGGATCCGTTCGTCTCGAGGAAGGCGGCCATCTGCTTGTTGACGGTCTTCTCGATGACTTTGGCTGGAAACGGGAGAAGCGAGATGGGGCGGTAATTCTTGAGGTCGGTGGGGTCCGCTGTTGGTTTCTTGAGTAGAGCGCTGAGTTCGGCGTGTTTCCAGCTTTCAGGGAAGATGGCGGTGTCGAAGGAGGTGTTGATGGTGTCTCGCAGGTGGGGTGCGATGACAGCGTCGGCCTTGTTGAAGACGTGGTGAGGGCAGGGGTCGGTCGGTGATCCGGAGTGGATGGAGTTCATCGTGCGGATGGTGTCTTCGGTGCTGATCGGGGTCCAGGCGTGGAGGGTGGTGGTGGGGGGGGTGGCTGGTCGGTCGTGGTGTGCGTTGGTTGGTTGTTGAAACTGCTGTGTATGTCCGTGATCTTGTTGTGGAAGTATGAGGCGAGGGAGTTGCAGAGGTCTTGCGATGGGGTGATGTCGTTGTTTCCTGCGCTGGGGTTGGAAAGCTCTTTCACGATGTTGAAGAGTTCCTTGCAGTTGTGTGCGTTGTTGTCCAACCGGTCCTTGAATGCAGTTTTCTTGGCGGCGCGGATCAGCTGGTGGTGTTTCCGGGTGGCAAGTTTGTAGGAGGTTCTGTTGTCCGGTGTCGGTTCCCTTTTCCAGACTTTCTCGAGGGCTCGGCAGTTCTTCTTGGAGCTTTTGAGTTCGTCGGTGAACCATGGGGCCTTCTTGCTGCCGGGTCTGCTGGGCGGGGTCCTCAGCGGGGCGAGTTCGTCCGCGCAGTTGCTGATCCACTTCGTGAGGTTGTCGGCGGCCTGGCTGGGGTTCGCTGAGCTGGCAGGAGGGTGTTGGCTCAGGGAGGTGGCGAGCTGGTCTGCTGTGATCTTGTTCCAGCTTCTGCGGGCGGTCTGTTGCTGGTGTTGGTGGGTCGTCGTTCTCTTGAAGGAGAAGTGGACGCAGCTGTGGTCCGTCCATTGAAGCTCTGTGGCGTGGCTGAAGTCGATGTCTGTGCTGGATGAGAAGACGGCGTCGAGTGTGTGTCCGGCGAGGTGGGTGGGGGTGGACACCAGTTGCTTGAGTCCCAGGTTGGCGAGGTTGTCGAGCAGGGTGCTGGTGTTGCGGTCGTTGTTGTTCTCCAGATGGAAGTTGAGGTCCCCCAGGAGGATGTAGTCAGCGGAGGGGAGGGCGTGCGGGCTGACGAAGTCGGCGATGTCCTCGCTGAATTGCGTGCGTGGTCCCGGGGGTCGGTAGATCAGGGTGCCTCTGAGGGTGGTGTTCGGGTTGGTGTGGATCTGGAAATGCAGGTGTTCGGCGCTGGTCAGGGTGTTGTCGGTGCTGGTCGTGAGACGGATGGTGTTCCTGTGGATGATGGCGATGCCTCCTCCCATCTGGTTGGCGTTTCGGTCTCTCCGGACGATCTTGTAGCCCTCTGGGATAGCGATGGCGATGTCGGGAGCTGAAGAGGCGTTCATCCATAAACTTGTGGTAGCTTCCCCAATAACGGAAGAGGACTGGACAGATTTCCTCAAAAAGACCCTAGACGCCGAATCTAAACCTAAGACTCAGGGTGACAAGCAGACAATGAAGGTCGATAAAAAACAAGAAATTGAACTGGTAAATGCTTACTGGAACACTGAAGTAGCTAATTTAATAAAGAGACAAAAGGATGGAGCACCGGGACCTAATGGAATTCCGTTTGCACTCTATAAGGAGGATCCTGATTTATAGGCTACCTATCTGACAAAGGTGTATAATGTAGTTGTCCGAACAGGGCAAATACCGGAATCCTGGAGAGCATCAATAATATCTCCCATCTACAAAAAGGGTAATTGGCAACTACCCGAGAACTACAGCTTGATTACTTTCGTGGACACGGACGCAAAGCTATTGCAGGTATTTTACTAGCAAATTCATCAGGTTGGGTCGAAGGAAAGCAAATATTACCCCCAAACCAAACCGGGTTCATCAAAGGATTAGGAACTTCAACAAATATATTAACCCTATCTGTTTTAATGGATAAAGCACTTTTAGCGAAACAGTCCCTCTATTTTTGTTTCGTCGATTTCAAATTGTCATTTGATCTTGTAAATAGGAATCTTCTATGGAAAAAACTTGAAGACTATAGAGTTCCAGACTCACTACTAAACCTTATCCAATTATTATATTCCGAAAACTGGGTCAGGGTGAGGATTGGTGATGGTCAAACATTATCCAATAAAATACCGGTGACACGAGGATTAAAGCAGGGTTGTGTCCTTGCCCCACTACTTTTTAACCTATTTATAGCCGACCTCACCATTGCACTAAACGAAGTTAACTCACATCCACTGAGGCTAGCAGGAAAACATATGTCAAATTTGCTGTATGCCGATGACGTTGTGCTGCTGAGTCAAACCAAAGTGGGGCTGCAAAGACTAATTGATCGAACATTGAGATACGCAAAAGACAATCAAATGGTAATAAATGAGGCAAACACAAAAATAATGGTAGTTGGTAGTTAAAAAGAACCGAAAACAATAAAACAAATGGATGTTGGAACAAACTCAGCTAGAGCAGGTTGATAAATACCGGTATCTCGGCGTCTTATTTAATGATAGTGGAAGTTTTCTCCCACAGAGGAAAGATATCACTAGGAAAGCAAATAGTTTGGTGACTGCATTTAGAACCATACAAAAGAAACTAACTACACTTTCATATGGTCCTTTATTAAAGATCATATCTGCTAAATTACTACCAACTTTGACATATGTCTCTGAAGTCTTAAATGGTAAAGATGCAGAGATAATTAACAAAGCAGTGGCGAAAACCTACAAGATATTATTCCACCTACCAGGTAATGCCTCGCAAGCACAGGTGAGGGTGGAGTTTGGGATAAATAATCAGCAATATGCCCAGAAAGGTCAAATTCTGAAAGTCTGGTATCGCATATAAAATGACCTTGACAGTCAATTATCTCGAACATTATTGCAAGAAGTAAAAGACAACCGGAAACTGCAAGCTTGGGCATATTTAAATGAAGCAAAAGAAGAATTTGGAATAATACCGATTTGGAAAAACACAATAACCCAGGAAAGTTTCAAAAGAACAATTAATAAGTTGACTATTCATCTTTCACTGATAAAAGACAAAGAATTATTGGTAAAAAGAAGGCACGCATGGCCAATTATAAATGGATACAAAAAAATGCAAGTCCAAAAATATCTTGAAACTCCTTGGTCACAGCAAAGTAAACAAACTTTTATAAGAGTATGTTTTGGTCTTTGGCCAGGTTTGTGCCATCGGCCACTATGGAAGACTATTGAGGGCAATACGATATGTAGGTTATGTAAATGTGGTCAAGAAGAAATTTTGCATCTGCGATGTCTGTGTCCTGCAATAGAGGTGGAAAGGAAAGTTACCCTTAAGAGATTATTTAATGCTCGAGGAGTAAGAACATGCAGACAAGCGCTAATGGCATGTCTAAACCCGAATGATGTATTAATGAATTCTGCATTTGAAAAAATGTTATCTGGGATTGGCAAAAACTTTAAGGAAAACATTACTTAGGTTTTTCTTTTTTAAATTATATAATACTAGAATAATTATGTGCATGGTGTTTTAAGCTTTTTACTGCTTGATGATATTTTAAACATTTATTTTTGAAAGATTTTAATTAATCAAACAAATAAACTGGACTATGACTGTGACATGTCGAGGATGGTGGTTGAGGTCTCCTGTAGTAAGGCTGTTAATCTCACATGCTGAGGATGGTGGTTGAGGTTTCCTGTCGTAAGGATGTCGTTCTCACATGTCAAGGATGGTGGTTGAGGTCTCCCGCAGTAAGGCTGTCCTTCTCACATGTCGTGGATGGTGGTTGAGGTCTCCTGTAGTAAGGCTGTCATTCTCGCATGTCAAGGATGGTGGTTGAGGTCTCCTGCAGTAAGGCTGTTCTTCTCGCATGTCGAGGATGGTGGTTGAGGTTTCCTGTGGGAAGGCCGTCGGTCTCACATGTCGAGGATGGTGGTTGAGGTTTTCTTTCAGAAGGATGTCGTTCTCACATGTCGTGGATGGTGGTTGAGGTCTCCTGTAGTAAGGCTGTTAATCTCACATGCTGAGGATGGTGGTTGAGGTTTCCTGTCGTAAGGATGTCGTTCTCACATGTCAAGGATGGTGGTTGAGGTCTCCCGCAGTAAGGCTGTCCTTCTCACATGTCGTGGATGGTGGTTGAGGTCTCCTGTAGTAAGGCTGTCATTCTCGCATGTCAAGGATGGTGGTTGAGGTCTCCTGCAGTAAGGCTGTTCTTCTCGCATGTCGAGGATGGTGGTTGAGGTTTCCTGTGGGAAGGCCGTCGGTCTCACATGTCGAGGATGGTGGTTGAGGTTTTCTTTCAGAAGGATGTCGTTCTCACATGTCGAGGATGGTGGTTGAGGTCTCCTGTAGTAAGGATGTCATTTTTGCTTGCCAATATTGTGCAATCATGACTGCGGTGAACCGGCATCCTTGGATCCATTCAGGTCAAATTTGTTAGGGATACAAATAACAAACTCCACGTTACCATACCAAGTGTAGGTGATGTATGCTTATGGTGGATACACGTGCTTCTGGGGTGATGAGTATGGCAACCACAACAGAGGTGGTGATAAAGGAAGAGGACAGTGTAACTCCAGGGTGTACTATGATTTTACCTTCAATTCCCAAACCCCGCCAAGATGGTCAGAAAAAAAATTAAACAAAACTATTAGGAGTCACACACCAGATGTGTCATGGGGAGAGTGCTCATTGTTCAGAACCAATGTTGGTGGCAGTCTTGGGAACAGGAAAACTGTTCATGTACAGGAAGGGCTTTGCTCAAGCTGCAGATAAACATCCTGCTCATGTCTTGCTAGCTGTCTGCAGTACCAAAGTCCTTAAAATTGCACAGAGACCAGGAATAGATGCAGGCTTCCACAACCCTTAATAACTAGTGATCTAGATTTTCTGAACATTGCTAGTACTTTTTTTATGCTGGTTTAGAAGTTGAGAATTAGAAGACCCATCTCTCAGGATTTCACCATTTTCATCTTTTCATTTATTCATCTTCAAGTGGATGTGGACATCTAGAAAATTGTAGATAAGTGGGAGGGTAAAAAAAAGAGAACATGGAAGTGTCTGTTGCATGATTATATTTAGATCAGGGGGTTTTGAGCAATGATCTTTGGTCTACTCCAGTAATAGGATACTTAATACTGTTTTCATTAACTTCTTTAAGCTATGAAAGTTTGTAGATCTGAGATTTGTTTAGTTCTGATAGCTGTGCACACTGCTAGTGATGCTCTGTTGAGGCAGTATAAGACAGAAATGCCCATTATTAGTCGCATTTCCTAGATGTGTGTGTACAATTTTCATACCTCATTCTCTGGAACATCTTGGCAACAAGTATTGACTATTCTGCGCAGTACACCATGAAAAGCCCAAGTTTTAACTTGCATCTAGAAAGGGGGATTGCTGTGCTGAGAGACATCCTGAAGCGTGATCACTAGATTCCTTTCCCTATGAATCTGGATTTGAAACAATCGTGAAGGCTGAGCTAACAGACGGCAGCCTAGGAAAAAGTATATGTTGGTGGCACTTCTTAACACAATGGCAGAAAATAAGACAGAGCTGTGTTATACTGGTTTTATATATTGTAATTTATTTTCTTTACATTGTGTTTTTATTACATATTTTAATGCTCTAATAATTACTGTAATATCTGCCTGCTTTTTTTGATGCAATATGGTGGTGTATAACAGAGATTTGTGGGTATTAAATTGTCATGTTTGATAACTTCTAGTAACTAAAATTACCTTGGCAAAACTCTGGGAGGTCTGGGCAGTTTCTAGATTGACACATCCTGTTTAATAGCTCACAAACAAAATCACTGAAACCCCTGTAGGTTCTGTCCATGCTTCACAGATATCTACACGGAGAGATCTACACGGCAGTTCCCCAGCATCATTCCCATGTCCATTAAGGGAACTCTAAGCTACCAATCCCTATTTGTTCAAAGCTACCAATCCATGTTCTTTCTTGTTGTGTAGCTCCTGGTGTGCTGCATCTTTTATTGCTGAACACACACCTGAACCTTCCTACCAGAAACCCACTCAAAAACGCCAACAAACTTCCTGGGACGAAGGAACTCAGCCTAGCCTCCCAATGGCACACCCCTGATGTGCTCCTCCCAACTCGCCCAACAACCCCGCTCACGCCATTATCCTTCCATTATACATTCAGTATGTTCCATCACTGGGTGCCGACATCTGAGGGAGGACAACGCACAACCAGTTGCTCCCCTTCTGCATTGACTCCTTTTAGAACACCCCAGTGCAAAGTTACATCGCCCACGTCAGATGCCCCGAGGATTTGTGGATTCTTCACCCAGAAGACCTCCTGAAGGTTTAGAACATTTGCACCATTCATGAAGATTTATTCAACTTTTGGAGAAGTTTGAGCTTAGAAATGCTCAAGCTCCGGATTCCTTGGTCCAGGTGTTGAGGAAACCAGAGAATGGCTCAACCTAGCAGCAGCATCCTGCTTTCAACGTGTTGCTGTGAAGTTTAAGGCTCTTGGGGGACCATAGAAATCAGGTACCGCACCTCGTGGAGCCCTTCCCTTTTCTGTGAACCCATAACTCCTGATCCCTTCACTAATATTGAGTGTATGATGTCAATTCAACCATTAAATCTTTTACTACATTTCTTTGGGAATATTATTTTGGATATCTTGACTTTGCGTTGGTTCTAGTAAAATACTTTACACGTGTTTTCACTGAGAGAAGTCTTTCGCTTTGAGCAACAACTACCATAGGAATGCCACAACTCCTCAGTAAAATCTTCTTTTTTCACTTTTTGTGTACTGGGTTCCTTAACTGCTGGAGCTCGCGGCCCTGGTGGATTATCTAGGTCCTCACAGTACTCATCATAAGTATTGAAGGAATAAGCACAATTGGATAGTCCTTTTAACTATTTTTAATAAGACTTGCACGGCCATTTTCTTACTTCCATCAACATGGGCTCAGTCCTATATTTATTTCTATTTACGAATACCTAGCCAATGAAAAGGCAAAGCACTTCTAGGAGCAGACACGGCATAGGGAGGAGGAGTGTGGCTCACTGATTAGAGCGGCAGACCCTGACGCAGAGGTCTGGCCCGGGACCAGGGTTCAATTCCCGCCTCGGCGGGTCTTGAGCTCAAATGTCCGCGGACCCGATAATTCTCGGCACGGTGCCTACTCTAATCATGGGGTCCCACGCTGAAACTCTGGGCAATAGCTTGCTTAGTCTCCACACCGGCCCTAATCGCTAAGGATGCCTGACTTCACCAGGGGGTGCCCAAGAGTTGGGCGCCTCACAGGAACAGGCCAGGATGGGTTCCTCAGCAGTTTGTTCAGCGCGGGGACACACTGGTAAGTGTAACCATGCGCTTTACAAGCTTCAGAATTACAATTATAGGAGGAAAGAGGATGCGGAGGAACAGACAGCGCGAGAAGGCACAAGAGAAGAAAGCCAGGAAATATGTAGTTTGGTCAGAAAAGTCACAGAGAAAAGTAAATGATGTTCAAGTAGAGAAAGGAGGACATGGGAGATATTCCCTGAGAAAGCAAAATTCCCAAAAATACAATTAAAGTCGACTTTCACATTCTTTCAGCCTGATTAATCAAAGACCCGTTTTGCGTGTCTTTAATAGCGATTTATAAGGAATCGCTATTACAGGCTCACAAAACGGGATTCATGTAGGAATCGCAAAATAAAATGCGATTCCTACATATTCCTTATTTGCGATTAGCAATTAGCTAATCGCAAATAAGATAGCGATTTAAAGGGTGCCAGGGGTGTCCAAAGGACACCCTGTAGCACCCCTTAAATGCAAATTTAAACAGTTGTTGCGCACACACATGTCCAAAGGACATGTGTGTGTGCAACATGCAACTTAGAAAAATGCTTTTAAAAGCATTTTTCTAAGTTTTCGGTATTTACCACGAGGTTTGACCTCGCGGTAAATAGCGGGCCGAAATTGCGAATTCACAATTTGAAAATGGATGATGAATTGCATTTAAGGAATCTCAAATAGAGATTCCTTAAATGTAATTCCTCGCAAATTTGCGATTTCGCTATTACCGATTTTTGCATTTGGGATTCTGAATCCCAAATGCAAAAATTGCGCTCTCAAAGGGCCAGATTCTGAGAATCTGGCCCTTTGCGAGCGCTATTCACCTTCATGAATCTGGCTGATAGTGTCTTACAGCAATTATAAATTATCCTTTTTGGGGAATTATTTTCTATGCTTTTGGTGAAAAGTTTTATAATTATATGCACAAAACAAAAACACAATAAAAGGAAATTAGCCTGTAGTTGAAATAAAGGCATTATGTTGATAGAACTGTGCTTATGTTAACAGTAGCTAATGTATGTATGCTTTGATTTCAAAATGGTTGTTGGTGTCTAAAACCATCTTTCCAGCATGTAATTCATTTTGTCCCCTATTTCACCCAGCAGACAGATGATTCGTGGACAAATGCCTTTGTAAACACTGCTTTGAGATGTAGTGTCCCTTTCCAGATACAGACTGATGTTTCTCTTTTTAAGAGGTCTCTAGCACACTGTTGCATTGGAGTGAATGTTCCCAAGGCCTCACCTATTGCGACCTTAGTGATTTCTCATGAGAATGTGTCCTTTTATGCTAAGTAGAGACATTTGTACTAACTATTGAGGTGTCTAAAGGGCACCAGGGATAGAAAATGCATTTTATGACTCTGTGGGATAGTAATGAATTTTGTGATTTCCGACACTGTATTGTTCTTTCTTTAACCTGATTGGTTCAAACCACCAGACTTTTGCACAGTTGTATTGAATGTCAGCAGCGGCTCATCCGCTATGGCGGAGGAGCGTCGCCCCACCCGCCAGCAGCTGGAAAAATAACAATAATGACTCTTGTTATTATTGTTTTATTACCGGTTTGGCCAGCCGCCTGAGGCCGGCCGAACCCACATGCGCAGTGAAGCTCTCTCGAGCTCCAGCTGCATTGCTGGGTTGGAGAGAGCAGGCACAGGCTCCCAGGCTATGTGGGAGTGCAAATCATCGGCGCTCAGGCCAATCCTGATGCTGCTTTCATCAGAATGAAAGCAATGTCAGGACTGGCCGCAGTGCAATCTGGGAACCTGTGACTGGAGAAGCGAGGAGTGCTATGCTGTTTGCCCCCCCCCCCCACCCCATTCCCGTCCCCGTTCCGCACCTCCCCCTGCCCTCCACTCTGTCAACTCGCTGGCCACTACTGTTGAATGTGTGATTTCATTGTATTTTCCATTAAAAAAGAAGCCTTTTGCCAAGGGTGTTGGACTCACTCTCCCCTGATCTCAAGTGATTCAGTGTCCGTCTGGTCTCTGCTTTATGACTTCTTTTAATAGAGCTGACCTATATTGTATTCTGCATTTCATTCTTTGCCCTTCATTCTGAGCTACATAAATAATTGGCTGGTTCTACCCATTTATTTCACCTTCTGTAATGCTTTAAAGACTTTAATAAACCTTCTTGGTTTCCTTTTAATAATCTGTCTAGTGTTCATTGTAAATTCTAATGTGCTTTTCTATTCAGATTGTTATTTGCATTGACATTTTTTGGCTGGGTCTGGCTGAAGACCAGCAAAGTCCTTAGGGGATTATGTCCACTCCCAGAAGTGATTTAAAATTGACATTAGTAGAAAAAGGTCTATCCCTGTCCAAACAGTGACATCAGCCTTCAGAAGATATAGAAGTACTTTAAATTGATTTCTAGTATCAAGTTGTATTTCAGTACTAGAAAGACAGCAGAGCTCTGTGCCTTGTGCATATGTGTTTAACTGAGGGGAGCAAAAGATGTGGTCTAACCCACAAATCCATACCTCCCATATTAGGAAACCCGGGATAAACCCGTGCTTCTGCTGTGTGATCAACATATGTGATCTTGGGAAAATCATATGACTTCTCTCTGCCTTATTTTCATTACCTGGCAAACGCAGGAAAGATTGAATTCATAGAGTGCACTGCAAGTAGAAGCTATGTTTCTCCTGTACCACTAAATAAATTGTATCTCAACTCGCAGGTGGCAACCTCCCTTGTGGCTGTATTGATTCAGATACAATTTAAATGCTTATTAGATTTCCATTGACAGCAAACATAGGAGCCTACAATTAATCAGTCCAGCCTCCTTGTCAATGCACAGCGGAGTGTACTAAGGGGCGTGCAGCACGTGCTCTGTGCACGTGGAAGTCGAGGGGAAAGGAACTGAAATGGAACTTAAATATCATATCAAAATACATTGCGGCAGGTAGTGTCCATGCAAGCGTCAAGTACTTTTAATCCCAATACACCAGCGTCAGAACTCTATGAGGGGAAACACAACCCACAGTGACATATTCATCATGGTCCTAATCCTAGTTACAGTGGATGCCAAAAGGATCCTAGCCTTAAATTAGTAACTGTCTAATTACAGATATTTCAAAACGTTAGCTAGAAATGGAAGTGTCTTTCCAAGGGAGCTTCTGTTGCTTTAGAACACATTGGAAATAGGTGTCAAGGCTTCCCGGAGCAACCAAGTGGTTTCTAGCCCTCATGGAGGTGGGTAGAGGTCGCCTGTGGTGGTTATGTAATTTCCTCACATTGAGGATGGGAGTTTAGGGCTCTTGTGGTAAGGATGTCATTTTCACACTTTGAGGATGGCTGTTGAGGCTTCCTATGGTAAGGATGTTGTTTAAACATGCTGGGATGGTGGTTGAGACATCCTGTGGTAAGGATGTTATTTCCACGCTTCAGGATTGTGGTTGAGGCCTCCTGTGGTAAGGATGTCGTTTCCAAGTGTCAGGATGGTGGTTGAGGCTTCTTCCTGTAGAGAGGATGTTGTTTAAACACGTTTGGATGGTGGTTGAGGCCTCTTGTGGTGAGAATGTCGTTTCCACACGTTTGGATGGTGGTTGAGGTCTCCTGTGGTAAGGATGTCGTTTTCACGTGTCAGGATGGTGGTTGAGGTTTCCTGTGGAAAGGATGTTGTTTTCACGTGCCAGGATGGTGGTTGAGGTTTCCTGTGGAAAGGATATTGTTTCCACGTGTCAGAAAGGTGGTTGAGCCCTCCTGTGGTAGGGATGTCGTTTCCACACATCAGGGATGGTGGTTGAGGCCTCCTCTGGTAAGGATGTCGTTTTCATGCGCCAGGATGGTGGTGGAGGCTTCCTGTTTAAAGGATGCTGTTTAAACACGTTTGGATGGTGGTTGAGGCCTTCTGAGGTAAGGATGTTGTTTCCACGTGTCAGGATGGTGGTTGAGGCCTCCTGTGGTAAGGATATTGTTTCCACACATCGGGGAAAATGTTTGAGTACTCCTGTGGTAAGGATGTTGTTTCCACGCTTTGGGTGGTGGTGGAAGCCTCCTGTGGTAAGGATGTCATTTCCACACGTCGGGATGGTGGTTGAGCCCTCCTGTGGTAAGGATGTCATATCCACTAGTCAGGGATGGTGGTTGAACCCTCCTGTGGTAAGGATGTTGTTTCTACGCTTTGGGTGGTGGTTGAGGCCTCCTGTGGTAAGGATGTTGTTTCCACGCTTTGAGTGGTGGTTGAAGCCTCCTGTGCTAGGGATGTCATTTCCACACATCAGGGATGATGGTTGAGCCCTCCTGTGGTAAGGATGTCATTTCCACACGTCGGGATGGTGGTTGAGGCCTCCTGTGGTAAGGGTGTCATATCCACTAGTCGGAATGGTGGTTGAGCCCTCCTATGGTAAGGATGTTGTTTCCACGCTTTGAGTGGTGGTTGAAGCCTCCTGTGGTAGGGATGTCATTTCCCCACGTCGGGATGGTGGTTGAGGCCTCCTGTGGTAAGGATGTTGTTTACACACATCAAGGATGGTGGTTAAGGCCTCCTGTGGTAAGGATGTTGTTTACACACTGAGGAAATAAAATTGACAATTGTGCCCCATCATTTCCCTGTTTCTGCCTGGTAGCCATTTTTCTATTCAGACAAGCACCCATTTTGTGTGTGTCATCCATTTTGTCTTCAGACCCACGAGCAAGACACCCTGCACCTGGAATCTCAGTTCATTGACCACACATTCCTGTGGTTCTGCCAATTCTGGGAACCAGCAGCAGATAGTTCCTGTTTTAAGAAATAGTTCCTGTTCTTGACTGTAAGCCAGAGATAAAAAAACCCGGATGAGGAAGGGCCTTCAACTGAAAAGAGCAAGAACACATTTCAACATCACATGCACTCTCACGAGACATAGGACATGCCCATACCTTGACACATCTTGTTGAAATGACTGTTTGTCACTTCTGCTTGTCACTTCCTTTTTCTTTCTTTTGCCTACTGATTGGATATGTATAAATATTCTGCTGTGTGAATGAAGCTTTGGACCACTCCTGTACCCGCTTGGTGCTGGAGCTCTCCCTTAACTCGAGTTATTGAATAAACCCTTCTTTACTCGAATACCACAGACTCCTCTCTTTACTTAAATTAAAAATATTTACTAATATAGAAATTCTAAGATAAGGTAATAATAATTATTTACCACGTCAAGGATGGTGGTTGAGGCCTCCTGTGGTAAGGAAGTTATTTACACACTTCAGGGATGGTGGTTGAGGCCTCCTGTGGTAAGGATGTCGTTTCCACACGTCGGGATGATGGTTGAGCCCTCCTGTGGTAGGGATGTTGTTTCCACACGTCGGGATGGTGGTTGAGGCCTCCTGTGGTAAGGATGTCATTTCCACACGTCGGGTTGGTGGTTGAGGCCTCCTGTGGTAAGGATGTCGTTTCCACACGTCGGGTTGGTGGTTGAGGCCTCCTGTGGTAGGGATGTCGTTTCCACACGTCAGGATGGTGGTTGAGGCCTCCATTGGTAAAAATGTTGTTTCCACACGTTGGGATGGTGGTTGAGGCCTGCTGTGGTAAGGAAGTTATTTACACACTTCAGGGATGGTGGTTGAGGCCTCCTGTGGTAAGGATGTCGTTTCCACACGTCGGGATGGTGGTTGAGGCCTCCAGTGGTAAGGATGTCGTTTTCACGCGTCAGGATGGTGGTTGAGGCTTCCTGTGGAAAGGATGGCATTTTTTTAAGCACTTCCTTATGGATGATACAAATCAGACAATATGGTGGCATTTCCAATCCTTAAAACTGAGATAGGAAAGTTGGGGGAACTATGCGAAATCCATTGTTCAGGCAACGGTGAGGAAAAATATTTGAGAAATAATTTTGCTTGCGTGTGAAATCATTTTTTGTGTGCAGTACCCAAGCACTCTCCCCATAGCGACACAGGCCGGCTCAGATGGCTAGTATTTGCAGGGCAGTGGCTAGCTTCTCTTAGGCAGTGACCTCATTGGAGGTGCGTCCTTTGCATATTATCATCGTGATACCTTTTTTAGGGAGGCAAGCCAACCTTTCACAGCGTGGAATGTTTTTTATTTCCATTCTTCTATGTGTACCTTGATGCTCTTCACTTATAGAATGAGCATGTAACCACTTAGTGGTGACGCCTGCAACATATTCTAACGCAATTGGAGGGACATGGGTTCTTTCTTTTGTGGAGACCGGGGGGGTGGGGGTGGGGGGGGGGGAGTTGGGGGGGGTCCCTCTTTCTCCGGCTCGAGCTGAGGGGAGCTAAACTAATTTCACAAATCAATGCAAAGCTTGTCCCCTTAGTATGCCTTTTTATTGGTGTTTACTTGCCAAAATCATCCTTGAGCGTTTTTGGTTTGAGTTTTCAGTGATCTGGCATTGCCAAGCTTTGAGGGACAAAAAGGGTCACCCAGGGGCAGCCCACCCTTTTATAACCCCTGCCCCATGTCAGTTGTCCACCCCATCTTCCAGTCTCCCAAGGAAACAAATGATGCTGGCATCCCCAGATGGGAGGAGGACAGTAGCCCAGCCCTGCACTGTGGCCCTATTAATGACGCCCTGCCCCTACTGCGGGGGTCGGGGATTGAGCCATTCTCGAAAGATCTCCCCTCCTCCCCAGGGAGCTCCCTACCCATATCATATCCCTGTAGAATTACACAGTAGACATTGTTTCAAGATTGACAGGTCTGACTGAGCATGCGAGGTTATATTATTTCCTAGAATCAGGCTCCTCACATTATGGGCCATATGTATGAAGCCTAATTGCGATTGCAAATGCTGCATTTGCAATCGCAATTAGGGCAGTGTGCTATGTAGCAGACAAAAAGCCACATGCAAACTAGGGAATTGCAAAATGTGCGATTCCTTATTTTGCAATTTAATTTAAGGAATTGCAAATCGTGATTCCTTAAATGCAATGTAGGAAGCACCCAAGTTGTGCAAATTGTGGCTTAAGGAATCACAAAATACCACCAACTTCAGGTTGGTGGTAAATTGCGATTTCTTTATAAAATGCACTTTTTGGCATTTTTCAAAGTGCCATGTGGGTCACATACATGCCCTTAGGGCATGTATGTGGGCCACATGTGCACACATGTTAATTTCAGGGGGGGTGCAACAGGGTGTCCTATTGACACACTTGCAACCCTGAAATTGCATTCTCAATTTGCGATTCTCTAATTGAGAATCGCAAATTGAGAATGTCTTCCAATTCATTCCTATGGGCCTCATAACCCATAGGAATGAATGAGAAGGCATTCCTTATTTGTGAATCTCAATTTGCGGTTCGCAAATAAGAAATAATTGGGATTCGCAAAAAAAAGTGCTAAACCTACCTACATTTCGTTTTGCGATTCTCTAATTGCGATTCCCAAAAAATCACAATTTGAGAATCGCAAAACACAAATTACCTACATATGGCCCTAAGTTCCTTCAATTGCAATACCAGTGTTAGGCTAAACGGTGTACAGACAAAATATCGACTCCAAAATATCGACTGGACATAATATCGAGTTTTAAATATAGACTGGACAAAATATCGACTGGACATAATATCGACTACAAAAATATCGTTTTTCAGGTAAGTGAAGTAATATCGACTGTATAAAATATAGATAGCAAAAATATCGAATTTTTAATAATATATAATATTTTATAGTGTATTTTTATGTAATAATATGTGTGAATAGTGTGTATTAATGTAATAAAATATTTTATTAAATGAATTTTGTTTTTATAATAATTGCGTAATGTAATTCTGTAGCGGGTTGTGGGTTTATAGGGGAATAGGGTGGGAAGTAATTTAATAATAATTAATTAATTAATATATGTTTGTTAATATTTTTAATTAATAATTAATTGATAATTAATTAATATTAATTAGTTAATTAATTAATATAATTTTGAACATATTTTGTATTAGTAATTAATTGTTAATTAATTATTTGTAATTAGTTAATTACATTAATTAGAGTAAATTTTTAATATATTTAATTTTGTGTTATTTTTAAGTAATTAATTTGGAAAAAATTATATTAATTATTAAAATAATTACAGCTAATGTTCTAATATATTTACTTTATTGTTATTGTTAATTAATAATTAATTGGTAATTAAATAATATTGATACATTTTGGGTAAAGGAGCATTTTTAGGGTTCAGGGTCAGTTTTCAGTTTTAGGGTAAAGGGGTATTTTTGGGGTTCAGGGTCAGTTTTCAGTTTTTGGGTAAAGGGGCATTTTTAGGGTTCAGGGTCAGTTTTCAGTTCATGGGTAAAGGGGTATTTTTAGGGTTCAGGGTCAGTTTTCAGTTCATGGGTAAAGGGGTATTTTTAGGGTTCAGGGTCAGTTTTCAGTTCATGGGTAAAGGGGTATTTTTAGGGTTCAGGGTCAGTTTTCAGTTCTTGGGTAAAGGGGTATTTTTAGGGTTCAGGGTCAGTTTTCAGTTTTTGGGTAAAGGGGCATTTTTAGGGTTCAGGGTCTGTTTTGGGTTTTTTGGGTAAAGGGGTATTTTTAGGGTTCAGGGTCAGTTTGGGGTTTTTGGGTAAAGGGGTATTTTTAGGGTTCAGGGTCAACTAATAAGATTGTAAAAAATTATTTTTATTATTTTCATTTATTATTTAATTATTATAATTTAATTTAAGTAGTTTTAAGTATATTTTAGTAATTTAAATTTAATATTAATTTAATTTAACACTGTTTTTAATAAAGTCGATATTTTTTACATCTATATTATTGTTAACGATATTTTGTACTCGATATTTTTGTACTTACCTGTTTGTAGATACAAACTCGATATTTTGACTGTCGATATTTTGTCCACGATATTCTGGCAAGTCGATATTGTGTCCGTCGATATTATTTCAGTGATCCAGGCTAAACATATCCAATCAGAACAGTGGGGATACCCCACAACCCTACCAAGATTGGCAAATCTGAACGGACAGTCAACAGCCTGAATGAACACATTGCCAGTTGTATTACACTGCCAATCAGTTTCACGCCAAAGTAGTTCTCAGCCTAGTCAGAGCAGCTTCATGGCGCTTCGGGCACTCAAGAAAGCTTAGTGCTTCATCGCCACTCCCTTGGAGACCTGTGTTTTTCCTTTCCACTTAAAGAATGCAGTTCCGTGGGCCTAGGCCTGCCCGCATGATACTAAAAGAAGCACACAGACAGGGGGGCTGTATGAATGAATGAATGAGGTGGAATGTATAGCGCGATGGCTGCCCTGAGGCCTCACAGCGCTGTAGATAATGGAAGAGACAGAACATGCACCCAGCTCCATTCTGAAGGTCAGGGTCAGCTGGTGTGGTGAGCTGGAAGGGGCAGCGCTGTGTGACGTGCCCTGAGCACACTACAGTCTTCCAAAAGTTCAAGAATGTGGCAAAATAGAACAGAAAGAAACAAAACAGGATATTCAGTCAGCAGAGCAGTGGCTGCCAGCTGGATGGATGGGCACCCTCGCTCGAGCTGCTGATGCTCTGACAGGGCATTGTTAGTGTCAAACAGTGCATCATGCGCGTGGCTAGAGTTCTTTGGAGCCCCGGTGGAGCCTGCTTTCGTTGCGTTGCTTGATACTCCAAAGACAGTCTTGGAGGGCTTGGGAACGTGTTGATGAGCCGCTACCATCTTCCAAAGGAAGGGCCTGTAGGCTGAGTTGGTGATGCGTGGGGGCTGCTGCAAGACCACCGAAGAGCTTCTGCCCAGGCCTCCGTGGAACACCTGGGTGCTGAAGACTGGCTCCAGATATCAGCGGGGCGAGCAGTGTCCTCTGGTCAGCAGTCGCTTCGGAGTGTCATAGGCGCTTCGTGGCCTTGTGGTAGGATGCTGACGGCCAGGTTTCAGGACACTCTACAGGTGCTAGTGATGCACTGTTGATGGGGCTGGCAGGATGATATTGCAAGCTAGGTGGAGTCCTTCAGAGAAACTTTCTAACAGTTGTCAATGGGTTTGCAGAGGATCTCCCATGGTGCACCAAGGGTTTGCGATGTACTTTGTAGCCCCATGACTCTGTGAGCTGCTGCTGGGCGCCTTCGGCCTATGCAAGGCGCGGCTGAGCTGTTGACAGGGTCGCCGCGCTCTGCAGGGCAGCTAGTGATGGTGTCTGAAGAGTGGCTTTGAGAAGCCAGGAGTGGAGACTCCTGCGTGGGTCCAGTATACTCTTGGTTCTCCCTCTAGACCTCTGTCAGGCTGTTCTCTCTGTATGTCGGTGGCCTGCCTGCTGTTGATTGATGTGTGCACTTACCCTCAGCGGAAGGAGTAGGTTACGATGATGACCTTCAGGCATGACGTCGCCTCATCTTCAGCCGTGACTGATGCTTTTCATTTCTGCAAGGGCAGTCTGCAGGTTTGCAGATGTGGACTGCTGGATCGCTGCCCTCTCTCCTTTGTTGTTTGTGCTTGGATATACACTTTCATTGGGAACAGGCCGCGGTAAAGGCTCGTGGGTGGCACAATGACTGCCTGTGCTGCCCAAACACTTTAGAGAGAGGGTGCTGCCATCAATGTCACAGCCTGGGGTCAGGGGATTGTCATTCTAAGAGCAAAGGCAGCCAAAGAGTCGCACTCCTTCAGCAGGAGCCTGGAGGGCGGTAAGGGTGCAGTATGCAGCGGATACAGCATGTTGAAGCAAACTACTGCACATATATCACTTACGCCAGGTGTCATTTACAGACAGCATTCTCTACATTGAAAGGGCCACTAACTTTGCTAAGACATACAGCCCCCAAATAATAATGTGTGAAAACTGGACTTCAGCAAATATTTATCATTTGTACATCGTCAAGTAAAAAAACCTTGATTTGTTTTGATCTTATTTAAATCTTTGTTTGCATAACACTTCCGAATTACAAAAAAAAAAATGCTTCATTTGTGCTTTCCAAAACTGCTAATGTATTTTGAAATATTTATGCAGCTCATTACAGGCGTTTAAATGTTGTTGTGTGTTACAGTCTTTCCATTCACACTTACAGTCCCTCAGGGAGAGGACTTCAGTGACATCGCCATGAACACTACTGCATGCATGCTGGATACTTCCCAGGCACCTGCACTCTCAGGTACACAGAGGTATTCAGCTTCAGCGTGCAGTCACAATGCAACAGCATCCACACAGGCACAGCTGCGTGCAGTCACAATGCAACGGCATCCACACAGGCACAGCTGCGTGCAGTCACAATGCAACGGCATCCACACAGGCACAGCTGCGTGCAGTCACAATGCAACGGCATCCACACAGGCACAGCTGCGTGCAGTCACAATGCAACGGCATCCACACAGGCACAGCTGCGTGCAGTCACAATGCAACGGCATCCACACAGGCACAGCTGCCTGCAGTAACAATGCAACTGCATCCACACAGGCACAGCTGCGTGCAGTCACAATGCAACGGCATCCACACAGGCACAGCTGCATGCAGTCACAATTCAACGGCATCCCCACAGGCACAGCTGCGTGCAGTCACAATGCAACGGCATCCACACAGGCACAGCTGCGTGCAGTCACAATTCAACGGCATCCCCACAGGCACAGCTGCATGCAGTCACAATTCAACGGCATCCACACAGGCACAGCTGCGTGCAGTCACAATTCAACGGCATCCACACAGGCACAGCTGCGTGCAGTCACAATGCAACGGCATCCACACAGGCACAGCTGCGTGCAGTCACAATTCAACGACATCCACAAAGGCACAGCTGCGTGCAGTCACAATTCAACAACATCCAATCCGGCACAGCTGCGTGCAGTCACAATTCAACGACATCCACACCGGCACAGCTGCGTGCAGTCACAATGCAACGGCATCCACACAGGCACAGCTGCATGCAGTCACAATGCAACGGCATCCACACAGGCACAGCTGCGTGCAGTCACAATTCAACGGCATCCACACAGGCACAGCTGCGTGCAGTCACAATGCAACGGCATCCACACAGGCACAGCTGCGTGCAGTCACAATTCAACGGCATCCACACAGGCACAGCTGCGTGCAGTCACAATTCAACGACATCAAAACCGGCACAGCTGCGTGCAGTCACAAATCAACAGCATCCACACAGGCACAGCTGCGTGCAGTCACAATTCAACAACATCCAAACCGGCACAGCTGCGTGCAGTCACAAATCAACAGCATCCACACAGGCACAGCTGTGTGCAGTCACAATTCAACAGCATCCACACCGGCACAGCTGCGTGCAGTCACAATTCAACAGGCATCCACACAGGCACAGCTGCGTGCAGTCACAATTCAAAGCCATCCACACCGGCACAGCTATGTGCAGTCACAATTCAACGGCATCCACACAGGCACAGCTGCGTGCAGTCACAATTCAACGACATCCACACAGGCACAGCGGCGAGCAGTACCAATTCAACGGCATCCACACAGGCACAGCTGCGTACAGTCACAATTCAACGGCATCCACACAGGCACAGCTGCGTGCAGTCACAATTCAACGACATCCACACCGGCACAGCTGCGTACAGTCACAATTCAACAGGCATCCACACAGGCACAGCTGCGTGCAGTCACAATTCAACGGCATCCACACCGGCACAGCTGCGTGCAGTCACAATTCAACGGCATCCACACAGGCACAGCTGCGTGCAGTCACAATTCAACGACATCCACACTGGCACAGCTGCATGTAGTCACTATTCAACAGGAATCCACACAGGCACAGCTACGTGCAGTCACAATTCAACGGCATCCACACATGCACAGTTGCGTGCAGTCACAATTTAACGGCATCCACACAGGCACAGCGGCGTGCAATCACAATTCAACGGCATCCACACAGGCACAGCGGCGTGCAGTCACAATTCAACGGCATCCACACAGGCACAGCTACGTGCAGTCACAATTCAACGGCATCCACACAGGCACAGCTGCGTGCAGTCACAATTCAACGGCATCCACACAGGCACAGCTGCGTGCAGTCACAATTCAACGGCATCCATACAGGCACAGCTGCATGCAGTCACAATTCAACGGCATCCACACAGGCACAGCAGCGTGCAGTCACAGTGCTACGGCATCCACACAGGCATAGCTGCGTGCAGTCACAATTCAACGGCATCCACACAGGCACAGCTGCGTGCTTTCACAATTCAACGACATCCACACCGGCACAGCTGCGTACAGTCACAATTCAACAGGCATCCACACAGGCACAGCTGCGTGCAGTCACAATTCAACGGCATCCACACCGGCACAGCTGCGTGCAGTCACAATTCAACGGCATCCACACAGGCACAGCTGCGTGCAGTCACAATTCAACGACATCCACACCGGCACAGCTGCATGTAGTCACTATTCAACAGGAATCCACACAGGCACAGCTACGTGCAGTCACAATTCAACGGCATCCACACATGCACAGTTGCGTGCAGTCACAATTTAACGGCATCCACACAGGCACAGCGGCGTGCAATCACAATTCAACGGCATCCACACAGGCACAGCGGCGTGCAGTCACAATTCAACGGCATCCACACAGGCACAGCTGCGTGCAGTCACAATTCAACGGCATCCACATAGGCACAGCTGCGTGCAGTCACAATTCAACGGCATCCACAAAGGCACAGCTGCATGCAGTCACAATTCAACGGCATCCACACAAGCACAGCAGCGTGCAGTCACAGTGCTACGGCATCCACACAGGCATAGCTGCGTGCAGTCACAATTCAACGGCATCCGCACAGGCACAGCTGCGTGCAGTCACAATTCAACGGCATCCACACAGGCACAGCTGCGTGCAGTCACAATTCAACGGCATCCACACAGGCACAGCTGCGTGCAGTCACAATTCAACAGCATCCACACAGGCACAGCTGCGTGCAGTCACAATTCAACGGCATCCACACAGGCACAGCTGCGTACAGTCACAATTCAACGGCATCCACACAGGCACAGCTGCGTGCAGTCACAATTCAACGACATCCACACCGGCACAGCTGCGTACAGTCACAATTCAACAGGCATCCACACAGGCACAGCTGTTTTAGAAAACATCGTTTCAGGGACTGAGGTTAGCATGTTTAGTAATTGTTCTTGTAAATACAGATGCAGAGCACGGATTGTGACATGTTATATGACTCTCGTATGGAAAGAAATCAGCTGTGCTGCTGTGTTGGCTCACACAGACTCCGGCTCCAGTGTGGCTGCAGAGGGCGGATGCACTTGGACCCGGGTTGATTTCACCGCTCTGCTGCTGAGGCGTGATGTTCAGGGAGGAAAACTGGGTCAATTTGTCTCGAGCGTGTGGGCGACTTGATGATAGTTAATCCTGTTTGCAAGGTACCCATCGATCTCTGTACAAGCGGAGACGTTCCCGTGAGGCGTAAATAAGTGCTCGGGAAAACGGCGTTGTCGATCTAATAGGGGAGAGTGAAGGGGCTGAGACTTTTGCTAAATTGGCTGGGCTGAGAAGGACAGGCTGAGACTCCCGCAGATCGATGCCTCTAACCGCCTGACGTCTGACTCACTTGTGTAATCTCGGGCAGTCCTCACGCAGCACGTCTTGACTTCTTGTGCTAACATTTGTCATGTTTAATATTAACTGCGAGGGGAAGGAGAATGTGATCTCTCCATTAAACATAAATGGAACCTCTTCCGGGAAAACCATGTGAAGACGTCGAAGGGCAGAGGAAGTAGATGAATGTATCACAGATAAGTAACCTCTGAAGTATATTATAAGGATAGTGCAAGTCGCCGAGGAGTTCCGTCACCATATAGAGTTTGTTTACACGGTCATGAAGTCCAACATTACAATATCAGTTCAGTTCAGAAAAACTTTATTTCGGTCAATGTGACCTAAAAAAGTACATCTCCTAGAATCATATATTAAAATACACAAAGGCATACAGATATCAATTTGGAACACTATAAAAGACACAATACACCTAAATATATAAATGAACTACCTTCAAACATTATGAAAAATATCGTTTTTAGGTTATATCGCTAGGCGGTAAGTACAATTTAATTTCGGAAAGTGCATAGTACAATAAATAAATAATTTAGTTAAAAAAAGGGAAGTTCATAAAAAGAGACAGGTCCATAAGTCAGAAAGACTTAATCATGGGCAGCATAATGCTGGGTTAATAAAAATACAATAAATCCTTATAACAAATCCTGGGCCTCCTTGGATGATTTTAATAAAACCCTTCTAGTACACCACATGGAAAACAAAAATCCTGCAACTGAGAACACAATCGGAATGCTGAGGTCAGACTTCGGTATCCGAAACAGCTCAAGACAGTGCCTGCTACCAACATTCCTACAAATCTGGACCAGCCCGCGTTTCCTTGCTTTATAGTAGCCAGGGCAACAAAAAAACATGTAACACTGATTCTTCAGGGAAGTCACATGGAGGGCAGCGTACCCTTTGCTGGTTGCTCCACTTCGCTGTGAAACAGCGGAGCGGAAGGACCCCAAATCTGAATTGTAAAAAAAGCTTTCTTGCCTCCACCGGTTTAATAAGATCTAATACTGCCTCAAAGCGAGCTTTATCTTTTATTTCTGAAAAAAAAATAAAGATAGTTTGCCTGTTTTGGAACAAGAATGAGGTTGAGCCATTCTGAACTCTTCAAAATGAACCTTCATTTGTTTCCTTGAGATTTGAGGACAGGCACGGTCCGGTTCAGCCCAGCAACTGTTCAAGCCCATATTATTCAATAGATATTTAATGTGGGCAAACCAGGAAAGTTTGACAGCACCCTGTAACAACATGACTTCAGATAATTCCTCCCTATGGGACAGAAGTTCAGGGGTGGTCCGCAGGGGACGCCAATACATTAAAGGTCTAATGCTCGACATTTCTGCAATCGCCATTAAGCCCGTATCCAATCGCAGCGGGATTAATGAGGTGCTCGGTGGTAATCTAAACAACAATCTAAACAACTGTCTGAGGTATTGGTTTTCCACCTTTGCTAGGGTCTCAAGTTTAGAATGACCCCATAACTCGGCGCCGTATAATGCGCCAGCTTGAGCCTGGGCCTTGTAGATTTCTAATGTCGGGCTGACAGCTCTCTTACTTGACCTACTAAAAACCTTTATGATGCCCCCTGTCAATTGCGCTAACTTTAATGTCGAGTTAGTAATGTGAGCCCCCCAATCCATATTTTCAGTAATGGTAAAGCCTAAACAGATAAAGGATGAAACTCTTTCCAGGGGTTTTCCATTTAATGAAGGGTCTGTGTGGTTGCATTTTGAACTATTAAACCTCTTAAATTTGTCTTTCTGTAGGTTTATTTCTAAACCTCTTTCCTTACAGAATAACTCAAATTTATCTAAAACCCTTTGGATCCCCATGGGTGATTTAGATACCAAAAAAAGAGTGTCATCGGCAAACATCATTGCTGAAATTCTGTGGGAGGCTAACTTAGGGGCATCTAAGTCTTTTTCTATTGACGGGGCATCAATCAACCCGTTAATAAAAAGGCTAAACAACGTAGATGCAAGCAAGCAGCCCTGGCGTACGCCACGTTTGACGGGTATGGGAGCAGTACGTTTTCCATCCCTACCTTATCTTATTTGTGCATAATTGTCTTCATGGAGTCGCTTAAGAAGTTGGTTTAAATACACCGGGACCCCCATCTCACAAGGAACTGACCATCATTTTTCCAGTGGCACCAGATTGAATGCCGACCTCAGGTCTACAAAAATTAGGTATAGACTTCCCCCCTCCAGGCAGACGATCTTCAAGTACAACAACTGTAGTCATAGTACTTGATCCAGGGTCGACAACTTTTCCCTGAACCCTGCATTTTTCTTCCATGCAGGATTGTAGCCTGGCAAGCAGAACACGTGCCCGGGGCCACGACCCCTGGTTCTCGCTTGGTTTACTCCAGAGGTGAGTTGGAGTCTTTGAACTCCTGTAGTCATGATATCAGCCCAGATTGTGTTGCCATTCTTGAGCGCGAGAGACTCCTGTCTACCCCCACTCCCCAGTCGGATCGGAAGGTGATAAGTCAAGCCCGAGGCTTACGCTTTGGCCTACTTAATACTCGCTCCCTGCAACGGCACAATCTAGAGGTGTTCACCCTTCTAGAAGGAGGAGAACTAGATCTCCTGGGACTCACCGAGACATGGTTAGAGGATTCCTCTATGCCGGATCTCGTTGCCTCCCTACCACCCGACTTCTCGGC
The DNA here is from genome assembly GCF_964263255.1 of Lissotriton vulgaris. NCBI lineage: Eukaryota > Metazoa > Chordata > Amphibia > Caudata > Salamandridae > Lissotriton > Lissotriton vulgaris. The sequence goes on along the minus strand of NC_141694.1, from coordinate 49,988,051 downwards.
ACTTTTCCACAATAGATCTGGAGACAAGAGGGGGGGAGGTGTTGCCCTCCTGTACAATTCACGCCTTTTGGTCGAAAGGGTCCTGATGGAAAATTTAGCAGGTGCGGAAGTGATGGGTGTTAAGCTGCAATTAGGAACGGACTGTTTGCTGATTATGCTAGTCTATCGCCCTCCGTGGACTACGCCTGACTTCCCTGACTTGTTCATAAGACTGGTACAGGACATTCGCTCAAGATATGACAAGGTAATGATAATGGGGGATTTTAACTACCATTGGGAGAAGGTCCCAAAAGATGGTCAGGCGTTACAGATTGATGAGGCACTAACCTCATTAGATCTGGTTCAACAAGTACGAGGACCAACACATGCCAAGGGACACACTCTAGACTTGGTGTGGACGACAGTTCCTGTTCAGGACATGGTCGCGGCTCAGCCATGCGTGTGGTCTGACCACTACTTGGTGAGAGGCAAGGTCTTGGCGAATAGACAGAAAACTACAACTAAAGGAGGATGGAAGGCAGTCAGGAAGTGGAATAAGATCGATGGGGAAAAAATGGTAAATATACTTCGCACCAACTCCTTTGCTAACGATCGCCCCCTCAACCCAGAGGCCCTTTGTGGGGCACTCACGGACAAACTTCAGATTGCTATAGATACAGTTGCACCAATCTGTAGGGTGAACCGCTCGGATAGGAAACGAGGGGCCCCATGGTACAACGAGTCACTCAGAGCTCAGAAACGGGGGCTACGTAAACGGGAAAGATACTGGCGGAAAAACTATAGTCCTGACTCCCGCAGTAACTACCTACGGGCTCTCGCTGATTATAAGCAAGCGATTATAGTCAGAAAGTCTGAGTTCTACGAAGAGAGGATTTCTTCAGCCACGAACCCTCAGAAAGAAGTCTTCCGAGTCCTTACGGAGCTCAGGAAGAATAAGGAACAGTCCCCGGACTTTAGTCAGGAGGATTGTCAGAAGTTCCAGGACTTCTTTACCAACAAAGTCATTGACTTGGTCACTGAAATTGCGGCAACCTCGCAAATCGACTGTCCACCGGTGGATGTCCCAGCAATACTGCCAATTACAATCCCACTTTCTAATCTACCCTTGATCACTAAGGATAGTTTAGTCTCCCTCACGGGACGGGTTAAGTCCGGTTCTAGGTCGGACCCATGCCCACCTGAAGTGTTTAAACTTGCACTCCCGGGCATTGAGGAGGACGTGCTGAGTCTCCTGAATCTTTCTCTACAAACGGGCCAAGTGCCATCGGCCTTCAAGGAAGCTCGTCTGATTCCCTTGCTAAAAAAACCAGGGGCAGACGCAAAATGTCTGAAGAACTTCAGACCAATTTCCCAGCTACCATTCCTGGCGAAGGTTCTGGAGCAGCATGTCCTTATCACCCTCTCTGAACATCTGGAAAGTAACATGCTGCTAGAACCGAACCAAGCAGGGTTCCGCACGAACCACAGCACGGAGCTGGTGATGTTGTCAATCGTGGATGAACTTAGGAACAGAGCAGACAAGAAAATCCCGGGGGCCCTGGTGCTGTTGGACCTCTCCGCGGCATTTGATACCGTGTGTCATGAACAACTACTGTCGCGGATGAGGGATATCGGCATTCAGGGCATAGCATTGGCATGGTTCACATCCTTTCTTCAAGGGAGGACGCAGAAAGTGCAATTGGGTGACATGCTTTCTACCGCAACCTCGATCACTTGCGGGGTCCCACAAGGGTCGGCTCTGTCACCCCTATTGTTCAATATATACCTGCAGCCTTTGATTCGGATGCTTAATCAAATGGACTGTCAGGTATATAACTACGCAGACGACACCCAGATTATTATCCAGCTGGAGGATAGCCAGAATGCCTTTACCAGACTGCAAAACATTCTGAGAAGCACAGCCAACTGGATGTCCGGCAACTCCCTAAAAATCAATCCGGACAAAACCGAGGTGTTGCCGATTACCATCGCTGGCAACCCTTGGTGTGATCGTTTCTGGCCTAGGGAGTTGGGCACGCCGCCAGAACCGGCAGAGGTGGTCAAGAGTCTGGGCATCCAGGTGGACAGTAAGTTGTCCATGAAAAAGCAAGTTTCAGCTGTGGTGGGCTGTTGCGTCGGTCTCCTTCGCCAACTTAGGAAAGTTTCCCCGTTACTTTCTTTTTCCACCTTAAGGAGCGCGGTTTCTGCAATGATTTTGGCCAGGCTAGATTATGGCAATTCATTGTATATAGGACTCCCACAGGGTCTCTTAAATAGAATGCAGACGGTAATGAATGATGCTGCTAGGCTCATCTTCAAGAAACCAAGGAGTACTCAGGCATCCCCCCTCCTGCGGGAACTCCATTGGTTACCAGTGAGGCAGAGATTAATGTTCAAGGGGCTCTGCATTGTACACAAGGCGCTTCATGGCAGAGCACCCACCTATCTGAAATCTCGTCTGTCCCTTTACAAACCAGGGAGGGCGCTTAGATCTGCTGACTCTATTTATCTGGTTCAGCCACGCTGTAGACTGACTACTGTGGGTGGACGCGCTTTTTCACATACTCTGCCAGCTATGTGGAATAAATTACCGCTGAAACTCCGCAATGAAAAGAAACTAATGCCTTTCCGCAAACAACTAAAAACTGTGCTTTTCCAGCAAGCGTGGGGTGGCCTTTAAATGTAATTCTGATGCATCTTTTATTGTCTAGCTGATCCTAACAAAGCGCTTAGAGACCCCTGGGTTATAGGGCGCTATATAAGTCACAATAAATAAATAAATAAATAAATAAATAATTTTTGGGAAATATCTATAACTAAATAGAACAGCAGTGGGTATTTTATTCCTTATAATATATGGTCTCACCATCACACTTCCCACAAACTGGTAATTCCTTGGTGCCTTGCTATTTCATGTTCAGTGCAGACACAAAGAACAAAAGCATAGGCACTGGGAAATTAACACATCCAAAGACAGTTGGTCATTTGTGTAAACATATATTAGACGCAGTGTAATGTAAATCAGTTTAGACCATGCTGTGGCTCAGATTGTGGTGAAACATGCAGCAATTCTAGCTTTCCCGTAATAGACAATAACATGGAAAAACATTAACATTTTGCCATAAATATCTCCTTGTTTAGTCCATAGCTGTAATTATGATCCATGACCTTCCTTTCACTCGGGCTGCAGGCTCCGCCAAAAGGCACTGTGACCGCATAAGTCAACTGTAATAACTTATTACAGTTGAGCAGCTTCATCATACAAGTATGCTATTTCGTGAAGGGGAGCACTCTTTGGTTATGGTTTAATGACCTCTGTCCCCTTTGGCTGTTTGAAGATTTACTCTCCAAATTTGTGAATATTTGGTGCTGTATTTATTGAACACGGTGTGCTATTCATCGGACACAAATATACAAGAAGCATTGGCTTAGCCAATAGGTGTCACCTTTGGGACCTTTCAAGTGTTTAGCCATCCAGCACATTATCAGGCAGTGTCAGCATAGGGTGAGCTTTGGTGCACTACCAAAGACCACCACTAGAGGTTCCTGGATAGGAATATACAGTGCTAGGTGCACTATGTTGCACTACCACGTACCGTTACTGGAGGTCCCTCGAGAGCCGGGATTCAGCTGTCGTAGTTGCACAACTCCAGACTGAAGGAGAAAAAGTAGCCCAGAGCGTTTGCTGCAAGATTGAGAGAACTCAGGGGCATATTATCAAGGGGGTTTATCTCCGCTTTTTGGGCTTTAAAAGCCAAGAAAGCGGAGATAAAATTATCTCCCTATTACCTAGCTGTCGCTAACACCAGTTAGCAACAGCTAGTAGGAGATAGCGACCATCTTGGGCCCCACTTTGCATGTCAGTGATGTTTATCACTAATGACATGCAAAGTGGGCGTGCCAAGATGTTAGCGACTGAAAACAGTCGCTAACATCGCTATCTCCTATTACCAACTTTTGGAGATATTCGCGCTAAGCGCAATTATCTCCAAAAGCTAACACCTGCCCTGAGCAGTTCTTAGCCATGTTATCCAATGGGAGATGGATAACATAGCTAAGAGCATTAGCTCGGTAATGCATGAATATCGCGGACTTTTCAGCGATATTCATGCATTGCGGCGATTTTTATCGTATTTGCGATAAACCTTGGTAATACCAAGGTTTATTTGCGGTAAAAATCGCCGCAGCTCAGCGGTAAATTTTTGTCTCTAACCAGGCAATAGCGATAATTATCACTATTGCTTGGTAATATGCACCTCAGTGTGCTCCAAGGCTCTTCCCCCAGCCATGTAAGTTGTGTGAAGTCACTCGTTTAGAATGCAACTCACCGCAGACACAGACCAGTGCCAGAGAGCAGCTAAATGTAAATTAAAAAGTAAAGGAAAATACAAGGGACAACTTTGAAAGACAGGAGGGGTATGCAGGAGAAAACAATGTGTAAATGTTTAATTTGTGTATGATTGTGTGATTTATTTTGTTCCTTTCTCTGAAAACCTATCAATAAAATATCTTAAACAGGAGGAGAAACAAAGAGACAGGTTAAACAAGAGGGAGACAATGAAATAATCTAGGAAGATGAGAAGAGAACAATTGAAAAACAGGGGTGATTTATTGTATAAACACAGGATCCCAAAGAACATGCAACAAGGTGACGTGAGAGAAACCTGGCAGGGGTCATTTGTAGGAATCACATAAGGCTAAAGCACTACGGGTTAACGATGGGGGTGGTTGGTGTAATACAAACTGCATGCTTCCCATGCACAGGTTTGGTACCAGCATGCACCAGGGAGAATTGGGGCATTTGTACAGAGCGCCTCGGGAATCAACAGCCTTGTGAGCACTAGAGGGATCGGTCTCGTTCACTGCACTGTTAGTGAGGCATTGTGTCCAGCTGCCAGACAGGAAAACGTGAGTGCAGTATTGAAGGGTTGTGATGGCACTGGGGAGTGGCCTGCCTCATGCGAGGCTCACTGGGAGTGAGCGATACCCTTCAGTCAGAGAGCAGGCAGTGACAAAGCTCAGGGATATTGAAGGAGTGCCTGGAATACTCACTGTATGCATGAGGCCAGACAGCAGCTCTGCGGGGCCCCCTGCTGCCCACACCATTACATGTCAGTGTGGCAGAGGGAGTGGACAGGCAGGAGCATGCAGGCAGGATCACAATGACAATATTTTCACATCAGACTAAATAAACTGATAACTCGCACTCTGCACTATCCTATACACTGCGCTGTCCCCAAAACGCACCTGCTTCCCCATCTCCCAAATAAAAATAAAAATGCAAGGCTTCCATAAATTATTTACTCTCTCAACAACTTGCTGCCAACATGCTGTGCTTTCTTAAATCAACATAGCCCTAACGGCATCTTCTAATCACCTAGCAGCACCAAAGGGTTTGGTTAAGTTTTAAACTTCTCCCTTCTCCAAGGGTAGCCCAACTTTGCCAGGGGTGAGATTTAAGGGTTTCCCTGTGCCACTGCTTGTTCTGGATGTCCATGTTGTAAACACGGCAAAGACAAGTCGAAGTCAGGCAGCAGAACGTAGTATGGGCTTGGCATAGAACTACCTTACAACCTCAAAGGAACCAGACAGCAATAAAAACGCGCGCTGTGTCGAAAAAGTTAGGCACGCAGCTGAAACATGAAGCGCGGCGGCCATGAAGTGGGCACTGCACAGTCAAAATAAAAGCAGCACGGTCTCTGGGCAAGTATCACAAGCAAACATGACCTTTAACCCAGTGATGAATATTTCCACACAGTGCAAACACTGCCTGAAATGTTCTTGCCATGCGAAACTTAAAAAAAGGCACATGTGTGTAGGCTCCGGGTCCAAGGCTTCACATACCATAGTCATTGCAGTACCAATAAAACAAAAATGTTCTTCCAAAGACACGACATGTAATGGCACAAGTGAAAGAGGACAAGCCCTGCAGGAATACTCTGTGGGAGTTAAAAATTGTGAAAAAGGTGGGACAAACATGAAACATTAACCAAATAGAAGCAACGTTTTTTAAAGGACACTAACATAAGCCAATCATAAGTTGTGGGTGGGCACTAAGACCACAGAGTGGATACAGCATGTCTCAAAGATAGCGAATGCGCACTGCTTAGGCTCATCCTAAAAACACTGTCCTCTGATGTTAAAAGGGATTGAGAAAAAAATGTATCTAGTCAGTGGCTTAATTGCACTATGTGTGACAAGGAAACATGGTTTCAAATCTCGGCTTCCGCATGACTAAATTGTGTGATCTAAGTCAAATCATTTTACTTTATGATTTTGATTTACTTGATGGTGCCATTTGACAGCATTTTCAAGCAATTCAGTTCATGTTGGATCCTGTACAAAAAGCTCACCTGTTTTTTGTTTTAATAGCCTGTAACGTTCAACCATCCATAACAATAATATTGGCATTAATGTAAGGGACACCAGTTAATTGGTTCACTTTGTTCACTCATGGCATTGTCAGGTGGGAAGGTTTATAAATATGTTGAAGTTTATGAGCCTGATTCACAAAGGTTTTTACACATTTGAGTAAGTTTACAAATGTTCAGTATTCAGAAACTGTACATTTGCAAAAACTTGATGTTGGACTTTGCCCTTTCTGGAGGGTCATCCCCAATTCTTTTGCCTTCACTCCTCCTATTCGTTGCAGAATTCATTTTTGCTGGCGTAGGAATGCTAACCAGTGCTAATGTGCTTGTGCTCTTTCCTCTAAACATTGTAAAACTGGTTTACACCCAAATTGCACATTTAGCTTACTTGTAAGTCCATAATAACGTGGTACCACGTTTGTCCAGGCCCTCTGAATTAAATGCTACTTGTGGGTCTGCTGGAAAGATTGTGCCACCCACATTAGTAGCGATTTAAACATGCCTCAGGCCTGCCACTGTAGCCTGTGTGTGCAGTTTTAAACTCATGTTTTGACCTGTCAAAATAAACCTTTTGCCAGACCCAAACCTTCCTTTTTATTACCTATAAGTTAGGGTAGGCTCTGAACAGTCCAGAGGGCAGCATGCAGTGCATTTAAAAAGATGAACATGTCCTGGTTTTACACGTCCTGGTAGTGAAAGACTCCTACATTCGTTTTCACTACTGCAAGGCCTACCTCTCCCTAAGGATAACATTAGAATTACCCTATTATATTTTACTAGCAGCCCATCCCGACGTTGTCCGGGTATGAATTGCTGCCGGCCAGTAGTATAGTGTTTTGGAGGATTTCGTTTTGATAGCATTTCTTATCTGTGACAGGCCTGTGAAACGCTCCGATTCACAGTGCACTGCTGATGCACTTAAGAGTGAGCGTTCAGTAGTGTGTGAACTCGAGTTTCCCTACTTTATTTTTCCTTGCAATATATAGCGCACACTCGACAACATGACATGAGCACAATTTACATTACAGAAGAACACATTCATTTGTGGTAGGTACGGGGAGACAAAGCGATTTGCCTGGAATCACAGGATGTTGAGCTGATGCCGAGATTCGAACGTAGCTTTTCAGCTCTAAAGTTCGCAAATCTAGAACTTGTGGTGGGAGGTGTGTCTAAAAGTGTATGTCGGTGCTGGCCATCAATGAGAGAGACCTGTGCATTTTTCGAATGGGTGGTGAAAAAATATGTGTATGTGACTGGAGATGTGGCCCGCCGTGCCACCAAAGTACTTACCGGGGGAGAGTAAACACCCATTATTCCGCAACTTTCTTTCCGCATACCATCACTCCGCATACTTTCATTACGAAAGTACCATGACTCCGCAATGCCATTATAACGCATGGCATTACATTTTATATGCTTTTACCACGCATACATTTACAACGAAATTCGTTGTAAATGCATGAATGGTAAAAGCATGTTTTTTTAAATGTTTGGTAAGGTAAGTATGGGTATAGGGGTATATGTTTTGGGGTACTGAGGTATATGTTTTGGGGTGTTTGGGTATTTTTTTAAGGGTTCAGATATAGTTTTGGGTTATGGGGTACAGGGGTAGTTTTAGGGTTTAGGGATAGGTATGGGTTTTGGGGTACAGGGGTATTTTTAGGGTTCAGGGCTAGGTTTGGGTTTTGGGGTATAGGGGTATTTTTAGGGTTCAGGGGTAGGTTTGGGTTTTGGGGTACAGGGGTATTTTAAGGGTTCAGGGCTAGGTTTGGGTTTTGAGGTACATGGGTAATTTTAGGGTTCAGGGCTAGGTTTGGGTTTTGGGGTACAGGGGTAATTTTAGGGTTCAGGGCTAGGTTTGGGTTTTGGGGTACAGGGGTATTTTAGGGTTCAAGGGTAGGTTTGGGTTTTGGGGTACAGGGTTATTTTTCGGGTTCAAGCCTAGGTTTGGGTTTTGGGGTACAGGGGTATTTTAAGGGTTCAGGGCTAGGTTTGGTTTTTGGAGTAGAGGGGTCTTTTAGGGTTCAGAGGTAGGTTTGGGTTTTGGGGTACAGGGTTATTTTTAGGGTTCAGGGGTAGGTTTGGGTTTTGAGGAACAGGGGTATTAATAGGGTTCAGGGCTAGGTTTGGGTTTTGGGGTACAGGGGTATTTTTAGGGTTTAGGGATAGGTTTGGGTGTTGGGGTACAGGGTATATTTATAGGGTTAAGATGGGTTAGTGTTTAAGGATGTTGGGGTATTTTAAGGAGTAAGGGTGGGTTAAGATTATAGGGTGCAGGGGTATTTAAAGGGAGCATGGTGGGATTAGCACATAATATGAGACATGGCATGAAGGGCGGAACGTACCACACACCCCCAGCACATGCCCACAGCACAACGCAGACACGCCCACAAGGGACTACTTTGCTGGCACGGTTCTTTTACCTTTTAAATGTATATGGTGGGCGTCTGCATAGCCTATGTCCTTCTGCTGCAACTGCCCTTTCCAACGCTGTATTGGGTGTTGTGATTGGTGCTGTGGCTCCTGAGATTACCCGCCTCAAAGGTTTGGGCTCTCTCTTTATTATATTAGTATGGATTGATTGTTTGTTTTAGAAACTATTCCTTTCCACAATTAGGGCATATATTGCTGCTACAGTGATGTGCTGTCTATCTCACAATCTATCTACAGCTACTCATCTCCCTGCTTGGTTAGCCTTGGTATTTTGTTCCACAAAGGTGTGTCATGAAATCAGCAAGATGTATTCTGCTAGGTCTGCTTGATGGAGATGTGTCTCCTGTTGAAAACAGATATCTGCCTCCAAGTCATATAATTCCCATACAGTGTTCATCCATTTGATAGGGTTCTTGAAATCCTTGACATTATTGGTTGTGGCTATTAGTGGGTGTGTCCTAGGCATCAACCAAGTGTATGCTGCCATTCGCTATGTCAGGCCATCTATCTGTGCCCCTGTGAGTCATGTGTGGGCCTGTCTTGCTTCTCTGACTTGACTGGTTTCTACTCCTGTACCACCCACCCACCTCTAATATGTCCCCAGATTTTGAACATTTCCACCGTGAAAAGCAAAAGGGATTAAACTTTTACCAACTCCGCAAGTAGTCCATTTCCATACTTCTAGTTTTGACTCGACACATTACTCTCCACTTGCACCCTTACTTCAGTCGCTTGAGTTTAGTCTGAGGCGATCTAGTGTAGATTGGGATTATGAGCCTTGTCCCCCCAAAGGCACTCCCGACTGGCATCATTCACCGCAATCCCCCCATACACACACACAGACACACAGACTACTTATCCACTGTCTGTCAGTTTCAGTATGTGCTTATCACACAGATCTTCTGTATTGTGGCTTCATCTCGCTCCTTTCATCTGAAGGATTGTTGTGTGCCTTCAGACTGGAACGTCACTCTTAGCGGGTGACCCCAGCAGTATTTGAAGGCTTTTGATGTCAGAAAATCTGTAATTGGCTTAACAGCTTTTTGTTTTGCGATTGTGGTGGGAGAGAGTTCTTGAAAGAGTACTATCTTCCCCCTATTAAACAATATCGGCCCTCCCTGGCATGCTTTGGAAATTATATCTTCCTTTTCCACGAAGAAGTGCATCTGTGCCACTACATCTGGGAGCGGGGTTCCTGCTTGTGATATTGCAGGCTGTCTGTGTGCCATGTCTATTCTTTTTGGCTCTTTTTTTCTGTCTAATATGGCATAATAGGGGCTAGAGCAATATTGCTGCAGGTCGGTGCAGGCTATTTTGCAGGGGATTCTGCAAATGTGATTTTACCTACAGCAATACTCCAGCTCTTCACAATTCCCCTGCAGAATCACATGATGTTCCTCGAGCACCTACATGCATCTTTGAAGTCGCATGTGCTTGTTTATTTGTAAAGGGTTTTGGGGGCACTTGTTCAGCCCTTTGATGTAACTGCGGGCATAGGGTGCATGGTATTCATTCTGCTGTACCTGACAGTTATGCAAATCTGTGTGCACGACTCCAGACAGGGCGAACAGACGTTGTCCGGGGGTCCCCCTTCGCGCACCCGGCACCTTCAGGGCCCCTAATTAGCTGCACACAGTTCACCGCTCCTCCCCACGCTGGATGGGGTATTTATGCATGCGGTACTTGTGTGTAAGCTTGTGTTTTTTTGTTTTTGGGCATATCGGTTTTCTCCGGGAGAATTTAAAAGTGCATTAGTTTGTTGGCAATTGAAAGGTGTGAACAGCTGTGTTGCTTTTGTTAATATTTACATTTTTGAGTTGCAATGTGTGAAGAAAGCGGAACCAAAAATGTATATATTTTAAGGAGTCTTGGTTTATTTGTAGACCTATATAGCACAATGTACGTATTTTCAGTCATTTACAACAACAAAAAGCCCAGAATATTTTTTTAGCTGCCTCGGCTCATAATTTTGGCTCTGATTCAGCTCTTCCCAAACTGCAGCTGGCCACAGTTGCAAATGGGCCGAGACTCAGCCGTGGATGCTGGCGAGGTCCGTACATAGCTGTCCTCAAGTCACTCGTGGCATCAGCCAGTCTGGCCTGCTTACGCTTCCATCATTTTGCATTCTGGGGCCTGTAGTCTACTGTTTATCACTGATTTGCACATATAGCTGTGGCGTAAGACGCCAGTACTGGCTGAATGCGTCACACGTCAGGGGGCACGAGGCAGCCATAATTGATGCAAATGGAAGACGTGGGTGCCCCGGCCACCGACGCTTTTCTGCATCTCTTCACTTTCAAATGAGGGCGCATTATAATGTTCGAAACCAGAAAAGCTGCACACAGTTCACCGCTCCTCCCCACGCTGGATGGGGTTTTTATGCATGCGGTACTTGTGTGTAAGCTTGTCTTTTTTTGGTTTTGGGCAGCAAGGCTCCGGGAGAGCAAGATACTTTAAAAAAAAGTCGACGTTTCTGTTATTTATTATTTTGGTAAAAGCACTCACTTGTCTGCAGGATTTTAGGACGGACGATCCTCCCTCAGCCTGAGTTCCTCGCCCCTGTCCGCTGCTCCTCGACCTCCTCGGGCTCCTGTCCGCCACTCCCCCCCCCCCCCATGATGTCAGCACAGACGTTCACATCGTTAGCTCACACGGCCGGCGCTACTTCTTAGGGACTACTTTTTTTTTATTGTTTATTTTTTAAATAACATTTATTTATTTATTTTTTATAGCCTATGTCCTTCTGCTTGCCCTGAGGTTTTCTAAGATGTCTTGGGTGTTCAGATTGGTGGTGCACTTTTCAAGTTTACCTGGCTCAAAGGACACAGTTCTCTCTTTATAATAGTAGTACTAGCAGCCCGTCCCGACGTTGTCCGGGTATGAAATGCTGCCGGCCAGTAGTATATTGTTTTGTAGGATTTCGTATTGATATCATTTCTTATCTGTGACAGGCCTGTGAAACGCTCCGATTCACAGTGCACTGCTGATGCACTTAAGAGTGCGCGTTCAGTAGTGTGTGAACTCGAGTTTCCCTACTATATTTTCCTTGCAATATTATATAGCGCGAACTCGACAACATGACATGAGCACAATTTACATTACAGAAGAACACATTAATTTGTGGTAGGTACGGGGAGACAAAGCGATTTGCCTGGAATCACAGGATGTTGAGCTTATGCCGAGATTCAAACGTAGCTTTCCAGCTCTAAAGTTCGCAATTCTAGAACTTCTTGTGGGAGGTGTGTCTAAAAGTGTATGTCGGTGCTGGCCATCAATGAGAGAGACCTGTGCATTTTTCAAATGGGTGGTGAAAAAATATGAGTATGTTGCTGGAGATGTGGGCCGCCGTGCCACCAATGTACTTACCGGGGGAGAGTAAACACCCATTATTCCGCAACTTTCTTTCCGCATACCATCACTCCGCATACTTTCATTACGAAAGTACCATGACTCCGCAATGCCATTATAACGCATGGCATTACATTTTATATGCTTTTACCACGCATACATTTACAACGAAATTCGTTGTAAATGCATGAATGGTAAAAGCATGTTTTTTTTAATGTTTGGTAAGGTAAGTATGGGTATAGGGGGTATATGTTTTGGGGTACTGAGGTATATGTTTTGGGGTGTTTGAGTATTTTTTTAAGGGTTCAGATATAGTTTTGGGTTATGGGGTACAGGGGTAGTTTTAGGGTTTTGGGATAGGTATGGGTTTTGGGGTACAGGGGTATTTTTAGGGTTCAGGGCTAGGTTTGGGTTTTGGGGTATAGGGGTATTTTTAGGGTTCAGGGGTAGGTTTGGGTTTTGGGGTACAGGGGTATTTTAAGGGTTCAGGGCTAGGTTTGGGTTTTGAGGTACAGGGGTAATTTTAGGGTTCAGGGCTAGGTTTGGGTTTTGGGGTACAGGGGTAATTTTAGGGTTCAGGGCTAGGTTTGGGTTTTGGGGTACAGGGGTATTTTAGGGTTCAAGGGTAGGTTTGGGTTTTGGGGTACAGGGTTATTTTTCGGGTTCAGGCCTAGGTTTGGGTTTTGGGGTACAGGGGTATTTTAAGGGTTCAGGGCTAGGTTTGGTTTTTGGAGTAGAGGGGTCTTTTAGGGTCTGAGGTAGGTTTGGGTTTTGGGGTACAGGGTTATTTTTAGGGTTCAGGGGTAGGTTTGGGTTTTGAGGAACAGGGGTATTAATAGGGTTCAGGGCTAGGTTTGGGTTTTGGGGTACAGGGTATATTTATAGGGTTAAGATGGGTTAGTGTTTAAGGATGTTGGGGTATTTTAAGGAGTAAGGGTGGGATTAGCACACAATATGAGACATGGCATGAAGGGCGGAACGTACCACACACCCCCAGCACATGCCCACAGCACAACGCAGACACGCCCACAAGGGACTACTTTGCTGGCACGGTTCTTTTACCTTTTAAATGTATATGGTGGGCGTCTGCATAGCCTATGTCCTTCTGCTGCAACTGCCCTTTCCAACGCTGTATTGGGTGTTGTGATTGGTGCTGTGGCTCCTGAGATTACCCGCCTCAAAGGTTTGGGCTCTCTCTTTATTATATTAGTATGGATTGATTGTTTGTTTTAGAAACTATTCCTTTCTACAATTAGGGCAGATATATTGCTGCTACAGTGATGTGCTGTCTATCTCAAAATCTATCTACAGCTACTCATCTCCCTGCTTGGTTAGCCTTGGTATTTTGTTCCACAAAGGTGTGTCATGAAATCAGCAAGATGTATTCTGCTAGGTCTGCTTGATGGAGATGTGTCTCCTGTTGAAAACAGATATCTGCCTCCAAGTCATATAATTCCCATACAGTGTTCATCCATTTGATAGGGTTCTTGAAATCCTTGACATTATTGGTTGTGGCTATTAGTGGGTGTGTCCTAGGCATCAACCAAGTGTATGCTGCCGTTCGCTATGTCAGGCCATCTATCTGTGCCCCTGTGAGTCATGTGTGAGCCTGTCTTGCTTCTCTGACTTGACTGGTTTCTACTCCTGTACCACCCACCCACCTCTAATATGTCTCCAGATTTTGAACATTTCCACCGTGAAAAGCAAAAGGGATTAAACTTTTACCAACTCCGCAAGTAGTCCATTTCCATACTTCTAGTTTTGACTCGACACATTACTCTTCACTTGCACCCTTCCTTCAGTCGCTTGAGTTTAGTCTGAGGCGATCTAGTGTAGATTGGGATTATGAGCCTTGTCCCCCCAAAGGCACTCCCCACTGGCATCATTCACCGCAATCCCCCCATACACACACACACACACACAGACACACAGACTACTTATCCACTGTCTGTCAGTTTCAGTATGTGCTTATCACACAGATCTTCTGTATTGTGGCTACATTTCGCTCCTTTCATCTGAAGGATTGTTGTGTGCCTTCCGACTGGAACGTCACTCTTGGCGGGTGACCCCAGCAGATTTGATGGCTTTTGATGTCAGAAAATCTGTAATTGGCTTAACAGCTTTTTGTTTTGCGATTGTGGTGGGAGAGAGTTCTTGAAAGAGTACTATCTTCCCCCTATTAAACAATATCGGCCCTCCCTGGCATGCTTTGGAAATTATATCTTCCTTTTCCACGAAGAAGTGTATCTGTGCCACTACATCTGGGAGCGGGGTTCCTGCTTGTGATATTGCAGGCTGTCTGTGTGCCATGTCTATTCTTTTTGGCTCTTTTTTTCTGTCTAATATGGCATAAAGGGGCTAGAGCAATATTGCTGCAGGTCGGTGCAGGCTATTTTGCAGAGGATTCTGCAAATTTGATTTTACCTACAGCAATACTCCAGCTCTTCACAATTCCCCTGCAGAATCACATGATGTTCCTCGAGCACCTACATGCATCTTTGAAGTCGCATGTGCTTGTTTATTTGTAAAGGGTTTTGGGGGCACTTGTTCAGCCATTTGATGTAACTGCGGGCATAGGGTGCATGGTATTCATTCTGCTGTACCTGACAGTTATGCAAATCTGTGTGCACAACTCCAGACAGGGCGAACAGACGTTGTCCGGGGGTCCCCCTTCGCGCACCCGGCACCTTCAGGGCCCCTAATTAGCTGCACACCGTTCACCGCTCCTCCCCACGCTGGATGGGGTATTTATGCATGCGGTACTTGTGTGTAAGCTTGTGTTTTTTTGTTTTTGGGCATATCGGTTTTCTCCGTGAGAATTTAAAAGTGCATTAGTTTGTTGGCAATTGAAAGGTGTGAACAGCTGTGTTGCTTTTGTTAATACTAGCAGCCCGTCCCGACCTTGTCCGGGAGCAATCAGGCTTCCCCGACCCCCGCCCCGACATTGTGCAGCAGCCCGGCCCCCCGCCCGCCCAGACATTGTCAAGCAGCCCGGGCACCCGCCTGCCCCGACCTCCGCCTGACCGGAGCCTTAACTCAGCCGCCGCTCCTCCCCCGCGCTCCTCATTTCACCGCACACTGTGCAGCAGCCCGGCCCCCCGCCCGCCCCGACATTGTCAAGCAGCCCGGGCCCCCGCCCGTCCCGTCCCCCGTCTGCCCGAGCCCCGTCTGCCCGGAGCCTTACCTTAGCCGCTGCTCCTCCCCCGCGCTCATTTCACTGCTCCGCCACTCCTCGCCTCTTACCGCTCCTCCCGCCTGTCCGCCGGTCCTCACCACCATTCCGCCGTTCGTCACCGCTCCTCCCCCGCACCATGTCCGCCGCTCCTCCTCGCGTTCCTGGATGCCGCTCCTCCCGCGCTCCTGATGTCAGCACGCAGGTCGCGGCAGGCGCTACTTCAAAGGGACTACTTATTTTTTTAATGTTAATTTTTTTAATAAAGCATATGTTTATACTTTATATAGCCTATGTCCATCTGCACACCCTGACGATTACAATGATGTATCGGGTGTGTGGATTGGCGCTGTGGTTCCCGAGTTTACCCGCCTCAAAGGTGCAAAGTTCTTCCTTTATAATAGTAGTATAGATATAGATATAGATATAGATAGATTTTTACATTTTTAAACTTGATAGCACTGTCTGTGCATTAGTTGTACCTCATTACTACCAGTTTAACACCCAAATATAGCAAGAAGTTATAGAAAGGTGACCAGTCAATCTTTGCGAAGGTCTTTCCACCGCGCGGCAACATGTCGCTGTGTTTTTTCTAACTTTTCAACTGAGCTAGAAACTTTTTTTGTTAAACTCTGCAGATTATGAGGCAGATGATGGATGGATTATGTGGCAAATGCGGCAAATATACAATTATGCGAAAAGCCCTGAAGCCCCACAGTCACATAACTCCAGTGGGCCTTCCTATAATTCATGAAAGGCAAAGGGGTGTAAGAAGGGGACTGCTCAGTGACCAAGATTCCCAGAGAGCGAGGCCACCTTAAAGCTCCACACTGCTTTGCAGATTGCAACTACCTGCACTGTAGCATGCTTCTCATAAATGTGCGCATACTACTCTGGGTGCCTGGAGATTAATGTTGTCTGTTTGTGTGAGAGAAAACAATTGCATGCTTCCAGTGATGCATTCCTTTTACGGGTAAAAAGCAATTCACAGCGGTCTCCAACTGGCATGTCCTTGACCCTCCCTGTACATCCCAGTAGAGCCACAGAGGAATTATCTTTCTGCCACCTTTGGAGGGGGCGGCAAACGTGCGCCTTAAAAGGCAGATGTGGGCAGAGAGCGAGGAACGGGAGACCTTTTCTTTAGCTTTTGCTTTATTTCACTTATGAATTTAGACCCGGGCTCCAGACCGTGTGTCATCACATTCGCGCAAAAATTCTCCTTTAATAATGCTAATGCAGAGATTTCTCCAATCAAAGCTTGGCCGCTCTGATACCCGACGCCAGCTTGCCTGCTAATGTAGCAAATCCAGAGAGATTGAGTCGGACGCTGAGAGTAGCCCTGTCGATCTTGCTCGTCTCCCCTCCCTCCCTCTCTCCCGGTCTCTCTCTAGAGCAGTGGTTCCCAAACTTTTTAGATCCGCGGCTCCCTTGACATAATTGGCCGCTGGCCGCGGCTCCCTACAATGTCCATTTTTTTGTGTACGCCCCACCACAGGTGCTGGAATGTAACGTGATTAAGAAGGAGATGTAATAAATGGGAAAATGTTATATCACATGGCTACTTTTGGTATGGAGGCTTACTGGTGTTGTGGGCAAACACATACCATAACGTTGACTCAAATTGTAAGGTAAACTAATATGTAATCAGGGATAAAAAAGATAAGTGAAAGAAGAAAATCAGCATGGTGGCTTCTGCTGTGCCGACCTTGGGGTAAGATTTCTGGGCTAACTTCGTGCCAACAGCTCATTTTATTTAAACACTGAATGCACTGAAATGGTAAACCCACTATGACTACTACCAAGATCAATATCTCATGATCAAAGTAACCACCTTTCATATTTTACCGTGTGCAAAGAGAGCGCTTTGTTATTGTCATGAAAAGGCTAATTCTTGGAAGGTAGATATGTTGCTGTGAATTTGTGCCTGTGCTATGTTAGAAATCAGTCCCGTTTAACGATTGAAGTAATTCTGGCAGGACATTTCTTGTTTATATCAAACATTCCCAAAGTGGGACAGTGAAATCACCAGTGCTGTGCGCTCACCTTCGTACTGACTCCTGCAGATTAGTGTGACAGACATAGGAATACACCGGTATAGCAGCATGAACAAAATATAATCATAATATCAATATTCATTGTATTTCATTCTGCTCCTTGCTAAGCAAGCCGTCTAATTATGTATCCTTTACTAAGCAGTACAGATCCTATGTAGTGTACTGCACAGGGCTGCAGCTTTTTACTGAATATAGCACAAATAATTGAAACATTGCTAATGTCATCAATTTTGGTTAGTATTCACTGGTGGCTCTTCCTGTAAATGCTACAAAAGATTTTGCCTGCACCATCACAGTTGGGTAAATTCATATGTTCTCCTACCTATCGTGTCCTCATTCACGAAGCCCTGCAAACCTCCTGACTGACCTATAAAAACCTTCACTACCATGAGCTGCAGTAATTTGGTGCTGCACGTTAGAACTGTGTGTGGTTAGATATGCATCATATTTCATAATAATAATTGCTACTTTGAACTTTCCTATTCATTTCTTCTTCAGGTAGCTCAGTGGGTAAATTGGACTGCAGAGGGAGATGTCTGCATTCTCACTTAACATGCAGCCAGTTGCATGTGACGCTCAAGACATCACTGTATCCACCTGGCGTTCGATTAAAATAAAGCACTGTATATGTATAACAGTGGCACTGGGCTGAAATGAACAAGATTCAAGTTTTAAATCTGCAGCCCACCATTCAATAGTTTTTCAACTACTCTGAAATACATTTAAAAATCATAGATAAGCCCATTTCAGTAAATGTGTGGGTGTTTTCAAACATGCGTGTGCCACTGCATTTCAATGCTTTCTTTTACAGTACATACAGAGTGGTGAACGTTTTGAAAGAATGGAGCATGAGCAGTTTGGATCCTTAACTTTGGAAAATGTGGCAAGCGAGCTGAGAACATGGTATTTTCAGTGGCAGGAAAGATTACAATGTGTATAGCACAGTTTGCCAGAAATCTCAAACACCCCCCCAAAACTCCAGAAACACTTCAGCTGATCGTAATTTGACCCCTTCGCTTAAAATGATCATGTTTACCCGATTTTTCTATTATAAGAGTGGCTGACGTTAGCAAAAACACTCGCTCTGTCCTGATTGTGCCTGGCCACACCCAAGCCCACACGCTCTTTATTTGTAACACGTCATGTGCTGGTTGAAACCATTCCAGACGCCGACCGGTGTGACTTCTGTAACTCCCCCACATGGCATTCCCATATGGGGTACACGGGGCCTGCAAATGCACATTACACAAAAGAGTACTGCATGTCTTTATAGGGGAGCCGTAGTATGAAAACCAAAGAATCCCAGAGTAAACAAATGCAAGGCAGTCGGCATCACGTGTTAGTTAAAGCTACAGTACAAAACCTTTCCCACGTTCCCAAGAAGTGTGCGGCGCCCCTGGTGACTTCTGATGGCGCACAGTTTGGGAACTACAGCTCTGGAGGGAAGTCATATCAGGGATCATTAGCTGTGAGCATCCCAGCTGGGATCAGGGCTGAGAGCAATGTGTGGGGAAGGGGAGGCGGCACTCGGGGATGGAGCGCGCTGCGAGGAGATGGACGCGCTCGCAGCTCAGGCAGACTACCAGGGTAATGAAAGCATGAGGTGCTTTTAGGCAGCAGCCGGCGGAAATGTGGACATGCTGGTAGGGGCACGAACGAGTGGTTAACCAGCGAGCCGGGCCTGCCGCTTCTGGAAACCCAACTGCAGGTCACTCACGTTCCTTGACGACGCTCCTCCACACGCTCCTGACGTCAGCACGCAGGTTGCTGCCGGCGCTACTTCCAAGGGACTACTTTTTTTTTAATGCTAATTTTTTTAATAACACATATTTTTATACTTTATATAGCCTATGTCCTTCTGCACACCCTGACGATTACAATGATGTATCGGGTGTGTGGATTGGCGCTGTGGTTCCCGAGTTTACCTGGCCAAAAGGTGCAAGTTCTCTCTTTATAATAGTAGTATAGATAGATAAATGCCATTTCCAAATGGGAAACATTTACTGATTCATGCTTAGTGGCCCTGGAATCCTAATTTAAAATCCTAACTTATGGGGAAGTCGGACTTTAAATTACAATTCTGAAAATGCCACTATTACAATGCCTTAGCCACTTGGCGTCTGCAGCTTGTCTCTGATCACATGACTGGGTGTAATTGGCAGTTGGGCTTTGTGTATTCATCTTAGACAGCTACAAACAATGGGAGCTTAGTTGTGACTGGATGGGCCATCATGGCAGGATGGGAGGGAGGAGCTGGGCACAGCCCCACTTACACTTGAATAGGCTGAGTACTGCCTCCACACAAAGGGCTGCATACCCCCCCAACCCCCCTTTAGTTAGTCTGGAACCAGGGACAGGAAAGCAGGGTATCTGTTCACTTAAAAAGCATGCCTCTCGAAGCTTCTCCCTACTTCAAAGGCACATCTGTGTATAAAAGAAAGACCTCAGACACCACCACTTCAGTACACTTCTGGGTATGCGGATACTATGCCAGGAAGAGGAACTGCTGTACTTCTACAAGGACTGCCACTCTGCTGGACTGCTGCTCTGAAGGAACTGATGTCCTGCTATGCTGTCCTGCTGCCTGCTGACCTGCTCCCTGGGGAAGAAGACTGGACTTGCAACTTCATCTTGAACCCAGGAAACCAGAGTGACTCAAATGGCTAGTCTGCTATCCTCCTGATCTGAGCCTCAGGGACATAAAAGGCTCCACAACCAGCTTCTGGACCCTGCTGCAGTGAGGTCCTGGCCCCCATGTGATGCCTCTTAGGTCCTAGACTCTGGGTGCAGCTCCCAGGCTCTTTAAATCAAGCTTTTGGGATCTTCACAACTGCGAACTGGCCCATTGGCCTTGAGACCGGGCTGCTCGCACGAAAATTAGCGCAAACCGTCGCCAGCCCATCTTATTGCACAGCAGCATCCACAGCGCATGGGGACCACCAATGCAAAGCTCCTGCCCAGCCAACGGCAAACACCGGCCTGGTCTTCAAACCCCCCTGACTACCACCTGCAACACTCTCCTAACTTTTCCTGACCCTCTCTAATGCGAACAGGACTCTTGGCATAAACTTGAGAAGGTAAACCTTCAGAGAGTGGGACTAATCGGAGACTGTATCGGACCCGCGCCCCATCGCAGCCAGTCTGAACTTTTACTTTGACCTGGTCCAGCTTGTCTTGATAGCCACTGTTGGCGATTTATGCTTTTAGGAGCTATTTCACCGTTTAGTCTTTAAAAATTCATAACTTACGGTTCACTGTTTATTTAATACATTTGACTCTTATTTTTAATTTGTAGTGGGATATTTTTTGTGCGATGTTTCACTGTTTGAAGTGTTACACAAATACTTTACACATTGCCTCTAAGTTAAGCCTGACAGCTCTGTGCTAAGCCACCAGGGGGTTGAGTACGGGTACATTTTTAAGTGTGCTTGTGCTTTACTGTGACTAGAACTGTGGTAGCTGCTTGACAAGGGCTCATACCTTAGTCAACCATTAACACAACTTCTCACACACACTTTTCACAATTTAGAGTCTTTGTCCTGTTATTACATTTTGTTTGTTGTATAATTTACATCCCAAATATTTTGAGGATTCTGCATGTCCTTAGGCACTTTGGGATGGACCAGACCACTTGATCAGCCTTGGCTCAACTGCCGTTCCGTTTTAAGACATGGTCGGAGTGGTCAATTGTCCAGGGCCCAACCTTCCAAGGGGCCCAGCCCCTGCCCACCACTCACAAGTACTCCTAGATTACCATTGCACCTGCAGAGTTTACTGTGGTGCTTTCGGTGCTGCTTGTGCAACTACTTGACAGCGCGTCTTCTGTTTCTGCCCCTTCTGCTGACACTACTCTCCAGGTATGCAATACTTACATCCTGTCTGATTTTAGGAATGTTACCTCTGTGTTCTTTTCTTTCTTATTTGTTGATCTTTCACCATCAAGTAACTGCATATAAAATAACATACACCTTAAATGAAAAATAAAGGCAAGTTAAATTAAACAGTCATAAATGCACTACTTATCTTTACCTAACCTCTATTGGTGTTAGCCCTGGCACCATTGGCGTGGGTCTATCTTCCAGTTTTGCTGTTGCCTCATGTATTTTTGCTGGTGTTCGATGCTTTGGGCACTGTGCCACTGCTATCCAGTGCCACAGTGCAAGTGCTCCCTATTGTAAATTGATGTATTAATCAGTGGTTCCATGTTTGGCTATTTGGATTACTTGTCAGACCCTAGTCTAGTGCACTGAGTGTGCCCAGGGCGTGTAAATCCAAATGCTGCTGGTGGGCCTGCAGCACTGGTTGTGCCAACCACAGAAGCAGCCTTGTAAAATGTGTCTATGGTCTGCCATTGCAGAGCTTGCGTGCAGTCTGGTACTGTCATGCTGACTGGGCAAGTGCACCCACTTGCCAGTCCCTAATCCTTCCCTTTTCTTCACATCAGTCACCCCTATGGTAGGCCCAAGGGAAGGGTGCATTGTAAGTATAAGGTAGGACAAGCCCTGATGTGTGTGGCATGTACTAATAGTGAATTACAGCCATTTTCGTTTTTCACTATTGCAAGGCTACCTGTTCTCCATAGGCCAGAATGGGCTGTTAGAGTTAGTACATTTTATAATCCTAACTGTCTCAGAGAACATGGTAGAAATTCGAGTTTAATATGCCTGAACTCAGAATAATAAAATACATCTTTTAGTAAAGTTTATTTTAATTTTCTATTTTTGCAAATACCACTTTTAGAAAGTAGGTATTTGCTTGTCTAACCATTCAAACCTGCCTCTGCCAGGATGTGTATTGCTATGTCTGGTTTTGTGAGTGACAGGGCTGGGGAATTCCAGGATACAGGCTGAGTCACCCAGTGGTGAATAGAGAGATCTGCATCTAGATGGGAGGGAGGAGTTGCACTTGAACCTTGAAAAGGGCTGTGCCTGCCTTCCCCAATGCTGGCTCCACCCCCTGGGGAGCGGCTGATGTTTCTGCCCTGCACACTGAAAGAAGAGAATGAGTCCTGTAAACAAAGTGCTCCAGGACTGTACTTGCCTTCCACAATGCTGGCTCCACCTCCTGTGGGGCGTCTGATGTGCTTGCCCTGCACTGTGAAAGGAAAGGAGAAGTCTGGTAAACAGAGTGCTTCAGAACTAGTTTGGACTGGGCAAAGGCCCCTCTCCCCTCAGAGAACAAAGGATTTTGTGGTATAAATATTGGGACCCTGATCCCATGAAATTAGATCACTTTGGACTACAAG
Organism: Lissotriton vulgaris; assembly: GCF_964263255.1. NCBI lineage: Eukaryota > Metazoa > Chordata > Amphibia > Caudata > Salamandridae > Lissotriton > Lissotriton vulgaris. Next base: position 49,965,449 of record NC_141694.1, on the reverse strand, counting down.
AAGAAACCTTTACTGAGGAGAGGAACCTGAAGAAACTGAGGAGAGACTATTCCCAAGCTGAAGTGCTGCTTGGGGGATTGGACTGCAGTGGTTGCCTTACTGCCAAAGGAAGGAGAAAGGAACTTTGTGTACTTTACTTTCAACTTGTGAAGGATCTCCAAGGGCTTGGAAAAGAGCTTGCCTCCTGCTGAAGTCTCAGGGACAACAGACTTCACCCCCCCCAGCTCCCCAGGGTTCTTTTGGAAGTGCCTGCTGCTGTTTTGGGCCTTCTGAGGAACTGCGTGTCGCAAGGAGCTGGAAGCGCGACTCAACGAGAAGAAGCGTGTTGCCGTCGCTGTGCCTGCCATCGCAACTCCGAAGGAGGGTATTGCCGCTGGAACTGTCGCACTGCACCGCATTAGAGAGAAGCGTGCTGCAACCAAGAGGAAGCGTGTTGCCATCGCTGCTGCTGCTATTGCAACTCCGAAGGAGGGTGTCACCGCTGTAGTTGTCGCAATGCACCGCATCAGGAGAAGAATGCCGCAACGAGGTCGGAGTGTGTCACTGACGCTGTATCTGCCGTCGCAACTCCGAAGGAGGCTGTTGCCGCTGGAACTGTCGCACTGCACCGCATCGACCAAGAGCACCTCGTGTCCGCGAGAAGCTCGCCGCTGTCGGAGCTGCTGCAGTCGCAACTTGGATGTCGCCGCTGTAGGTGTCGCACCGCGCAGAAGCTTCACACATCGTGGGGGAAGAGCATCGCTGCTGGAGCTGTTGCCGTCGCATTGTAAGGGTGTCGCCACTGCAGTCCACGCATCGAACCGAGAGCTTCTCGCATCCCCGAGAAGCATGCCGCTTCTGGAAGATCTTCACGTCTTTATTTCTTTGTATCTGAACTTTGCCGCATTTCATATCGCTGCGACATTGCTTGTCGTGGAAGCGCAATGCAACCTAAGGTACATTGACGCAGATGTCGCATCTAAGAACTGAACTGAACTAAGCTTAAATCTACCATCTTAAAGTAATCATAGTGTGTATTTTTGTTGTTTATGGTCTTGTGGTAACTCTATATAAAGTCTACTTATTTTTTTATATAAAACCTGTGTGGTGTCCATTTGTAGTGTTGTCACTGAGTTACTGTAGGTGGTCACAACTGCTTAACTTACAACGCCTCTGAAATAAGCCTTGACTGCTCGCTCCACACAACCTAGAGGGTGAGCAGGGGTTATTTTAGGAGAGTAATCCCCCTTATCCTGACTAGAGGAGAAGGTCCCTATTTGTAACAAGTACCTACCTGTGCCAACAAGAGACCCCCAAATCTAACATTGGCAGTCAGCGGTGAGGATTCTGGATTTGCATTTGTGACTCATGTCCAGTGACTGATGAACACTACCGCATACTTTTTGGTAGATTCCTTTTTGGATTTTTGGTTCTATTTTTGAAAGATGCCTGATTCAGTTGAAGTAGAGAGAGCAGAATCTGTAGCCTCTATTAATTGCGAATGGGAAGAAGAGAGGCTGGAATGCTGCACAGTAAAGCAACTGAAGTATTTTTGCAAGAAATTCAAGGTTTCCACTGTTGGGTGCACCAAGAAAGAAGAATTCTACCAGGCGCTGAGGGCCTGGGTAAAAGCAAGGAAAACTCCTGAGATTGAGGAGCATGACCTGGCAATTGTACAACAGGAAGGGCCATTGGACCCAGGAGGAAGGAAGGCACCTTCCCCCGCAGGTAGCATTGGTTCTAACAAAAGTCTGTCTCCAGAGGAGTTGGAGGACAGAGAGAGATCAAGAAGGCATGAAATGGAGATGACCAAGTTCAAGGTGAATAGGCAGCTGGAATTAGAAAATAGATGGTTAGATCTTGAGGAAAGGAAAATGCAGTTTGAGCATGAAAAAGTTTTGATGGAGTTGGAGTTTAAAACCAAACGTTTAGAAGTTACTCCCTCTGGAAGCAGCATACCGTCAGTACATACAGAAAGTAGACTGTATATTCCCAAGGATGTGGTGAAAGAGTTTTACAAAAATTATGATATTGGTCAGTGGTTCAGAGCCTATGAGGTAGCCATGTCTTCCCACCAGGTCCCTGAGAGAGATTGGGGAGCGGGGTTGTGGGGAAGGTTCCTTATTGAGGGGTGGGATACATTGTTAGACTTGCCTTCTGATGTCCACAATTCATACAGCCACATGAAAGATGCATTAATTTCTAGATATGTTCAGGAATTCAAAAAGTTAGAAAACAGTACTTGGGTTGAATATGTCACTTTCTTTTGCAGAGCATTGGATGGTTGGGTAAAGGGCAGCAAGGTTAATGATTTTCAAGGTCTCTTTGATTTGATTGCATGGGAGCACGTGTCTGATAATTGTATTCCAGAGCTGCACCAGCATCTGGTAGATAGCAAGCTGACTAACCGTAGGAAGCTTGCTGAGGAGACGGACCGCTGGGTGAGCATCCGGGTCCACAAGGGTCATGTGGGAGACTTAGTCAAATGAGGGCAGGGTCCCCAGCAGAAGAGTGGGGGGACAAGGGTAAACACAAGGAGTTCCGCAAGGGCCCCAAAGTAGTCCCCAAGGGAACCCCGTGAAAGGTTCCCAGCCTCCCCCTGAGAGAAAGCAAGGGGCCCGACAGGTAGTCCTGTTCCCCAGGAGCCCCTGAAATGTTACAAGTGTGGTGACCTGGGTCATAAGGCGAATGACACCAGGTGCCGCCTGCTTGGTAAACAAGCACCCACTGGTGCTCGCCCCGGCAGATGGCTAGTGTAGCCTTGGAGGAGGAGATCGATGTCCAAGGTGGGTGGGGTCCCGCACAGATGACCTTAGTCTCTTTAGGAGACAGTGAGATGGTCTCAGAGGCTCAGCTGCCCAGGAACACTAAGAAATATGGGCAGCGAATGACCGTCAATGGCCAAAAGGTGGAGGCTCTTAGAGATACAGGAGGCAGTGTGACAGCTGTCAGGTGTCACCTGGTGTCTCAAGAGCAGATTGTCCCTCATGCATTTTGCCGAGTTGTTAACGCAGACGACACAGAGAGTCATTGTCCAATGGCTCAGGTTCCCTTTGAGTGGGGGGGGGTCTCTGCTACTCTTCGGGTAGCTGTGTGGCCCGCCATGCCTGTTGACTGTTTCTTGGGAAATGATTTGGAAAGCTCCCCTTGGGAAAAGGTGGAGAAAACAACTCACTTGAAGATGGTTTGACTGCCTGACTGGGATTGCGTGACCACCTGGTCAATGTCAGCCAGTAGGGGTTCTTAAGAGGACCTGAAGCCTGAGAGGGAGGCCCAGGAACCAGCCAAAGAGAGAAGTGGCGAGGGGCGTGGGAAACTGGCCCCCGAAGTTCCCACAGCCCAGAAGGAGGTAGACCCTGAGGGGGATGCCATGGAGCCTACCGGGTGAGCAATTAGCTGAACTGGGGGACCTGCCTGAGCTGACCCATTGGCAGCAAGAGGGAGGCCCCTCCAGGGAGGAATTTTGCAAGGAACAGAGAGAGTGCCCTTCTCTTGTGGGTTTGCGGCAGCAGGCTGCAAGCCAGGCAGCAGGTGATCAGTTAGGGTCACACTTAATGGTCTCCTGTATAGTGAGCCTAAGGTTGCTGAACCTGGGTCAGCCCGCATGCTGGTGGTAGTCCAGAAGTTCAGAGCCTTCCTACTGGGGCTGGCTCATGATGTGCCATTAGCAGGACATTTGGGGCAGGACAAGACTTTTGAGAGGCTTGTCACCCACTTTCATTCACCCCAAATGTACAAGAGTTCTGATACTCATTGCAGGTCTTGTCAGACTTACCAGGCAAGTGGAAAGAGTGGGAAGAAGCACAAGGCTCCTCTCCAGCCATTCCCTGTGGTCAGTACCCCTTTTGAGCGGGTGGAGATTGACATTGTGGGGCCACTGGACCCCAAGACAATCATGGGCAACAGGTTCATCCTGGTCTTGGTGGACCATGCCACCCGGTACCCGGAAGCCATACCTCTGAAGACAGTGACAGACCCCGTAGTGGGACGAGCACTGATGGGAATTTTCTCCCGAGTGGGATTGCCTCGCGAGATAGTGTCTGACCGGGAGGCCAACTTCATTTCCAAGTATATGAAGTCCCTGTGGCAGGAGTGTGGTGTAACCTACAAGTTCACCACTCCTTACCACCCCCAAGGAAATCGGTTGTTTGAAAGGTTCAACCGAACCCTAAAAGGCATGATTATGGGTCTTGAGGAACCCATGAGGCTTAAATGGGACGTCCTCCTACCGTGCCTACTGTTTGCATACCGTGAGGTGCCACAGAAATCTCTGGGTTTCAGTCCCTTTGAGCTTCTCTATGGACACTCAGTCAGAGGACCTCTGAGTTTGGTTAAAGAGGACTGGGAGCAATCTCCCAGGAAACCTCCCCAGGATGTATATAGCTACATGCTGGCCTTCAGGAACCAGACTAGGCGTTTCGGGCAACTCGCTGAGGTGAATCTGGAAGCCAGCCAGGCGGAGATGAAGCGCTGGTATGACCAGAATGCCACTCTGGTAGAGCTTCAACCTGGTCAGAAAGTGTGGGTCATGGCCCCAGTGGAGCCCTGCGCGCTCCAGGATAAGTGGACCGGACCATTTGAGGTTGTGGAGCGCAAGAGTCCAGTTACCTACTTGGTTGACTTGCGGTCTCCTAGGAACCCCTTGAGGGTCCTACATGTCAACCCCCTTAAGCCCCACTTAGAGAGGTCTGAAGTGGGCATGCTCTTGGCAACAGATGCTGGGATGGAGGAGACTAAGCCTCTTCCTGACCTCCTGTCAGCCTCAGAGCAAGATGGGTCAGTGGATGGTGTTAACCTCTCTTCCACCCTGACCCCTGAGCAACAGAATGACTGCCGCTATTTGCTGGGACAGTTTTCTGATCTGTTCTCCCTGGTTCCTAGTGTCAGAGATTGGTGCGTCCATGATGTGGACACAGGAGACAGCTTACTTGTGAAGCACAAGTCTTACAGGGTAACTGACAGGGTAAGGGCTTGCATTAAAGAGGAAGTCTCAAATATTCTTGCCCTTGGGGTGATTGAGTCATCTAGCAGTCCTTAGGCCAGCCCAGTGGTCTTGGTCCCGAAGGCTGCAGCGCAGGGTGCCACACCCGAACTCCGGTTCTGTGTGGCTACAGAGGGCTCAATTCAGTCACAGAGACTGACGCGCACCCCATCCCCAGAGCTTATGAGCTCATTGATTGGCTAGGGGCTGCACGGTACCTCAGCACGTTTTACTTAACGTCTGGGTACTGGCAGATCACCTTGACTGATGGGGCAAAGGAGAGGTCAGAATTCTCCACACCAGATGAGCATTTCCAGTTCCGTGTTATGCCCTTTGGGATGAAGAATGCCCCTGCCACCTTTCAGAGGTTGGTCAACCAGGTATTGGTTGGACTGGATGAGTTCAGTGCCGCCTACCTGGATGACATTGCAGTGTTCAGTGCAAGTTGGGAGGAACATCTGCACCACCTCTGGGAAGTGTTGATGGCGCTGCGGAAAGCAGGCCTCACGATCAAGGCGAGTAAGTGCCAGATCGGGCAGGGTTCCGTGGGGTACTTGGGACATCAAGTTGGGAGCGGCCAGGTGGCGCCCCTACAACCCAAGATTGAAACCATTCTGGTTTGGGAGTCACCCAACACCCAGACAGAGTTGAGAGCCTTCTTAGGTCTCACAGGGTATTATAGGAGGTTTATCAAGGGGTACGGCAACATTGTTGCACCCTTGACAGAGCTGACTTCCAGGAAGCAGCCCAAGAAGGTGATCTGGACTGACACCTGTCAGAAAGCTTTTGAGGCCCTGAAAGCTGCAATGTACACGGCGCCCGTGCTCCTGGCACCGAACTTCTCAAGAGAGTTTATCATCCAAACAGACGCTTCAGAGCATGATGTGGGGGCTGTTCTGTCACAGCTGAATGAGGAGGGCCTAGTTCAACCTGTAGTCTTTATCAGTAGAAGGTTACTTCCACAGGAACAGAGGTGGAGTGCTACAGAGCGTGAGGCATTTGCTGTGGTTTGGGCACTGAAGAAGCTGAGACCATACCTGTTTGGGACTCACTTCTGGGTTCAGACAGACCACAGGCCCCTCAGATGGTTGATGAAGATGAGGGGTGAGAATCCAAAGCTGTTGAGGTGGTCTATTTTCCTACAGGGTATGGACTTTACGGTGGAAGACCGCCCTGGAACAGAACACGCCTACGCTGATTGTCTGTCCAGATTTTTCCACCTTAGTGAAGAGAACTCCCAGGAGCTAGGGTAGTTCTCCCCACTTTTCAGCTGGAGGGGACACGTGTTAGACCTGGCACCATTGGCGTGGGTCTTCCTTCCATTTTTGCTGTTGCCTCATGTATTTTTGCTGGTGTTAGATGCTTTGGGCACTGTGCCACTGCTATCCAGTGCCACAGTGCAAGTGCTCCCTATTGTAAATTGATGTATTAATCAGTGGTTCCATGTTTGACTATTTGGTTTACTTGTCAGACCCTAGTCTACTGCTCTGAGTGTGCCCAGGGCGTGTAAATCCAAATGCTGCTGGTGGGCCTGCAGCACTAGTTGTGCCACCCACAGACGCAGCCTTGTAAAATGTGTCTAATGTCTGCCATTGCAGAGCCTGCGTGTAGTCTGGTACTATCATGCTGACTGAGCAAGTGCACCCACTTGCCAGTCCCTAAACCTTCCCTTTTCTTCATATCAGTCACACCTATGGTAGGCCCAAGGGCAGGGTGCATTGTAAGTATAAGATAGGGCAAGCCCTGATGTGTGTGGCATGTCCTAATAGTGAATTACAGCCATTTTTGTTTTTCACTATTGCAAGGCTACCGGTTCTCCATAGGCCAGAATGGGCTGTTAGAGTTATTACATTTTATAATCCTGTCTCAGAGAACATGGTAGAAATTCGAGTTTAGTGTGCCTGAACTCTGTGTTTGCAAATACCACTTTTAGAAAGTATGTATTTGCTTGTTTGACCATTCAAACCTGCCTCTGCTAGGTTGTGTATTCATATGTCTGGGTTTGTGAGTTACAGGGACGGGGAATTCCAGGAGACAGGCTGAGTCACCCAGTGGTGAATAGAGAGATCTGCATCTAGATGGGAGGGAGGAGTTGCACTTGAACCTTGAATAGGGCTTTGCCTGCCTTCCCCAATGCTGGCTCCACCCCCTGGGGAGCGGCTGATGTCTCTGCCCTGCACACTTAAAGAAGAGAATGAGTCCTGTAAACAAAGTGCTCCAGGACTGTACTTGCCTTCCACAATGCTGGCTCCACCTCCTGTGGGGCGTCTGATGTGCTTGCCCTGCACTGTGAAAGGAAAGGAGAAGTCTGGTAGACAAAGTGCTTCAGAACTGGTTTGGACTGGCCAAAGGCCCCTCTCCCCTCAGAGAACAAAGGATTTTGGGGTATAAATATTGGGACCCTGATCCCATGAAATTAGATCACTTTGGACTACAAGAAGAAACCTTTACTGAGGAGAGGAACCTGAAGAAACTGAGTGCTGCTTGGGGGATTGGCCTGCAGTGGTTGCCTTACTGCCAAAGGAAGGAGAAAGGAACTTTTTGTACTTTGCTTTCAACTTGTGAAGGATCTCCAAGGGCTTGCCTCCTGCTGAAGTCTCAGGGACAACAGACTTCACCTCCCCAGAGTTCTTTTGGAAGTGCTTACATCTGTTTTGGGCCTTCTGGGGAACTGTGTGTCGCAAGAAGCTGGATGCCCGACTCAATGAGAAGAAGCGTGTCACCATTGCTGTGCCTGCCGTCGCAACTCTGAAGGAGGGTGTCGCCGTTGGAACTGTCGCACTGCACCGCATCGGAGAGAAGCGTGCCGCAACAAAGAGGAAGCGTGTCGCCATCGCTGCTGCTGCCATCGCAACTCCGAAGGAGGGTGTTGCTGCTGTAGTTGTCGCACTGCACCACATCAGGAGAAGAATCTCGCAACCAGGTCGGAGCGTGTCGCCATCGCATCTTGGATGTCGTGGCTGTAGTTGTCGCACCGAGCGGGAGCTTCACGCATCGTGGGAGAAGAGTGTCGCCGCTGGAGCTGTTGCCGTCGCATCGTAAGGGTGTCGCCACTGCAGTCCACGCATCGAACCGAGAGCTTTTCACATTCCCAAGAAGCGTGCCACATCTGGAAGATCTTCACGTCTTTATTTCCTTGTATCTGAACCCTGCTGCATTTCCTATTGCTGCAACATTGCTTGTCGTGGAAGCGCAACGCAACCTAAGGTACATTGACGCAGAGTGTCGCATTTAAGAACTGAACTGAACTAAGCTTAAATCTACCATCTTAGATTGATTGCTGGTTCTTGCTACCCATTCCTGGGTGCTGTTTTTTGACACCCCCCCACCCACTTCTCACTTTCCCGCCACTGCTGCCCCTCCAGCCCCGCCCCCCGCGCCCACTCACTATCCTCTGCCTTATGCCTCCCAGCTGCTCCTCCCTCCCTGGTCCCCTTAAAATGGCGGCAGCTGCATGGCCACGCAACGGACGGTGTAGCGGGTGCGCCGCTTGCGCACCGAAGGCACCCCTAAGGCAAGCACCAGAACCCCTGGACCCCGCGAACGCCACAACACCAGATTCCACTATGACACCAGTAGCCTCCACGCACTCAACGCCGGCCGAAACCACACCTGCTTCCAGGCCACCCCGAAACTAACCCACGGACCCTTCTCCTGCCGCACCTGCCACTTCACCTGCGACAGAACCACCAAACCTCCAAGGACTGGACCCAACCACCTCCACTGCATACTACTCAACACCCACTCTGCACACAAATACGCAGTCGAGCTCTGAGATCTGCTCGACACCTCCACCCCAGACATGGCCTTCCTGACCGAGACCTGGTGGAATGACTCCTCGGCACCCGACATCACCATAGCCATCCCGGACGGCTACAAGTTCACCCGCAGGGATCGTGCCAACGGAATCGGAGGAGGAATAGGCATCGTCCACAAGTCAACCCTCAATGTCGCCACCCACGCAGACGACACCCTCAACACCGCCGAACACCTGCACTTCTGGATCCACACTGACCCCAACCCCACCCTCAGAGGAACACTCATCTACAGACCCCCCGGATCCCGGGCTCAGTTCAGCGACTCCATCGCCGACCTCGCCAGCACCCACACACTTGCCTCCATGGACTACATCCTCCTCGGGGACCTGAACTTCCACCTCGAGAACAGCAACAACGCCAACTCGGCCACCCTGATCGACAACCTGCCAACCTCGGCCTCAAACAACTCGTCACTGCACCCACCCATGCCACCAGCCACACGCTGCACCCCGTCTTCTCCACAGGCACCCACGTCACCTTTGACCACACCACTGAACTCTACTGGACCGACCACCGTTGCATTCATTTCACCTTCAAGAAACCAACCACGCACCACCGCACACAACAGCTCCCTTACCGCTGCTGGAGCAAAGTCAGCAAAGATCAGCTGATCACCACCGTCGCCCAGAACCCACCCACCAACCCCACAAACCCAGGTGCCACAGCCAGCAACCTCAGACAGTGGATCAACGACTGCACCAACACCCTCGCCGCTCAAGAAACCCTCCAACAACCACGCCAGCAAGAGAGCCACCTGGTTCACCGACGAGCTCCAGACCTCCAAACGCGCCTGCCGGAAACTGGAGACAATATGGCTCCACGAACGCACACCGGACAACCACGCAGTCCACAAGGACGCCACCCGCAGACATCACCACCTCCTCAGATTAGCCAAGAGATCCTCCTTCAAAGACCGCTTGGACAACAATGCACACGACAGCAAAGAACTCTTCAGCATCATAAAGGAACTCTCCAACCCCAGCGTCAATGCCAACGACATCCCACCCTCACAAGAACTGTGCGACTCACTAGCCATCTTCTTCCACCGCAAGATCTTTGACATCCACAACAGCTTCAACACCACAACCGCCCCGACTACGCCAGACTCCACCTCCCCTGGGAACACCACCAGCGCCATCCGCCTGACCACCTGGTCCAACTTCAGCGACGATGAGACACGCAAGGTCATGAACTCCATAAACTCAGGACCTCCGTCAGACCCGTGCCCACACCACGTACTCAACAAAGCAGATGCAGCCATCGCACCCCAACTACGGAAGGTCATCAACATCTCCTTCGTGACAGCAACATTCCCGGAAAGCTGGAAGCACGCCGAAATGAACGCCCTCCGCAAGAAGCCCAAGGCGGACCCCAAGGACCTCAAGAACTTCCGGCCAATCTCCCTGCTCCCATTCCCAGCAAAGGACATAGAGAAAATTGTCAACTTGCAACTGACCCGCCACCTGGAAGACAACAACATCTTGGACCCATGCCAGTCCTGATTTAGATGAAACCACAGCACTGAGACAGCCCTCATCGCCGCCACAGATGACATCAGGCGCCAACTAGACAATGGAGAAACATCAGCCCTCATCCTCCTGGACTTGTTGGCCGCCTTCGACAAGGTCTGCCATCGCACTCTAAAGACACTCCTCCTAGAAGCTGGAATCCAAGAGAAGGCCCTTGACTGGACCTCATCCTTCCTCTCCAGCAGAACCCAGAGCGTCCGCCTCCCACCCTTCCGATCTGAAGCCATCGACATCATCTGCGGCCTTTCCCAGGGCTCATCCCTCAGCCCGACGCTGTTCAACATCTACATGGCCCCCCTCGCACAAGTAGCCCACCAGCACGACCTCAACATAGTAGTGCGCTATACAAGTATCAATTTACAACATCATCTCCTACGCCGACGACACCCAGCTCATCCTCTCCCTCACCAAGGACCCACACTCTGCCAAAACCAACCTCCACGAGGGAATGAAGGCCGTCGCCGACTGGATGAGGATGAACCATCTGAAGCTGAACTCTGACAAGATGTAGGTACTCATCCTCATCCTGTGGGACGAATGATGATTGACCCCATTCATATAACTGTAAGACAGGACGCTATGCTCCCAAAACTCCCACAATATCGGATATCGCCCGAGGGCGAGAAGGCACTGGTAGCGATCATTCAGTCTCTGGTGGATGCGGGAGTGGTTGAAGAAGTGGTTAGCAATGTCTGCAACAGCCCAATCCTACCTATTGTTAAGAAGCAAGGCGAAGGAGATGAGAAAGCGTACCGCTTCATCATCGACCTGCGAGAGATCAACAAAGTGGTTGTACCCCAATACCCCGTAGTCTCAGATATCACCACCATTCTGACCCTCATCCCGTCCACTGCCACCACCTTCACTGTTATCGACCTCAAGAATGTGTTTTTCTCTATCCCCATCCATCCAGACAGCCGTTATCTCTTCGGCTTCACCTTAAAATCTCGCTCGTACCGATTTTGTAGAGCTCCCCAGGGGTACACTGAAAGTCCCAGTATTTACAGCCAGGCCGTCAAAAGACAGCTGGACGCCGTCCAGCTACCAGATGGAGTGGTGTTGATCCAATATGTCGATGATATCCTTTTGGCGGCCGACACCACCCCACTTGCAATCACAGCCACTGTTCAACTCCTACACTTTCTCGCAGAAAATGGCCATAAAGTTTCCAAAAAGAAATTGCAGTTCTGCCAGCCACAAGTGACATACCTAGGCCATCTCCTGTCCAAAGAAGGGAGGAAACTCACACCCGACCGAATCCAAACCATCCTAGACACCCCCGTCCCAAAGACACAAAAGCAAGTCCGCTCTTTGGTTGGCCTTACCTCTTTTTGCAGACAGTGGTTACCTAATTTCAGCCTCATTGTAAAACCCCTACTTGCCTTGTTGACCAAAGATGCCCCCTTCCCGCTCCCTTGGACCCCTGAGTGTCAAGCATCCTTTAAGGAATTACGAGATGCCCTCTGTTCAGCGCCCGTCCTGGGAACACCGGATTACTCCAAACCCTTCTCCCTCTTCACCCACGAAAGGGAGGGGTGTGCATTGTCTGTTCTGACTCAGTGTATAGGTCCAAAGCAGCGCCCTTGTGCCTACTTCTCCGCCACTCTTGATCCTGTAGCCAGAGCTTTGCCTGCCTGCCTTCGAGCAGTAGCTGCCGCTGCTGTCTCTATCCGTCAGAGCGAGGGAATCGTACTTTCCAACTCCCTCACTGTGTTAGTACCCCATGCAGTCGATACCCTTCTGAACCAAACCAAGACTCAACATCTGACTAGCGCACGACTGACAGGGTACGAATTGACGCTACTTGCACCCCACATCACACTAAAGAGATGCACGACTTTGAACCCTGCCACATTGTTGCCCCTGCCTGAAAATGACCCCGACGTTCCTCCCATACACGACTGTGTGACCCTCACGGACGAACAAACTAGGAGTAGAGTTGACCTCCAAGACACTGCTTTCACTGACCCCGATGGAGAGCTATGGGTAGACGGCTCATGCATCAAACTCCCAGATGGCACCACTTCAGCTGCCTATGCAGTAACGACAGCCCGAACAGTAGTTGAGACAGCCTGCATCACACAACGATCTGCCCAGGCAGCAGAGCTGATAGCCCTCACACGAGCATGCATTATAGCCACGGGGACCACCGCGAACGTATATACGGACAGCCAGTATGCCTTCGGGGTGGTTCACCATTTTGGGCTCCTGTGGAGGGAAAGGGGATTCCTGACGTCCCACGGCACCCCCATCCCTCACGGAGAACTGGTTTCTGCCCTGATTGAAGCGGTTCTTCTCCCCAAACGACTAGCAGTGATAAAATGCCAGGCACACAAGAAGGTGACAGACTTAGTCGGACAAGGGAATGCACTGGCCGACATCACTGCACGAACCACAGCTGAGAATAGGACGATGACACGCATGTATGTGACCAGGTCACAAGCAGAGAAATGGACTGATGCAAGAGAAATGATTAGAGACATCCAGTCGGCCAGCACCCCTCACGAACTGACTAAGTGGGCAGGGGTGGGTTTGAAGGACGATGAGGGCTGCTGGCGAACAAAAGATGCAAACAAATGGTTGCTGCCTGACTCATACCTGATCCCCATACTGACGATGGCTCATTCCCCCGCACACATAGGATCTGCACCCATGATCGAACTCATTTCCAAAGTCTGGCACAACGACAAAATCCCCGACTCAGCCAGACGCCTAGTCCAGCAGTGCCTTATCTGTCTGCAACACAACCCCGGGAAAGGAACTGTGGTACCCCGGGGAGGGTTTGGGACCCCCAACCACCCCTTTGAGGTCCTCCAGATGGATTACATCCAGCTGGAGAGATGTCAGGGCTTGAAGTATGTACTGGTCATTGTATGTGCCTTCAGCAAATAGATAGATGCCTATCCAACCCGTGACAACACTGCCATGACCACTGCCAAAGTACTACTGAAAGAATTCTTTCCTCGCTATGGCCTTTGTCGAATTTTATGGAGCGACAATGGCCCCCACTTCATAGCTGAGGTTATCCAACTAATCCTAAAGGGATTGGGGGTGAAACAGAGATTTCACACAGTCTTCCACCCCCAATCCGCCGGCTTGGTGGAGCGACATAATGCCACATTGAAGCTGAAACTGTCAAAAATAGTGGCCACCACTGGACTTAAATGGCCAGATGCCCTCCCACTGGCCTTGCTATCAATGCGCTCTACTCCCACCAAACACCATTTGACCCCCTACGAGGTTGTATTCGGGCGACCGATGAACCTCTGGACTGCTCCCAAACCAACCTCCATTCATGACGTCCCGGACGTCCTACTGTCTGATTATTTGTGCAAGTTAACTAAAACGTTGTCTGTCATTCATCAACAGGTGCAGCAGGCCATCCCCGATGCTTCCAGGGGCCCCGGCCACGACATCCAACCGGGAGATTTCGTTCTAATACGAAACTTCCAACGGACCAAGAGTCTGGAACCCCGGTGGACGGGCCCCTGGCAAGTGCTTATCACCACCCGGAAAGAGCTTCCAGTGGAGGGGAAGCGGCACTGGCTGCACGCACACCACTGCAGGAAGATCTCCTCGACCCTGGCCACGACAGACAACGTCAACACCCAAGAAGAGCTCCTGAACAAAGATCGACCAACATTGAACTGTTATCCCGATACTGAGGCACTTGAACTTGCAAAATTCTCTGATCCCACTGTGCCAACTAGAGAAGGGTATTTCCTGCGTCGAAAGGAGGGATCTTCGGCTAAGTAGGCCACGGACGAAGTTGAATCTCAGAACGGTGACCTAAACACAACCAAGGGTTACCGGGAGAGAAGCTAAACGAAGTCTGTGGTTCTGCCTGCTACCGAGCACCTTGAAGATGATGGAAGCGCCAGATAAGAAGATGATGGAAGCGCCAGATAAGAAGATGATGGAAGCAACAGGAAATACCCGCTACAGGAACTCAAAGACTGACAATCTGCACAAATCAAAGACAATCGCCTTCTTTATTGTCTTCCTCTTTTGCCTCCTCCTCATGACCTCCTTCTGGATCCTGGAGGAAAGCGCACCGGCTCATCAAGTATTGCTGCCCACTGCGCAACCGACCCCCACGAAAGAGCATCACCTGATCTCCCTGTCGCCACAGCTCCGAGAAAGGCGTAGGGAATTCTGGAACAATTCCTTCGTGCAACTGTTGCACCAACACAACCTTGCTGCAAATGCCACGAACTGTTGGATCTGCGGGTTGCTCCCGCATGCTACTGGACACTCCATTCCCTTCATCCCTTCTCTTTTCTCAGTTCACGGCTCCTGCCTCGCCTGGTTGATCCTCATGCAAGAAAGCCACAAGGATAATGCCACTTCCAGCCAGACAGTGTCGCACTTCTACTCTGGGTTTTGGCTGAACAAAACCGGAAAGACCTCTGCTCCTTTGTGTCCTGCGCTCACGGGCGCCACCTTCCTTAAAGACATTCCAGCCAAAGAACGTGTCGAAGTACAGGTGCTCCACAACCCAGCTAGATCCACCTTCTCTCATCTGCAAAAACAAACTACCGCCACTCTGACTGTGGCTCTGTCTGTTATCAATGTCACAGGTCTTGTGTGTCTCGAAGGCCAGGGAACACAGCTGGTGGGTCACAGTTCCTGCCGAATTATCAGAACATTGGACTCAGTTGATCCCCTTTCCTTCGTTGCTTCTCCAAATATGTACTTTGTGTGTGGCACCAAAGCTTACACCTGGCTCCCGAAAGGTTGGAAGGGTATCTGCTACATTGCCTTCGTTCTCCCCCCCACGTATGTAGCCCCTGCTAACCATCACCGGCAGAGGCGTGCAGATGAAATTGGACAAGCCGACTCCACTGGGGCACAGTTCCTGGATGCAGCAAAGGGACTCGTTCCCCTGTGGGGCCCAATGGCAAACAGCCGCGCTATCCGACACCTGACCCAGGCAGTAGAAACAACGATCAACATCACGGCTGGCATCCTCGCTAACAACACGGCGGAGCTTCAGGCGGTCCGCCTTGTGGCCCTTCAAAACCGCCTTGTTCTAGATGTTGTTCTAGCCGACGAGGAGGAGCATGCCGCATCATCGGATCTAGCTGCTGCACCTACGTGCCAGATAACTCGCCTTCAGTCTACAAAGCAATTGAGCACCTCCACAGACTTTCCTCGGAGGTTCACCAAGAACAAGAAGGATGGTCGCTTGGGAGATGGTTTTGGGACACTTTGAAGGACTGGGGTTGGAGGTTGTTTTCCTTTGTGCTGATACCTGTTGTGATATTATGTGGGTGTTGTTTAGGTATTCAATGTCTGCCATCTTTGTGCAGCTTCGTTTCTAAGTGTATGTGCCCAAAGACTTTGGACTTCCGAACTGAGCATATGAGTCCCCTCTACGAAGTAGAAATACGTGGCCTTATGGGGATAAATCCGAACTGACAAGTTGGCGAGACATGTTAAAAGGGAGGACTGTGGAATTTTAGTTTACGAGCTGAACATCATCTGCGCCAGCTTGTCACCCACATACAACATGCACGACCGCCATTTTAGGTATCATTATCTCCCTGTCCACGATCGACCGCCAGCGCGCCCCTCTGACCCGTTTCGATAACACACTACGTGTCGCCCCAGTGTCTACCAAAAATGGAGACTCTGTACCCAGGACCTTAGCAGTGACATAAGGACCTTGCTGGTCAACACAGAGCTCGACTGGATCCCTCCCTTGCCCCGGGCAGTCCTATGCAAAGTCGGGGGCATTCTCACCGTCGGATAGTTGATACTGGTTCTGTCGGGGACGGTCAAAGGTGTTCGATCTCCCTGATCTGTCATTGTTGGTATCGTTTGTGTGCCCTCGTCCTTGTCCCCTATTTCTAGGTCCACCTGCTATATCCTTGGGGTCCCTATTTCTGGTCATTTCTAGCAGAACCGGACACTGGGATTTCCAATGGCCGAATCCTTTACAGAAGGCACATTGGTCATCGCTAATGTCTCTTCGTCCAGTGTGGGGTGTTGGGGTGTGATCTTTAGGAGGTGGATTTCTAGGGATGGTCGATTGGTAGTTCTCCCTTTGGGGTTCCCGTCCGACCGCTATACCTTGTATCTGGGCTATCATCACCCTTTCTTTCAAATCTTTCTTCTTTTTCTCGGACGCCCTATCATTCTCATTCTTCTGGTGCTCGTAATACTGAGCCATCTGAAGGATAGCTGCAGGTTTGGAGGCCCCCCAACTACTCTCACTCGTCTGCATTTTTTGGGAGACCTCTTGTGATAGGCCCTTTACATAATTTTGTACAAACAGGTGTTGCCCGGTTGCGGTGGTCATGTCTTGGCCACTGTAGTCGGAGAACACTGTCTCGAATCGGGAGAAGTATTCTGACACATCTTCCTGGGGTTTCTGACGACAGGCCGTGACTATCAACCAATCTATCTTTTTCTCTGGGATCAGTGTCTTTAACTTCTGGACTAATTTGTCTGGGAGTTCTAATATGTCCTTTACTGGTTTCCTTCCAGGCTCTCGCTGTCTATCTAGTTCACCGAGTTGGTCCCAGGTATGTCCAATCAGATCTGTGTGGTCAGCCTTCCGGATTTGCTTCCACACGTCAGCTGGCAGGCATAACCCGAAAAACAAGTCAATGTCCGCTAAAGTCATTATCGTCGAACCCAAGGCTGTGCCTAGTTCGGTATAGAATGCTGTCGGGTTCTTTCTTAAATCGGGCAGAGTTTGTTTAAAGGTTAGGATATCTTGTCGGTCCCATGGTTGGTAAACCCAATTGTACACAACCCTTCCTTTTGCATCTGTGTGATTAATATCATCGCTTGTTCCCTGGCCACGTGGCGGAATCCAGTAAGGGGCCGCTTCTCTGATGGGCATCATAGTGTTGGCTACTTCTACTGAGGTCGTTTCAGGGACTGTAACCTTGGCTTCTGGTTTTTGTTCCGCGAGGTGGCGGAAAACCTCGAGCATCTGCATGAAGAGCTCCGTCGCCTCGCCTTCAGTCCCATCCCCAACATCAATTTTCCTATACAGCGTTGTTAGTTTAGCGGGGCCCTTACTTCGATACCTATCCTCATATGCGTTTAGGGTGTGGTAGCTGAATCGCAAAATGAAATGCCGTCTGTGGCTGTCGGCATGCGAGTTATACATGTTCATTGTGTATTCTTCGCTCTCCCTTCGTTCTACTAGTGTCTTTGCTATTTTGTCAATCCCATCCTGCTCATCCTTGCTCAACCTATTTGGTCTGCCTGGTGGGTGCTTGCTAGCTTCGGGGTCATTTACTGGTGCTGTTAATGTGGCTGGTGCGGAGGCCGCGAGGGCTGGTGCAATAGCGCTAAGGTCGCTCTCGCTCGCACTCAGGGCTTGCAGGTGCTGTTGGCAGGGGGCATATGGAGGGGGCATGTAGATGATTGGGGGACCTAGCAGTAACTCATCGTTTGCCCGCTGTTTGGAGGGCAAGTCAGGGTAAAGCGCAGAGGGGGTCCTAACGGGACATTGACCTGTCGACCCTGATTCTTGGTTTTGTGTAGCTTCCTTTCTTTCTTTTATTTCTTCTTCTAGTTGTTTAGCTGCTAGGTGGGCTGCCTTTCATAATTCTTTCCCTATTTTTGCTTCTTCTCTTTTTCTTCGTTGTTCCGTTTCTTTGCGCCACATGCCGATACTATCGAGCATAGTGGGTGTAGTCTTATTTTTCTGGAGCGCTATTTCTAATGTTTTTATTTTATGATCATCAAAGGAACCTATCAGTGGCCACTGACTTTCAGGGTTCTTCTTCGTATATTTATGCCATAGCTTAGTATAAGCTATAGCGACTAGTCCATGCTTAGTGAACATGTCCTTATTAGGGGTGCCCTCCAGTGGAGCTGGATGGTTCATCTCTAATAAGTGGTCCGGGCTGTACAGGCTACCAATCAGTGGGGAGAAGATAGGCATGACGGGTTACAACGGGGACAAAGGTCTGCACTACCTATCTTATCACGGCGGGCAAAGACTAGACAGAATATTTCTATTCTCCGTTGTTTGCAGGCGGTGAATACCTCAAAAGAACCAATACCAAACACTTAATGTACGGTCAATCAAACAATCAATGGGGAGAATAAGTGGGTACGACGTGTTAAAGTTTTGCGTTACCCACTCTTTCTCTACCTGCAAAGAGAGACCTTGTTCTTCCCTGTTTGCAGACAGAGAATCTCCAGACAACAATCCACGAACGACAGTTCGGGAAAACAGTGGGGGAGGAAGATAGGCACGACGGATTACAACGGGGACAAAAGTCTGCGTTACCTATCCTTCACTGTTTGCAAAGAGAGAGCCTGTTGTTTCTCCGTTTGCAGACGGTGAATCTCCAGAGGGATCAACAAAGCGTAATACTAGTATTATCCAAATCAAACAATCATTTCTCAGTTTGTCGTGTTTACACGACCTTACCCGGACCGCATGGACGGTTTCCTGTCTTCTGAATCCAGCGCCCGATCGTCCTCTATTCTTCGCGATGTTCGTGGCACTCCTGATGGTTCCCAGTCAGGACCGTAGATCACTCGAGAGAGGTCTGTTCGGAACTAGTGAAGGTCGGATGATCGGCTGTCAGACGAGGGTCTATCGGACACGAGCTCTCCCGATCGTTGCAGTCGTTCACTCTGTCGTCGGGACCTCTCCCACTGGATCCACGTGTCGCTGATGGGCCCCACGCTTTGGGACGCCAATTGTGGAAAAAGGGTAGGGCGATGACCTTTTTCAAGATTTGCCCGGCGTTAACCGCCTTTGTACCATTCAAATTTTACCAAGCAAATGAGGCAGGCGCCGGAGACCAGAAGGCAGGAAACAGGAGTTTTATTCCGACGGAGCAGAACACATCAGATCAGACAACAAGGTATCGTCTCGAGGTGCTCTAACAGCCTCTCTGAGGCCTGGCCTCTTATACACTGGTTTATGGCATGTGACCTTATTACAAGATATTGTGAAGTAAGGAAAAAGACATCCCCGTAATCCTCGTGTCAATCCCACCCCACATACCTCCACAATAGAGGTCCTCAACCTGCTGATAAGAGGAGGGGGTCATCACGCAGCTGAGTGTTCTGCCGATTCTTAGGATGTGTGCGCCTGATCATATCCCCGGGGGTGGGGAGGCCCTGATCAATAGTGGGTCCTTTGAAGAGGTGTGACTTCATACAATAAGGGGCAGTAAATGGTATCTCCCGGCTTAGGCGATGGCCTCGGATCTGTGTGGTCAGTCGGACTCGGGGGAAGGGGTCATCAAAGGAGGGGTATTCATGCCGCGTGGACAATCAAGCGCGGAGGGATGGTTTATCAACAGAGGGGTATTCATGGAAGGAGAGGAGGTGCTGGTCAGGCGCGGGTGTGACTCCCAAGGACAGGGTCATGCAGGAGGAGAAGGGTTATGCTCATGTGAGGGAGGGAGGGGGAGCCAGGGTGCGCGGAGGATGCTTGCAGGGTCAGAGGGGCGTGCTGGCGGTCGATCGTGGACAGGGAGACCATGATACCTAAAATGGCGGTCGTGCATGTTGTATGTGGGTGACAAGCTGGCGCAGATGATGTTCAGCTCGTAAACTAAAATTCCACACTGTCCTAAAATTAGGATATTCTGGCAGGAAATTTTTGCGTTGCTTCAAATTTATCTAAAGATTGTGGTTCCCTGCTACGTTAATTTAATTTTATTTGGTTTTGATCCAGAATTTAAATTGTCTGAACCATTAGCTAAACTAGTTTACATTGTAATTGCAGTGGCAAGATCATTGTTACTCCAGCATTGGAGGTCAGAGACGGTTCCTACCGTAGATGAGTGGCTGCAAAAAATTAAAAGAGTCAGGAAAAGTGAACATGTATATGCACAAAGGATCGGGGGGCTGAGAAAAGTTTCAAAAATATGGGAATTATATTTTGATTAGTAGATTAAGACAAGTAAAGTTTTGTATCTGATGCCTGCACTATTTGTTTCGTTACATGGGTTATGTTAAAGCATTATTGTCCATTGTGTATCATTCGTTATGACGTAGAATGTCAAGTACTTCAATAAAGATTTATAACAAAAAAAAAAGACTCATCTGCTTAAAATGTATCTGGGAGGAACAAATACTGTCTCACCTCTCCCTACTTGTTCCTGAATTTAAAAGATTTCTTCTCTGGCCTGTGCCTTGTATTGAACTTTTCTCTGTTTTGCAATCTATTAGTGCACTTTACTTATTTGCTCCCTCTCTTTCACCTCTAGTCTTTTTTCTCCCTTTCCATTTGCCTTCCCCCTTTTCTTCTTTATTGTGCACCACCTATTGTACCCCCATCCTCTCTCACCACTCCTGGACCACATTCTCCTTGCCCCCCCTGCCACCCCCCCCATCTGTCCTGTTCTATGCCCACCACCCAAGTCTATGCGCTGGTTCCAGTTGCTTCCTCTCCTCCTTGTTCTCCCTTATGTTTGTGTTGGTTCTTGCTCCCCACTACCCTCTTACAATCCATGATACTCCTTCTCCTACTTTCTGACCTATTATTGCGATTGGCTCATTCCTTTTCCCTACCATAGTGTGGATGATGATCTCTGTCCACACACGTACTATTTACATGAGCAATTATTTGTATTTTAGCTGTTCTTTGTAAAGATCACTAATACCTTAGGGTACAGTAGCGCTATATAAAAATTAGGAATAAGTAGGCTAAATTACTATGCCATACTGTATCCGAGTACCAAACATACTGCCACCTCCTGCTTTAAGCCTTGCCAGTGAGTCTAAGCTACAATGGAAATGGGGAAATTCTAATCCCAACAGGAATGACTCACATTGCAAACTGTGTGACCTGAAACAAAAGGAAGATGAGGCACATATCCTTTTCTTTTGCCCATTGTATAAATCTCAACGTATAAAATGGATTAAACCCCTCTGTAAAAACTTGGGCATACGTTCATATAAAGAGGCAGAAAGATTACTTAGATCTTCGACTATTCGCCTGATAATCTTTGGATTCAGTCGGTTCCTTAATAGTATCTGCTTGATAAGGAAAAAGCATGGTTTTAAAACATAGATATAAAGCTTCTTTTTAATACTGGCTTTTTAACTATTTATAGAATGTATATAGCCGTTTTTAATATTAGGTCTGTAAATCTCCTTGAAAGGTGAAAATGTAATGTATCTTATTATGAATTGTAAATAACTTGTGATTTTGTATGGGGACTGTACATTCGTCTACACTGTATTTTTCCAAAAGACGTAACTTTGTTTTTAAGAATCATGTCTAAATGTATTTTATATGTGTTGGCTTTATGGCAAAATGTCGAATAAAAGCTTTACAACAACAACAATGGAGTGCAATAGTATGGAGTTCTGAGACACCACTGTTAAATCCACCATTGGCGGTACTCAGTACCAAATGACTGTCCCAGGAACAGACAAAAGGCCTCGTTATTGTAGTTTTCTGAAAAGTTAGAATGTTATCAGTACAAACCACACTTCTGTTGTTTCTAAACACTATAAATAAAAGATGCTTCTATTATGTAATTTAACGGTAATTCAAAATGTGTTTTGGTGGTGGGTGTTCAACTCACCAAATCATCGTACAGAATAGTATTACCGGAACTCTGTAAAATAATCATTTCTCTGTCAAACTATGCAAGAAAGTGCAGCTTGTCTTATTTTTTTTAAAAAGAACCCTCAGGTGGGTCTATTTTCCTGTAAACACTTTTTTGTTTGAAAATTGGTTTTGCTAAGTAAGATGATACTTTTTTCACCAAACTATGAAGTTTGAGAATGTTAAAATAAGCTAAATGAATTAGGAATAGAGCTGTATCATAACTGTCCCCAGGCAGCAAGATGACTCTGCAAGTTAGCTACTCACTGCTGAAATGGTGTATAACCAGCTGGGTTTTTAAATGAAAATTCAGGTGGGACCAATTGAGTCGTTAATACTTCTGAGGTCTTGAAATTTGGGGTGTGCGAGACACTGTTTTTTTCTTGATAAATATGTGACATTTTAGAAAAAATGCACACAATGTAATTATTTCATTTAGCACTGTATTTCAGTGGGAAAAGTGTCCATGTGTCCATTTCACACCAAAAAAAAAACGCGCAAATCTCACAAGTGCCGCAGATAGCGGCCGCTATCTTTTCAGTCGCGCTGCCCTGTGATCCTGAAGTAGGATTTTTACCCAGCCAACTTGAAATTAAGTGACGTGGTGTAATAGCATATTTCAGGGAATTTACTGTAACAATCATAACGTGAAATGTCAACTATGCGAGATTACGCCAGCTTAATGAAAATTTTGCCTGGGGCTAATTTAAATTGAGTTCCATTAAACTGACTGATAGTAAAGCCTGTTACTTATAGCACTTAGCAACTACAAATCTGCAGTGCATCCTAAAATGAAGTTATTATTATTCAAGGACCATAAAATGAAATCCCACTATGTTGCGAGGTGCACTAAAGTTCTCACTAGGGGGGTCATTACAATGGCGGGCGGATCGCCACATGCCATTTACCCCCGCCATATTATGATGGTGGGGGGGTACAGCGGTGGACGGAAAGTCCGTCCACCGCTTTTCCGCCGGTCGATTTGTTGACCGGCGGAAAAAAGGACACAATATGGTGGCAGTGTCTTGCAGACACCGCCAATCATATAATGATGGCAGCGGAAATAGGCCTTTCCACCTCGGTGATGCCACCATGGAAAGGCATGCGGTCTTTGCAATTGGGGGCCTGTTGCGGGCCCCAATAGTGTTGGGGGGGTGGGTGCACATGGGGGGTACCTATGGTCACCCCCTCCATTTGCATGAACAAGCTGGCAGGCACCACGTGGTGCCTGCCACGTTGTGCATACAAATGCATAACATACATATTGTGCATTGCGCGGGTGCTGCTGACAGCACCGTCCGCCACAATGCATAATATGCTGGATGTGACCGCCAGTGTGGCGGTCGCAGCCTAATCTGCATGGCGGGACCGCCACACCCCTGGCGGGTGGTTCCGAATACCGTTACGGTGGCGGGCGGACTATGTCTGCCCACCATTGTAATAAGCCCCCAGGTCTTAACTTATGCTGGGTTTGCTAGTGCTCAGAACTGACAGGTATTTTTTAACACTGGCACGTATTTAGGACAACCCACCAAATGATGGTGTTGCATGTCTGTTTTCAAACAGAGCATGCCAGCAGAGTGTCTAACAATTCGTTTGTTTATCTTTATTGTTTGATTACTGAAAATCATGACAATTGGAAAAAAAAGACTTTTTACATACAGAAAAATTCAAAAGCAAATCATTAATACAAAAAGATTTGAAAAGGAAGCGGTGGTGTTTCTAAATTCATGGGGGTAACGTCCTTGGTATTAAATGTACGTAATTGTCCAACTTCATAGTTTGTCTAATGTAGAATGTGGGCTCACAAGGGCAATATCATCGTTCATGAGAACAAGAGAAACAGCCGAACACTGACATTCAAAAATAGAGTGAGGGGGATGTAAAACGATCAAAACAGGAGCAGGCCTTGGTTATTGTCTCTAAATGCTCGAGAGTTCATAGAAGGCTCAAGGGCCGTCACAGGTGCACATGTTAGGGTGGGGTTGATTGCAATCCTGCCATTCTGAGATTTGTCGCCGCTCTTGTGATGGATTTGGTTACCCGGATGTTGAGCATCGTGTTTTCTGGTTTCATAGCTGCTATGATGGCTTGTTGGCGCGATCGAGCTCTGTGTGTGTCCCATTCGCCCCTCAACAAAATCCTCCTGTCGTTAAGAAATGCGGGCATGACACAAACCATGTGCCCAATCGATTCCAAATGGTACCCACACCCCCTGCACTCGGTATTGTCACTTGAACTGCGCCATTCGGGTAAGTGTCTTAAAAAGGGCCATTCACCCGTCCTCAGTGCCATAAACCTTTTCTTCCATGAAAGTGCATAAGTGCTTGATAAAAAGGGTACCTCTGGCCTGGGCTTGATCTCCGAAATGACTGTCCAGGCATGTTTTCTTTTGGACAATTGTGCCGTATCCGAATGAGAGGATAAAAGTCGGACACTTCTTTTGATGCATAGTTTTAATGCCTGCAGGTGCGGATTAGTTCCCCAGAATGTTTCAACATCTAGCAGTTGCAAGGAGTGTTCTAGATGGCGTCGATGTTTTTGACCGATTTGGCTGGCTGATATTTCTTGCCACAGCATGGCCTCCACACTTCCTTCCCACGAGTTGCACAGTCTGTTACACAGCTTGATAAATGCACCTGCCCGACACCTCGATGATCTAATAGACCAAACTCAAGCCTTATGTAATGTATGTGGTCTTGTAAAGCGCACTGCTGCCCTGAGGCGTCGTGGCGCTGTAGACCGCTGGGGAACCCGTCCTGGCTATCCCTGTGAGATGGTCCCTACTGGGTATCTCCAAGGTGAAACCAGGCATCCCCGGCGAATGTGGGGGGACGTTGTAGAGATGAGGCAAGCTAATGGCCAGAGTTGCCGACTGTGATCCTTGGTTAGAGTAGGCACTGAGGCGAGAATTATCGAGTCCGCTGACCCTTGTCCACAACCATGCCGCGTCGGGAATTGAATCCTGATCCCGGGCCGTTCTCTGCTTCCGGGTCTGCCGCCTCTAACCAGTGAGCCGCACCACTCCACTAAACAGTGGAACATCTAAGCTGTTTATGAAGATTTTGGCAGGTGCCATACTCACTTGAAGGTTCTAGTTGTTATTTTATTCAGCATGTTAACATTGCTCCCCAGCATTATCTCTTGACCATACGTTAAATGATTTGTGATCTTAGCTTTCATAACTGTTAGATGCGGAGTTAGACTTTGTCCAAAGAGCTGTCTTGTGAGCTTTATTAGTCCTGCCTCAAGTGACAGGGCTTTTGCCCTAACCACTTCTTTCTGTTAAAAAAAAGTCCTCTTGGGGTCCATGTGTATCCCTAAGTATTTATACAATGTCACTGTTTCGATGCTTTTGCCATTAAAAAGCCACCCGCCACTCAGCTGCGTACGCTTCCCGAAAGTGATTTACATTGTTTTCGATAGATTTAACACCAGGGCATTACTTGTTGTATAGGGAAGCAGCTGGTCAGACCCTTGTGGGTCTAAGTAAAACAAGGTCGTCGGCGTGTAGCAAATTTCTAATGCAGGTCCACCTAGTTGAGGAGAATGGGAATTGACATTATCCATTAACTGAGATAAATCTGAGAGAAAGAGATTAAAAAGGAGGGAGCCAGCACACATCCTTGTTTAACGCCGCAGGAGGTCTGTATTTTTCTTGAGATGTGTGATCCCTCACCCACCTTTATACGGATCCATGTATTTGAATGGAGTTGGATTCTGGCCTTTAAAATGACGGGGGTATTCCCCATTTTTGCAGTTTATGCCATAGCAGGCCGCTAGGCACCCGATCAAAGGCCACTTTAAAATTGACGAAGCAGCAGTGTAGAGGCGTTTTTAAAACTGCTGCTTTCTCCATCAATACAGATAAGGTGAGGGGGAAGTGCTGCGATCGTATGTTTAAATCGTGGACAGCGGCCGTTCCATATGAAACGTGTTAGATCTGCCTGTGCCCGTCGAAGCCAGCCCATTGGGGGGCGCAGCGGGAGTGTCTGGAATACATACAGAAACTGTGGCAACAGGGTCATTTTGACGGCCGCTATGCGACCCAACCAGGAGAGTGAATGCCGCTTCCATTTCCTGAGTTAGTCGGTGAAATGGGAGCGGAGCCTGGTGTAGTTCGCCTCCGTGGTAGCTTGCAGGGTCGAGCCCAAGAGGACTCCTAGATACGGGATCGTGGAGTCGGACCATTTCAGGTCAAATTCTCCTTTTGCGTCGGTGAGCACTTCCGCAGATAGGGATATGTTTAAGGCCTCTGATTTCTCAATGTTGATTTTAAAACCTGATGCCGCTCCGAAGGTATGGAGCTCTATAAAAAGGGCCCTAAGGGATTGCATCGGTTCGGTCAGAGAAAGCAGGACGCCATCAGCATATAGGCTAATCTTGTGTATGTCCCGGCCGAATTTGATCCCTTTGATGAGGTCATGTTGCCTGATCCGCTGCACCAGCGGCTCCATATAAAGCACAAATAGGATCGGGGAGAGGGGGCACCCTTGTCTGGTGCCTCTGCCTATCGGGAATCTGTTGACTCGAACCGTAGCGTTAGGTTGGTGGTGGCAGTTGAATATGCGGTTACAGAGCGTCTCTCCTAGACCAAATCGCCGCAGCACTATTTCTAGATAGGGCCAATGTACCCTATCGGAGGCCTTTTCTGCATCAATCGTGAGCAGCATGCAGTCCGGCCATGCCCGGGACCCTGCCTCTATGAGATGAAGGAATCGTTTGGTGTTGTCACTGGTCTGGCGCTAAGGAATAAAGCCCGCCTGGTCAGGCTCCACCAGTTGCTGCATATATGGTGGCAGTCTATTTGCGAGAATGCCTGTGTAGAGCTTAAGGTCAATATTCAGGAGGGAAATCGGTCTATAAGAGCTACATCGGGTATGGTCACGGCCTGGTTTGGGTATGACTGATATCGCCGCCTCCAACAAGTCCTCCGGGATTGCCCCTGTTTGATCAAAGGTGTTGAAGAGGTCCCGCAGAATCGGGGCCACCTGATAGCAGAGTGTCTTATAGAAGGCCGCTGAGTAGCCATCAGGGCCAGGTGATTTCCCTAGTTTGAGCCGGGATATCGCTGATATCACCTCCTCCAGTCCGATAGGCCGGTCTAGGAGCTCCGCCTGTGCCTCGTTCAACGATGGGAGAGACACACTGTTCAGGTATCCCTGGCTCACTAACATATCGGGTGCATCTGCAGCGTAGAGGTCGGCATAGAAGTCATCGAATGTCGCGGCAATGGCCGCATCATCCGTGATCTGCTCACCCTGATCTGTCCTAATCGCGTGGATACCCTGCCTTTGGCGCTGCTCGCGTAGCTTGCTCGCCAGTAATTTCCCACATCTGTCCCCTCCGGTGTAGTATGCGTGCCGAAGACGTAGTGCGGCGTATTCTTCCACATCCTGGTCTAGGGCCGCCAGCAGTTTCCTCTCTACGCAGAGTTGGCGCCATGCTCGCGCTGCCCCTATACGTTGATGCATCTGCTCCAGCTCCTTAACCCGCTGGGCTATTTCAGCCCGTTTCTGAGCCCGTTCCTTATTGTTGGCCGAGGCTGTGGAGATAAATTCCCCCATGAGAACTGCTTAAAGCGCTGCCCATTGAGTGGCTTTGGTAGTGTCTTCATTAGCGTTATGAGCGAGAAATTGAGAGATGGCGGACTCTATCTGTTTAACGTTAGCAGGGCTCTGGAGCAGATTGTCCCGAAGGCGCCAGTGCCGTTGCGGGCCGGGCGTGCTCGGGAAGAGAAAGGATGCCAGCATCGGGGAATGGTCCGATAGTGAGGTCGGTAGGATGTCGACATCTTGTGCGCGGAGGACCAGCTGTGGGGAGCATAAAAAGTAATCAAGTCTCGCGTATGTCTTATGAGCCGCCGAGTAGTAAGTGCATGCCGTGGTTTGTGGGTGAAGGTGTCTCCATAAATCTGTCAAACCCAGGTCAGCCAGGTGCGTGCGAGTCGCCTCAGAGAGTGCCCCTACTTGCCCATATCGCTGGTTAGAGTGGTCAGCTGTGTTGTGGAACACTATGTTGAGGTCTCCGCCTAGGAGCACGTGTGGGTGCCGGTTGGCGGTGGCTGATTCTAATGCTGCGTGAAGGAATTTCTCCTGGCCCTCATTAGGTGCGTATATAGAACCTATTAGGAATGCGTGTCCCCCCATCATAAAGCGCTGTACTAGCAGCCTGCCCTTGAGCTCTGCTTATTTCTGTAGGGCCTGACTGGGAAAGGATCTGGACACCAATATTGCTACTCCTGCCACTTTCTTAGCTGCTGAGGAGAAAAACTGCACGGGGAAGGCTCGAGATTTAAGGCGGTGATGGTCTTTTGGCAGCAGATGTGTCTCCTGTAGAAGGCATATATCAGCTGCAATATTTTCCAGGAGGGAGAGTATCGCTCAGCGCTTAATAGGGTTATTGAGCCCTCTTACATTGAGGGAAAGAATAGCCAGTGGGCGGGACATTCTAATTGGGTAGAGTTGCTTGTGCCAAGTAGCGCGTCCCGCAGAACAGGACTTGGAACTTCAAAATAAAATGGCCTTGGACAAGGAGGGCCCGCCCCACCCCCTACCCCACAACACCCCCACGCCACAACACCCCTGGATCCCTCCCTAACCCCAACTTCCCAGCGCTGCTTCACCCAATAGCTAGAAAGAACCCCCCCAACCTCTCCCCAACCGCCCGCTCCGCCCTCTCCCCCCCCAACCTCAACTTGCGAGTCCCAAATTAGAGTCATAGTCCCAGGCCTATCCAGAGTCAAACAGGCCTGTAGAGTCAGTAAATGAAGGTTCAACGTAGAGGTGCGCGGCAACATTAGCTCCCATGGCTCCCCGGTCCCCCCCCTTCTGCGAATTTGATGCATTAAATCAACCCCCAAACCTCATTCCGTCAGTCCGGGCTTGTCGTGTCTTTGACCACCTCCTGGATAGCAGCAGCCTGCTCCTGGGCTACCGTTTCAGGGTCTGGTTTGAGGCCTTTCTTAGGGTGGCGTCGTCTCCTTACTTGCTGCCATCCATCAGCTTGTGATGAGGAGGGACCCCCGCTCTGCCGCCTCTGCGACAGCCTTCCAGGCGGCTCCTCCTCTTCAGTGTCGAGGCCCAGCAGGGTGCAGGTGTCACGAAAGGATCTCATCTGGTGCAGGGCACCCTGCCACTTGAAGATTATTTGAAAAGGATGGCCCCATGAATATGGTATCCCTTTCTCTTGGAGAAAGGTCGTGACAGTAATGAAGGATTTCCGCTTCTGTAGTGTGATGGCCGAGAGGTCCTGAAATAAGGCCACCGAGTGGCCTAGGAAGGTGAGATGTTGCTTCTGGCGCGCCTCCCTCAGGATACGTTCTTTCAGCGGGAAATCGGGGAGGAAGGCCAGAACGTCTGGTGGAGGGTCAGGGGCCCGTCTGCTCAGACCCATCCTGTGTGCCCGGTCAATGCTGACCTCGAAGTCGGCTGGTTCCCCAAGGATCTCCCTGAAGAGCTCTTGTAGGTAGCATGTCACGCTGTTCCCCTCGGCTTTTAATGGAATTACCCGCACACGGAAGTTGTTCCTCCGGGAACGGTTTTCAAGGTCCTCCGCGTGCGCCTGAAGGTCTACCTGTTGTTCTCAGAGCTGGAGCACCTCTTGCCGCAAACATTCAACTTCTTCGCTGCGAGCTTGGTCTGTGGTCTCCACCGCCTCCACCCGTTCACCCAGGCTGTCCACGTCTCTGCGCAATTCTTGTTGTTCCCCGGCCAGATCCTGTTTCAAGGCTGTAAAGTCGTCCCGCAGGGTAATGAATAGGGTTTCCAGGAACGCCTTCGTGATTGGGGTGCTCCCGTCATCCTGAGGTGCAGTGGTGGCCTTATTTTCTTTTCGTGGCGTTCTTGGCTAGCATGTCCGGTATTGTGCGGCCTGCCCTGCGGCTTGCGTTTGCCATAACCCCAGTCACCGGGGTGGATCAGGAGGGCTCCACAGGCAGAGCGTTTCCCAGAGTCTCAGTGAGTGAAGCTGGGTGCAAGTGGGTGTAGAGGCGACGCCCTGGGGGGACTACGTCAGCCAGCCCAAGATGGTGCTGTGCAGCGGGGTAGGGGCCGAGGTATCTTCCACTCACCGCCCAGTCCGGTGTTTCTTGGGGTGCTACCTGCGGCTGTAGGCGATGGGGGCAGGTGGGGTTGTTCTATCGGGTGCTTGCGTGTCTCCCTCTCCTATGGTGCAGGCCTCTTCGGGTGTCTGGGTCTAGTCTTTTATTCCCCGCGCAGCCGGGCCAGGCCCGGCAGGGTCAGCTCAGTGACGCAGGGGCACCCGGCAAGGCGTGGCTCACCTCAGCGATTACGGGACACCGGCAAGGTGTAGCTCGTTTAGGCGCCCTGAGTCTATTCCCTGTGGTTGCCGCCACGTAGGTCCGAGACCGGAGGCTCCGGAGTCCGGTCAGCCGCTCTCAGTGCGCCACTCTGGGCCGCTTAGGGTCAAGCTCCCAAGGCCGTGCCTCCTGTGTTATTGGGAGTGCGCCAAGGCGCCGCTGCACTGGCCTGAGCTGGGGGGCTTCGGATGTGTGGGCCCGACTTCACCAGGCCCGAGTCTGACAGCACATCGTGGCGTCGCTGGGCCGGGAGTTGCTGCCAGTTGTAGGCGCCTGTGGTGCGGTGCCGATTCTCAGGTGCTGGCCCGTCCGTGTACTCGGGCACAGCCGGAGGCTGCCCGGCTAGCTGTGTTCTCCTGCCTCCCGACTAGGGCCGGCGCCGGGGTCTCAATTGGCGCCTATCCGCCGGGAGGGCCGGTAGCGGGTGTGTGAGATTCGGCCCTCCGGGTCCGGTCCCCTCGTCTGTGTCTGTGCGCGGGTCTGTGAGTCAGGGCAATCCGTGGACTGCGTCTGCCCCGGAATGCTGCATGAGGGCTCTGGTTCGGCCCGCTCCCAGGATCGTGTCCCGCAGATGTCCAGGCTAGGCCCAACGCCAGGGCCTCAGGTAGTGGAGGCCAGCCGGGGCCGTAGGCGGTGTCTGGATCCGTCGGACCTGTCGATCACCCAGGTTCGGCCTCCCGCTGCGCCAGCGGTCTAGCTGCCCCTTAAGGTCCCTGGCAAGGCAGAATCCCACTCCAGTGGTACGTCTTCAGGCCGCGGGCTCCGCTGGGCAGTTCGGCGCGGCCATTGCGCCGGTCCCGCAGATCTCGGCTTCCACGGTGTGAAGGCACCCGCCCCCGCTGCAGAAGTCGGCTAAGAGTGCATCGCTTCGTGGCACAGCCCCGCCGTAGCAGCGTGGAGGAATTTCAGAGGAGTTTTCCAGCTATTACTCGGGATTTTCGGGGTTAGGGCCGGGGAGCCACCCGAAAGACGTCCGCTCAAGCCACCATCTCCCAGGTAGCAATTTAGAGGGGATTATGTACAGGACAGCGCCAATCGGGTCCCTGCCAGACTAATCACAGAGCATAAACAGTAAATGCAAAAACACCAGTCATAAATGTATAAGAGCCAGTAGCTATTGGTGAAATAGTGAACTCAGCATTGTCACAATACGCATAAGACATACCCACATTAGCTCAGGCATAACCTAACACATCTTAGCATCTCATTAGGCCTAAAAACATTATGTATTCTCAGATTCGGATGGGGCATAAACCATGAGCATAATTCACATCCTGCATTAGGCATAGTCATATGCATTAGGCATCACCATGGGCAGAAATGCATTAACCATAAATCATATTAGCAGTAGACATAACCCCAAAACATCATGGCATCATCACATTAGGCATTTCCTTAGGCATAAATGCATTACACACAAAATCAACAGTGTAAATCTAGTGAACTCCACATTGCAGATCCGCCTTTGGCGCCACTGCGCCTGGGGAGCCCCACTCTGGGACTCTCAAGGAAAGGTTTGCCCAGCATGGCAACTGCCCACTCCTGCGGCGCAGCAGTATAAGGTAAATCAGCACTGGGCAAGGTGGAGCCCCCTTTTTTGGACTCTGAAGTAAAATGGCAGTCCCAACGTAACTCAGAAGTCAGAAATGCCCACGACGCAGCTGCCCGCTTCTACGGTGAGCTGTTGAAAAGTAACTCAGCACTGGCCAGTTGGAGACCCCCCCACCCCCGGGGCTGGAATGTTCAAAAATGCCCAAACAGTTGCAGCGGCCCACAACTGCGGCACCGCTGTGCAGTCGCAAAAACACCGGCACCACAATACTGGGAAGGCAGCCCCCGCCTCCCAGCAGCCAGAGCCCAGCCCCACTCACCACTCCTTGGGGGGTGGGCAGGTAAGGTCACAGTCTAACTCGCTCTCCGCTGGTGCTTCAGGATTCAGGCAGTCAGCATGCAGGGCTCTCTCTTATCACGGGAGCCCCACCGACGAACAGGCACAAGCTCACCTGACCCTACCGCTGCACTGCTCCTCTCACTGGTGGCTGGCAAACTCGGCACACGCACGGGGCTCCCCTCTGCTCATGGGGAGCCCCCACCTCTGAGCAAAGTCTCCGGCGTCCTTTTGGCGATGTGCCAGTGCAGGGTAGGCTTCCGCCTGGCTTCTTTGCAGTCACGGGGCTCCCTAAGCACCACAGGAGCCCCTTTCCTTACTTCTGGCCAGCTTTGGGCGAGACCCCGTCCCATTCCGGGTCACCATGGGCAGCGCAGCGGCTCTCCACTGATCCTAGGCATTCTCGACAGCAATGCGGGGTGGGCACCTGCCGCTAAGGAGCCAAATGCAGGGTGGGCACCCGTTTAGTTTAAATAAACAGAAGTGCAGGGTGGGCATCCGCAAAAGGTCTACAAATGCTGCAGAATGCAGGGTAGGCTCCCACGATTAGGCAAGCATGCAGGGGGAATCCTGCACGCCGGGATTCCCTCACCAGACATCGGCTGCAGGATCTACGAGCCTCCTCTTGTGGGGAATGGAAATATAGCGCTCACAAAGAACTAGGGTCCTCACAAGTCCAGAGTCTCTAGGAATAAAGTTGTAGTGCTCACGAGGCGCTAAGGGCCAGGAGAACAGTCAATGCTGGGCAAGATCAGCAGGCAGTGGGGCAGCTCACCGAGAAGGCAGTAGCAGTCCCTTTGAACAGGTAAACTTGATCAAGGTGGCAATCCTCCTGGCGCAACAGTCGACACTCCAGCCAAAGTCTCTTCCTAGTCCAGTAGAAATGCAGTGGGGCAAAAGTTGGGCTCCGGGGCCAGCACACGAGGTCCTGTGGCGGTTCCTCCTGGCATAGTGTCCACCCCAAGTCAGCACAAACACATGGTGTCACAGCCCTTGTATTTATACATCTTTCTGCCCTGCGTCTATAAGGGGGCAGAAGCTTCTGGAAGGGTCCTGGAAGTGGCACTTGGAGGAGTGTTAGTAGGGGGCAGAGCTAGCATTGGACAGGGCAGGCACAGACCTATTCAGGGACAGGGCATTTCTCCTCCCACTACTCCAATTGCAGATCTCCCATTCAGCCTGACCCTGACTCCCCCTGCTCTGCCTGGAGCCACTCACTCCTCACCAGCCCCGGTCACTTGTAACAAACAGACATGCAGGCACACAGAAAGGCCAACTTCTAAAAGTGGCATTCCTAAAATAGTAAAAATAAATCTGTGCACACCATTGCACAGCATTTACCATTACCATTCCACACATACCAAACATGCCATACTTATTTTGTTTTATTTTGGCATTATCCCATAAGGAGGGACCCAATGTTAGCCTATGGAGGGCAGAGAGCACACGCACTCTGCACTGCTAACCAGTGCTAAAGTGCTCACATGCCTAAAAGTACCAACACCGTGTTAGAAAAAAAAGGCTAGGAGGAAGGCAAAAAGTTTAGGGATGACCCTGCAAAAAGGGCCAAGTCCAACAGGCATGCAGATTTTAATACAAAAAGCACCAAACTCCACATGGGGTTGCTAATTACTGCATCTGATACATTCTGAACACCTCAATGTTTTATCCGGTTCAATAATTATGGTATCAGACAGAGTCTACTCATAAACAGGCTCCTAGTCTGTCTGTGTTGATTACATTTCAAGTCCTATCTAGGCTTTCTTTGACCTCAAATAGGAGTGCTTCCCTGGCACATCCCTTGCTACTCTTGGGGCTGAGTGATTAGCAGTGGCCAGGTGAACTAAGATATGTGTGCTAACTTCTGAAACACTCGTAAACACTAACCCCGCAAATTTGTCATGTAAAATGTGCAGGCCAAACTTGATGGGGGAAAATGACCCAGAAAATACTGGGACATGCAGACTTGGGAAGTAAGCAACAAAATCTACACTTTGGGCCTCATTTATGAGGCCCCTGGTGCCGCCGGAACGTCACTTTTTGTGACGTTCCATGGTGCGGGAGCCTCCTCCATATTTACCAGGCAGCACTAAGCCACTTTTTTAGGCTTAATGCTGCCTCGTAAATATGGTTCCCATTAACCAAGTTTTCTTCGTTAAAGTGGTGTGCAATGGGTGTTGCTGGGGGTGTTCTCAGCAACATCCATGGCTTTTTGACACTGCCTCAGAAGTCGTAATCTGAGCCCGCGGCAAAAACTTACCAGAGGGAAGCGTAAGGTAGGCACAACGAGGAGAAATATTTGTATTGCTCCTAATTTTTCTGTTTTCTATGTGTGCAGCACACATAGAAAGAGGGAAACGCCTTCTGTGATTGTTTTTATGCCGGAAGGCTTCCCTTCCTGCATGAAAATATTCATCCCCGCAATGCAGGCATCCTTGCACCATGGCGCAAGGGTGCCTGCGTTGGCGCACGGCAGCCCATTGTGCGCCGGCGCAGAGGAAATGGACAGGAATGCGCAGTATATGATAGTTATGGCGCATTCCTACCCTTTTCTTCTGCTGTAGGGCAGCGCAGCAGGAAGGCCTGCGGCACCAGCAGTGGATGTTGTAAGTAAAAATAGTGGAGCGGTGGGGCCGGCTGGGGGGATTTCGAGAGACGACCCCAAGGTAAAAATTTACTATTTATTACATTTTCTCTTGTGGTTGTCTCTCGAAATCCCCCCCCCCCAAGCAGGCCCCACCGCCTCACCACTCTGAACCAGCAGAGGCCGCGGCTGTGCGTCACAGCCTTACAGCAAAACCTCATAAATGAGGCCCTTTATATCCTATATGTCCTTTCATGAGTTTTGAGTTATTACCCCACAGTATCGCTAATTATCTTATGTGATAACAGGCCCATGGTTGCAACAGTCAACATTATGCAGTTTCTTCTCCTTACCCACCCCCTAGTTAGTCAAGAGGAAAACAATGCAGAGGAGAGGCTAAGGACAGGATAAGGGATCAAACCCATTGAATCACTGAGAGTCAAATGGTTTGTGATGTTTCTTCGGCTGTCCCTTGAATTTTGATGAATTAACTTCCATTCATGTTGAAAGTTTACAACCCAGCAAACGTTCCATCTCCTCCAGATGTGAAGCCTCCTCTCTGTAGCTCTTTTCGCAACAAGGACGTTTGCCGCTCCCTGCATGTGAAAGAATAGTGCCACCACTCCTGCACTGCTATATATGCTGTGTATTAGAGCCTCCCACCTTACAGATGCTGGCATGGCTGGCCCTGAATCTGATTGACCAGGACAGCACCCTGGGCGGAAAGAATATTTGGGGCCTGATTCTGATGTGGGTTGGAAAACTTCCCGATCTAATCGGTTTGGAAATGGTTTCCGGCCCACTCGTATCGGGAGAGTCGGACCGACGGAGTACGATGCATCTGGATGCTTCTAGATACGATTTGGTTGGACTTCCATTGACTTCAATGGGAGTATATGTTCCTAACCGCATCATAATTGGGCCCTGGGTCGGGAAGACACGTTCCCGATCCCATTTGGAAGGAGCAAATGCCATTAGGAGGCCTTCCTAACCGCATCAGACTCAGGCCCTAGGTGGGAATGCTTTCCTAACCGCATCAGAATCAGGCCCCTGGTGTTTGTTGTTGGATGGGGGAGAGGGGGACAGGGGGAGTTACTGCGGTGTCACGGCAGGAGATCTAAGGAAGATGGGAGGAGGGCAAGAGGGCGCTAAAAATTATGCTGAGGTACATTAAGGGCTGATTATAAAGTCTTTAACGGGCCCCGATTGAGACTAAGTGGGATGGCCAAGTTGCTGGTTTGCATGACAATAAGCCAGGCAGCTCCCTGATGCGCCCCTCAGAATATTGGCGTCCCGGGCCTGGGCCCAGCTGGCCCATGCCCAAGACTGGCCCTGGGTGGTAGCTGATAAATGAGGTTGCTCATGGGATGCAGTGCATGACTCCCCTGAGATGCCTGAGCTCTGTGACGTGGATACTCCGCGCATTGCTTCCGTGCAGCTGCAGTGTCAGTTTTGCTTTCAGTCAGCAGTCCAATTAGCGCTTCTTGTTGCTTTAGAGGAGGCTCTGAACACCTTCCTGGTCAGCACAGATTGCTTTCTCCGTGCAGCAGAGTGAACAGGCCGCCTTTCTGCTGTTTTAATTTGTCAAAAATCGAATGGAAAAACACGCTGCTTTCCCGGTATGAATGGGTTAATTAGGGTCCACACGTGCACAGAATTTTGTTCACAAAGACATGTAGCTTCTGTTGGAAATGGTTTTATTTCTAGTAGTGTTTTCGTAGACCACTGAATTGTTTTCCATGTTCAAGAATCAGTAACCTATTAAGTTCAGGGTGTTTCTTTCCATTTTGACTTGTAGCAGTGGCGGCTGCCACAGAACGGAAGTGGGTAGGCGGGATAGGGGAATAATATATATATATATATGTGTATGTATATATATATTCACTGAAAAAACCATAGGTTATAGACCATATATAGTTAGGAATTAGCATTTACAAAACCTTGAAAATTCACTGAAAAAACCATAGGTTATAGACCATATATAGTTAGGAATTCGCATTTACAAAACCTTATTTTACTCACACAAAACCATTGAAATTCCATATATAGTTAGTTGCACTAACTATATATCGCGCACCCGCAATCCACTGCTGATGATGTCACATATTACATCATTCATGACATGGTCAGTGACATCACTGATGACATCACTGATGACATCTCAAATGACATCACTGATGACATCTCAAATGACATCACTGATGACATCACTAATGACATCTCATTTGACATTACAGATCACATCACTGATGATATCATTCATGTGATAATACGATGAACCTCTTCAGACTCTAATATAACCTTAGATACAATCAGTGTAAACAGACACTCACAGACTGTCACTCATCCATGGAGTTACTCACACACCTAGTCAGTCATGCAAAGAATCAATCACACCTCCATTTCCTCAACTATACAGTTATACAAACTTTACTTATTCAAACATATACTAACACATATTTACTCTCTTATACAATCCCTGATACAAGTTCACAATGATCCATACAGCCACTCACACATTCACTGGCTCTTATGCACAGTTATTTATATATGTCAACTCTCACATGTACTGTGTTTTACATATGTACTTACTTTGACATGTAGCACTGAGATATCCATTCACTCACCAATACACTCATGCACACAGTCAACCGCCCATACAGCTGTTTCCACATGCACTTTTGAAACCATACATCTAGTGAATCAACTGCTCACACATCTATGCACAGAGTCATACACCTCCCAGCCACCCACACACACACTCAGTCTCCCATACAAATACTTGGGCAACCAATCAATAACCCATATAGTTACTCATATAGCTACTTATCAACACATGCAACAGTTTACAGAACAACAGACATAATGATGCACAAATTAAGACAGTTTAGTCACTAACCCATGCACTCAGTGAGACACATTTAATCACTGACTCATACAGTCAGTCATGCACCTACTAAATCCTTCATCCAGACACTTATACATCCACTCATTCTTCAATATGTAAGACATATTTTAACTTTACAGAAACATACAGTCACTGGATGTTGTCATCAGTGATGTCATCAGTGATGTCATTTGAGATGTCATCAGTGATGTCATCAGTGATGTCACTGACCATGTCATGAATGATGTAATATGTGACATCATCAGCAGTGGATTGCGGGTGCGCGATATATAGTTAGTGCAACTAACTATATATGGAATTTCAATGGTTTTGTGTGAGTAAAATAAGGTTTTGTAAATGCGAATTCCTAACTATATATGGTCTATAACCTATGGTTTTTTCAGTGAATTTTCAAGGTTTTGTAAATGCTAATTCCTAACTATATATGGTCTATAACCTATGGTTTTTTCAGTGAATTTTCAAGGTTTTGTAAATGCTAATTCCTAACTATATATGGTCTATAGCCTATGGTTTTTTCAGTGAATATATATATATACATACATATATAAACATATATCATCTGTATATCTATATAAATACAAACATAAATGCATGCATACATATACTTATATGCATACAGATGCATGTTATTTACATGAAAGTTGAAAAAACACTAATAAAAGCAAAGCTAAAAAGCCACCTCATTACAAACAGAATGGCTTTAACTTAAACGAGGGCGAGATCTATTGCATTTTCAATGCTTGTTTACTTTGGTTCCATCAAGAAGGCATTCAGATGTGTCACACATTTGCCATAAATTCTGAATGTTAGCACTCTAGTTGCACATTAGATCACTGTAGTAAAGCTACTGCTCACCAGGGACGTCTGCTGCTGGTATTCAAAGTGCATGTTTCAGTCTGCATGTCAGAATTTTTTTAATGAAATAGAAGAGGATTTGAGAAGTCACTCAAAATGATCCCTAATTTTTCTTTCTGAAGCACTAATCATACTTTCTATGGCAAAATTAACCCCCTCATGTTGTTCCTTTTTAAATTGAGTGTTTTCAGACTTACCATTTCATTCCAATCAAGATGGCTTCTGGTGTGCCATACTTTTGTCATAAGTAAGACTGTTAGCGCTCTAGTTGTTCTTTAGAACACTCTGGGACATTCTGTCATTGGGCTATACTTGGGGTACATCTGGGTGATATTTGGGCTACATTTAGGCTCTTTTGTCTCTGGTGGCCATCTTGGGAGACTGTATGTCAGAATTTTTTAATGAAATTGAAGAGGGTTTGAGAAGTCACTCAAAATGTGCCCTAATTTTTCTTTCTGCTGCACTAATCATAATTCATATGGCAAAATATACCCCCTCATTTTGTTCCTTTTTAAATTAAATGTTTTAAGAGTTACCACTTTATTCCAATCAAGATGGCTTCAGGTGTGCCATACCTTTGTAATAAGTAGGACTGTTAGCGCTCTAGTTCTTCTTTAGAACACTCTGGGACATTCTGTCATTGGGCTATACTTGGGCTACATCTGGGTGATATTTGGGCTACATTTGGGCTCTTTTGTCTCTGGTGGCCATTTTGGGAGACTGCATGTCAGAATTTTTTAATGAAATAGAAGAGGATTTGAAAAGTCACTCAAAATGTGCCCTAATTTTTCATTCTGCAGCACTAATCATACTTTCTATGGCAAAATATACCCCCTCATGTTGTTTCTTTTTAAATTAAATGTTTTAAGAGTTACCACTTTATTCCAATCAAGATGGCTTCAGGTGTGCCATACCTTTGTAATAAGTAGGACTGTTAGCGCTCTAGTTGTTCTTTAGAACACTCTGGGACATTCTGTCATTGGGCTATACTTGGGCTACATCTGGGTGATATTTGGGCTACATTTGGGCTCTTTTGTCTCTGGTGGCCATTTTGGGAGACTGCATGTCAGAATGTTTTAATGAAATAGAAAAGGATTTGAGAAGTCACTCAAAATGTGCCCTAATTTTTCATTCTGCAGCACTAATCATACTTTCTATGGCAAAATATACCCCCTCATGTTGTTTCTTTTTTAAATTAAATGTTTTAAGAGTTACCACTTTATTCCAATCAAGATGGCTTCAGGTGTGCCATACCTTTGTAATAAGTAGGACTGTTAGCGCTCTAGTTGTTCTTTAGAACACTCTAGGAGGCTGCAGTAGAACACAAAGGAATCAACTGACAGTCTCTGTCCTTGTTGGATGTACATGTTTTACTGAGAATGTCAGACTTCATTTTCACATGACTGAGAAAGATAATGTGAATTTACAGAAAATATGCTTTCAGTTTAGCTTATAGATCCCCTTCCAAACCACTGTGGGAAAATCATGAGATATTAGTTTTCTTTCAAACAATATTCATGATATCACAGCAGAAGGTTTTTTCACATGGTAAAATCACCTTAGACCCCACCACAATTCCTAAAACGAGTATGGTACCATCAACAAATGATTTATAATGTAACTAAAGTCCTAAAACCCTCTAGTAACTACAATGCTTTTTAATGAGGTGCTATCATGTATATTGGTCCCAAGATGGCTGCCAACACTTCTTGGATGAAGTGCTGACAGCCAATCAGATCAGATGTATGGTTAGGCTCCGCCCAGATATATATCTTTTTTTGAACCTAAATTACTCAAAATCCACTGGAGCACATATATTGAGACCTAGCAAAGGCACATCGGGCTAACAGTCCCTACAATTTTGCCAAGTTTCGTGCAAATCCATTCAGCCGTTCGAGCTAAAAGTGAGGCCAACCGCCCTATGGAAATTAACATGGGAAAAACGCGTTTTGGGACCCCCCTTTTTTCTCGGCCCCCCTTGATGAAACCCCCCCAAATTGTCAGGGGCTGCTCAGAAACAAAATGTTCCATTTTCCTGAAAATTTCAGCCAATTCCGTCCACAAACGCCAAAGTTATTAGACATAGAATTTTCAAAAATCCCATAGAGAAAAAATCCTAACTATATATACCTACTGGCGACTGCCAGTAGGTAATATATATATATATATATATATATATATATATATATATATATATATATATATATATATATATATATATATAAAGAAAACGCCATTCTTTTCTGCAAGTTGACCAAGAATAACGAGAGTGAGCCCAGATTTTGTGCTAATTTTTTCGGTGATTTATTTAGTAATCACACCAGCCATCCGCCATAACGCGTTTCACCTCCCAAACGAGGCTTGATCACATGACGTTAATTGAAACAGACAAGGGTCTTAAATACACCAAAACATGGGAGCGGCTTTGCGCTTAAAGTGATATGTGCATAAACAAACTTTCCTAATGCCGCCAGATAAGTACCAAAAACGGCAATAGTACAAAATTGAGGGCCAGTGCCCAACGTCTTCAAATTCAATTCATTGCTGTTAAACGGCATAAGACATATCTATCAGTATTTTGGTAATACTAGATTCATTCATAGAAGCACTTCATATCCAAACAAGTTCATTGAAAAATAAATTAACCAATATTATCAAAAATATATAT
Source organism: Lissotriton vulgaris (assembly GCF_964263255.1). Lineage (NCBI taxonomy): Eukaryota > Metazoa > Chordata > Amphibia > Caudata > Salamandridae > Lissotriton > Lissotriton vulgaris. Next base: position 49,924,368 of record NC_141694.1, on the reverse strand, counting down.
ATATACATATGGAAATATTACACTGTGTATATATACAATATATTTACACGATGGTGTTCTCTAAGAAATATCACAAAATATATATGATTTTTTCTCTCAATTCATCTATATACACCAACTCAATATTTACATATTTACACATGAGACAGATTCCTCATTTGATATAGAATCTCTAAATACATGTGCATTTATGTGTTGATCTAAAAATATAAATTCACAAATTGTTACAATTAATGCTGGATAGGAGTCGCTTCATCAATCAAGAACTTAATGCCGTTGCATTTTGAAAAGATATCCAGAAGCACCGCACTTCTAAGTGATGTGTAAGACCCTTGCAGGCAGCTGTGAACTCAAACATATATAAACCCTATATAAAGTGCTCGTGTTGCCTAATAATTCAAACAAAGTGTAAAAAGAATTAAAAATAAATGTTTCACAGAACAAGACGGAGGAATTAATAGGATGCCCAAAGAGGGATTACCACTTAAATGTGAATGGTAATTGGATGTACTGAGATACCAATCATAGAGTTACATTAGAATAAGTGGAGAAAAACCTGCTGCAACTGGGAATGATTAAGGAGGTCCTATGGATTAGGAGTATAGGATCAGGTCAAGGGTACCCCTAACTTTGTTGGTAGGGCACATATGGAGATGGAATCTCAAAGGTGGAGGATGGGCATTTATAAATCCTTGAGACAGGTGTAAAGGTCCTCTCGATCGTTCAGTCCAGTTGGACTCTTAGTGTTCATTTCAAGAATGTATCTTGTCTCAAGGAGACGCAATCTGCCCTCTCTGTCACCCCCCCCCCGTTTGAGTGGCATAACCATGTCTACTAGATAGTATTGCAGATCACTGGGGTCACTGTTATGCATAGCCTCAAAATGGCGTGCCACCGGGTATGCCTGATCCTTGCTGACTATAGCTCTGATATGCTGGAGAATCCGTTTATGTGCTGCCGGTCGAGTGCTGCCCACATAACGCAAGCCACACGGGCATTGCAGCACATAAACGACGAACTCCATCTTGCATGTCAGTCTTTTCGTAATTGGAATCAGATTCTCTCTAAAGGGACTGGTGTAATGGGTTTTATTTACTCCAAATTTGCACGCTTTACAGAAAGCGCATTTCCTAAAACCCGTGCTCAATGCTTCCCATGTTCCTGAGATTACGGGTTCTAGAGTGCTGCTAGTAAGTGCATTCTCCATTGAGGGGGATTTGCGGAAGGTGATCTCCGGTCTAGGTGAGACATCGCTTCCAATTATGGGATCTCCCCTTATCAGATTCCAATTTTTTAAGAAAATCTTTTTAATTGCGGAATGCTGTTGGCAATATGGAACTATAACCCTCGAATTAACGTGCATGTTATCCAAATTATCAATAGGGTCTTTGCTCCTAGGTGTTAATGCCTCCTCTCTGGTGATGGAATTGGTTTTTCTTATGGCTATCTCAAGAGTTCTATCATTGTAGCCCCTTTCCAGAAACCGTTTCCTACACTCATGTTGTGCTGCTTGGAAGTCAGATTCCGTACTACAAATCCTTCTCATTCTTAGCATCTCCCCATAGGGGATGCTATTGATTAGGTGACGGGGATGCTGACTGGTGGCGTGGAGCACTGTATTGCCAGCTGTGTCCTTTCTGTGTAACCTGGTTTGTACTTGGTGATTTTCAATATAGACTTGGACATCTAGAAAATTTACAGTGGTTTCATCTACATGAGGAGTAAAATGCAGATTATACGAGTTAACATTCAATTGTTCTACAAATTGCTCAGCATCTGATTTACCACCTTTCCAAACAACAAAGAGGTCGTCGATGTAACGTAAGTATAATGGCACATGTGAGTTCATGATGTCACCGTATGTGCCCATCAAGACCCGCTCCTCCCAAAGCCCCATATGGAGGCACGCAAAGCTTGGGGAGAAGCAGGCCCCCATTGCGACCCCTCTCAGCTGTTGGTACGCCTGCCCATTGAACAGGAAATAATTATGTTCTAAACAGAGTTTTAGCATGTCTAAAAGCATACGATTGTGATTAGAACAAAGATCCGATCGTTTAGACAGGTAGTATTCTGCTGCCTTAATTCCATCCCGATGTCTAATGGAGGTGTATAAGGCAGTGACATCCAAAGTCATTAAAATATAGTCGTCTTCCCACACCAGGTTATTGAGCTTGCAAATGAAGTCAGTGGTATCTTTAACATAAGATGGTAATGTTAGTACCCATTCCTTTAGAAAGAAGTCTATGTATTTGGAAATGTTCTCAGTTGCGCTGTTTATTGCCGAAAGTATTGGTCTACCTGGTGGTGACGATAGATTCTTGTGAACTTTAGGCAACAAATAAAGAGTGGGTATAACCGGACAATCCTTTTTGAGGAATTTAAATTCATCATTCGAAATTAATCCTGCACTTTTCCAGGCTACAAGTTTGGCATTTAAGTCAGACCAGGCAGCTTTAATAACAATGAGGTTACTCTTTCTGTAGCAGTCCAGGTCACTGAGCTGTGCTTCTGCTTCTTTTATATAATCGTCCCGATGCCACAAGACGATGTTTCCCCCTTTGTCCGCCTGTTTTACAATGATGTTCTTATCAGCCTTTAATTTCTTAACGAGGCTATTGTAGCGTTGGTTCTGTCTACTCAAAATAACGTGTTTTTTGTTTGTAGCTGTGTATAGTTGTTTCAAGTCCTTGATGATAAAGTCTTGGTAAAGGTCAATGTTGTCATGGGTCATAATTGGGAAAAAGGTTGATTTCTTCTTGAAAGGCGTAGATATTTGAATTTCAATTCCTTCCCTTTCGGTTTGCTGGGATTGTGTATTTAAAAGCCCCTCTTGCTGCAAATTCCATATCTCATTGAATGATGAGTCCGCTTCAACTGAGAGAAGTGTGGGGCTGGCTGCCACCGGAGTGTTACGTTGTTTGTATGGGTGTGTGCGATGGTATTTGCTCAGTTTAAGCTTTCTAATGAAGCGGAAAGTGTCCATTCTGATATTTGCATAGTTCATGTTACTGGGGGGGCAATAGGACAGACCCAAGCTTAAAATGTGTTTCTCTTTATCACTCAGAGTGATGTCTGTCAAGTTTACGATTGTTGTGCTGACGTTGAGGGTTGAGTTTGAAACCTGTTCCAATTTCCCCCTTTTTCCCCGATTGCCCCTCTTTCCTCCCGCCGAATTTGACCATGTCATGAGTGATGTAATATGTGATGTCATCAGCAGTGCATTGCACGCGCAAGTTATAGCAAGTTATAGTGAGTCCGACTAACTATAACGTGGGAATTTCAATGGTTTTATGTCAGTAAAATTTCCAGCTAACTATAACTGGTGTGAAACCTCTGGTTTTTTCAGTGAATTTAATAGGTTTTTTAAATGCTAATTCCTAACTATAACTGGTGTGAAACCTCTGTTTTTTTCAGTGAATTTCAAAGGTTTTTTAAATGCTAATTCCTAACTATAACTGGTGTGAAACCTCTGGTTTTTTCAGTGAATTTCATAGTTTTTTTTAATGCTAATTTCGAACTATAACTGGTGTGAAACCTTTGGTTTTTTCTGTGAATTTCATATGTTTTTTTAATGCTAATTTCTAACTATAACTGGTGTGAAACCTCTGTTTTTTTTTCAGTGAATTTCATAGGTTTTTTTAATGCTAATTTTTAACTTTTTATAGGGCTTCATACCTATGTACTTTTTAGTAAATTTCTAAGCTTATTTTTTCAAAAATGCCTATAGCTGAGAAAGGTATGTTTTTATAAAAATGAACACTATAATGTATATTATAATATTAGTTTTTGTTTTAAAATAGTATTTTTTTTTTATATTTTCGTCTCTGGAGCGCTCCCGGTGCGCGTACCGGGCGCTTCCCCCGCGAAAAATTAAAGATTTTTTTTTTTTTTACGTTTATGAGCCTCCTAAGCCCCCCTCAGAAAACCTAGAGGGTCAAGAAGTCTCTACTGTGCCCCCTTCTAGCCATACCAAACATTGTTTGCCCTCCATCTTGTGTCTCGATTGTACCGAAACACAAAATGGAGGACTTCCGTTACGCTGCCGGTGCGCGTACCGGAGCGCGCACATGAAAGCGCTCCATAAAAAAAGGTGGGAAAGTAATTTTCAGAAAAAACACTGGAGACACTTTCATCAAATATAGGATAAGCCTTACTACATAGCAATCCCTACCATTTGCCCAAATTTGGTGGAATTCCATTGAGACATTTAGGCTACAGGCCTGTCTAAATATCCTGAGGTAAATTACATGACAAAAACACATATGAAATGTTAGAATTTACAACCAATTAAAAAGTTTCTTTCATTTTCTACGATTATTTCCTGACATTTGATTGGTTATGTACAAAAATATATATAAAAGAAGAGAGGGAAACACAGCCATTTTGACTACTGCTTCCAGAAGTACATTTGAAAACAAATAACACTGACAACTTCAACTGATTTCTCCAAGGTAAGTTGTTATTTGGAAAGTGAAGTATGTTGTGCACTTTAATTTAATTTGAGAAAAAATATTCTGTTAGTTATATACTATCCCTCTGTAATAGTTATAGATTGAGATAGACTTCTCTGTAATAGTTATGGATTGAGTTAGGCTTCTCTGGTATAATTATGAATAGGGCTCCCGGTTTTCCGTTTTTACGGATTTTTACATAGAAATACAGACGGAAATGAATATTTCCCTTGTCTGTATTTATATTTAAAAACTGTAAAATACTAGAAAATGTTGCTGCGCTCGAATTTAGAGTTCTCGCCATGCCCCCTTCCTGCTGCTGGAAATTCCTTCCCGGGCACACACACACACATACAGCCGCACCCGAGTACTTCACAGACCATTTACTTGTTAACAAGGCTTTATTGTTCTTTGATCGCCTCTCCCAACGCCCCTGACTCCCTGTCGCAGGCCCCATTCTGTGGGGATTCAGGCAGCTTGTCAGATAAGCAGATAACCTCAGGAGCGAAAAGAGAGCCCAAGCTCTCCCAAAAGGTATAGCCAACTCCAGCAACGCACAAGGGCCCACAGAATACTGACGATTCCCACCCCCCCAAGAGAAGAGGCACCAGGAAGGAGGTCAACTAGGTCGGCCAAGGGCAGAAGGAAAACCAAGGAAGGTGGATTCTCGGCCCTGTAGAACAACAAAGAAAACAACAAACCAAAATAGGAAAGGGTTAATTTGCTATCCCTATTTCTAGAAGTGACCTTTAATAAAATAGCAGAGGGCAGGTTGTGTACAATCCCAAAATCACTGTAAGTAGGAAGAGGCCCGGGATATGGAGAGATATCTGGCTTCTTTAACATCAATTCAAGGAACTGGTGTATATATATATTGAGTCAGCTTTTACCTCGTTCCAAAATAATAGAGAGGCATAAATCTGCCCAAGCGTTGGATAAAAAAAACAACGGAAGGAATATTGTAGAAGTCCAGTCTTTTTATGGTTTGAATATCTTGAGTGCACTTTGGAAACAATTATTGCTGAAAGATCCAAATACGTGAGGTTGTAGACTTTCCTATCCTTTTCTAAACCAACTTCAATACAAAAATAGAAAATTAGTGCTCCTCGAGTTCAGTCGAGACAACAGTTATGAGTAATAAAGAAACAGTGCTACAGCACGCTCATTGGGGTTGTGCAACACAGTCCATGCAGCTGTATGCTGGTGGGAACAAACATGGTGAAAGCGTGACTTCGAACTGAGTAAAAAGAACAAAACAACTCCAGCTGGGAGAAAAAGATATCCAGCAGAGCGATTTCAGGCTGCTTTCATTGCAGGGTCCAATGTAGAGTGGCTGCACCTGGTAGTGGGGCGGTTTTCTTTTAAAGGCAGTGATGTCATCTGATACTTCCTGGATGCAGCTTGGGATAGCACACAACCTAATCCCCCCACACAATGCATTGTGGGAGATGTAGTGTAATACAAGCAGCTAAGGACCCCATACAGGAAATCTAAGGTGTAACACATACAGTGCACGTTTTAAGCACTTGAATTCACAGTGCTGCAGCAGTGCATCCTTACACACAGTTTTTTTAAACCTAAATGAAGATGAAGAAGGAAATGGGAACCCTTTTGGTCCACAGTTTGGGTGATGAAGTGCAGCTATAGTGAAGTACAGTGGGGCCCCAAGGCTCCGGTGCCCCTGCACCTGCTGCACCACCGATAGCTGTTCCTCGGGTTAATATTTTGTACCACCCCCATGACTTTCTTAACTTTGTTTGCAGTACATATATATAAATATTAACTTTACATTTCTATGGCATAAAAGTCTCATAGCACACTTTGCTATGGGTGTGAGAAAACATGGATGGAGTGCAATAGGAGACAATTTATTCTTCTCGCTGGGATCACCCTAGAGTGGTTTAGCATCTATTTTCAGTTGGTGAACCTTAGACTAGTAATTTTCAGGGCATGTGGCGTGTAGCTTGGGATCTATCGGTCTGTCTATCTACACATAAACACACCACCACCAATATAGGTAACCTTACGTACTTTTCTGTGTGAAAACCATAGACATTTGAAGGCAGATTTCTAGCTGGCTTTAGATGGAAATACAGAAGCGCTGGCATATGTTTGCTCCTGATAAGTGCTTGTGCTCATCCTAAAGTGTTTTTATAGCAGAACTGAGAAGCACATATACTCTCCTTTTCAAATTACTCAGTACTAGACCATTTAAAGCACTGCTAAAGCCACAACATATCGCTAGTTTAAGTGAGCGCATGTGTGCATTGTCAATTTAAATAAATATGGAAAAATACTAGCTATAGCATCGCCTTTTACTTGTGGCAAAGAAAATGTGGATAAATACAGAAAAAATGCCCCAAAAATAAATATGGATAAATACAGACGGAAATGGCAAAAAAATAAATACCATAAAACCGGGAGCCCTAATTATGAATTTACTTAGGCTTAGTCACATGCACTTTTTAATAACTCTACTTCCTGCCTGAAACCATACACTGCCCAAAAATTACTTGACTGTTAAAAACTCAAAAGTACCTCTCTAAACTTAAACCCAACAGTACCCTAACTCTACTAATATAGTTAATTTTTATGCAATTTTCAGAAAGAAAATGGAAGGAGAAAAACAAGCAAATGTTACTTCTATCGAAGTAAAGGTGGAAAATCCAGAAGAGCAAAAAGATAAAGTTGATTTCATGGATGACTCTTTGGATCAACAGTTTATAGAATGTTTGGAACAAATGGAATCATGTACTTATAATTATGAGGAAATACCGGATAATAATATGTTACAAGTTTTATTAAATTATGAAAAAGAATCAGAGGAATAAATTTATATTTAATAATTTTAAATTGTTTGAGACAATATTCATTTTTATATGTAATTCATGAAGTATTACCAAAATAATTATATTAGAAAATGAGACTTATAGTATACTGTGCAACTTTTTTTCTGTTACATAGTAAGTTTACTCATAGTTACTACCTTTCTCCCACTATATTATCTCCTATGTATATTTTACACCTCTTTTTCATCATAAGGGATCAGGATAGACTACCCATGATCCCCTAGAAATTCTCAGGGAGTGCTTAAAAGATCTGTTTCTGCTTTCCTGACAGACTATGTTATGGATTCCATATACCACAAAAACTTCAATAACAACATGCAATATATCTACAGAGGAGATGGTGTACATTAAATTTAAGTCTCTGCATTGGTACCTACATGTAGGTACTTACATAAAATAAAAAAACATAAAACATTTTTAAGTGATTTTTTTCCCATAGTACGCTCCCCGGTGCGCGTACCGGGCGCTTCCCCCGCGAAAATCGCCCTTTAATGGCCCCCACATCAAACCTAGGGGGACAGGGGGTGTCTACTCTGCCCCCTTATGGTCTTTTACCCCTTTGTTTTGGCCACCTCTCATGTCTCGATCCTACCGAGACACAAGATGGCGGCCGCTCCAGACTGTTTAGAATGTTTACAGACAACCGACAGCCAATCAGCTTTCCGTTCGCAAGTCGCGTGGCGCGCCCGGTGCGCTCCCCGGTGCGCGCACCGGAGCGCGCCTATAGATATATATATTTTTTTGAACCTAAATTACTCAAAATCCACTGGAGCACATATCTTGAGACATAGCAAAGGCACATCGGGCTACCAGTCCCTACAATTTTGCCAAGTTTGGTGTAAATCCATTCAGCCGTTCGGGCTAAAAGTGAAATCGACCGCCCTATGGAAATTAACATGGGGAAAACGCGTTTTGGGACCCCCCTTTTATCTCGGCCCCCGCTTGACATATCCCCCCCAAACATTCAGGGAAGGACCGGGGCGCCGCAAGGCCATTTTCAGGAAATCTTCAGGCAGATTCGTCAACCGGCGCCAAAGTTATTCCAAATAGAATTTTGAGATTTAACATTGAAAAAAATCCTAACTATAACTACCTACTGGCGACCGCCAGTAGGTAATATATACATATATATATATATATATATATATATATATATATATATATATATATATATATATATATATATATATTACCTACTGGCGTTCGCCAGTAGGTATATATAGTTAGAATTTTTTCCCTATGGGACTTTTGAAAATTCTATGTCTAATAACTTTGGCGTTTGTGGATGGAATCGGCTGAAATTTTCAGGAAAATGGCACATTTTGTTTCTGAGCAGCCCCTGAAAATTTGGTGGGGTTCCGTCAAGGGGGGGCTGAGAAAAAAGGGGGGTCCCAAAACGCGTTTTTTGCATTGAGTTTTCCATAGGGCGGTTGGACTCACTTTTAGCTCGAACGGCTGAATGGATTTGCACGAAACTTGGCAAAATTGTAGGGACTGTTAGCCCGATGTGCCTTTGCTAGGTCTCAATATATGTGCTCCAGTAGTTTTTGAGAAATTAACGTTCAAACCAAGATATATATCTGTAACAGCGCTCTGGGCAGCGATCCGGTCCGCTTACTTTTCGCTTATCGGAACTTTGCGCGCAGAAAGCTGATTGGCTCTCCGGTGTCTGTCAACATTCTAAACAGTCCGGAGCGGACGCCATCTTGTCTCTCGGTAGGATCGAGAGAGAAGAAGAGGTGGAAAACGAAGGGGGAATTTAATGAAAGGGGGCAAGGTATCCCCCTCTTGACCTCCTAGGAATGTTGTTGGGGTTATTAAAGGGTCCCGTGGGGAAAATAAAAAAAAAAATGATTTTTCACGGTAGAAGCGCGGCCGCGAACTGGTAGCGAAACGGGAATTCGCCATTTTGTGCTTCGTAAATTAAATTACTAGTTATAAGTGGGTACGGGAGACGTATCCTAATCCCCTATGTTTCCTGAGGGTGGGTGAGGAGGCTGATATATGTTGATACATCTCTTCCAGCGGCTGTGCGTGAGCTTTTTTTTTTTTTTTGCTGCGTGACAGTCCGGAGCGGCCGCCATCTTGTCTCTCGGTAGGATCGAGAGAGAAGAAAAGGTGAAAAACTAAGGGGGAATTTAATGAAAGGGGGCAAGGTATCCCCCTCTTGACCCCCTAGGAATGTTGTTGGGGTTATTAAAGGGTCCCGTGGGGAAAATAAAAAAAAAATGATTTTTCACGGTAGAAGCGCTTCACGGGCCGCGAACTGGGCCGCAAACTGGTAGCGAAACGGGAATTCGCCATTTTGTGCTTCGTTAATTAAAGTACTAGGTATAAGGGGGTGCGGGAGACATATCCTAATCCCCTATGTTTCCTGAGGGTGGCTGAGGAGGCTGATATATGTTGATATATCTCTTCCAGCGGCTGCGCCATCTTGCCTTTTTTCGAATGCCACAATTTTGTCGTGCACGGCAGCCATTTTAGATGCCAGGCTGGTCCCAGGCTATCACCTACCCCTGCGGATGTAGTTTATGGCCCCAGCTGTAGAGAATTCAGACATGCCAATTCTCCTGATTCAGGCGTGTGAGTACTGATTTCAGTGCTAGTCTCCCGCCTCCCGATTTCTGCAAGCAAAAACCCGGGGGCATATTACTAACAACTAGCGATAATTTTTGTCTATAACTTGTTTAGAGACAAAAATTATTGCCGCAGATCGGCGATTTTTATCGCAGATAAACCTTGCTATTATCGCAGAAAAGTCAGCGATATTCATGTATTATCGACCTAATGCTCTTAGCCATGTTATCCACCTCCCATTGGATAACATGGCTAAGAACTGCTCAGGGCAGGTGTTAGATTTTGGAGATATTCGCGCTTAGCGCGAATATCTCCAAAAGTTGGTAATAGAAGGTAGCGATGTTAGGGACTGTTTCCAGTCGCTAACATCTTGGCACGCCACTTTGCATGTCATTAGTGATAAGTATCACTGACATGCAAAGCCGGGCCCAAGATGGTCGCTATCTCCTTTTAGGTGTCACTAACTGGTGTTAGCGACAGCTTGATAATAGGGAAATAATTTTATCTCCGCTTTCATGGTTTTTAAAGCCAAAAAAGCGGAGATAAACCCCCTTGATAATATGCCCCACGATTCCTTGGGGGTTTCAGCTGATAGGGCTTGGTATTGTGTTACATGGTAATTTTTCCATGAAACGTCAGAGGGTCGATGTAGGGGTTCTAGAAGAGGTGATAAACCATTTAAGCCTCATGAACAAGCGCATGGTCTTTTAAAGATTTGTGAAGTACTCGGGGCGGCGGTGTGTGTGTGCCCTCTTTCAGGAGCGGGCGGGGGGGCACTGCCAGCAACTTGCCAGGTCAGGTAGTGTTCAACACGTGCATCACCCTTTCTCTGCCTGCTATTGCGCTCCATGCTTCGGAAAGGTAAGAAAAAGAACGTGCATTTGAGTTTGAAATGTCCGATCCTGCAGCAGCACACTTCCAAAGCCCACACATGACAATAACCCGATTCAAGGCCCCATTCACCCGTTTTTCAAAAAATAGATAACACTCCAACAAAGTAAGGTTATAAAACTTTATTAACTTTTAACGATAATGAACAGAACAAAAACTAAAAACATTTAAACATTTATTAACACAAAAAGCAACAATGGTTAGAAGCTGTCTTTTGTGCGAATAGTCCCAAGGCAGCACAACGTGCAGAGTTCTGGACGGCACCCAGGTGATGTCGCCTGGGTGCCGCACTGGTTTAGGGATCCTACAATGCTGCTCCGAAAATTGGCGTGGGGCGTCCCGGGTGGGGCGGGGGGAGGCCTCGTCAGTAGCGGTCTGTTGTGCGAATAGTCCCAAGGCAGCACAACGTGCAGAGTTCTGGACGGCACCCAGGTGATGTCGCCTGGGTGCCGCACTGGTTTAGGGATCCTACAATGCAGCACAGAAAAACAGCGTGGGGCGTCCCGGGTGGTGCGGGGGGAGGCCTCGTCAGTAGCGGTCTGTGTCCAGTGTCACATGGCTGACACAACATGTACGACAGGCACCCAGGTGATGTCCAGTAAACTGCCGCACTGGTTTTGGTATCCTACAATGCTGCTCCGAAAATTGGCGTGCGGCGGCCCGGGGGGGGGGGGGGGAGGCGGCGTGAACGGGCCTCCCCAGGTGGCGGCCATTCAGCTGTTTACCGCCCGCTCTTGCGACTACAGCGTCTCGCTCACCATGTTGTTGAGTTGCTCCCACTCTTGCAGTGCAGCGATAGGCGGCTGCCACATGACTCTTAAAATGGCGGACGGCTCTTCGGTTTTGGGCCTGGTCCACTGAAATGGCCCTGGGACACCTTGGAAGTCGGACGCTTGCCTGCTAGGGCTTGGGCTCCATTCTCGAAAAGCGTCCCCTCAGCCGTGAAGATTGTATAAAAGTCTTGGGGGCCCCCGACTCCCGCAGGCTTTCGGTGGGGAGCGGCTGCCATGATTGCTCGCGGAATGACCACGACGGAGCCACGAGATGGTGGTGCTCTCATGCTGACGCCAGCTTCAGTCTGAATGATCCAGAAACAAGGTGGGGCTTTCATCGTTTGGGAAAAAAAAATGTTCTAAACCAATGAAAAGTGTTATTTTTAGGTCATATGACCAAGCCTTCCATCTTTAGGAAACCAAAAGTAAAATGAACCAATGAAAAGTTTTATAAACAAGTCACATGACCTGTTATGCGACATAGGGCTACAAAAAGCGTAGAAAATCCGTTGGCACGTGAGGCGGCGTCAGTAGCGGACCGATGTGCGAATAGGCCGAAGGCAGCACAACGCGCCGAGATCCGGATGGCACCGAGGTGGTGTCCAGCAAATTGCCGCACTGGTGTGGCCATCCTACAATGCTGCGCCGAAAGACGGCGTGTCCAGCTGAATTGTGGTCACTGTTGCGGTACAGTGACTCGAACGCGCCGAGATCCGGATGGCGCCGAGGTGGTGTCCAGCAAATTGCCGTACTGGTGTGGCCATCCTACAATGCTGCGCCGAAAGACGGCGTGTTCAGCTGAGTTCCGGTCACTCTTCCGGCACAGTGACTCGAACGCGCTGAGATCCGGATGGCACCGAGGTGGTGTCCAGCAAGTGGCTGCACTGGTGTGGCCATCCTACAATGCTGCGCCGGAAGTCGGCGTGGGGTGCCCCGTTGGCTTATGAGGTGATGTCAGTAGTGGACTGATGTGTGAATAGGTCGGAACCAGCACAAGGCGCCAAGATCCGAATGGCAAGTCCTGGATGTTGAGTGCCTCAGTTGAGATTTCTGAGCAGTGCTTGTAGAACTGTCTGAAGCTTATTTGCACCTGCTGCAGCTTCACTAGGTCCGGCGGAACTTGTTGCCTTTTCCTTTCTGCTTCTTTTCCTACAATGCGTTTCTTCTGAAGACACGACCAGGTCCCTGAATGTGTGCAGGGGGACGCTATTGAATGAATGAACGCGCCGAGATCTGGATGGCACCGAGGTGGTGTCCAGCAAATTGCCGCACTGGTGTGGCCATCCTACAATGCTGCGCCGAAAGTCGGCGTGGGGTGCCCCGTTGGTTTATGAGGTGATGTCAGTAGCGGACCGATGTGTGAATAGGTCGGAACCAGCACAAGGCGCCCTGCACTGTTGAGCCTTTTTCAATGTCTGTTTTTTGTTCTTTCCCCTCCATCAAAAACAAAACAAAAATACAAGGCGCCAAGATCCGAATGGCAAGTCCTGGATGTTGAGTGCCTCAGTTGAGAGTTCTGAGCAGTGCTTGTAAGACTGTCTGAAGCTTATTTGCACCTGCTGCAGCTTCACTAGGTCCGGCGGAACTTTTTTCCTTTTCCTTTCTGCTTCTTTTCCTACAATGCGTTTCATCTGAAGACACGACCAGGTCCCTGAATGTGTGCAGGGGGACGCTATTGATTGAATGAAAATGGCGGCTTGACACAAAGCTGACTCAAGCGTTACTGTTGGTGCTATACAGACAAAAATTGGTTTTCAGTTTGTACATTCTTCAGGTTTTTTTTTCCATCCAAGTCTGATTGAGAGTTTGTAGAAAAATGGCTTCAGATTTTCCACATACTACTCTTCAACATTCTTCCTAAATGTAACAATGTGAAACTCACTAGGAGAACGGCTGTTTCTGTTTCCTTTCAAAATGCTGCCACCAATATTTTCTGAATGGAAGACATCATCTTGTAACATAAAGGGCCGAAAGGGGTTCTGGTCTGGCCGATGGTTGGTGGAGACATTTTGACTATATCTTGGACCTGCCCGGCCTCGCCCAAAATGGCGCCGGTATAAATGGGACTCGTAACTCTTTGCCCGCAAATGTATATCTAGAAAATGTTATTGTAAGTGGCCCTGTCGTATTTTAATTACAAAATGTACGTCCACCGATACCGCAACTGTTAGACACCTTTGTTCTTGTCACCTAATGGCCCGCTCGTTACGTTCTTCTACAGTGTAAATGTCTCCTCATCATATACGATTTGAGTTTGCTCCGTGGCCGGCCCACGTGGTTATAGGCCCGTATTTGTATACTGACATTTTCACAATAAAGGTTTTTAAAACAAAACACGGTAGTAGTATTTTCATTTGTAAAGTTTTTACTTTTAGTGACTGTTTTCGAATCAGTAAAAGGCAAGTGAAATAAAGCAGTCCAATTACATGACGGATAAAAGGTATAATATGTAGGAACGCAGTAAAGATAAATGGTCAAGGGCAGTTGTGTTTTTCATGTCTGCAACATAAAGTGATCGATAAGAATCTGATAATCAGGCGTATCGGCGACTAAGACAGCAGGCCGAATCTCTTTTACTCAACGGCTCCGTCATGGAAGGAAGAAACGCCCTTTTTCTCGAAAAAGGAATATATTTTACTTGCAAGACAGTTGTAAATTTTCCGGGAAAGTACATTAGCCTGGAATATTATAACATATGTTTGAAAAAAAAATATTGTTCGAAAATAATAAAAAGCGTGATTTTTAGGTCATATGACCAAGCTTTTCATCATTAAATTAACAAAAGTAAAATGAACCAATGAAAAGTTTTATTAACAAGTCACATGACCTGTTATGCTTACGTTACGCGCTGCGCGCCGCGCCTCGGATCACTTCCGGGTGCGCTAACGCGGCGTGTCATAAAACGCATTACGCGACAACGTAGGTCAAGAATATAGTCTAAATGTCTCCACCAACCAGCGTTCAGAACACAACCCCTTTCAGCAGTCCAAAAAGTTCTGTTAAATGACAACAGAGGGGACAGGCAACAAGAACCATCAGTCAAAGAGGGGAGGGCAAGTTCTTCTCTTCCGGGTCATGTTGGGGCGCTACCGGAACTGATCGAATTGGTAGTCTACAGTGTTTCTGGATGTTTCAGACTAAAGCTGGCGTCAGCATGAGACCACTACCATCTCGTAGCTCCGTCGTGGCCATTCCACGAGCAATCATGGCAGCCGCTCCCCACCAGAAGCCTGCGGGAGTCGGAGGCCCCCAAGACTTTTGTAGAATCTTCACGGCTGAGGGGACGCTTTTCGAGAATGGGATCCAAGCCCTAGCAGACAAGCGTCCGAGTTCCAAGGTGTCCCAGGGCCATTTTAGTGGACCAGGCCCAAAACCGAAGAGCCGGCCGCCATTTTGAGAGTCCTGTGGCAGCCGCCTATCGCTGCACCGCAAGAGCGGGCGCATCTCAACTACATGGTGAGCGAGACGCTGTAGTCGCAAGAGCGGGCGGAAAACAGCTGAATGGCGGAAGAGGCACAGTGTAGCAAAAGCGGGCGGAATGGCAACTAAAACGATAAAGGGGCGCCTCACTACAGCTTGTCTTCAGGTCAAACGGATTGTGGGACAAGGTCCAGAATTGAAGAGTCATCAAAAGGCAAAAAGTACCGCCGGACCCCGGGAGCCGGCCGCCTATGTCGGGGGCGATCTCAGGCTACACCAGTGCTATAAGACTTGGGGAGGGTGTCGGAGCCAAGCGTCTTCTCCGAGTCCATGGCCATCACAGCGCCCCTCAGGGGCCTCCGTCAAGCTGTTTAGGAAGGTAACATATCATATTGTTTTCTAATGCAGTCAGGTCCACAAACGACACTCACTTACTTTGAGAATAGTGAAGCTGCAGTAGGTGGAAATAAGCTTCAGACAGTGTTACAAGCGCTGCTCAGAACTCTTAACTATGGCACCCAACATCCAGAACTTATGCTATTTGAGAATGGTAGTGACATCGAAGGATCTCAGGGACCAAAACCATTAACGTACTTTCACGTATGAAAATCTTACTTGGGGAGGGGGCAGGAGCGAAGCGCCCCCTCCCAGTCAGCGCCACCACACCGTATGTTGAAAATCTGAAGCCATCGTTCTACAAAGTCAACCAAACTTGGATTGAAAAATCTAGAAAAATGTACAAACTGAAAACCAGTTTTGGTCTGCATAGCATCAGTAACAACGCTTGAGTCAGCTTTGTGTCAAGCCGCCATTTTGATTCAAAAAAGCACAGGCATTGAAAAAGGCTGAAATTTAGAACTCTAAACTATGGCACCCAACATCCAGGAGCTTGCTATCCGGATCTTGGAGCCTTGTGCTGTTTTCGATCTATTCACACATCGGTCCACTACTGACATCATCTTATAAACCAACGTTATGTAAATAGTTTTTTAATAAAATGTTTTACCCTATTTCTTTGCTGGTGTGTTGTCTATATTTTTAATATTTGCATAGGGTTTGTCATTATTTTGTGCGGGATGGGTGATGGAGCCGAGCTGTCTTGCAGCCCTCATGGTGTGGAGCTCAGTTCATCTCACTATTTTCGTATTTCTCAAGAAGGGTTGTTCCTAATATTTCTATTTTAGCGAGGTCAAAAAGAGATCCAATTAGTGGCCTACTGATTTTGCTCGATTACTTTTATTTTTTTACACGATTTTTCACTATCTGCAAAGACTAAACAGAGTATTGCGACTTTGTGCTTGTTTGTAAATAGAGAATGATCCAAAGAGAACCAATTCTAAAACAGTAAATGCTTGGACAACAATCAATCAAATGGAGAGACAAGGAGGTACGACGGATTACAACGGGGGTAAAGGCCTGCGTTAACTACCCTTCTGTATCTGCAAAGAGAGAGTACTACTAAGGCAAAAGAGGGGAGGGGGGGGGGCAGCGTTCAAAGCACATCAGCGTGCATAAATACGAAAATGTTTTTATCTATCACGTACTTGACATTTTAAAGCTTTTCATATTTGCTATTAAAAAACCAATGAAATTCACAGAAAAAACCATAGGTTATAGTGGATATATAGTTAGGAATTTGCATTTACAAAACCTTGAAAATTCAATGAAAAAACCATAGGTTATAGGCCATATATAGTTAGGAATTAGCATTTACAAAACCTTATTTTACTCGCATAAAACCATTGAAATTCCATATATAGTTAGCTAACTATAAGCGCTAACTATATATCGCGCACCCGCAATCCACTGCTGATGATGTCACATATTACATCATTCATGACATGGTCAGTGACATCACTGATGACATCACTGATGACATCTCAAATGACATCACTGATGACAACTCAAATGATATCAATGATGACATCTCAAATGACATCACTGATGACATCACTGATGACAACTCAAATGACATCACTGATGACATCTCATTTGTCATCACTGATCACATCACTCATGTGATAATACAATGAACCTCTTCAGACTCTAATATAACCTTACATACACTCAGTATAAACAGACACTCACAGACTGTCACTCATCCATGGACTTACTCACACACCTAGTCAGTCATGCAAAGAATCAATCACACCTCCATTTCCTCAACTATACAGTTATACACATCTTACTTATTCAAACATATAATAACACATATTTACTCTCTTATATAATCCCTGATACAAGCTCATAGTGATCGATACAGCCACTCACACATTCACTGGCTCTTATGTTCAGTTATTTATATATCTCAACTCTCACATGTATTGTGTTTTACATACGTACTTACTTGCACATGTAGCAATGAGAAATCCATTCACTCACCAACACACCCATGCACAGTCAACCGCCCATATAGCTGTTTCCACATGCACTCTTGAACTCATACTCCTAGTGAATCAACTGCTTACACATCTATGCACAGAGTCACGCACCTCCCAGCCACCCACACACACACTCAGCCTCCCATTCAAATATTTGGGCAACCAATCAATAACCCATATGGCTACTCTTATAGCTACTGATCAACACATGCAGCAGCTTACACAACAACAAACATACTGATGCACGAATTAAGACAGTTTAGTCACTAACCCATGTACTCAGTGAGACACATTTAATCACTCACTCATACAGTCAGTCATGCACCTACTAAATTCTTCATCCAGACACTTATACATCCACTCATTCTTCAATATGTGAAACATATTTAAACTTTACAGACACATACAATCACTGGATGTTGTGATCAGTGATGTCATCAGTGATGTCATTTGAGATGTCATCAGTGATGTCATCAGTGATGTCACTGACCATGTCATGAATGATGTAATATGTGACATCATCAGCAGTGGATTGCGGGTGCGCGATATATAGTTAGCGCTTATAGTTAGCTAACTATATATGGAATTTCAATGGTTTTATGCGAGTAAAATAAGGTTTTGTAAATGCTAATTCCTAACTATATATGGCCTATAACCTATGGTTTTTTCATTGAATTTTCAAGGTTTTGTAAATGCAAATTCCTAACTATATATCCACTATAACCTATGGTTTTTTCTGTGAATATATATATATATATATATATATTACCTACTGGCAGTCGCCAGTAGGTAGTCATAGTTAGGACCTACTTTCCATTGGAAATCCACAACATTCAATTTGGTATAACTTTGGCGTTGGTGGACGAATCTTCGCAAATTTCTCCAAGAAAATGGCCTGCTTGGTTCCGCTCCTTCCCTGAAAGTTTGGGGGTGATTCGTCAAGTGGGGGCAGAGAAAAAAGGGGTGTCCCAAAACGTGTTTTCACCATGCAATTTTCCATAGGGACCTTTTGCCAGGGCTACAGCCCGAACGGCTGAAAGGAATTACACCAAATTTGGCAGAGAGGTAGAGTTCGGTTCGCAGATTGTGCTTTTGGTTAAATGGTGTAAATCTGTTTACTAGTTCCTTAGAAAATTACAAGTAAAATCATAGAGATATCTAGAGACAGAGTACAGCACGGGTACGGAAATCCATACAATTACGAGCACAAGCTGCATGCTGATTGGCTGTCAATTGTGCGTCAACACTCCAAACCAGGAAGTGTTGCCAGACATCTTGTTCGTCGCTAGAAGCGACTTACAAGAAAACAGTAAAACAAAGTTGAGAAATAAGTAAAGGGGGCAGGGTAGAAACATCCTGACCCTCTCGGCTTGCTCAGGGGGTCGTACATGGATCTTTAGGCTCAATATTTATTTGTTTTTAAATAAAAAATCGGGGGGTTCGCGTATGGTATACGTATGCAGTGGAAAAGGGAAATAAAAAATAGAAGTCTGTTTTATTCATTAGGTCCCGGGGGGCAAATTCCGGGGGCAATTTTTTTCATAGAGGGGGGCTTGTAAGGTGCCCCGAGCACCGGGGAACGCCACCCTTCTGTGGTTTTATTTTGAAGTATGCGGGGGCTGGGGGGGTGTTGGTTACGGTCCTCTTCCACTCAGTCTCGGGGACCGTCACCTCGACGAGGCTTTGAAAAAAATTTAAAAAATGTAAAGTGTGTTTTCAGCTCTCCCTCTCTCTCTCCCCGTACACGTTGCGGGGACCGCCACCTTCCTGGGGCAGTAATATGTAAAATGACCTTCCAGCCCCCGGTACCTGCACTCCCTGGGGTTTTTTAATGTTGGGAGGAGGTCACGCTGCCCCCCTCCTGGAACCCTTGGCGACCCTGGGGTCCACCATCTCCCAGGGTCGGTTCTTGCAGTGTCTCGGGGTGCGTACTTCCGGGACACTGCTGTTTGGTATGGTAGGGCGGTACAGTCGCCGCTTCCACTTTACCATGGGAAACCGCTTTCCTATTTGAAAAAGAGAGCAAGTTAATCTGTTCTCTCTTTTAAGAAAGCAGAATGTTTTTCGAAAGAGAGAGCAGCATATAAGGTGCTGTTTCTGATAAAGCAATGCCTGCTCTCGAAGGACACGGGGAGGATCGTGGGGTCATTGGGGCTAAAAAAAATTTAAAAAGTTATTTTTAAGAACTAACTTTACTGGTCAAAAAAAGAGCTATATTTCCATGATAGTATGTAAAACTTTCCATTTTTTTTTGTGCACCAGTTGTACTCTCTACGCATGCGCAGCCTCGTTTCCAATCCCACATTTTTTTCTTTTTCTTCAAGTTCGCCAAGCAAACCTCTCCTCATTTCAGGTATTAAATTTGCTGCTTTCTTTTCCCGGGCCGTGTGTGTCACCCGCTGCTATACTTTTGTAATATATTAATAAATATATTGTATCTATGTTTATTTGAAATGTAGTGTTGAGGCGCCAAACGTTGATTACATACTCCGTCCACCGCCATTTTAGTAGTTTTTCTCTGTTATTTTTATTATACCTGTTACTTTCATTTTACTCTCCACTTATCTTCTCTAAGATCCATGAGATTTCCTGGCACAGACACCACGGTGTTTGTCCTTGGCCTCCGATCTTATGACTTGGTCACACGTATACCTAAAAACTGATTTGAAGGACATAAGCCAGAGCCATTACAACGCGTATTCGTCATTACAAAGATATTATTAAGATTATGCATTTATCATGCATGGTAAATGCATACTAGTTGTAAAAGCATGTGTGGTAAAGCCATATGCGTGCTAATGGCTTCGTGGTGACGATCACGCGTGGTTATGACCGCGTTGTAATGGCTGTTTCCCCCCAGGACACTGCAGGAACCGGGTCTGGGCGTGGTGGACCCCAGGGCACCAGGCGGAGGGCACGTAGCCCCTCTCATACAATATAGAAATCTTTGTGGGGTGATTGTTTCCGTGGTTTGAGGGGCGTCATTGAGGCACACACTTAATTTTGTAGGGTGGTAGGTTTGCATGTGAAAATGTCGCAAGAGGTTTGTAAATGTGGTACACATTGTTTTGTATTAGTTTGATTTCTTTACCATGTTGGAGTGTACCCAGAGAAAATATAAGTCAGTACTTTTCAATCTTACTCTTGAACATCTTACTATAGTACTTCAACATTATAAATATTATTTTTATTGTGGACCGTCAACCCCCCCCACAAAAAAAGTATGTCTTTTTTTATTAACTTTTATTAAAAGAATAACTGTAAACGAAACTTAATGATAACTATATTATAGAGAACTAGAAAACTAACTTAAAAAAACAATATTATAAACAAATTGTGAGTGGACTCCAAAGGATGTTGGATTGTTAATCTGCAAAATAAAAAAGAAAATTAGAGTTTAGAATTATGTAGCAAATTAAAATAGAGGTGGAGAATTCAGAACCAAAGTGGTTTATAAGTTTTTTTTTGAATGTATCAGCAAGGAAAAATAGTAAAAAAAATGTATGGCCACTAGATTTGTAACCTGGAATGTCTGCGGGTTGAACGATTATCAGAAGAGACAAAGGGTCTCAATTGCATTAAGACAAATGAATGTAGATTTTATATTCTTACAAGAAACCCATATCATGTCCTCACAAGTGCACCTGCTGGAGCAGTTGGGCTTTCATGTATTAGTATATTCTAGGCAAGGTACCAAAACTAGAGGAGTAGCTATAATGTCAAGGAATAAGAATGTGGTAGTCAGAAAGAAATTGGAAGATCATTGGGGGAGGTGGGCAATGGTTGAATGTTTGATTGAGGGGGAGTGGACAACCTTGGGGGCTGTATACGTATCACCAGAGGATGATCCAGAGATTTTAGAATTCTTGGACACGGAACTTGCTGTTAGGGCCCCTCGTATTATTATGGCCGGGGATTTCAACATTAACGGGGCGGATGGGCTAGGGGTAGGCTCTTTTGGTAGATATTAAGGTAGGAATAAAAGAGTACATCAAGCACCATCTAATTTACTAACGAATAATACCCTGTCAGATGTGTGGGGGAAAATTAGATCAGATAAAAAAGGATCTACTTATTACTCGGCTCCACACCGAATTTGTGTAAGGCTGTACTACTTTTTTGTACCAAATGCATTGCTTTCTAGCCTAAAGATAGATAGACTTCCTCGAATTCTCAGTGATCACAACCCCCTTATCTTAACATTGAAAGCGACAGTAGGAACTAGAACTTAGAGGACATGGACCTTTGAAAGAGGGCTCCTACAGGATGACAAGTATATACACCATATGTCAAAGTGGATGAAAGATTTTTCCGAGAGAAATAGAGGAATCGCGGCTGTAGGGATGGTGTGGGATGCCTTCCAGGCAGGTGTCCGCGGAGAGACCCTCAGCTTTAGTGCATTTAAGCCTAAACAGGAGCAGCTTAGGAATACTGAATTAGTTAAGGCAGCCATAGACGCTGAGGAGGAGTTACATCAATGTGTATTAACAGGGATATCAGTGGAACAAGCGCTTATTAAGGTGATGAAAGCAAAATGTGATGCAGAAGAAGACATTGCGAACAAGGCAGCCAAGAATTTTATGGTCAAAAGAGAGAGATGCCATGAATTTAGTGAGAAAGTAGGACGTGTTTTAGCCATACGTACTAGACAAATGGCAGCATCAGGAATGATAAGGGAAATCAGGGACACAACTGGCGGATTGCACACGGATCCGCAGGAAATACGAGAAGTATTTAGGAAATTCTATGAGGTACTATACGATGACCAACAACCTACTGACCCTAGGGAAATAAACAAGTATTTACAGGAAGTTCCGATGGAAAAGCTTACAGATGAGGAGGCAGAAGGGTTAGAAGAACCTTTGGATATAGTAGAGATTGAAACAGCTATAGCAAATCTCCCTTCAGGGAAAGCTGCTGGTCCTGACCAGCTCCCTATGGAATTTTACAAAACGTTTTGGGAAATACTTGGAGATGATTTTGTTACGACAATAAAGACAGCTCAAACAGGGGAATCTATTCCAGGCTCATTGGGGGCTGCGGATATTGTGCTAATTTAAAAAAACGGGAAGCCTGCCACCGAGCCGGGATCTTATAGGCTGATTACATTAATGAATACTGACACTAAAATTTATTCTAAGGCACTGGCAACGAGATTTGCTAGAACAATAGGAAACCTTGTAAGTAATAACCAACACAGGTTTATTCCTGGAAGGGGCACCACACACCATACGCGCAAGGTTATCACCTTATTTGATGCCGCAGAGGTCACAGGAGACCTGATAGCGGTTATGTTATTAGATGCCGAAAAGGCTTTTGATCGGGTCTCCTGGGACTATTTGTGGCATGTTTTAATGAGGGCAGGGGTTAAAGAGGGATATATTAAAGCATTACGGACATTATACACTGATCCAGTCACTTCTATAAGAGTAAATGCAGGTTCTACTCGGCAATTTCGGATTAAGCGGGGCACGAGGCAGGGATGCCCATGCTCCCCGCTTCTATTCGCAATGTATATGGACCCATTAATTCGTAGGATAGAGATGTGTGAGAGAATTACTCCTTTGTCCACACACCTGGGGCAATGCAAGATTCTTGCATATGCTGATGATGTGGCAGTGATCACACCAAATCCCACGGATGTTATTGGGCAGATAGAGATTGAGGCACGGAGGTTTGGATGTATTTCTGGATATGCCTTAAACACATCTAAGAGTTTGCAAAAACTCTTAGATGTGTTTAAGGCATGCTTGATTCCGTTCTGGGAAGGACATGGCTTTTGTAGTTCGGACTGGACTGTTCCCATGGGGCAACAGGGTCAGAGCTGATTTGCATATCGCCATTGTCTAACCCAGGGTGGTGTGGAGTGCAAAAAAATGATGGATTTGGACCCAGATCTTTTGACTGGGGGAATGTGTGACATTGATCCACATTCAGTCCATCACTTGTTGTTTTTGCAATTGCCGCCCTAAGTGCGCTGGGGATGCCCAGACGTGGGTCCCAGGCACTCCACACCACTTGGAGTCAAGCTAGCCGGGCTGATGAGAGGTGTTACCTCGAAACCGGTCCGGTCCTCGGATGCTTGATTCCGTTCTGGGAAGGACATGGCTTTTGTAGTTCGGACTGGACTGTTCCCATGGGGCAACAGGGTCAGAGCTGATTTGCATATCGCCATTGTCTAACCCAGGGTGGTGTGGAGTGCAAAAAAATGATGGATTTGGGCCCAGATCTTTTGACTGGGGGAATGTGTGACATTGATCCACATTCAGTCCATCACTTGTTGTTTTTGCAATTGCCGCCCTAAGTGCGCTGGGGATGCCCAGACGTGGGTCCCAGGCACTCCACACCACTTGGAGTCAAGCTAGCCGGGCTGATGAGAGGTGTTACCTCGAAACCGGTCCGGTCCTCGGATGCTTGATTCCGTTCTGGGAAGGACATGGCTTTTGTAGTTCGGACTGGACTGTTCCCATGGGGCAACAGGGTCAGAGCTGATTTGCATATCGCCATTGTCTAACCCAGGGTGGTGTGGAGTGCAAAAAAATGATGGATTTGGGCCCAGATCTTTTGACTGGGGGAATGTGTGACATTGATCCACATTCAGTCCATCACTTGTTGTTTTTGCAATTGCCGCCCTAAGTGCGCTGGGGATGCCCAGACGTGGGTCCCAGGCACTCCACACCACTTGGAGTCAAGCTAGCCGGGCTGATGAGAGGTGTTACCTCGAAACCGGTCCGGTCCTCGGATGCTTGATTCCGTTCTGGGAAGGACATGGCTTTTGTAGTTCGGACTGGACTGTTCCCATGGGGCAACAGGGTCAGAGCTGATTTGCATATCCCCATTGTCTAACCCAGGGTGGTGTGGAGTGCAAAAAAATGATGGATTTGGGCCCAGATCTTTTGACTGGGGGAATGTGTGACATTGATCCACATTCAGTCCATCACTTGTTGTTTTTGCAATTTAAACACATCTAAGACACAGATAATTAAAAACTCTTATACACAATGTAATGACATTCGTGTGGTTCCAACAGGGGTGTATCTTGGAGTAAATATCACTGCTGATCTCGATACTTTAGTGGAAAAAAACATTGCCCCAATAATTGCTAACGTAAGGAAGGAACTAGACAGACTTGATAATTTACACCTCTCAATTGTTGGGCGAACAAATATTGTAAAAATGATGGTTCTGCCATAATTTTTGTACATATTTAGAGCGATTCCACTATTTTTTGAGAATAAGTGGTTTAAGACCTGTGAACATATGATCAATCGGTTAATTTGGGCAAAGGGGAAAACAAGGAGAGAGCTCAGATTTATGGCACTTTCACGTGAGAGGGGAGGATGGGCGCTGCCAGATATAAAGTTATATTATTGGGCTGCAGCATTACAATATATGGTTGGTCTGTTGGGAGGAGCAGAGGCAGAAGCGCAGGACGAATTTGGTACATTAGCTATTTACGGATTAGTTATGGGGCGGAGGCAGAAAATTTACTTTTGAAATTCACAGGCGCAAGTTACTTCAAAAGGACAAGATTCAAGACTATCCTAGCAGCATATAATATATGGAAATCATTCGCTAAGAGGTTTGGTATAGGGAAGTATAATGCTTATACAAGATTAGAAGGTAACTCCACTCTCCCTAGTGAGGTTCTTTCTGGTACAGTCTTTAATGAGTGGGGGAGGCAAGGAATTCGGAAGATTGGTGATATTCTAGGTCCACAAGGTTCCTAGAATATGCTACAGGCAAGCTATGGCTTAGATACAAGACAATTTTTCAAATATCTCCAAGTAAGAAGCTTTATTAATAAAAAACAGGGAGGTGCCGCGGGCTTTGCTAAGAATCCAATAATGGAGGTTATACAAACAGGTATAGACTGTACGATTAAGAGGTTCTATCTAGAATTATCAAACTCGAAGAAAGATGACTTGGAAAAGTGGGCGGATAAATGGGCAACCGGTTTAGATATAGGCCGAGACCAGTTTTTTCTATCATTAGATATGGGACAGAAATTGCTGTGCTCAGCTTCATTACAATCCCAGCACTACAAAGTTTTGTATCACCTATACTATACACCCGCGAAAATTGCCCAATGGGGAGCTGTATCAGGTATTAGATGCTTTAGATGTGGCAGCTTAGAGGCTGATTTAGTACACATTTTTGCATCATGCCCCCACATGGAAACAACCAAGAAGGATATAGAGAATTTTCTAAACAATGCATTAGGAATCGAGATTGTATTAACTCCATCAATAATACTACTAGGAGTTGAGGCAGAGGGGCAGATACGGGGCGGAAGCTTTATTTTTTTAGCAATGGCAGTTTTGAGATTATGCACAGCCACGGCATGGCTTGATCCCCTCCCCCCGATGTACCATCAATGGTTAGCTAAACATCTGTCAATTTATAAGTTAGAATCTGCTATATATGCTAGGAAGGGGAAAAAGGGAAGAAAGCTGGGCATACAAATTTGGGAACCGATTACTCGTTGGAAAGAAGGAAATATTATTTAAGACATTTTGCTGGTCTGTTTTTTGTTTTTTCTTTTCTTACTGTTTCTTTTTCTTATCACTCTGAGAATTATATATTGTAGCTAGATGATTATGCTCTCCAGTAAGTAGGGCTTTATTTAAGAATGTAATGTCATGTAGATAATTGCATTTATGTAATGATTGGTCTCATATATGTATTTTATATAATTTTATTTTGAATGTGCCCTGTACAAGCTATTAAAAGGGGAAAAACTCAATAAAAAAATATAAAAACAAAAACAAAAAAAGAATTATGTTGATGTGAGATGAAACATTACAAGTCAAGGTTAACAGTACGATTTTACGTGTGCAATGTGCCTGGTACATTTTACTTCTGTTATAGTGCCGCATTCAAGTGGTGTCTATATGGAAGTGCCTACTGCGTCAGTGACACAAAAGTGGCACAACGGGATTGTAAATATGCCGACTTATTTCTAATGCATTGTAATGAAGGCATTGTAAATCTCGGCCTCTGTGCTTACCGTTGTATAAACAGTGCGGCCAGTGGAATTCAAAACTTAAAGACTTCTTTGCTTTTACATGTGAAAGCAGACACCATTTTCTATAAGTTTAAAAGAAAAAGAGAAATGATGTCACAGAGAGTGAGAGAGAGAAAGAGAGAGAAAACAACATTAAAACTGTCTCGCAGAGTCTGGAGTTGAGATTTTTTCTTGAAAAGTTAAAAGTAGATTTACAAGCTGCTTGCGTCACTTTTCTCATGTTAAAAGTGACACAAAAGTGGCGTAATAAGCTTCTATATCTGTTTGTCAGACTGTTGTAACCTATCTGTTGTCAGTGCTCGGAGGTAATTATACATTTTAGATAGTGAAGCTGCTGCACACTACCCACTGTCTCCTTTCACAAATGAAGGAAACACTACAGTTTAACGTGTGCAGTGTGCCTAGTACATTTCAGTTCTGTTATGGTGCCGCGTTCAAGTGGTCTCTATGTGGAAGTGCCTACTGCGTTACTAACACAAAAGTGGCTCAACAGGATTGTAAATATACTGACTTATTTCTAATGCATTGTAATGAAGGCATTGTATATTTAGGCCTCTGTGCTTACCGTTGTATAAACACTGCGGCCAAACACCACGGCCAGTGGAATTCACAACTTGAAGACACATTTTCTTCTACAGGTCAAAGCAGATAGCATTTTGTATAAGTTTAAAAGAGAAAGAGAAATGATGTCACAGAGAGTGAGAGAGAGAAAGAAAGAGAAAACAACATTAAAACTGTCTCGCAGAATCTGGAGTTGAGATTTTTTCTTGAAAAGTTAGACGTAGTTTTACAAGCTGCTTGCGTCACTTTTCCTATGTTAAAAGTGACACAAAAGTGGCGTAATAAGCTTGTAGATCTGTTTGTCAGACTGTTGTAACCTATCTGTTGTCAGTGCTCGGAGGTAATTATAAATTTTAGATAGTGTATCTGATGCACACTACCCACTGTCTCCTTTCACAAATGAAGGTAACACTACAGTTTCACGTGTGCAGTGTGCCTAGTACATTTCAAAATTATTTATTTATTTATTTATTTGATTTATATAGCGCACTATAACCCAGAGGTCTCTAAGCGCTTTGTCAGGGTCCGGTAGGCGATACATAGGGATACATCTGGTTACAGATTAAAGGCCACCCCACGCTTGCTGGAAGAGCACAGTTTTTAATTTCTTTCGGAAGGACATTAGCTTAGTTTCTTTCCGCAGTTCCAGTGGCAGTTTGTTCCACATAGCTGGAAGTGTGTGTGAGAAAGCACGCCCACCCACCGTAGCCAGTCTACAGCGTGGCTGAACAAGGAGGGTAGCTTCTGCAGATCTAAGCACCCTCCCCGGTTTGTAGAGAGTCAGACGTGATTTCATGTAGGTAGGTGCCTTACCATAAAGGGCTTTATGGACAATACCTAGCCCCTTAAACATTAGCCTCTGCTTGACTGGCAGCCAGTGTAGTTCACGGAAGAGGGGGGATGCATGAGTGTTCCTCAGCTTTTTAAAAATAAGTCTGGCGGCGTCATTCATGACAATCTGTATTCTATTTAAAAGTCTTTGTGGTAGTCCTATGTACAACGAGTTGCCATAGTCCAGCCTGGCTAGAATCATAGCAGAGACCGTACTTCTCAGAGTGGAGAAGGAAAGCAACGAGGAAACTTTCCGGAGTTGTCAGAGGAGGCCGACACAGGTGCCCACCACAGCTGTAACTTGCTTTTTCACGGACAGTTTACTGTCCACATGGATGCCCAGGCTCTTGACCACTGCCGCCGGGTCCGGGGGCATACCCAGCTCCCTAGGCCAAAATTGATCGCTCCAAGGGTTGCCAGCGATGGTAATTGGCAACACCTCGGTTTTGTCTGGATTGATTTTTAGGGAGTTCCCGGACATCCAGTTAGCTGTACTTCTCAGAATGTTTTGCAATCTAGCAAAGGCATCCTGGCTATCATCCAATTGGATGATAATTTGGGTGTCATCCGCGTAGTTATATACCTGGCAGTCCATTTGATTAAGCATTAGAATCAGAGGCTGTAGATATATATTGAACAAAAGGGGTGACAGAGCAGACCCTTGCGGAACGCCGCAGGTGATCGAAGTTGCGGTGAAAAGCAGGTCACCTAGTTGCACTCTCTGCATCCTCCCTTGAAGAAAGGATGTGAACCATGCATGTGCTGTCCCCTGAATGCCAAAATCCCTCATCCGCGACAATAGTTGTTCATGACACACGGTATCAAATGCCGCGGAGAGGTCCAGCAGCACCAGGGCACCCGGAGTTTTCTTGTCTGCTCTGTTCCTAAGCTCATCTACAATCGACAGCATGACAAGCTCCGTGCTATGGTTCGCATGAAAACCTGCTTGATTCGGCTCTAACAGCATGTTGCTTTCCAGGTGTTCCGACAAAGTGGTGAGAATGTGTTGCTCCAGTACTTTCGCCAGGAACGGTAGCTGGGAGATTGGTCTGAAATTTTTGAGACATTTCACGTCTGCCCCCATTTTTTTTAGCAGGGGGATCAGCCGAGCTTCCTTAAAGGAGGTAGGCACTTGTCCTACCTGTAAAGAAAGGTTTAGGAGGCTCAGCACATCTTCCTCTATGCCAGGGAGTGCAAGTTTAAACACTTCAGGTGGACACGGATCCGACCTGGAGCCCGACTTGACCCGCCCCATAAGAGAAGACAACCTCTCCTTTGTAATCAAGGGTAAGGTAGATAATGGAGTTGTCGCTGGCGTTCTAACTGGGATGACCAGCGGCGGGCAGTCAATCTTAGGAGTCGCCGTAATTTCAGTGACAAGGTCAATAATTTTGTTGGTAAAAAAGTCCTGGAATTTTTGGCAATCTTCCTGAATAAAGTCCGGAGTCTGTTCCTTATTTTTCCTAAGCTCCGTAAGGACTCGGAAAACTTCTTTCTGGGGATTCGTAGCAGTTGTGATCCTCTCCTCATAAAACTCGGACTTCCTAGCTATGATCGCTTGCTTATAGCTAGCAAAAGCCAGTGTATATCTGCTCCGAGAGTCGGGACTATAATCCTTACGCCAGGCTCTTTTCAGTTTACGTAGCCCGCGTTTCTTTTCTCTAAGTAGTTCATTATACCATGGGGCCCCTCGTCTTCTATTCACTAGGTTCATCCTGCGGATTGGTGCCACTCTGTCCGTAGCCTTCATGAGTTTATCCATGAGTTCCCTACAAAGGAGCTCTGGATTATCTGTCCGGTTGTTGGGGGGGGGGGGGGGTTGGTTCGAAGTAGATGTACCATTTTGTCTCCATCGATGTTATTCCACTTCCTAACTGCCTTCCACCCTCCTCTAGTTGTTGTTATTTGTTTGTCCACTAGTAGCTCACCTCTCACCAAATGGTGATCGGACCATACACATGGCTGGGCCGTTACCGCGCCCTGCGCAGGGACTGTCATCCAAACCAAGTCTAGGGTATGTCCCTTAGCATGTGTTGGGCCCTTCACTTGTTGAACCATATCCAATGAGGTTAGCGCCTCCTCAATCTGTACCGCCTGACCATCTTTCGGGACCTTTTCCCAATGATAATTGAAGTCGCCCATTATCACTACTTAGTCATATCTCGAGCGGATGTCCTGGGCCAGTCTTATGAACAAGTCGGGAAATTCCGGCGAAGTCCACGGGGGGCGATATACTAACAGAATAATCAGGCAGTCTGTCCCTAGTTTCAGCTTGACACCCATCACTTCCGCACCAGCCAGATTTTCGGTCAAAAACCTTTCGCCCAATAAGCGTGAGCCATACAGAAGGGCCACACCTCCCCCTCTCCTAGCTTCCGTTCTATTGTAGAAAAGTGCTTAGAAATCGGATGGCAGAGAAGCTACGAGATCCGGCATTGAGGAATCTTCTAGCCATGTTTCAGTTATTCCTAAAAGATCTAATTCTCCTTCTTCCAAAAGGGTAAAAACCTCTAGGTTATGGCATTGAAGGGAGCGTGTGTTAAGGAGACCATAGCGTAGGCTTTGGACCTTAACAGCATCCTTCCGACCTGGGTGGGAACTGGGGGCAGTGAGTAATCCATCCTGCTTGAGAATAGCTGCACATCCCTGACTAATAGCAGTATTACTGGAATTAAAAGCCCCTTACTCACCGCTAGTGTAGTTAATACGCGGACCAGGGGTCGTGGCCCCGGGTCCCGTCTGGTAACGGATGGGCACAGATGGGCTTGCCTCTGGCGAGCCTCCGGCGCGCCCACGTCGCGCCCGCTGTGCGCATGCGCTGCGCGCTTGCATGGGGGCAGGTTTAAATGGCCTCGAGCGTGCGAGGTCGTCAGGCAGCAACTAGCCTGTCAACAAAGATGGCGTCCCGACCCGGCACTTCCTCCCCCAAGATGGCTCCCACCCCAAAGGTAGCGACTAAAGACCCGCTCAACAGCGGTGCAATTTACTATTAGAGTGCAGGTATGTCCTAGCACAAACCCAGCTAAATGCGGGACCCACTAAGTAAATAAAAATATTGTTCGCGTTAAAAGCGCTGTACTCGCGCTAGTCAGCAGCATTAAAAAGGAATCACCAGCAGCCTTAGAATCACGGCGCTTACCTAACAGGGAGAGACCCTGGACTGATCAGCTTAAATGGCCTCGAGCGTGTGAGGTCGTCAGGCAGCAACTAGCGTGTCAACAAAGATGGCGTCCCGACCCGGCACTTCCTCCCCCAAGATGGCTCCCACCCCAAAGGTAGCGACTAAAGACCCGCTCAACAGCGGTGCAATTTACTATTAGAGTGCAGGTATGTCCTAGCACAAACCCAGCTAAATGCGGGACCCACTAAGTAAATTAAAATAATGTTTGCGTTAAAAGCGCAGTTCTGTTATAGTGCTGCGTTCAAGTGGTCTATATGGAAGTGCCTACTGCGTTACTGACACGAAAGTGGCTCAACGGGATTGTAAATATACCAACTTATTTGTAATGCATTGTAATGAAGGCATTGCATATTTAGGCCTCTGTGCTTACCGTTGTATAAACACTGCGGCCAACATCGCGGCCAGTGGAATTCACAACTTGAAGACACATTTTCTTCTACAGGTCAAAGCAGATAGCATTTTCTATAAGTTTCAAAGAGAAAGAGAAATTATGTCACAGAGAGTGAGAGAGAAAGAAAGAGAAAACAACATTATAACTGTCTCGCAGAGTATGGAGTTGAGATTTTTTCTTGAAAAGTCAGACGTAGATTTTGAAGCTCCTTGCGTCACTTTTCACATGTTAAAAGTGACGGAAAAGTGGCGTAATAAGCTTGTAGATCTGTTTGTCAGACTGTTGTACCTATCTGTTGTCAGTGCTCGGAGGTAATTATACATTTTAGACAGTGAAGCTGCTGCACACTACCCACTATCTCCTTTCACAAATGAAGGTAACACTACAGTTTTACGTGTTCAGTGTGCCTAGTACATTTCAGTTCTGTTATAGTGCTGCGATCAAGTGGTGTCTATATGGAAGTGCGTACTGCGTTACTGACACAAAAGTGGCAGAACGGGATTCTAAATATGGCGACTTATTTCTACTGCATTGTAATGAAGGCATTGTATATCCAGGCCTCTGTGATTACCGTTGTATAAACACTGCGGACAGTGGAATTCACAACTTGGAGACATATTTGCATCTACATGTCGAAGCAGACAGCATTTTCTATAAGTTTAAAAGAGAAAGAGAAATGATGTCACAGAGAGTGAGAGAGAGAAAGAGAGAGAAAACAACATTAAAACTGTCTCGCAGAGTATGGAGTTGAGATTTTTTCTTGAAAAGTTAGACGTAGATTTACAAGCTGCTTGCGTCACTTTTTCCATGTTAAAAGCGACACAAAAGTGGCGTAATAAGCTCGTAGATCTGTTTGTCAGAGTGTTGTAACCTATCTGTTGTCACTCCTGGGAGGTAATTATATATTTTACACAGTGAAGCTGGTGCACACTACCCACTCACTCCTTTCATAGATAATTTGTTGTTTTGGAAGCAAGTTTCTTTGTCACCTAGTGCCTTTGGCGTTATCGAAAGATGGTGCTCTACGTGTGGAAGAAGCCTTCACTGTAATCAAGAGAGTTAATCATTTCAATTCAGATATAGTTGTATACAGCAGAGTGGAGATAGCAGCGTTCAAATCTTTAAAAAAGAAAGAGAAATGATGTGAGAGATTAAGAAAGAGAAAGAGAAAAAACGACATTAAAACATGGGAGAGCACACACGACAGGGGAGGGGTACGTGAAGCCAGAGGCGCAACCACAGTCAAAAATATTGGGGTGAGGGGACTAGAAAAAATTTGGGGTGGGGGCTTTAGTTCAAACAAAAAGAAGAGTGGAGCTGCAGGAGGTGTAAGGGGGGGATTATCAAAGCCTCATTAACAAGCAAAATGTCTTTAAAAGACATGTGACGTACTCGGGTGCGACTGTGTGTGGGCTCAGGAAGCTATCTCATGCTAGCTGAAGCCCCGTTAGCTCAATGTTTTTTTTGCACCTGCTGCATACTACATATTCTCTCCTTTGACAGATAACTTGTCGTTGTTTCAGAAACAAGCATGTGTGCTCACCTTGTGCTATTGCCGTTGTCCGTGTTACATAATCCATCCTGAAGCTGTACATCTAAAAGATATTAAAAGAAAGATATAATGATTGGTAATTCTTGCTATATTAATTTGGAGTTAGATAATATCGCGCTTTTATAGACGTTGATTGTCAGATTTTTACGAACTGTTTGTATTGTGAATATATTGCTGACATTTCATCAATTATAAAAACGTTACTGCTATTGGGAAAAAAAATTAAACATGTAAATTAATACATTATGTAGGAGTGCGTTCGCCTAAAATACTAAGTCGCATTTTTGTATGTAGTCAGCTACAACCCTTTGACTCCTTCCGATGCATACTCAAGCCTCACTGCTCACCTTTTCGTGGAAAAGACACCTTCTTCATGAGGTAGTTCCGATCTTCAAAAAAGAAGTCTCATATATGGTGCCGAGTCTTGATATCTCTATGGCTAACGACATATTCGTTCTCCCATCATCATCATCGCAGGTTCTTCACCCGCTCAGTGCTTCGGGCACCACTAACTCAGTGGCCAAAGAGGCCACGCAAGTGGTAGTGGGCCCCTTGTTTGGTGCTTTGGGAACAACTCTAAAATGGCGTACAACACGTGCGCTCCGTATTTTTTATACATAGGGTCACATGTGTAGTGACGGATACGCTGAATGGGTGTGGTGTGGGTGTATACCAGTCATGAGGGAGTGTGTGTGTCGATCCGACAACTAGACTTGCAACTTAGAAATCACTACAATGGAAATTTGGGCTTTATAGTGTTGTTGTGTTTTCCTGGTAGCGTAAGAGTGGCTTTTTTTTTGTATGTGACGTTACAATAAAGTCACCATGTATGTAGCCTATTTTGTGACGCATTTTAATTTATAATGCGTTTCACTAGTTGTGGTAGCGTGCTTTAAATTAAACTGTGAAGCCTGCTTACGAGTTTGTTGAGTGTGGAAGTATTTTTTTTCTTTCTATTTTCTATTCTATTATAATTGTGCTGACTTTTCTCCTTTAGCGTGCAGTACTATATTATTTTATAAAATGTATAAGTGTTGAAATCATCTTTGAAAGTAGAATGTAAGCATGTAAGCTGCTGTTTGTGACGAAAAGCAATGCCGGTTCCCGCAGGAAGTGGGGTGCCGGCTGGGACCGAGGAGGCCTTGGGGTCTTCCCACGGTCCGCAACGTTACATTTGAGCCCCGGGGGATGGGGTCATCGGGGATTATGAAAAATTAGTGATAAAGGCTATTTTCTTTATGGTTGATTTATGGTACGCGTACAAAGCACGTATGGACGACGTACGGTGTGAAGATTGGAAGTCGTCCCATAAGCGTACTGAAGGAAGAAAAAGAAGAATATTTTTCAGATATTTATGAAGTATATGTGTTTAGATGTTGGGTGGCTCTAAAAAGAACCCTTGTGTTCATTGGGCGATTTTAGTACCTACAAGTAAGTACCAATGCAGAGTCTAAAGTTCAAGAGGAATACGTTGTTTCCCCTCATTTGTAAAATGTACACCGTCTCGCCTATAGATGCCATCCATATTGAAACGTAGATTGTTGTGGTAGATGGACCCCATTCTATAGTCTCGGAGAAAGGCAGAAACAGATTTATTCACATGTTTCCTAGATTTTTCAATCTGTGGACAATAGTGGTTGGACATCTTCCATTTCTGCCTTTGGCATATATTAGAATATACAAAGGCAGTTTTGAGGAACAGTGTCATCAATTGTTGAAAGGTGTCCTTCATAAGCATTTCCAGACCTACCCCTGTCAAAGTGCCTAGGTAATTGCCACCACAGTGCACAATTATGAGGTCAGGGTGTTGGAGATGTAAAAAGGATTTCACCAATGGCATCAATTGATGCTACTTTAATCCTCTCTGTCCAATCCATTTAATGTCTACATTTAGTAAACATAGGTCTTTGTGAATTCTTTTCTGTTGTGTGTACCTTTGGCACCAGAAAATATAGCTATGTCCCACAATCCACACTGTAAACATCTTGAAGAGAGATCTGGATGCACTCTGAAGGTCTCTGTAAATGAAATGGCAATTTGAAAAGTAAGATTTTTCTAAAATGGTGGACAACATGCAGTTTTGAAAAAAAAAAGAAATGATTTATTGTTCGTCAATATTCGACACTAAGCTAGGATGCATGTTTCTGTTTTTTAAAAGCCTGATTTTTATTGATTAAGAAAAACTGATAGAAAAGAATGTTACATAAGATAAGCTGGTATATTCTCAAGTCAAGGACACTTGCTGTTTTAATTTGCAACATTGTATGATGAACTTTTCACCTGTGTGGTGAGTTCGATGCTTTCTGAAGTGTTTCCATAGTAACTGGCAGATTGTGGAATGGGGGAAAGTTTTGTCAGTTGGAAAGGGTGCAAAAGTTCAAGCAATATAAAAGTGTGTTTCGTTTTGATTTAATGTGGGAATAAATGTGATTTTTTATTTATTTGTATATGTGTGTAGATTGAGTGTGTAGATTGACAGAAAAAGTTTGCTATTTGCTATAGGACTTCCTGTCCCCCTAGGACTGCTTAGGGGAGTTTACAATGATCTGCAAGGTCAAAGTCTTGGATGGGCTTTGTTGAGCCTTTGATGGCCGTGGGGACCACCACCTAACATGGCCGGCTCCTGTAGTCCCTGGGACACTGCTGTTTGCTATGGTGGGCGAGAGTTCTCTTTCAAGTAGGAAAGCAGATTGCTTTTCGTCTGAGAGAGCAGCATGTAACAGTGTTATACAGTGTTGAACTTTTGACCTCTGTTGACAGTTGACTTTTGCATGATGTGTTGGGGGAAGGGTGGAAAGTTATGTCAGTTGCAAAGGTTTGCAATATTAAAGCAATAGAAATGTGTGTTTTGTTTTGAATTAATGTGTGAAGGATGTTAATTGGTTGTTTATATGTATGTATGTGTAAAATGAGAGGGAAAATGTTCCATTTCGTGGTTTTGCTGGAAACACTGAACTAGAGAGATTCTGTATAAGAATATCTACTGTGTCAGTGGTATTCTTCTTAATCTAGAAATCAATTACAAAGGTGAGTTGATAAATTGTATGGGAATGTGTGTGGTGCATCTTTGTACATTAAGGAATTATGGGGATATTATCAAGACAGGTGATAAAATTTTTGCCGCTTTTTTGGTAGAAAAGTGCTGATAAAGCGGCGATAATGGGATTGATAATATGTCTATGGAATTCCAATCGAAGCCCACGTTAGATGTCCTTCACATCTAACATGGGCTTCGATTGGTATTCCATAGAGCATATTATCAAGGCCATTATCTCTGCTTTATCAGCAGTTTTCTGCAGATAAAGCGGCGATAATTTTATCGCCTGTCTTGATAATATGCCCCCATATTCATCCCTTGCTAAACGTTTTATAGTCGTAAATGTGTTTTGCTATAATGCATGCTGTTATGTTTTTTTGTTTAATATCACATTGTACATCTGTGTACATTGAGGAATTATGGGCGATATTATCAAGAAAGGGCGATACATTATCACCGCTTTTATCGGCAGGAAACTGCTGCTAAAGCTGCGATAATGGGTTTGATAATATGCCCTTGTGAATTCCGATGGAAGCCCAGGTTATGGTGTTAACCTGGGCTTCAACGGGAATTCACAAGGGCATATTATGAAACCCATTTTCGCCGCTTTAGCAGTAGTTTCCTGCCAATAAAAGCGGCGATAATGTGTCGCCCTTTCTTCATAATATTGCCCTATATGTGTCCCTTTTTCCATAATTTCTAGCCTTTCTTTTTATACTTCCCTCTCTCTTTTCTTACTCCTTTCTCTCTCTCTGTACTACTGTGTTTTTCTTATATTGTCCTCTGTGGTCATATTACCCTTGTTTGTCTTTATATTTTCCTGTTACTTCTCTTATTTCTTCTGTCTCCTCATTTTCTTCCCTTTCTCTTCATATTTAATTTTTTTCTTGATACTCCTGGTTCTGTCCTCTTTCTTGTTTCTTTCCCTCTGTATATAGTCTGGGTTGATTTACAAGCCTCTTGTGCGTCTTTGTTGTTGTATTGTGTTAGGGGCATATTATCAAGGACCGGTGTTAAAATTATCGTTGTTTTATCGGCAGGAAACTGCAGATAAAACGTCAGTAATGGGCATGATAATACGGTCTTGTTAATTTCCATAGAAGCCCATGTTCTGATGTTAACATGGGCTACTATGGGAATTCTATGGCTATTATCAAGCCCATTCTCGCCGTTTTATCGGCAGTTACCTGCCGATAAAATGGCTATAATTTTAACACCGGCCCCTTAGTTTTTTTGATGTAATAGTGGTAGAAAAAATGTGTGAAATTGCATATGTATTTGGAAAATGAGTCAGTGCTGTTCACTGAAATGTTGTAAGTATATATATATATGGAATATGTATAGTTATTTAAAAGTTTTTCAATAGTAAATGGTAAAATGCATGGTCTCATTTTTTGTGTAATATCACACTGTGCATGTGTGTACATTAAGGAGTTATATTCACACCTTTTAAAATGTTTTACAGTAGTGAATGTGTTTTGGTAAAATGTATGGTCTTATGATTCTTTGGGTAATATCACACTGTCCTTGTGTGTATATTAAGGAATGATGGGCCATATTATCAAGCCTGGGCGATAAAATTATCGTCTCTTTATCAGCAGGAAACTGCCACTAAAGTGTCAATAATGGGCTTGATTATAGGCTCTATGGAATTCCAATCGAAGTCCATGTTAGATGTGAAGGACATCTAACATGATCTTCAATTGGAATTCCATAGAGCCTATTATCAAGCCCATTATTGCCACTTTAGCAGCAGTTTCCTGCAGATAAACAGTGATAATTTTATCGCCCAGGCTTGATAATATGGCCCTATAATCAAACATTTTTTAATATGTTCTACACTCTCTTATTATACTACCTCCTGTCTCGTCTTACTTCTTCCTCTATCATTATAGCATCTTGTTTTTTTATACTCTGCTCTCTTTTTATATTTTTTTTCATACTTGCTCCTCTTTTTGCATATTTGTCCTCCTCTTTATATTCTCTCTTTTCTTTATATTCACCACTGTTGTCATAGTTCTTACTGTCTCCTTATAGTACTCCCTCTCTCCTTATACGGTCAGTCTTCCTTTATAATTGTTTTTTGTCCACATTTTGTGTCTGTGTCTTCTTACAGTCTTTCCTCTTTCTTCATATATACTCTTCTGTTCTTATATTCTCTGTTTCTTGTTATTCTCGCTGTTCATTGTAGGTGCTCCCTATTGTTTTCTCACACTTTTCTCTTTCTTCTAATACTCTTCTCTCTGTACTCACATTTCTCCTCTCTTTTCTTATACTTTGCATTCTCTACTATTATTGCCGTCTTTTCTTATTGTCATATTCGTCTCCTCATTTCCTCCCCTGTTCTTATACTCCCCCCTGTTTTTATATTCTCCTCTCTCTTCTCTTACTTGTGCATGTCTCCTTGTAGTATTGAGTTTTTCTTATATTTCTTTTTGTCCTATACTCCTTCTCTCCGTGTTCATATTTTCTTCTTTTTCTTCATATTCCTTTTCTCTTTTCATTTTCTGTCCTCTCTGTTTATACTACTTCTTAAATCTGATGATATTGTTTGCTCTCTTCTCTTACTCCTCCTTGACTCCCTGCATACATTCTGCAGCACTTTCCTCATATTCTTCGTGTTTTCATACTGATCTCTCTCTTTATATTTGTTTCTCTTCTCATACTTCTGCCTCTTTCCTCATACACTTTTTACTCTTATAATATTCCATCTGTTTATACTCCTTTTCTCCTCAGACTGTATCCTCTGTTCTTGAATATCCCTTTTTCCTTATGCTCCACTTTTCCCACATTATTCGTGCTCTCTTCTGGTACTGTTCTGTCTGTCCTTATACACACTGTCCTTTGCTAGTATTCGTTTTTTGTTCTTATAGTTGCGTGTCTTTTCACATATTCCTTCTTTTTTCTTTAGAGTCTTTCTTTGTCTTATTATAGTGCCCCCTCTGTCTTCTTAGTTTCTTTTTTCCTTCTTATACTCTTTCTTCTCTCCACATATTTCCATCTTTCTCTTCATAGTCTCCCTTACCTATTGATACTTTCCAGTTTATTCATACTTCCTTTATCCCGTTATATTGCAGTGTCTGTTTATACTCCCCTTTTTCGTTATATTTTCCCTTGCTTCATACTTCTTCCTCTCTTGCTGTAAGTTTATTTTTATAGTCTCACGTTTCTCATCATAATCCTCCTTCTGTTCTTATAAGTAATATTATAGAATATTTCATATATTTATTTTTGTAATGTTAAATATGTATATTTTTTTATAGATTCTTTTTATCAATACTGAAAAAACTGTATCATGCCTACCAAATGTCAAAAGAAGAAACAACAAAAGAAAGGTGTTTATTTGAAGAGAAGTCATCCACAAGATTTTACATGAAGAGCCATGTGTTAAGAAAAAGACAAAAAGTCCTGGTAAGAGAAGGAACACTTTTCTGAGGAAAATATTAAAGCCTAAGGGGCAGATTTATGTTGCCTGACGCATCTCTGCAAATTGGCAGAGATGCGCCAGGAAAGATACGGCACGCAAGTTTATCCTTGCGCCACCCATTATGCGCTGCATTTACAATGCAGTACAAATAACAGGAGTGTGACCCATATACCTAATTAGGACTGGGTAATGAAGATATAAACAAAAAACAGTGTCCCAATAGGAAATGTTATGTTAAAAAAAATGTTATGTTAAAAAGTTTATACCGCGCACGTACACCGAGACGGTTTCTTGGCGCTCATAACAGACATAGCTAGCCAGGGCAGAAGGTTTTACTCAAAGGCCGCCTTGAAAAGGTAGGTTTTCAGGGTTTTTCGGAACAGCTCATACGAGGGACAATGGCGAAAGGAGGAAGGGAGGGAATTCCAGAGGGTAGGGCCTAAAAAAGAGAAGCGTAGACCGCCGTGTTTTTTGCGGCGGATTGATGGAATGCATAGAAGATTGTCGGCGGAGGATCGTAAATTGCGAGTTGGGAAGTATCGCTTAAGCTTGGAGGAAATGAACTCAGGGGCGTGGTTATGAAGGGATTTGAATAGGGTGCATCGAGTTTGAAGGAGCACCGTTTAGCCACTGGGAGCCAATGAAGGCTCCTCAGAAGGGGGGAAACATACTGGTGTTTGGGTTGGTGGAACACCAAACGAGCGGCCTGGTTCTGGATTAACTGAAGTTTTTGAAGCTGGTAGACAGGAATCCCCGCATACAGGATGTTAGCAAAGTCAACCCTGGAGATGACCAAAGCCAGTATTACTAGTATGAGTGCCTCTCTGGTTAGAAATCTGCAGATCTTGCGAATCCTGCGCAGCTGGAAAAAGCAGGATGATGTTACTGCTGAGATCTGAGGTTTCATAGATAGATCCTCAGAGATGATCACTCCTAGGCTTTTCACAGAGCTGACCGGGCGAGGGGGGGGACCAAGAGAAGGGGGCCAGTAATTGTCATCCCATGGATTGGTAGGACCACTCACCAGGACAAGTTCCGTTTTAGACGGATTCAACTTGAGCTGGCTGTGAGCCATCCAGTCAGAGATGAGTAACATTGTGGTTTGGAAGTTGAGGCGAGAGGAAGGTGTAGTGTCCAGAGGGAAGATCAATTGCAAGTCATCTGCATAGTTATATATTGTAGCAGGGGAGTGATGAAGGGAAGCCATAAGTGGTTGCATGTATAGATTGAAGAGAAGGGGGGAGAGAGCAGAACCCTGGGGAACACCACAAGTGAGGGGAAGAAAAGGAGCAGAGAAGGTGGAAAGGTGGACTGCCTGGGAGCGACCTTGCAAGAAGGATCGAACCCAGTCAAGGGCGATGCCCCGAATGCCGGCGTTGCTGACACGGTCGATCAAAATAGTATGATCGACCGTGTCAAAAGCCGCCGACAGGTCTAACAGTACAAGGGCTTGGGGGATGTTGTTGTCGGCCCCAGTTCTAAGTGTGTCCATTACTGCTGCAATCACCATCTCTGTGGAGTGCAGGGGGCGAAAACCCGCCTGCTGGGGGTCGAGGAAAAAAGAAGTCTCCAT
This sequence comes from Lissotriton vulgaris, assembly GCF_964263255.1. Classification (NCBI taxonomy): domain Eukaryota; kingdom Metazoa; phylum Chordata; class Amphibia; order Caudata; family Salamandridae; genus Lissotriton; species Lissotriton vulgaris. The sequence goes on along the minus strand of NC_141694.1, from coordinate 49,883,445 downwards.
AAAGGTGCTCAGACACTTAGTAACGTAAGTCTCTAAGATCTTTCCCAGAAAAGGGAGGAGGGAAATAGGTCTATAATTGCTCAGCACAAGTGGGTCTGCGCTGGGCTTTTTCAGAATGGGTAACACTACAGCCTGCTTAAAAGCTTCTGGAACAACACCTGATGTTAAGGAGGAGTTGAGAAGGGCCAGGGCAGGATCAGGGCAGTGCGTAAAGATTTCTTTGAAAATATGTGGGGGGCAGCAGTCCTTGGGGGACCCGGAACTGACTTTGTGGAGAAGACTGTGGAATTCGGTGATGGAAATGGGAGGGAAAGTATGGAATTTCTGGGGGTTTTCCGAGGGAAGGGGAAATGATTTGGAAGGGGGAGGTAGAGAGATATTGTTTTTAATTGTGGAGATCTTGTCTTGAAAGAAAGCATTGAGCTCATTACACAAGGCCTGGGTGGGGACGGGCGGGAGAGTGATGCGATCGGGAAGGGAAAGCTCATTGACAATTGAGAAGATGTCTTTGGCTTTTGAAGCCGACTCCAGGATTTTACGTGAAAAGTAGGAAGTCTTTGCCTCTAGTATGGAAGATTTATATTTGCTGAGTAAGCTCGTAAATTCAGTCTTGAGTACGGGATCATACTTGTGACGCCAGCGACGTTCGGCCTGGCGGAGGGCTAGTTTGTCTAGTTTCAGCTGGTCAGTAAACCATCGCTGGGCGTCATGGGGGCGTGAGACTTTAATGACCTTTAGAGGAGCTACAGTGTCGGCAGCCGCCTTCAACCAGTGCTCGAGAATAGAGGCTTGGTGAGAGACAGATTCTGAAGCTGGTGGAACTGAGGCTGCCAGAAGAGAATGAAGTGTTGTCACATTGGCATTCTTCCAATTGCAAGCTGTGATGCTAGCAGGGCGCGGAGGGCGGTGAAAGCTAGGAAGGTCAACAGAAAAGGAGATAAAGTAATGGTCTGACCAAGTGCAAGGGGTGATCAGTGGAGGCGAAAGATCGAGGTTGGCCATCCAGACCTGGTCAAGTATATGACCCTTGCAGTGGGTAGGAGTAGAGATCAATTGCTGACAGTTCAAGCTAGTGAGGGTTTCTGAGAACAACTCAGACAGTCGGCTTTCTTGGGGGTCGGTAGGCCAGTAATTGAAATCGCCCAGGATGAGAATTCTGGAATGATTTATAAGAAGCTGGGAGAGAAGTTCCCCGACTGATTGAGCGAAAGACGGCATGTAGGTGGGGGGTCTGTACATGAGAACACAGATGAGAGAGGTGGTGGTTGAGCGAAGCTGGATGACAAGGATTTGAGAGTTGGGAATGGGAGTGCAGTCTAAGATGGAAAAAACGTGTTCTTTGCGAATAATGGCTGCGACTCCACCGCCAGCTTGCTCCCCAGGACGGTTAACATGTAGAATATAATAGCCATTGGGAAGAGCGGCTAGGATATCGGGTACAGAATCTTCTGTCAGCCAGGTCTTGGATAGGAAGAGAATATCTACATTAGTATCGTCTAATAAGCAGTAGATCTCTAGTTGGTGTTTCACCAAGGAGCGCGTATTAAGGTAGAGGATGGTAAGGGTACAGGTGACAGGTATAAGTGATGGGGAATTAGCGGGGACGGGGGAGGGAACAAGTCCGGGCGGGGGAGGGATAACCGTGCGAGGAAAGGTTACAATACCACACTCCTGAGCCCGCCTAATGGCCTCAGGTGGCAGAGGAACTGAGTGTTGCAGGGAACATAAGTCCGCTGGCGAGTACCGGAACGTTTGGGCAGGGTATGGGGCCGCAGGTCGCGACCGGCCGCGGACGGGCGCAGACGGGCAGGACTTTGGCTTGACTTCGGCGCGAAATCGGCGCTCCCGCTGCGCTTCCGCCATGCCGTCATTTTATGTAAACGAGGCGTTAAGCCACTAGACCGCTAACCTGCGCTGTATGAGGCAGGGCGGAAGTGGAGAAAAGAATGCGGGGAATGGCGCTCTGCAATGCGACCCTCCGCACAAACGGCACTCAGCCGGGGCGGACCGGGGTCTAGAGCGTGAAGAAGCAGGTGAGAACTCTCACAATCCCAAAAACATTAAGCCAGTTTGTAATTTAAAATTAAACAGTGATATTAAAATACAGGAGCGCTAAGTGCGGTAAACCGCTTTAAGAAGCTATTAATCAGCTAATAGTCAGCCCGACTTGATTCAGGGGGAGATAGTGAGTAACCAACCCAGCCTGGATCGCCGCGTCTGTCAACTGTGGCCCGCGTGACTCAGAGATATATACACATCAGTCAATAGCCACTAGACCGCTAACCTGCGCTGTATGAGGCAGGGCGGAAGTGGAGAAAAGAATGTGGGGAATGGCGCTCTGCAATGCGACCCTCCGCACAAACGGCACTCAGCCGGGGCGGACCGGGGTCTAGAGCGTGAAGAAGCAGGTGAGAACTCTCACAATCCCGAAAACATTAAGCCAGTTTGTAATTTAAAATTAAACAGTGATATTAAAATACACAGCGCTAAGTGCGGTAAACCGCTTTAAGAAGCTAATAATCAGCTAATAGTCAGCCCGACTTGATTCAGGGGGAGATAGCGAGTAACCAACCCGGCCTGGATCGCCGCGTCTGTCAACTGTGGCCCGCGTGATAATTTGCACCTCCTCACAATGCGCTGTTTCTGCTGTTTCACTTCTTCACTTGCGTCGCCACCTGTACCACAGTCACTTTTTGTAGAGCACCAAGTTTTCTATGGTTGTCATCTAAATTGAATATATGCAGTGCTGCTTACAACTGTATTATTCTGACCATAAATTTACACTATAAAACAAGATGATTTACTACCTTGTCTGAAAGTTAATAGAGAGTCTCCTTTTTCCCTTGTCAGCAATGCAATGTGCACGCATTTACAATGCGGCGCACCATGGTGCAGGAATAAACAGATGTGTGTCGCATCTAGGGCGTGAAGTTGGTGCAGTGCTGAACTTGTGTTGCATGTGGCACGCAACTCCAGCACTATTCCAACTTGCCCTATCTCTAACGTGGTGCGTCAAGCCTTACGCCTGCTTCAAGCAGGCGCAGGGTTTTGACGCATCAGCTTTGGGAAAGTGACTCAGTGAAATCTTGTAGATTTCATTAAGTCACTTTTCAATGGCGTTCCTGCGACGGAACGCCCCCCCTGCATGGAAAAGCCCACATGAAACCTGACACAGGTTTCATGTGGCACAGGACCTTACACTGTGACGCATCTCCATAGATGTGTCACGATGTAAGTATGTCGCAAAGTGGCGCAGGGTTTACGCCGCCGCTGCATCACAGGAGTGGTGCAACAGTTGGCCAAAAGTGCTGCAAGTCCAACATAAATCTGCCCCCAAGAGTAGTGTGCACAAAGGAAAGAATGGTATTAGTGTGTCTGCAATGAAAAAGAAAAAGAGGAATAAAGAGAACAATCAGGGAAAGTCAACTGCAGAAAAAATAGTGTATAGTAAATGGAGGAAGAACCAATTTATGGAAATTAGGAAAAAAATGTTTTTTAATAGAGTTCTGTTAAATTTAACTAAAGAAATTAAGGGATGAAAAAAAACTGTTTTTTAAAGAAGAAGAAAGGTATAGAAAATGTAGTTGAGAAAGCTTTCGAATTGAAAAAAAAATTGTTTATTTTAGTAATCAATAGAATTCGATCACTAGATAAACCAATCCATTTAATGAAGGCCAAAAGTAAGTGGATAAGAGTACTTAACAGAAGTAATTTTTGTGAGTTTTTTGGGTAAATGGAAACATAGTTCAAGTTCTGAGCCTTTTTTTAATGAAGAAAATTATCTTCAGAGTAATGATTTGTTGCATGCAGTTGACACTAGTGGTCGTTCTTATGAGGTTAGAAATGGTTGTCCAATTGAGAAAGAGAAAATTATTCCTAGAAATGCAGAAGAGGTGTTAGATGATGAAGTTTTAGGGAGACTCCAGTGTACACTTGGAATTCTAGTAGTATTTGTAGTGTACGGCAAGAATATATTGATTTTTTTCACAATTTCTTACGTAACTATACAATGAAAAGTGTGAAACAAAAGATTAATATGTTGCAAGGACTAGACCCTTGCAGAGTAAGAGAAAATACTGGTTTGCAAAGGTCATTCTCTGGCTTGTGTTTCTAAAAAAGTATGTCAAAGTGTTTTTGACCATTTCAGGATGTTAGCAGTACATCATTCTGAAATGAGGAAATTAATCAGAAGATTGTATTATGCAAAAAAGTCCAGCTCTACTGTTAAAAAAGTTGAGCAGTGCTCTTTTGCATGGATTTGTATCAAATGTAATGAACGTTTGTGATGAAATTGAGGTTAGTTATTTTGGTCCTGAGGAAGAAAGTGCAGGAATTGAGATATTAATAGAAGGAAATGTAGAAGAGAATGTACAACATTGTAGTACAGTAAATTTTGAGCAAGAAATTACAAAGTTTAAGGTGATTTCAGGTGAAAGGCCAAATTATTGTTGTGTCTGTTGTCGACGAACTCATTATAAAAATCAGACCAGGAGTGTTGATTTTTATTTAAAGAGTGAAAAGGAAACTAATAATGAGTGGAAGGATTTTGCTACTTATTTTGGTGGTAGAGAATTGTTTTAATTTGGGTTCTGATCAGCGTATTCGTAAATATTGTTATAACAAATTAGACGAGAACAAAATGCCTGCTAGAGCTGTGCATAATAATCTTGAGTTGGTAAATATTTTTCTGAACTGATGGATTTAAATACCTATGAGTCTATTCTTATTCAATGTGGGCATCCATTTCAGGCTATTGTTCGTATGGAGCCTAACACAAGAAAATTGCCACCTTCTGATTTACAGAGAGGATTAAAGGGAAGAGTTGTATATTTGCCTCTAGATTTAAAGAAAAATATTGAAACAATTGGTGTAGAAAATGTAGAGGATGAGCCTTTAGTTATTCTTGTTAATGGCGTTCCTACTAAGAGTAAGAAAATCTGGCAAGAATTAGTGGATGTTAAGAAAGTGAAAAAGGCAACGTTGTATCTGGTAAAAAATAATGAATACTACAGAAATGTTTATATGAGAGAAGAAGAAATAACTGTACAAGAAGATAGTGACTTGCCATCTGGACAAATTGAAAAAGTGGATGTGTCCAGAACTGAAGAAATCTACGAACATTACAGTGTTCATCCACTGCATTCTAAAGAAGTGATGGGGAATACTATAGAGGTTTTCCAAATGAAAGAAGCAAAAGGAAGTCCCATTAGTGTATGGGAAAAAAGCTTGGAAGCTTGTTGTTTCCCTAAATTGTTTCCCACAGGAAAAGGAGGACGATATGATGACCGACCTGTGCAGATTCCTGCATCTGAATCCCGGACATCAAGATTATATGCAGAAGATCCAAGATTTTGACAATGTATTCCGTATTTGTTTCATCTTTTGTTTGAGAGTGATTTGTCTGGACTTTCTTATGCAGTAAACCATATATTGAAAACAGGTGTACATCTGTAAAATGTTTATGCAAAGGAATTTATGGATAAAGTACTGCAGAAAGATAATGTTTTGGAATCTCAGCTAATTCATCTCATGGCGTGTGAGCATAGTACTAATGAGTACTGGTACCGTCGTCATGGAGAACTCAAATGTATGCTAAGGAACTTAGGAACTCCTACATGGTTCCTTACTCTAATCTGTGCTGAATATGGTTGGGATGATTTACTTAAATTTCTTCGAGAGGCAAATCGAAATATACTAAATATTGAATACAAGACACCTGGAGAATTGTGCTCTTTGGATCCAGTTAATGTATGCAGGTATTTCAATCATGGATTTGAAGCTATGATGTCTTTTATCACCAATAAAAATAATCCTCCTCTTGGAGAGGTTTTGGACTTCTTTTGCAGAAAGGAGTATCAAGCAAGAGGTGCTCCTCACATACACATGCTAATATGGATCAAAGATGCTCCTAAATTTGGTACAGACTCAGATGATACTGTGTTGTCTTTTATTGAAGAATATGCTACATCTGATATACCCTAAAGTACACAAGATAAGGACTTAAGACAACAAGTCTTACGATTCCAAAGCCATCGTTGTGGGAAATACTGTAGTCGAAAGTACAAATCTAAGGACAAATTCTACACCAAATGTCGTTTTGCATTTCCACGTCCAGTAATATCGAAAGGAAGAGTGAACAGTTTTATGTCATCTTTGCGACATACTATCACAAGAAAGTATCCAAAAAATACTTACCACTTAAGAAGAAACGAAGAGTCAAAATACATAAATGACTATAACCCAGTCATTTTGTCCATGTGGAATGCTAACATGAATATTCAATATGTTGCAGACAATTCCATTGCTGTTGCTCGATATGTAACATCGTACATAACAAAATCAGAACGACGGAATTGAAGGAAATGTGGGAAGAGGTTTCCCACGAGAAGAGTGTAAGTAAGAAATTATATACTTACAGTTTGAAGATGTTATCTCATTGAGAAATTGGAGCGTATGAATGCTCGGATCACTTATCATCTGCAAGTCTATTCTCCAAATCAAAAGGAATCATTTGGGTGAGTCTAGGTCTTGCTGCAACACGTAACTGAGTTCTTAAATCTGTAGAAGAAATTGAATATTTAGCTGAAAAAGAGCCAGAAAGTATAGATATTGTGAAAACAAATATGTTGGATACATATTATCCAAATAGAAGTCATCATCTTGAGAACATTTGTCTCTATGAAGTGCTGCAAAACTATATTTTTAAACCGAATATTACAGAACACATCAATAATGGTATATATGCCATGATTTGTTCCGAAGGATGTTTGGTGAAACAAAGAAAAGGACATTTGATTAATCACCATAAACTGAGTTGCGGAACACCTGACAAAAGGGAATTTTACTATTTAGCTCTTTTGCAACTTTTCAAGCCATGGCGTTCAGAATTGGAATTACTTGGAGATTTCATGAGCTATGAAGATTCTTTCAATGCAACGAAAGATACTATACAATGTGCTGTTTTTGCTATTTATGTGAAAATGTTGAATGACGAAATTGAGCAAGAAGCTACAAATCCAGCCTGGCGGGGGCAATCCGCCCGACATCATAATGGACCCCTAAATGTTTGCTTTTGTGCATTAAAGAATGCAGCAAGTTCTTAAAACAGAGTATGACGTATTATTTGAAGGAAAGCGTGTCATAGTTTTTGGAGATCTTCTACAACTTACTCCTGTAAAAGGACAACCAGTGTTTAAAACACTGCTGCATGAAGATACTAGAAAGTCTTTGGGGAGTATTGGAAATGTAAACATTTGGTCATATTTTGAGTATAAGGAACTGATTACAAACATGCGACCAGCAAATTATGTTGATTATGGAACTATTCTTCAAGATATAAGAATAGGAAAAATGACTGGACATGGCAAACAAGCTTTGCAGAGACGAATACTTTCCAATTTGTTTCCAAATGAAAATATTGTACCAGAGAAAATATATACATGACAATTGCATAAAATAAATCTGTAATCTGCTTACTGCCAACACTACGTGAATGTTCTAAATTCAATGAAGAACTGTTTTAAAATGAAGACATTTTTAAATTGGAAGCTATTGATAAAATAGAACATGAAGGAATCACTATTATTTTGAGTGAAAAGTTGAAGAGGAAATTGGATTCTTTAGAGAAATCGATAAGTGAAACTGCTAGTTTAGAAAAGAATTTGTATGCATGTGTAAACTGTACGGTAATTTTACGACGTAATTTGAATGTGGAAAAAGGTTTAGTAAATGGAACAATGGGTAATGTTGTTGATTTCATTAATTACGTAAATAGAGATGGTGTTGAATTTTTGAAAATCAAATTTGATCAAATTGAAGAAGAACAACAATTTAGTCTTTGTTCAGCTCAGTTTTTGCTTGTAAAAGATTTGTATGTACGCAGAAAACAATTTCCTGTTTCTTTGGCGTATGCAGTGACCATTCATAAATCTCAAGGTTTAAGTGTGGATAGTGCTTTAGTGATTATTGAAAGTACCGTGTTTAAAGAGGGTATGGCATATGTTGCTTTGTCTTGAGTCAGAACATTATCTGGATTGTACTTTATTGATTTTGATGAGACAAAGGTTAGTGCAGATGTAAATTGTGTGAAAGAGTATAATAGGTTAAGAAGAGAATATGCACCTAGTTTAGGTCAATATCCAGTATTTGAAAAGCCTGTGGTAGGTAGAAATAAAAGATTTGAGAATATCTGTAGTGAAAATGTAGAGAAAGAAAAAAAACAAGATGAAGTTGCACCTGCAAGCAAAAAGAACAAGCATTTACAATGCAATGGTCTCGGCATCATTAAAGGTAGAGCTATTGGCATTGCTCATGACATTTTTTTTTCTTTAAATCATAAATAAATACCATTGTAATTTACATTGCCAATACACAGCACTCTGCACCTGCACTCACTACTCTGCACTGCACTCACTACTCTGCACTCTGCACTCACTACTCTGCACTCTGCACTCACTACTCTGCACTCACTACTCTGCACTCACTACTCTGCACTCACTACTCTGCACTCTGCACTCACTACTCTGCACTGCACTCACTACTCTGCACTCTGCACTCACTACTCTGCACTCTGCACTCACTACTCTGCACTCACTACTCTGCACTCACTACTCTGCACTCTGCACTCACTACTCTGCGCACTGCACTCACTACTCTGCGCTCTGCACTCACTACTCTGCACTCACTACTCTGCACTCATTACTCTGCACTCACTACTTTGCACTCACTACTCTGCACTCACTACTCTGCACTGCACTCATTACTCTGCACTGCACTGAATACACTGCACTGCACTCACTACACTGCACTCACTACTCTGCACTGCACTCACTACTCTGCACTGCACTCACTACACTGCACTCACTACTCTACACTGCACCCACTACTCTGCACTCAATACTCTACACTGCACTCACTACTCTGCACTGCACTCACTACTCTGCACTGCACTCTCTGCACTGCACTCTCTGCACTCACTACTCTGCACTCACTACTCTGCACTCACTACTCTGCACTGCACTCACTACTCTGCACTGCACTCACTACTCTGCACTCACTACTCTGCACACTACACTCACTGCTCTGCACACTGCACTCACTGCTCTGCACACTGCACTCACTACTCTGCATACTGCACTCACTGCTCTGCACTGCACTCACTGCACTGCACTCACTACTCTGCACTCACTACTCTGCACACTGCACTCACTACTCTGCACACTGCACTCACTACTCTGCACTACTCTGCACTGCACTCACTACTCTGCACTGCACTCACTACTCTGCACTCTGCACTCACTACTCTGCACTCACTACTCTACACTGCACTCACTACTCTGCACACTGCACTCACTACTCTGCACTCAGCACACTGCACTCACTACTCTGCACTGCACTCACTTCTCTGCACTGCACTCACTACTCTGCACTGCACTCACTACTCTGCACTCACTACGCACTCACTACGCACTCACTACGCACTCACTACTCTGCACTGCACTCAATACTCTGCACTCTGCACTCACTACTCTGCACTCTGCACTCACTACTCTGCACTCTGCACTCACTACTCTGCACTCTGCACTCACTACTCTGCACTCTGCACTCACCACTCTGCACTCACTACTCTGCACTCTGCACTCACTACTCTGCACTCTGCACTCACTACTCGGCACTCATTACGCACTCACTACTCTGCACTGCACTCACTACTCTGCACTGCACTCAATACTCTGCACTGCACTCACTACTCTGCACTGCACTCACTACTGCACTCACTACTCACCACTGCATGCACTCACTACGCACTCACTACTCTGCACTGCACTCACTACTCTGCACTGCACTCACTACTCTGCACTGCACTCACTACTGCACTCACTACTCTGCACTGCACTCACTACTCTGCACTGCACTCACTACTTTGCACTCGCACTCACTACTCTGCACTCTGCACTCACTACTCTGCACTCTGCACTCACTACTCTGCACTCTGCACTCACTACTCTGCACTCTGCACTCACCACTCTGCACTCACTACTCTGCACTCTGCACTCACTACTCGGCACTCATTACGCACTCACTACTCTGCACTGCACTCACTACTCTGCACTGCACTCAATACTCTGCACTGCACTCACTACTCTGCACTGCACTCACTACTGCACTCACTACTCACCACTGCACGCACTCACTACGCACTCACTACTCTGCACTGCACTCACTACTCTGCACTGCACTCACTACTCTGCACTGCACTCACTACTGCACTCACTACTCTGCACTGCACTCACTACTCTGCACTGCACTCACTACTCTGCACTCGCACTCACTGCTCTGCACTGCGCTCACTACTCTGCACTGCACTCACTACTGCACTCACTACTCACCACTGCACGCACTCACTACGCACTCACTACTCTGCACTGCACTCACAACTCTGCACTGCACTCACTACTCTGCACTGCACTCACTACTGCACTCACTACTCACCACTGCACTCACTACTCTGCACTGCACTCACTACTCTGCACTCGCACTCACTACTCTGCACTCGCACTCACTACTCTGCACTCGCACTCACTACTCTGCACTCACACTCTGCACTCACACTCTGCCAAGAAGCGAAGTGGCCGCCCCCCACGTGGGGTGCCGAGGCCATGGCAGCCTCCTCTGGCGTTGGTAGGACGATCAAGGCACCCCACGGGACAGGTATTTCACAGCCCAAGACGGGAGGTCGGCAGCTCTTTGCACACACACCTGGGAAATGGAGTTTCCTCGTTCAATAGGCAGAGATACAGGACTCCATGGGGTGAAACATGGTAAATAAATCTGAAAGTGCTCGCTCATACACACAAGAAACAGGAGTTAAGTACCACATAATCTCCGAGGAATCGGTGCAAGAACTTTCTGGATGCCCTTCAAAACCCTCTAAATGATGTCGGCGTCCATTCCCCCCTCCCCATTTTCAATAAAGCCACGGATAGGGTCAAGAAAAAACACCCTCTGAGATGGAGACGTACACAAACACCAGCCGGATAACAAATTCAATTTTATAACGCTATAGTAAAGTTCCCGCCTGCACGGCTAATTCAGTGGCGGAGTTCCGAGAACTTAACACTGGGGAAATCCATTTTTGCGAAAATAATGGCACGTTAGAAACTGCCCCACAACAATAGGAAGATAAACAACACGGATGAACAAAAATGCAACCTAATAATCAAGCGTATACTCATGCGCCCTCCATCCCTCCCTAAATATACATCCCTTTAAGAGCGTGGAAAAATAACGCCGGGCACACAAACAATAACATCCTGGACATAACTGCAACCAGTTTATGGAAACAGACCCACGGCTGTGAATCTCAAGAAAAGTTCAGGTGACCCCGTTTTCTGATCTTCGTAAATATAATTAAAGTACTTTTTGTGGCATTAATAAAGACATATTTGTATAACATTTCCACTGCGCTGCAATTACCGAGACCTAATAAAAGGGGCCGGGCGCACACAAAGTGGCAATCGACGTGTCACGCATTTAGCAATAGAATGTCACTAATGATTTAACTGAAAACCAACAAAATGTCACACGTAAGTAGTGTGAAAAGTTAGCAGCTATGTAATCGAATCGAGTTCGCGCTGTACAAAGCTGCAAAAGAAAACAAAATAGCAATAGCGTACCATCAAATCTAATTTCCGTAAACATGGAGGTTCGGTTAAAAACAGCCAGGAGTCTGGATGCTAACATGGAGCAGTAGGAACAAGAAGCCGCACCGCTGCCGTCCGCGTTACGTGCGAAAATAGAACAGAATCGGCAGCGAGCGCTCATTCTCCGCCAGGCCCGGCTCTCCAGCCGGCCATACCCTGGTGCTTCAAAGGTGAGAGCTCCGCCGTGAAAGCAAGGGTCTACGATTGTCAAGTAGCAGTTTCCTTGGCCGGCAGCATTGATAAGGGAGACTTGCGTGCGCTCTAAATAGTTACAAGTCACTCCTTGTTGCTTTATGTATTGCTAGGGCTACGCACGAGCATAGTTATGAAGCAAGAAACAACGGAATAAAATAAGCATTGACAAAATCCGCAGTAACAGTTGAGTCAACTGAAGTTGCATGCTGCAAACAGTACATAACCTACCTCTGTGAGGTCTCGAGAATGCAATCATTTTGAATCTGAAATGACGTTTTACCCAATGTTTACAGCATAGTGGGTTTTGATGAATATGTTTTACTGTTATTGTTGGCGCATCCACGACTCTTGGTGCTATCTTCGCACACAGAGACTGCTAGGTGGAGTAGGCTGCGACTTCTTGGGGCGGCTGTTGTTGAGAAATGGCCTAAAAAAAGCGCCGCCATTCTCAGATTCGGGGGCGTGTTTTTTGCACCCTGAGTGACAGACGACGTCACAGGGCTAAAGAATGCAAAAAATCACGCCCCCGAATCCGAAAAAGACGGAGCTTGTTTGGAGGGACGGCTCTCTCCTCCAATGGCTGGCCTCCTTTTAGGAAGCCAGCCAATGGTGGAGAGACAGAGCAGGGAGGCGGGTTCCGAAGCCCCACTAGAGGACATTAATTCTCCTGACCAGAAGCTGCTTCGTAGCTTAACGGTCCCGAGACCTAAAAAGGACAGTGTTGAAGAGAATGTTGGTTATCGGTTTGAAAATAGTTGTGGTGTCAACTGCTATGCTAATGTAGTTGTTAATGTTGTTTTTGTTCTTGAAAGTTTGCAACAGCAAATTGTTGAAAATCGGGACAAAAGATTCTGTTCATTGTTGTATTATGTTTATGAGAAATGTATTAGTGGTAAAAGTAAAATAAAAAGTGTTTCTGATATTCGAAATGTTTTGGACATATGTTCTGGTTCTAGTCAATTTACGCCGAATATTCAGCAAGATTGTCAGGAATTTTTAATGTTTATGCTTGCTGTACTGGAAGATGAAGGTATAGATATTGAAAACCTTTTTGGCCTTTCTTATAAATGGCAACATGACTGTCAAAATTGTTTGTTTACATGTAGCACTAACATAGACACTGAAAGATTTATATATTGACTTTACCTGACTGTGAATCAGTGTCTTTTAACAATCTAATTAGAGGAGCAAATCAAAACATGGAGTGTAGCCAAATCAGAAATGTCATCAACATTATTTATACAAAGATATGGACAGTATGTAATTTTAATGCTGCAACGTTGTAGAAGTGATGGAAGAAAATTGGAAACTTTAATTAGAAATGTTGTAGCTGGTCAAGTTTCAATATCAGGAAGAACTTTTGTAGCTGTTGCAATTATTTTTCATGATGGACTTTCTACAACATCTGGACATTACACTGTTTATTTAAGATGTCTGAAAGGTTGGATACATTGTAATGATAGTCAATTAGTTTTTAAGCAACGTTTGCCTCAAGAGTTACCAGATTCTTACCTAATATTTTTAAAGCCAACATTTTAAGATCAAAATTTGGCCTTTCTGTATTATTGCTGTTAAGGTATATTAATCTGGTGTTGTAGAGTATTTTGTAAGTGAGGGTGAGGAGCGTGAAGGTGATCGTCTTGTTGATATTGAGGCAGTGTAGGTGTATCAGGTGGTGGGTGATGTGTCTGCAGCAGGGGACATTGATTATCACTCAGGTGGAGGTGTTTTGGATTTGTTGTAGTTGTTGCAGGTGTTTGGCTGAAATTGCTGTGTAGAGTGTTTTGTCACAGTGTAGTCTGCTGCTGATGAGGGCCTGTGTCACTGTTCTTCTTCTTTTGGTTTGGATCTACTTGTAAATGTTGCGGAGTATGTGGAGTGTGTTATAGCAGGACAAGGAGATGCTTACACATGGAGAGGGAGGAGTTGAGGATGAATCCTAGGTTGTGGACATGGTTGGTAGGTGTTGGTACTGTCCACAGTGCAGTTAGCTAGCAGGAGTCATCCAAGGCTGAGGGGGTGGGTCTGAGGATAAGTACCTTCATTTTGTTCGAGTTCATGTTTAGAGAGCTGCTCTTTATGTGTCGTGGAGGATGCTTTTGGTGGTATGTCGCTTTTTGGTGAGGAAGAGGATGAGCTGGGGGTTGCTGGCGTAGGAGATGTTGTTAAATTGTGATGGTGGGCTACTTGTGTGAGGGTGGCCATGTAGAAGCTGAATAGCGTTGGGTTGAGGGATGAAGAATGGCGGACGGAGCAATTGATTTCGGTGGTTTTGGATCAGAAGGCTGGGAGGCAGATGCTCAGGATTACTATTGGACAGTTTGCAAAGTAACAATTTGATGCATACTATTTGGCCGTGCGGAAAAGTATGTGAAAGCAATAACGAGTTATATATTTTGTCAGCATATATTTGTAAGTAACATTATTTACAGTGTATGGAAATTACTCATAATACTTTGTTATTTTATGATTGTTTGAGATGTGTCATATTTACGTAAGAAATTGCTTTTAGAAAAAAACATTTAAGATATGTTTTATTTCTATTTCTTAGATTGTTATTGAGCTTGTTGGATGGTTTGTTTGAGATAATCTTATTGATTGTCTTTTTTTGCCCGCTCTTATGTGATGAGTAGTGTTGAAGTCAATGTTTCTAGTGAAATTCAATATATTCTGAGAACAGCAAAAAAGGCAAATGTAATAGTTTACAAATTATTTTGTATTGTAAAAGATATATTGTAACTGTATTTTTTGTGTCTTCCACAGATGGTAATTTTATAATATATAACTTTTTAAATATTTATTATGCTTAAGGTAAGTACAAAGAACTGTTGAAAATGGTCGATGGAATGTGCTTCAACCGAGCTGAAGTAACAAAACAAGGATTGGAGGACATTAGTGTGTAAAGATGGTTTGTATTTTTTAAAGACATTTCAAAAAATTATATAGTGAGTGTACCTGTCAGAACCTGTAATTAATCAGTGGATACGATAATGGATTATCTAAACCCTAGCTGGCGCTGGAGAGATGAAGAATCCGCAAGGAAATAGACTTGGAGTGCTTTAGTGCAATAGAGGAATTCAAATATGGCGTGTTGAGGAAAGACGCAGTAGCAGTCTAGTCATTGACCACACACCTGTGTGGAATCCTTGGTGAGGCGCGCGCTCCCTAATGAGTGCGTACTTCACCTACGACGTTCCGGAGTTCAGACCTGTTTTGAATTGCTTCAGAGATATTCCTGAAGATAAAGCACAAAGGTTGCAGATAAACACTAGAGTAGAGGCTAGTTCGAAAGACGAAGGAGTAGGTAATTAGTAGCGTTAGACTAAATTATAGATAAGGAATAGAGATAGTGTGGGGTAGGTTATTAAATAATTGTTCTTTGTTATTTCCGTTATGTATGCATGTCAATGATACAAAGATAGTTTGTATCTTTTATATAGATTAGAAAATCTTAAAAGATAAATATACTGAGTGTTACAGTATTCTTTGCATTTCACAACAACACATGTACTAGTTTGGACCAGGTAAGGTGAATAGAGATATTGTACTTTTTTTGCTACTGTATTTTATAATAACAGCCTGTTTGTTTTTCAGATAGTGATAAGGAGTGACTGGTTTGGTAAGTTAAGAAATTTTAAAACTGTACGTTCATTTAAATAATTATAATTATATAATGTTATAAAGTAGTTGAGAATGGTATTTATATAATATTTATGAAAGGGCAAATTAGTTGATAAAGCTAGTTTTGTGTTCTGCATTAGGAAAAAAGATAAAATAAAGTGTTTATGTTTTTGTAGGAGGTCAGCATAACAAATTTAAAATGGAAAATCCAGAAAACAATATGGAAGACAATTTGAAAATACTAACACTGTTGTAGAAGAGATGAACATAGCTTTTATGAGCAAAGTTATTGAAGTAGAAGAAATGAATGTTGGAGATATCAGGTGTGATTTTCTTGATGAAACCTTGGATGATGCTTTTGTGGAAGCATTAGTTGAGATTGAGATTCATCAGATGACTTTTGAAAATGATATCCAGGAAAATGAAATTCTTGATGACATTATAATGGAAGCTGCATTATCTTGTAAAATGTTACAAGAATAAATGTATTATTATATAAAAATAATGGTTTAAGACACTCTGCTTCCAGAATTGTAATTATTTAGTTACTAGCCAAGTAGTCATGGTGCAAAGTGGGTCATAGGGAATGGACTGTTTCAAACGCTTATAGACAACATACGTATTTCTTTTATGCACCGGCAAACTTGTCTTTTATAGGTTCTATTTCCTAGTGTGTATCATTAGACTTTCACCAAACACTCTCACACTACTGGTTCAATGTTCTAGTGAATCATTCAGCAGTATGTGCTCATGTATATACTGTTCAAAAAGTGAAGGTGCTATACATTCAACCAAACACTCTCACTTTCACTCTCACTTGGTAGTTTCACATTCACCACACACTACTAATGTATTCATTTATTCATTTATGACGATCTTGTCGGCGATCTTGCGGTGAAAGAACGAGGCGAATGAGTCGCAGATGTCTTGTGAGGGTGTGATGTCATTGTTGCAGGCGCTGGGGTTGGTGAGTTCTTTGACAAAGCTGAAGAGTTCCTTGCTGTTGTGGGTGCTGTTGTCCAGTCGTTCTTTGAATGTTGTCCTTTTGGTGATGCGGATCAGCTGGTGGTGTCTGCGGGTGGCGTTCTTGAGGGCTGTCATGTTTTTTGTTGTTTGGTCGTGGCGCCAGACTTTCTGGAGGGTGCGGCAGGTTTTCTTGGAGTTTTTGAGGTCGTTGGTAAACCATGAGGCTTTCTTGCTGCCGGGTCTGCTGGGTGCGTTCTTCAGTGGTGCGAGGTCGTCGGCGCAGATGGTGAGCCACTGTGTGAGTTTGCGGGCTGCTTCATTGGAGTCTGTCGTGTTGGTGGGAGGGTTCTGGCTGAAGGAGGTGGTGAGCTGGTTGGCGGTGATCTTGCTCCAGCTTCTGCGGGGAACCTGTTGCGGGTGGTGGTGGGTCGTGGTGGGTCATGCCCTGTTCCCATGATGCACTGGGCCAGGGACAGACTAATTTGCATGTAGCCAGGTTCTGAGCTGGGATGGTGCAGTGAGCTAAAAAATGGTGATGGATCAAGCCCTGATCTTTGGACTGGGTAAGAGTGGTCTGCTTAATTCAGACACTCTGTTCATCACCACCCCCTTTTCTGAATCATTTTGTCCACCATAAGCGTGGAAGGGTATACTCAGATGTGAGTCCCTTGCTCATTGCACCATCAGGATTCAAGTAAGCCTGGCCGAAGACGGCTGAAATGCCAGAAACCGGTCCCCGGAAGCTTGTTTCCTTCCCAGTATAAGAATTGGCTTGGTAGTCTGGTCTGCCCTGTTCCCATGATGCACTGGGCCAGGGACAGACTAATTTGCATGTAGCCAGGTTCGTAGCTGGGATGGTGCAGTGAGATAAAAAATGGTGATGGATCAAGCCCTGATCTTTGGACTGGGTAAGAGTGGTCTGCTTAATTCAGACACTCTGTTCATCACCACCCCCTTTTCTGAATCATTTTGTCCACCATAAGCGTGGAAGGGTATACTCAGATGTGAGTCCCTTGCTCATTGCACCACCAGGATTCAAGCAAGCCGGGCCGAAGACGGCTGAAATGCCAGAAACCGGTCCCCGGAAGCTTGTTTCCTTCCCAGTATAAGAATTGGCTTGGTAGTCTGGTCTGCCCTGTTCCCATGATGCACTGGGCCAGGGACAGACTAATTTGCATGTAGCCAGGTTCTGAGCTGAGATGGTGCAGTGAGCTAAAAAAGGGTGATGGATCAAGCCCTGATCTTTGGACTGGGTAAGAGTGGTCTGCATAATTCAGACACTCTGTTCATCACCACCCCCCTTTCTGAATCATTTTGTCCACCATAAGCGTTGAAGGGTATACTCAGATGTGAGTCCCTTGCTCATTGCACCATCAGGATTCAAGCAAGCCGGGCCGAAGACGGCTGAAATGCCCGAAACCGGTCCCCGGAAGCTTGTTTCCTTCCCAGTATAAGAATTGGCTTGGTAGTCTGGTCTGCCCTGTTCCCATGATGCACTGGGCCAGGGACAGACTAATTTGCATGTAGCCAGGTTCTGAGCTGGGATGGTGCAGTGAGCTAAAAAATGGTGATGGATCAAGCCCTGATCTTTGGACTGGGTAAGAGTGGTCTGCTTAATTCAGACACTCTGTTCATCACCACCCCCTTTTCTGAAGCATTATAAATGCGGCGCACCATGGGTGGCGGAGCTGTGGCGCACTGTGGCGCATGTTAACTGGCGCATCCCTGGGGATGCGCCAGTTAACATAAATCTGCCCCTAAGTCTTTATTATTATACCGACGGACACGGTTTGGGGGGATATATGAGAGCTAATTGTACCTGCTGTTCCGACATTAGGATTGTACATAGGATATGTGACTAGGATTACTACATTACGGTAATGTATGTTCTAATATGATATCCTTATAGTGCATCTTATACAAACTTTTATGTCTTCTATTATATGCTTACCAATGACCTTATGGTCGGTCTACATAAATATGTCAAAAACGAAGACCACCCGTGACTTTAACCTAACCACAATTTCAACTGTCACTTAATTTGTAACATCTTTGCAATTCCTTGGTCTTTTATATTTTTTTCTTTCTATTATATTTGATATTATCATTTTATCACATTTGTAGCTGTACTTCAACTCATGCCAATTTGTGATTTTCTTTATTTTCATCTATGTTCTTGTTTTTTCCTTGAAAACCCAATAAAAATTATTTGAGAAAAAACCCATTAAACAATGCTTCTAAATTCACTAGATTTCGTAATACTCAGATTGTACTTGTACAAACATTGTCATAACTGCCAATTAAAAGCATGCACCCCGCAGCTCACCTTAGAACACCCTAACAATACCATAGGGGCTTCCCAGCAGCCTTCCCATTTGCAGATTTATATTTCTTTCAGGCAGCAGGCACCCCTGGCAAGAAGGTTTGTTTCTTGTTTAACTGTGTGTGCCTCCTCGGGATCACAGCATAGGAGACCTTCTCCCTTCCACGTCAGCTGAGCCATCTCAACCTCGGAATTCCAGTGCTTAATTTGTAAAAAGAATAGGTGCCAGTGCACTCATCAGAAGGCACCACCCATTGTCGCCGCCAGTGATAGTAACAACACAACTATTAACCATCACACTCCTGCAGGTGCGACAATTCAGACTATTCCAGGTCTCCAAAGCTGTAGGAACGGCTTGGCAGCACATATTAGTCGTTTTAATGTATATTGAACTAATAAACAACTGCCACCATTAGCCTTGATCCAAAAGACGGCGCTATAAGACGAGTTGGCAAAGTTAGTGAGTGCACAGTCCGGGGAATCCATCCACTGATGGAAGGTGGATCTTTTGGAGAAATGCTGCAGAAATGTTTTCACACGTATTAAAACAGTGCGTGCTTACTTAAACGTGCAAAAATAATCCTTTTAGAATGCATTTTAGTTTCAATAAAAGAATGTTTCCACATAGAAAAATAACACATAGGGAAAATGTGCTGCTTTAATTGTATATGTAAATAACCTAAAGAAAACGTTTTGTACTAGGCTATCATCCTTAGATTTGCCCCTTTCTTTAGGCCCAGAAGGGGGTAGTTACAGATTGGAAGCTTTGGGGGTAGTTACAGGTTGGAAGCTTTGGGGGTAGTTACAGGTTGGAAGCCTTGGGGACAGTTACAGGTTGGAAGCTTTGGGGGTAGTTACAGGTTGGAAGCTTTGGGGGTAGTTACAGGTTGGAAGCTTTGGGGTAGTTACAGGTTGGAAGCTTTGGGGTAGTTACAGGTTGGAAGCTTTGGGGATAGTTACAGGTTGGAAGCTTTGGGGGTAGTTACAGGTTTGAAGCTTTAGGGGTAGTTACAGGTTGGAAGCTTTGGGGTAGTTACAGGTTGGAAGCTTTGGGGTTAGTTACAGGTTGGAAGCCTTGGGGACAGTTACAGGTTGGAAGCTTTGGGGGTAGTTACAGGTTGGAAGCTTTGGGGGTAGTTACAGGTTGGAAGCTTTGGGGTAGTTACAGGTTGGAAGCTTTGGGGTAGTTACAGGTTGGAAGCTTTGGGGATAGTTACAGGTTGGAAGCTTTGGGGGTAGTTACAGGTTTGAAGCTTTAGGGGTAGTTACAGGTTGGAAGCTTTGGGGTAGTTACAGGTTGGAAGCTTTGGGGGTAGTTACAGGTTGGAAGCTTTGGGGATAGTTACAGGTTGGAAGCTTTGGGGATAGTTACAGGTTGGAAGCTTTGGGGATAGTTACAGGTGGGAAGCTTTGGGGTAGTTACAGGTGGGAAGCGTTGGGGTAGTTACAGGTTGGAAGCTTTGGGGTAGTTACAGGTTGGAAGCTTTGGGGGTAGTTACAGGTTGGAAGCTTTGGGGGTAGTTACAGGTTGGAAGCTTTGGGGATAGTTACAGGTAGGAAGCTTTGGGGATAGTTACAGGTGGGAAGCTTTGGGGTAGTTACAGGTTGGAAGCTTTGGGGTAGTTACAGGTGGGAAGCTTTGGGGGTAGTTACAGGTTGGAAGCTTTGGGGATAGTTGATAGTTACAGGTTGGAAGCTTTGGGGTAGTTACAGGTTGGAAGCTTTGGGGGTAGTTACAGGTTGGAAGCTTTGGGGTAGTTAGAGGTTGGAAGCTTTGGGGGTTGTTACAGGTTGGAAGCTTTGGGGTAGTTAGAGGTTGGAAGCTTTGGGGGTAGTTACAGGTTGGAAGCTTTGGGGTAGTTACAGGTTGGAAGCTTTGGGGGTTGTTACAGGTTGGAAGCTTTGGGGTAGTTACAGGTTGGAAGCTTTGGGGGTAGTTACAGGTTGGAAGCTTTGGGGTAGTTACAGGTTGGAAGCTTTGGGGGTAGTTACAGGTTGGAAGCTTTGGGGGTAGTTAGAGGTTGGAAGCTTTGGGGGTTGTTACAGGTTGGAAGAAGAGGACTGGGGTTCACTTCAGGACATCTCAATACAGCAATCCTAATGGGATGGAAGCCTGGTGTGGCCTTGCCAGGATTTACACTTATGACTTAGTTGAGTGGCAACTTTTTAGCACACTGAGCCATTCTGAAAGCTTACTTTGACACATGCCTCCACACACACATATTGCAGGAACAATCCCCATTGTGTTTTCAGTCTGAATTTAAGGGTGTGCCTCAGCTAAAAGTGGGATTGGAAACAAAATTGAAATTTTGGAAGTGCACTTTCTAAAAGTTAGCAAACTTTGCCAATGTTAAGTATGCAGGCATGTATGTGGTATTTGTATTGTACAGACCTTTACTTCAGACCCTTGGTGAGGCGTGCTCTTGTATGAGGAAGCTCCTAAGTCTGGAGGCCATGCAGCTGAGCATTGCCTCATCCTGATGAAACGGTAGGAGGTCTTGAGGAACAGTTATGAAATTGCTACGTTGAGAAATGGCAGTAATAAATCATGTAAGGGGACCAGAATCATATGCCACCATCAGCACTATCCCCAGAGCAGTGCAAGTTTCATTTCCACGAAGGTTCATGGAAACAGAAGACAGACATTAAGTACAATGGGCCCGATTCACAGAATGAATTTAAGACTCAATCCTAAACTTACTACTGTTTTGGTATTCACAGATTGCATTTACTACTTTTGGTATTCACAGAATGCACTTACTACTTTTGGCATTCACAGAATGCACTTACTCATTTCGGTATTCACAGAAGTTAGGACTCCTAACTTTAGGGCTCCTAAATGCCTTCTGTGAATACCGAAAGTCCTAAAATTACGATTTTTCTCAATTTAGTAGTAGTAAAGTTAGGACTCCTAACTTTAGGACGCCTAAATGCCTTCTGTGAATACCAAAAGTCTTAAATTTAGGATTTTTCTCAATTTAGTAGTAGTAAAGTTAGGACTCCTAACTTTAGGACGCCTAAATGCCTTCTGTGAATACCAAAAGTCTTAAAATCAGGATTTTTCTCAATTTAGTAGTAGTAAAGTTAGGACTCCTAACTTTACTACTACTAAATTGAGAACAATCCTAATTTTAAGACTTTTGGTATTCACAGAAGGCATTTAAGCGTCCTAAAGTTAGGAGTCCTAACTTCTGTGAATACCGAAATGAGTAAGTTCATTCTGTGAATACCAAAAGTAGTAAGTGCATTCTGTGAATGCCAAAAGTAGTAAGTTCATTCTGTGAATACCAAAAGTAGTAAGTGCAATCTGTGAATACCAAAACAGTAGTAAGTTTAGGATTGAGTCTTAAGTTCATTCTGTGAATCGGGCCCAGAGATCTATTAGTGCATGTTTTATTTTCTATTTCCAAAATCTTACTGGAAATAAATGAAGGACTGGTGCTCACTTTCCTGTATTATTTGCATGCTGCTGCCCAGTCAGGCTTATTGTAGAACCTAGGGGGGGGCGAGCAGCTATTAAAGGTGGTCGAGGGTACCATCCACCAGGCCACCCTGGCGACACTAGACCACGCTTCGAGAATGACCAGGTTTTTTTTCTTTTCTTCCAAATAAAGCAGTGAGGAACTGTTTCACTTTCCATATTAGAGATAGCGGGTGCCAGGGATTTTCTAACAACATAGAATTAACACATTTTATTTATTTTTACATATTTGTAGAGCGCTCTGTTACCCAGAGGTGTCCTGGCGCTAGAAGGATAGACTGGTGTGATGGAGCGTGCTTACTGAGTTAAGAGCCATGTTTTGAGTCCTCTTCTGAAGGCCATCAGATCCTGAGTTTGTCTGAGCGCAAGTGGGAGTTTATTCCAGGCCTCTGCCGCCCCAAGAGAAAAGCTCCTGCCTCCCCAGCGAGCTTTTTTAGTTCTGGGGACCGTAACCAGGGCCAGTTGTCCTGACCTCAGGGTTCTTGCTGGTGTGTGCCAGCCGAAAAGTGATTTCAAGTGCCTAGGGCCCGTATCGTGGAGGGCTTTGAAGACCATGCATACTGCCTTGAAAGTGATTCTTTTACGGATGGGTAGCCAATGTAACTTTACCAGATCTTGAGATACCGAGGCAAATTTGGGCGTGTCGGTGATTAGGCGGGCGGCTGCATTTTGCAGAAGTTGGAGTTTATTGAGTATGCTCTGCTGGGCGTTTAGCATCAGGCTGTTGCAATAGTCTAGGCGTGAAAGCACTAGACCAGTGACAATCGTTTTCCTGTATTTCTTCTCCAGATACGGAAGAATTTTTCTGATGGTTTTGAGTGTGAAATGGAGAGAGGAAGAGAGGGCGTTCACCTGGGATTTGAAGGTCAGGGTGGTGTCCACCAGTATACCGAGATTTTTCACTTTGTCAACCGGCACTGGGAGAGGTCCCATTTCGTCTGGCCACCATCTCGGGGACCAGAAGTTGTCTCTGGCACCAAAGAGCAGAACCTCGGTCTTCGAGGAGTTTAGCTTAAGGCAGCTTTGTGCCATCCAGCGGCCTACTTCGAGCATGCAGTTTCTGAATCTGTCAGCGGTGTTTTCCGTGTTTCCGGGAAGGAGGGAAACCACAATCTGTGTGTCGTCGGCATATGCCGTGAGTTGAAAGCCGAACGATCGGATCACCGGGGCGAGGGTAGACACATACACATTAAAAAGGGTTGGGCTTAACGAAGACCCCTAGGGGACTCCACAAGGAAGTACAAAGGAGTGTGATTCGTAACAGCCCAGTGCAACTGTCTGGGTTCTATCAGATAGGAAGGCTTGTAAGATTTTTAGAGCCATTCCCTGAATTCCACAGGCCCTCAACCGGTCCACCAATAGCTTGTGGTGGACCGTGTCGAAGGCCGCAGAGAGGTCCAGTACGATCAGGGCTGCTCTGCCCCCTGCATCCATCACCTGCCTGATGTCTTCCATGGATTTAATCAGGGCGGATTCCGTGCTGTGCTCCTCCCGAAAGCCGTGTTGGGAGGAATCAAGTAGATCCGCTGGTTTTAGGAAGGCGCTAAGTTGTGCGTTCAAGTAGCCTTCTATTATTTTGGCAGGGAGGGGGAGTCTAGCAATCGGGCGATAATTGTTCATCTCAGTGATGTCTAAATTGGGTTTTTTGAGCAGGGGTAGGATGGAGGCTTGCTTCCACCTTGAGGGATATTCCCCTTTCTCCAGCATCTGATTGAGGAGGGGGGTGAGACCCCTGGCAATTGCATCTGGTGCCAGTTTGGTTATTGCCGTGGGGCAGGGATCATGAGGGGAGCCTGATTTGATTTTTAGTAGGCGACTCCTCACTTCCTTTTCCGTGATGGGCTGGAAATATAGAAGCGTGGTCTCGGGTCTAGCAGGATCACGGGTTTCACTCGGTGAGGAAGTCTTCACTAGCCTGTCTAGGGGGAGGAAGATGTTCTCCACCTTTTCACGAAAGAAGGTTGCCAAGCTTTCGCAGAGTGAAAGACTTGCTGGAATTTCTATGGGTTTGGGGTTTGCTAGGGAAGCGACGGTAAGGAAAAGTTCTTTAGGGGTGTTAGTAGCGTCTTCTATTTGTCTCGAGAGAAAGGCTTTTTTAGCTTGTAGGATTCTTTCCTTGTAGCGTCTTTGTTCCGAGTTGAGCGTTTTTTGTCCCATTCCCTGTAGTTCGTACGCCATATTTTTTCAAGCTTTTTGCACCTTGTTTTGTGTTCCCTTATTTTAAGGGTTCAAGGATACTGAAGCCAACATATTGCTCAGATAAGTACATGTAGGTAAGCATAGGTTCTCACATCACAGTTCAGTATACTTAAGTCTTTCCAATCTATATGTAACGTGGCCAGACTATTGTTTAAATGTAATATAAGTTTGCTATAAGTATATATACTATACCTTTGTGTACACAGCTTCAAAGTACATAGATGTGGATTTAAGAATAGTAAATCTATACTTTTACACACTTACGCTTCAGGATATTTCATTTTTTGAGATTTACGTCACAGTTTTTAAACTTACAACCAGGACCAGGTCATCTTATTTTTCTTCGTGATACATGATACATTCTTTGAGTGGGTCTAGAGTAGATCCTCGTGACGTATGTCATGGTCGAGATTCCAATCACCCTACTTCCATGTTGTCTGTGAACTTCCTAAAAGGTCACCTGTAGGTAAAAAATGGTGCAAAAAAAATGAGGGTGCATTTCCTGCAACAAAAACCTTAAAAGATGTTGGGGCATATTATCAAGGGCTGGCGATATAATTATCACCGCTTTAGCGTCCGTTTTTGAGCGAAAAGCGGCAATAATTATATTGCATTGTTTACAAGGACCCGCTATCGCGTGTTGTCTTGAGTCAGCTACCGTTTGTTCTCGTCTTGCAAAGTAGGCGTTCCCTGTGAATACTAATGGGAAGTGAGTGCTAACTGTCCTTCTCCGTATTTACAATACGGCCCAGTACACCCATAGCGATAATAAAAATAGCGCTAACCTCTGTTATCGCCGTTATTGTACGTCTGCTTTTTTTATGACTACCCTATCTTTGACATGGGAGGTGGAATCAATGGCTGAATCCACATCGCCCTTTTATCAAGATTTCCCCTATCGCTGCGGGAATATCGCTGGATTTCCAGCGATATTCCCCGCATAATGCCACTTTTGCTGGATGATTTATCGTCCTGGCGAAATGCGTTGTTAATAACGCGCTAACAGGGCGATAAATTCCAGCGATAGGCGGCGATAAATATACAAGTGCTAAGCGTGCTTTGCGATATTTATCGCTGTCCGTTGCTGATATGCCCCCTGGACAATTAAGAGTTGACAAAGGAGGATTGAGGTTCACTTCAGGGTGTCACATGCCAACTTTCCTGGCAGGATGGAAGGCTGACTTGGCATTTAAACTTGTGTGTTTCAGTGGCAGGTATTTGGTTCACTGAGCCATCCTGCCAGCTTACTTTTCATAAGGTGCTAAAAATGTGTGTGTCCAAGGGATCTCTGCTTCTACAATCTCCTGGTTTTAATTGCAGAAATGTCTTCTAACAAGCCCTACTTTTGCAGTTTGGTTTTTTTTCCAGCTAATTAAACTATACGACCTTCACACAACTTCAAGAAGATAGCAGTTTTGGAGAAAAAAAATCTCATTTTACAAACAGAAATCTTTGCAACTTTGCACATCCCCACACAGGAGACACAGGATCTGTAGTCATGTTTGCTGGTTGTATTTTTCTGGACAGCTGGAAGACATTTGAAGTGTTTTCTGATTAATTCCACGAAATAAAGAATTAAAACCATCCTCATCTGTGACAAGCTTGTTGAATGTTTTTTTTTCATCCAGAAGATTTGTTTCGGAAACTTTAACAAGGCCTTTGGACTTCATGAATAAGACGCGGGTGAATTATTCAGGAATGTGACAATCAGGTTATTTGATCAATTAGGTGCGAGGCACTTCCCGGAGTCCACCTGGGCAGATCATCCGTGGTACTGAGACTCGCTGTGTCTATGCGGACATATTCATTTCACATTGATCGACTGCAGCTGCCTAATGAACTAAGAATTCTTAATGCACCTCCCTGGCCAGCTGAGAAGAATATTTAACAAAAGACAGAGCCAGGAAAAAACATTTTGTCCAATCTGTATCTACAATATTTTGATGAAACTCAAAAGATTTGGGTTCGCCAAAGGCACTTGCAAGACCTCTCTGCGCTACTTTTCAAGTATAAATGCATGCAGCGGTGACAGAGGGTAGACAAGGATGCCTTTTGCACTGTTTTTGTTGTATTTCCTTTGTTCAGTCATGCGCTTTTAGATCTTGGATCTGATTCGCAATACCTAAGGGCCTTATTATGTATCTCCCGACCATGTAATAACCACTAGGGCTGTTGGGCTACCATTGGACCACTGCAACCGCCAGGGAACCGCCGTTTCCTGGCAGTAGCGTGGCGGTTCCGAGGCCGCCATTTGCTTGGTGGAGCCGCTGCAGCCCAGCCAAGCATATTACAAGTTTCCTCACCACCTCACTTTTCATGGCGGTGCGACCACTATGAAAACAGTGGTGGTGAGGAAACAGAGGGGGCCTTACAGGGCCTCCTGGTGCCTCACGCCAAGTGAATGCACACAGGGGGGCACAAAATGTACACTAGTACCTGCATGGCATTAACTGCAGCAGTTTATGCCATGCAGGTACTGATTTTGACGTTCTCATTGCGGTGTCTTTTTCATAGGCACCGCCGTGGGAACGCTAAAAAACAGCCCACCACAGAGAGGAGAAAATCCTAATCTGGTGGTTGTGAGAAGTTGGCCTGGTATATGATGTCCACTATTCTAGTGGGCACCTTGCCTCAGTCCAAACGACCCTTATTGATGGTAGGTTTAAGACAACCTTTATAGAAAGCTATCCTAGTGGTAGCTGTGGAGAGCGAATGTCTGACATAATATCAACAGACAAAATATCTACATACAAAAATATCGACACAAAAATATCGAAATCAAAAATATCGGAGTTGTATCTTTATAAAGGTAAGTACAAAAATATCGGAAAAATAATATCGTAGTACTAAAATATCGAAATTAAAAATATTGTTTTTTTAAATGTATTAATAATAATATAAAAATAATTTTAAAAGACATAATTTAACAAATATTAAATAAAAACATTAAAACATATTTAAACAATAATAAGTTATACATATACATTTAAAATAAATTAGAAAGTCTACATATAAATTAATATATATACTTACTCCACATATTGCAACAGTAGGAAAAGCGTAGGATAGCGTAGGGGTTTAAATTACTATTCCCACTCCAGAGGGTGCAACAGTAGGGAAAGCATTGGATAGCGTAGGGGTTAAAATTACTATTCCCACTCCAGAGGGTGCAACAGTGGGGAAAGCGTTGGATAGCGTAGGGGTTTAAATTACTATTCCCACTCCAGAGGGTGCAACAGTAGGGAAAGCGTTGGATACCGTAGGGGTTAAAATTACTATTCCCACTCCAGAAGGTGCAACAGTAGGGAAAGCGTTGGATAGCGTAGGGGTTTAAATTACTATTCTCACTCCAAAGGGTGCAACAGTAGGGAAAGCGTTGGATAGCGTAGGGGTTTAAATTACTATTCCCACTCCAGAGGGTGCAACAGTAGGGAAAGCGTTGGATAGCGTAGGGGTAAAAATTACTATTCCCACTCCAGAGGGTGCAACAGTAGGGAAAACGTTGGATAGCGTAGGGGTTAATATTACTATTCCCACTCCAGAGGGTGCAACAGTAGGGAAAGCGTTGGATAGCGTAGGGGTTGAAATTAGTATTCCCACTCCAGAGGGTGCAACAGTAGGGAAAGCATTGGATAGCGTAGAGGAAGAAATTACTATTCCCACTCCAGAGGGTGCAACAGTAGGGAAAACTTTGGATAGCGTAGGGGTTAAAATTACTATTCCCACTCCAGAGGGTGCAAGAGTAGGGAAAGCGTTGGATAGCGTAGGGGTTAAAATTACTATTGCCACTCCAGATGGTGCAAGAGTAGGGGAAGCGTTGTATAGCGTAGGGGTTAAAATTACTATTCCCACTCCAGAGGGTGCAACTGTAGGGAAAGCGTTGGATAGCGTAGGAGTTTAAATTACTATTCCCACTCCAAAGGGTGCAACAGTAGGGAAAGCGTTGGATAGCGTAGGGGTTTAAATTACTATTCCCACTCCAGAGGGTGCAACAGTAGGGAAAGCATTGGATAGCATGGGGGTAAAAATTACTTCACACACTACTCTCCCTTTAACACACAACACAGTACACATACAAAAAAACACAATTAATATAAATATCAATGAATCAATTAATAACAATTAATATTATTAAATTAATGTAATTTTAATTGAACTAATTAACACATATTAATTACCAATTAATTAACAATAAATACCAATAAAGAAATACAATCTATTTAATTAATTACATTTAATTAGATGACACCCTATTACCCTATAAACACACAACCCACTGCACATAAAATATTCATATCATTTAATCACTTAATAATTATTAATTGCCAATTAATTATTAATTAACAATAACAAAAAATTAAATATATTAGCACATCAACTCTAATTAATTTAATTAAATAATTAATATTATTTTATTACTAATTAATTATTATTTAACAATAACAAAAAATACTTATATTAGCACATTAACTCTAATTATTGTAATTAACTAATTAATATTAATTAATTACCAAATAATTATTATTTACCAATAACCAAAAAATCAATATATTTGCACAATAACTCTAATTAATGTAATTACCTAATTAATAATAAATAATTACCAATTAATTATTAATTAACAATAACAAAAAATATATATTAGCACATTAACTCTAATTAATGTAATTAACTAATTAATAATAATTAATTACCAATTAATTATTATTTAAAAATATTTAACTAAATATATAAATGAATTAATTATTATTAAATTACTTCCCACCCTATTCCCCTATAAACCCACAACCCGCTCTGATACTAAAACGCAAAATGTAAACTAAATTACTAATGTTCAAAAATACATTTAATAACATATTTAACAAACATATAAACAACATAATAAAATACATAACACTAAACATAATTTCGATATTAGTAAATTTCGATATTTGTAACATACATACCAAAAAAACGATATTCTGTCTGTGGATATTTTGGACATCGATATTCTATACCATCGAAATTAAAACATCGATATTATTGTATATCGATATTTAAATTTCGATATTTTGTCTCCCTACCGTGGAGAGCAGCCTTCAGGCTAAGTCTTGAGGGAATGTAAAGTAGCTTGTTTTACCAGTCTATAATCTCTTGAATGATCAAATGAAAGAGCACCACACCAGGTATATATATAAAATATATGTATTTATTCTAAAACACACCCCTCTAGTCTCTTTATGAGGCTAGAGGCAAAAGTACAATACAAGAACTTAAAAAGCACGCAGTAAATTAGCACAGTATACGTTTTGCCCTAGTGGCTTTACAAACCATATACTAAGAAAGTGGTATAAGAACTATGTGAGGGATAGAAGCTAGGTCTAGGGCCTGTAGAACCGCTGGGGCAACCAGGAACCACCGAAGGTAGGGACGCAGGAGACCCACGGGAACGCATGCAGTGTCTAAACACAGCCGCAAATCACCATTGACTTCTGTGGCGAAAGTTAAAGTTACAAGTTTAAAGATTAGAGACACTTAAGAGTGGACTACGGTAGAACCCCTTCAGTACTGTGCACTTCGAGAGTCAAGACCCACAGGAGCATCGAAGTACTCGTGTTACCTCACCCAGGGAAGCTGGGTGCATAGGTCTAATTTCGTGTCGGGTTTCGTCGTCGTTTCCAATGGAGAGCTGCAAAGAAGTGCTGCAGGCGACCAGGAGAAAAGTGTTTGGATGGATCCAAGGGTGGATCGGAGATCTGAAGAACCTGAAAGCAGAGGGGACAGAGTGTGGGTCACTAGCCAGTGACCAGGGAGGCGACAAGAGTATGCCAGCCGATGTCGGGTGCTTTAAGGTGATGTACGTGAAGCTTGACTCAATTGTGGAAAGAGAGAGTGCAACACTCTCAATAGCAAACAATTATTACAAAACTGCCCTTTTATTGAATCAATATTTATGATTTAGCATGCAACATTTGTTTATTAGTGAACAGACCAACATATTTTTCCATTTTTATTTTAGTTTATTATGTATATTCATTGTTGTATAAAAATAATTTTTTTCTCTCTTTTCTTACAAATATTATTTATACAAAGAAGATATTAGTTGTACAAACAGAAATCCATATAATTATATAACACATACATAGGTGAAAAAATCAAAACAGACATGAAATTTGGTCGATGGGAAACTGAGGTAGGCAACAAGATGGAATAAAGCACAAACTTGAGGTAGGTAATGCGGTGGAATAAAACACTACGCGCGATTCGGCTTGTGGCCTTCGTCAGGTGACCGTCATTCGTGAAGTACAAACATAACAGTGTGTAATGTGCAACAAAAATTGTAATGGTATTGGTATACAAAATGTTGTTAGGACTCCTATTTTGCCATGCTTTATATCTTCCAATCAGAACAATATACTAGGACTTTGAGTAGACTAGTAGTTTGACGGACGACTCTTACTTAGTTATCCGTGTCCAAATCGGCTCGATGGATTTCAAATAGATAAATTCTGGATGATATTCTGGTACGGAGACAGGTCAACTACTTAGCTTGAAAATAATATGTTCAGCCGAACATACCTAGGGTAGACTGTATGGCTATATCATGTAGGCTCAAATAATTATTTCAGGTCGCCATCTGTATTGGTGCACTGGGTGTAATCTTTTATTTCAGGTTCTGTAAAATATTGGTAGGGACTATCCGATTTCTTTATTCTTTATTTCTCTAGTTCGGTATGGTCCCGCTTAACGACGATACTCCTTTTTGCACCCGGATAATGCAAAGAAGTGCTGCAGGCGACCAGGAGAAAAGTGTTCGGATGGATCCAAGGGTGGATCGGAGATCTGAAGAACCTGAAAGCAGAGGGGACAGAGTGTGGGTCACTAGCCAGTGACCAGGGAGGCGACAAGAATATGCCAGCCGATGTCGGGTGCTTTAAGGTGATGTACGTGAAGCTTGACTCTTCAGCCACGAGGACCAGGAGGCATCGACGACAACCAGGAGCTGGATTCAAGCTGTCCCACAACGGATGTTGAGTGTTGCAGCATCGGTATCCGGATTGGACCCAACAAGCCTTTGCAACAGCAAAACCCATGCAAGATGACAAGATTGGCTTTGGTGCGGACCAGCAAGGTCTGAGGGGCTCACCCTTTGGAAGGGAGTCAGGGCACATCTGGAGCAACCAGGAAAGCCCAAGAAACAAAGGCTTGTCCTTTGTGGGGACCGCCCAGTTGATGGACTAGGGATCGCGAAGGAGCCTCAAGCGGAAATGCTGAGAGCGGGCATACGGAGCACTCATGGAGTGTAGGCCCACAATCTTCGATGCAAAAGGTGCCCAGGGCTTGCACTACAAGTAGCCCAAAGCACAACTTCGGGAAAGCTCAGGAAGTTGATGCGCTAGTAAATGAGTTCCGGTCCCACGTCTCTCATGATAGCTTCCCATCTCAGCTTTGCTGGGGACTCGTGTCAGCCTCGGAGATGTCTGGAAATGTTTGTCCTGGGTCGCAGATGCTTCAGGATCCGGCGGGAGCCTCGAAAATGCAGACTGGCAAGATGCTTCTTTGGTGCCTGTTTGAACAGGGGAGTCACTCCTTGACCCCAAGGGAGAATTCTTCCGTCTTCCAGTGGATAAGGAATGTCAAAGATCCAAGATTTATGTTTCAGAGTTTCGTCCAGGGTAATCTAAAGTCCTAGGGACTGGGTTCCTATACTTATACCAAGTTTAGGGGTTGGACTAACTCTAGGGTCCCACCTATTGGAGGACCTTGGGAGGGGGTGGTTACATCCCTTCCCCTTTGTCCAGTTTCACGCCAGAGCTGGGGCTGAGTGCCCCAGTGCCCGGTTTGAACTGGGAAATGCACGGGGACACCTTGTGTGCCCCAGGCACTGTCTGAAAAGCCTTCACTGAATGCAACCCACCCTGCCCCAATACACTAAAGCTTGTCTGGGGAGGTGTTGGCACCTCCCTGGACAGGAAACCTATTGCCCAGGCCTCCCCTGTCGGAGTTTTGTCCAGCAGCAGGAGGTCAGACTCGTGTCTGTGGCAGCAGCATCCATTTTGTGATGCTGGGGCTCTTTAAAACTATTACCGGGCAATTGAGAGTGTACATGTCTTCTCCCTCTAGAAGGGTGGAATTCTATCCTTGCTGCCAGAACTGGCGGGGGGGGGGGGTTTGAGGGGGGGTAGGATTCCAAAGTGTTTGACACCAAACATGACATGTTCTGATAAAGCCATTCCAAAGTTAGCATTAACCGCGAGGATTATAATGCACTTAAGAGTATATGGTATGGCCATATCACAGAACAGCTGTACGGAAGGGATTCAAAAAGCTGCAGAGGGGCTCAGCTCATGCTAGGGCACCCTCTCACACAAAACCAAGCACTCTGCTTTCAGGATTGTCAAGGCCTGCCATAGGAGTGACTTATAGGTTAATATGTGTCTGTTTTAAATGGTAGATATAGGTATACTACATCTCAGTAAGGGGTGCTTACACCACCTTACCCAGGCTGCAAGTGCAGACCTGTGGTGCCATTTTGGAAGGCTTCCCAGGGGTGGCATAATACATGCTTCAGCCCCTGGTGGGCCTCTGGGTACCTATGCCCTTGGTACCTAAGGTGCCATATACTAGGGACTCACAAGGGTAACCCAGTAACCAATTTGGAGTGTACCTAATGTACATACAATCAATTTAGCGAGAGAACAGCTAGGCTGGGGTCCTGATTAGCAGGGCCACAGCCAGACTAAAGTCGATAAACCAGTGAAACAGCAAAAAGTGAGGGTAACCCTAGGAAGCAGATCCTACTTTCCTACAGCAGGCGGTTCAAACATAGGTTTGGCGTTGCAGGACCAGAATAGTCCCGCTCCTGCACCACCAACCCTTAATAAGGCCCAAAGTGTTCCATCAGACTGGCCCAGGTGTGGGGAGAACCCGAGAGCCCACGAAGGTGGATGTTCTTGTTATATTCTCATATTGGATTAAGGTCACGTGATCCGTAGGCCACGCCTGGGTAGAGCTTGCTGAGTTTCACTCCATGGAGTTTTGCAGAGTAACCCCAAAACTCTGTGAGATTCCGCAGAGTTCAGTGAGCTGCGAAGTTGCAGTACATTGCACTGATTTTTAGCTTCAGATGCTTGTCCTGCGCAGTAAAATCAGAGCGAACAGCTTCTCGGGCATGCCAGAGTGCGCTGCTTCTTTCTGGTGCTCAAGTAGATTTTCTACTTGAGCGGCAGCTTTTACATGGTAAGCGACACCTTTCTCAGTGCAAGAGGTAGTACTCTGCCTCGGCTCCCTGCGTTGAGAAATCTCGTCGGAAGGTGATCTAGCGCTTTATTTTCACGCTTGTCAGCTTACTGCTATGCAGTGGTTGGAAAACAATTTTGTAACCTCCTAGTGGAGCACTGTGTGGGCAAAACTTTGTGAACTCTGCCGGAGGAGTGGAGTTTACCGCCCACCACTACCATGGCATCACTTCACTGAAATGCATGTGGTAGCGGAAGTAAAATATGTATCTTGTATATCAACTCCACAGTTGGTTCTTCCATTAAGTACACAACTTGGTCAAGAGTCAGACAGTGGTTACCATAATATCGTCAATACTTGCTCATGATTAATGTGATTTATTGTTATTACGACCAAACACAATTTTTTTGGCTTTGAGGGTGTCGTTGTACCATAGGTTGGACGGTGAGCTGCGCCCTTTTGTCCATTTCGCTGGGATGAGAGCGTCTAGTCCTCCCGTAATCCAATCATGGAACGTGCTATAGGTTATGTTGATGTCTAGGTTGGTCTCATGATGGAATTCCCCAAGGGTGGTATGGAGATCACTGATGGATAGTTTGTGCCACGGTCTTTTTAGACGACGGGTAGGTGCGATTTTGTGCGCTGTTTTATTGACTAAAATAGTCAGTTTAATGATGCAGTGGTCTGTCCATCCCATCGGTAGGGGCACCTCTGTCTTAACCTCCTCGATGTTTGTAAATACTGGGTCTAGGGTGTGGCCAGCTAGATGCGTTGAGGTTTGAATAATGGAGTTAAGTTGCAGGGCGGAGAAGTCAGCAAGAAGATTTTTGATGGTAGAATCCTCATGCAGGTCAAAGTGAAGATTGAGGTCACCTAGTATGGAGAAGTTTGCAGTTTTAGTCACTAGAGAGTTTGCTGTCTCAAGAAGAGCTTCGATGAATTTTGAGGCAGGTCCAGGTGGGCGATAGATGTAGAGGCCCGACATGGTGAAGTTAGGGTTTATAGTAATTTTGAAGTAAGCACATTCACAATCGGGAAGTTCTTCCTTGGTGAATAAGAATGAAAATATTTTTTTGTAGATTACAGCAATGCCTCCGCCTCTCCCATCTCTATTTAGGGTCGACATAAGGTAGTCGTCTGGAAGCGTGAGGTTAGGTATGACTGAAATGCCATCCCGTAACCAGGTTTCACAGAGGAAGAGGATGTCAGGGTTTTCATCCAGTATGAGGGTGTTAACCTCAAGGTGATGTTTGATGAGTGACCTGACGTTGAGATGGAGGATCGTAATGGGGGTGGTTTTGGGTAAGTCTTGTAATTGTCGAATGTGGTGGGGGTTGGCTGTAGTAAAATGACAGATTTTACACTGAAGGCACGTGTGACCAAGCGTACCTGTTGTGTGGGCAAAGGTCCGTCCAGAGTTCCAGGCAAGTAGTTGTTCCCTGTCGTAGTGAAGGGGTGCTGGTGGAGTCCGACCAGGGGGACTGGCGAGAGGCGATGACTTGGCGATGATGGGCGAAGACGGGCTTGCCTTAGGCGCGCCATCGGCAAGAAAACTGCGCGTCCGGTGAATGCACATGTTTTTATAGGAGTAGATGGGGCGGAGGCGTGGCCTCGAAGTGGGCGTGGCCTCGCAGCACGCCATCAATGGCGGCAGGAATTGTTGGTGTTTGTCGCTTCTGTAACAGCGCTAGATCCGCTGTGCAGAGAGTTCAAAGGGCACGTCCTGAAGGTGCCAGGAAAGCGAAGTGAGTGCTTTTTGTAAAATAACACAGATTAAAGTGACACACAAGTTTAAAATACAGCTAATCTCGCTCCCGGCTTTCCGCCTCAGGAGGGTGAGTGAATCTGTATGCAGCGCTCGCAGTCAGCGCTTATATACAGGTAGGGCGGGGGGCGTGGCCTCGGAGTGGGCGTGGCCTCGCAGCACGCCGTCAATGGCGGCAGGAATTGTTGGTGTTTGTCTCTTCTGTAACAGCGCTAGATCCGCTGTGCAGAGAGTTCAAAGGGCACGTCCTGAAGGTTCCTGCATCTGTATGTGACAATATGCACAGATATTTATGTTATAATCAAATATGAACGCAACAGTCTTATACATATGGAGCGGCCTTTAATCTCTACATAGCTGTTAAGTTTCATGGGTCAAGTAGTCTTGAAAGCCTCTTTTTTTAGGTCGTAAATTTGCACATTTCCTGCATCTCTTAGCAAAGCTTTGTCTCACTTTTGATGAAGGCAAACAGAAGCACAATTTTAAGAAATTAATTAGGTCAGTGTTGTGCTTATGTATTGTATGTCACTCATTTTCTCTGTGAGAAGATCCCACCATATGTTCATTAGACGAGTTTTGCTGAAAGTAACAAGTTTCTGTCGCATGTTTGCACACTATAGACTTGTATCCATACTAATATAATAAAGAGGGAGCCCAAACCTCTACAGCGTTGGAAAGGGCAGTTGCAGCAGAAGGACATAGGCTATGCAGACGCCCACCATATACATTTAAAATGTAAAAGAACCGTGCCAGCAAAGTAGTCCCTTGTGGGCGTGTCTGCATTGTGCTGTGGGCGTGTGGTATGTTCCGCCCTTCATGCCATGTCTCATATCGTGTGCTGTGGGCATGTGCTGGGGGAGTTTGCGTGTGCGGGGCACGGGATCACGGGGAAAAAAAAGCGAGCGTTGTGGCCAATATTTCATTTTTTTTTCTTCCCAGGTTCTGTACATTCCAGCTCCGGGTGTCCACCCTGCTCCCTTTAAAGACCCCTGCACCCCATAATCATAACCCACCCTTACTCCTTAAAATAACCCAACACCCTTAAACACTAACCTATCTTAACCCTATAAATATACCCTGTACCCCAAAACCCAAACCTATCCCTAAATCCTAAAAATACCCCTGTACCCCAAAACCCAAACCTAGCCCTGAACCCTATAAATACCCATGTACCTCAAAACCCAAACCTACCCCTGAACCCTAAAAATACCCCTGTACCCCTGTACCCCAAAAAACCAAACCTACCCCTGAACCCTAAAAATACACCTGTACCCCAAAACCCAAACCTACCCCTGAACCCTAAAATACCCCTTTACCCCAAAACCCAAACCTAGCCCTGAACCCTTAAAATACCCCTGTACCCCAAAACCCAAACCTACCCCTGAACCATAAAAATACCCCTGTACCCCAAAACCCAAACCTAGCCCTGAAACATAAAAATAACCCTGTACTCCAAAACCCAAACCTACCCCTGAACCCTAAAATACCCCTGTACCCCAAAACCCAAACCTAGCCCTGAACCCTAAAAATACCCCTGTACCCAAACCCCAAACCTAGCCCTGAACCCTTAAAATACCCCTGTACCCCAAACCCCAAACCTACCCCGAACCCTAAAAATACCCCTATACCCCAAAATCCAAACCTAGCCCTGAACCCTAAAAATACCCCTGTACCCCAAAACCCATACATATCCCTAAATCATAAAACTAACCCTGTACCCCATAACCCAAAACTATATCTGAACCCTTAAAATACCCAAACACCCCAAAACATATACCTCAGTACCCCAACAAATATACCCCTATACCCATACTTACCTTTTCCAAACATTAAAAAAAACATGCTTTTACCATTTATGCATTTACATCGAATTTTGTTGTAAATGTATGCGTAGTAAAAGCATATAAAATGTAATGCCATGCGTTATAATGGCATTGCGGAGTCATGGTACTTTTGTAATGAAAGTATGCGGAGTGATGGTATGCGGAAAAAAAGTTGCGGAATAATGGGTGTTTACCCTCCCCCGGTAAGTACTTTGGTGGCACGGCGGCCCACATCTCCAGCAACATACTCATATTTTTTCACCACCCATTTGAAAAATGCACAGGTCTACAAAACAATATACTACTGGCCGGCAGCAATTCATACCCGGACAACGTCGGGACGGGCTGCTAGTCTATACTAATATAGTAAAGAGAGAGCCCAAACCTTTGAGGCGGGTGATCTCAGGAACCACAGCACCAATCACAACACCCAAACCAGCGTTGGAAAGGGCAGTTGCAGCAGAAGGACATAGGATATGCAGACGCCCACCATATACATTTAAAAGGTAAAAGAACCGTGCCTGCAAATTAGTACCTTGTGGGGGTGTCTTCGTTGTGCTGTGGGCGTGTGCTGGGGGTGAAAAACGCTGGGGGCGTGTGGTACATTCCGCCCTTCATGCCATGTCTCATATTGTGTCCTAATCCCACCCTGCTCCCTTTAAATACCACTGCACCCCATAATCAAAACCCACCCTTACTCCTTAATATACCCCAACACCCTTAAACACCAACCCATCTTAACCCTATAAATATACCCTGTACCCCAAAACCCAAAACTATCCCTAAACCCTAAAAATACCCCTGTAGCACAAAACCCAAACCTAGCCCTGAACCCTATAAATACCCCTGTACCTCAAAACCCAAACCTACCCCTGAACCCTAAAAATACCCCTTTACCCCAAAACCCAAACCTAGCCCGGAACCCTAAAAATACCACTGTACCCCAAACCTAAACCTACCCCTGAACCCTAAAATACCCCTGAACCCCAAAACCCAAACCTATCCCTGAACCCTGAAAATACCCCATACCCCAAAACCCAAACCTACCCCTGAACCCTAAAAATACCCCTGTACCCCAAAGCCCAAACCTAGCCCTGAACCCTAAAATTAACCCTGTACCCCAAAACCCAAACCTACCCCTGAACCCTAAAATACCCCTATACCCGAAAATCCCAAACCTAGCCCTGAACCCTAAAAATACCGCTGTACCCCAAAATCCAAACCTAGCCCAGAACCCTTAAAATACCCCTGTACCCCAAAACCCAAACCTACCCCTGAACCCTAAAAATACCCCTATACCCCAAAACCCAAACCTAGCCCTGAACCCTTAAAATACCCCTGTACCCCATAACCTAAAACAATATCTGAACCCTTAAAATACCCAAACACCCCAAAATATATACCTCAGTACCCCAAAACATATACCCCTATACCCATCCGTACCTTATCCAAACATAAAAAAACATACTTTTATCATTCATGCATTTACAACGAATTTCGTTGTAAATGTATGCGTGGTAAAAGCATATAAAATGTAATGCCATGCGTTATAATGGGATTGCGGAGTTATGGTACTTTCATAATGAAAGTATGCGGAGTGATGGCATGCAGAAAGAAAGTTGAGGAATAATGGGTATTTACCCTCCCCCGGTAAGTACATAGGTGGCACGGCGGCCCACATCTCCAGCAACATACTCATATTTTTTCACCACCGACCTGAAAAATGCACAGGTCTCTCTCATTGATGGCCAGCACCCACATACACTTTTAGACACACCTCCCGCCACAAGTTCTAGAATTGCGAACTTTAGAGCTGGGGAGCTATGTTCGAATCTCGGCATCAGCTCAACATCCTGCGATTCCAGGCAAATCGCTTTGTCTCCCTGTGCCTACCACAAATAAATGTGTTCTTCTGTAATGTAAATTGTGCTCATGCCATGTTGTCGAGTTCGCGCTATATAATATTGCAAGGAAAAATAAAGTAGGGAAACTCGAGTTCACACACTACTGAACGCGCACTCTTAAGTGCATCAGCAGTGCACTGTGAATCGGAGCGTTTCACAGGCCTGTCACAGATAAGAAATGCTATCAAAACGAAATCCTACAAAACAATATACTACTGGCCGGCAGCAATTCATACCCGGACAACTTCGGGACGGGCTGCTAGTGAAGAGATAAATGTATATAAACCATTCAAATTTGCATGCATTTTATCATTCAATCCTCTAGCTGGCCATTAGTTGAGGTGATCCCTGCCTCTGATTTGCTGTGCTTCCCTTTTCTTTTCTTTGTTTGCATTAAGCGCAAGTTAGACGTTTAGGCTTCCCAACCTGTGTTTTGCTTTAACACCCTTCAGCAGCACAATTTGCATGTGGAATCAAGGATTAGGACAGAAAGCAACTGCCCCTGCCACTGCCCTCACGACCACTGAGACCAGAGGGAACAGGGCAGTGTACGGGGTACCAAAAGGCAATCCAGGGTAGCTGCTGTGACCCATGCCTATCGCAAATTAATGTCCTTGGAGGGCTGATGCTTTTCTCCTGAAGTGCATAGGGTACTTTTCTGTAATCTTAAATCTCTGTAACTCCAAGGCGCGATTCATATTGGGGTCAATATGGAGCTCATTGGTGGAGTCGAGCCTTGATAGTGCTGACCAGACGTTGAAAGGCAAGACATCAAAGAAGTCTTCTTAGGGCCCACCAATGGAAAAACAACTCTTTTTACTTGCAGAGATCTGAGGAGTCATATTGAGTTTTGTTCGAGTTTTGGTTCTTGAGCCAGGTCAAATGAGCAGGATCGCCTGTAATGCTTTTGGTCAGATACTGGGGTACTAAAGGGAGGGTTTAGGGCCTCAGGCAGGAACCAGGGTTACCTTTTTCATTAGGATCTGTCTTGAGCATCCAGTCCAACCCTCAGGAGATATCATAATTTACCCTTTGCCCCACTGTGGGAAGCTGGGTCTCTGTATAGTATACCAAAAAGAGATATGGTGGGCAGAGAGTCCAGTGGGTCCCAGAGGCTTTACGAAGGCTAAAGTAGATCATACTAATGCTCTCTTTCGTGGTAGTGTGGGCCAGCAGTTAGGCTTATCAGAGGGTAGTGCTAAGTATTTGCTGTGCACACAGTGGTAAGAAATGAGACATACACTCAATGAATAATTCTGAGACCAATTTATAAAAATAATACTTGGTTATATGTATTTTGTAAAACCACAGAACTTCGTCGTAGGTAAATACTTTTTGCAATAGAAATACTTTTCAATATCAAAAGTGGACACACTGCAATTTTCAGACTTTGCATTGTTAAACTATGGGAGGAAGAAAGCATCCATAGGGATAATATCAACTTACAAAACCAGGGTTCGGAAGTTAAGATTAGTATTGGGCAAGGTTCAGTTCAGCACCAACATGAACCACCAGCGGCACAGGGGCGGCCGGGTGCAGGGTGCAAGTTTGAGTCCAGGCACCTAATACAAATTAATGAGGACTGGGGGCAATCGGACATAGGCTGCTTACAGGTGAGTAGCAGCATCTTCAGGGGGTCAGTATCCAAGGATTGAAGCAAGCACTGGGCAGGATCCAAAGTAGCACCAACACTACACCACCAGCTGCACAGGGGCAGTCAGGTGCAGGGAGCCAACACAGTGTCAGGTGCACAAAGTAAAGTAATGGAGAAAGGCAAAATCGGAAAAGAGCTGAAGGCTCAGGCCAGGAGGATGGTCAGAGGAAACCAACAGCTGGAGAGGTAAGTTACCATTCTCTGGATGTAGGGACACCTTTGGTCCTCTTCACAGGGGATGGGTACAGGGGTATCTTTTGGTGTCAGAAACTGCTTACTGGAGCAGGTCATGGTTGAGGGGGTCTCAATGTAGAGGCTGCAGCCAACGTTGGGGAGTCCATTAGAGGTCAGCTCACAGTGGACCCGGGCTCTGGCTCACTGAAGAACCTTGCTGAAACCGGTGGCCCACTTGTAATCAGGCCGGAGGCATCAGGTGTAGAGGTGAAACCCGGGGCAGGCTTCATGGTTTTTCAGGTCACAGAGTCCTTACTTTGAAGATGGATGCTTTTTGAACAGGTCTGCTGTTCTCAGGAGATCTTGGTCATTGTCGAAAGCAAGCAGTCCTCCCAAGGTTTTGGGCTGCAAGGTGAGTTGTCTTCTGATGCAGGTTCATTGCGGGCTGCAGACAGGCCAGAAGGGCTGGGGTCAAGTCAGTAGTTCTCTGCTGGTGCCATTCTGTGGTGTCCGGCTCTTCTTAGGCCATCAGGAACTGAAGTTCAGGGTCTGGGGATGCCACCTAAATACTAGATTTAAAGGTTTTACAAGGGAGTGACAGGTAGTGGGAAATGGACACCTTACCTTGGGTGTCTACACCCTCTAGCATACCCTCCTCCCCCAGGAGGAGGGCATAACCTTGTCCCTGATTGGAGGGATCCCACCATCTTCAAGATGACTGGCACTTAAAAGTGTACTTCACCATGCCTCCAGCAGCTGAGGGGTGGAGTCAGCAAAGGGTGGCGCACCGCCTATTCTTTCCCAGTTTTCCTGCCTATCCTCCCGCCAAAAAGGGGGTGAGGATAGGAAGGGGGCCTGCTCCTTCTAACAGGAGAGACTGGGGTTGCATTACAAAGGCGACAAGGCCTTTGATGGTCCCGCCACAGTTGGGTCTTCCTGACCAGGGGGAGGTGTGAACTCCTCCACCCAAGAAAGACATTGTTCCCATCCTCAGAGGGTGCAGGCACTCTACCCATGAAGTAAGAACACTGCCTGGTGGGAGCAGGCTGGCTTAGGCCAGGCTGTGACCACACTAAGGGCTGGTAGGTTTCAGGGGACCCCTTTAAGATATCACTGTGTTAAATTTTTAATAAATCTTTGCTGAGATGTTTGGTACAAAAGATCCCAAATTTCAGTGAAGCCATCATGGAGCTGGGGGTCTCGTAATGACGAGTGTCCAGCCCATGTACATACAATGGCTTCCCTGGTCACTTACAATATCCAGGAATCTGGACCTGCTTTGGCATACTTCGGGGGCTTAAACAGTTGCTCGGGTTTTTTGACCCACCTGTTAGACAAATGATTATTCAGGCCTGCATCTTCAAGACTGGACTATGCCAATGCACTGTACTTAGGGGTAAATAAGACCGAAACCCTGAGGTTAGAGCGAATTCAGAATGCGGCTTCTTGAAATCTGTTGGGTCTCCCCAGAACCTTTCCCACCTCTAGGGTAATCCGCTGCTTTCATTGGCTGCCTGTTGTCAACCAAGTAGAATTCAACGTCCTCTGCAATGCTTTAAAAATCTTGAAATTTTTCTCTCCCGCCATCTTGTCCGATATACTATCACACTATTTCCCTACGCGCCAACTTCGCTCCTCGGGACAACATCTGGCAATTGTGCCTTTTACGGGGAGGGCACGGTCGGGCGGGCGCTATTTCCGTCTACTGGCTGCCAAACTTTGGAATGCTCTGCCATCTTCCATCCATACCATGGAGAACTACCTGATTTTTCGCAGGGCTATTAAAACTCATCTCTTCCCCACAGTCTAGTGCCCTCTTTCTGATTACCAGCCTCTATGTTCTGCTTCAGTGCTGGGACGCCTCTTTGTTGAGGCAGCTGTGCGCTATACTAAACATGCTAACATAACATAACAATTGACATGGATACTGTTGGGGCATATCTGCTCATCAAATATGCCCTCGCAGGAGATATAGTGCACCCTGCGTTAGGGCTAAGGCCTGCTAGAGGGGAGACTTACCTATATCCCATGTAGTGTCTTGAGGGCATGGCACATGGGGTGTGTGCCATATCAACTTTTCAGTTTTCTCTGCACCAAGGCACGCAGTCTGCAGGCAGAGTGCAGGACCTTGACTAGGGGAACCCAGGGTGGCACAATTTGTGCTGCAGCCCTTGAGGTCCCTCTTCAGTGCCAATGCCCTAGGAAGCAGGGGTACCATCTTCTAGGGACTTACAAGGGGCAATGATAGTGCCAATTGAGGCATAGTTCTAGGTAAAGCACATTGGTACGGGGGCCTGATTAGCAGGGACCTAGTACTCGTCAGTCAAATTTGCATCAAAAGCCAGGTAAAAAGTGGGGGAAGGGGTTCTGCAACAAAAACC
This sequence comes from Lissotriton vulgaris, assembly GCF_964263255.1. Classification (NCBI taxonomy): domain Eukaryota; kingdom Metazoa; phylum Chordata; class Amphibia; order Caudata; family Salamandridae; genus Lissotriton; species Lissotriton vulgaris. Next base: position 49,840,038 of record NC_141694.1, on the reverse strand, counting down.
CAGTTTTGTACACCCACAAAAAAGACATTACCTTTATCAACAGTCTACCACTTCTAAGATCTGGTTGAACAAAGCACCTGCTAAAGCAATATATTTCTTAAGATACACTTAGAGTAATCTTCAGGGGTGCCCTCTTCAACCAATTTTTTTTGTTGCCACGCCTCTTTTACCCATTAGCCTGAGAATTCCTCGGTGCTCAGCCGAGGGGAGTATGTCTCACCTGATGCTATTGGCTAATAAGTTCCATCATTCCACCTTCAATTTAGTGCTTGATTGTAACTGCATGTGCAACTATTTTACAACTATATGCATCGCTGTCTTCTCTTGCTTGCTTCCTCTCGCCCTGCCCCGCATCCGATGTACCATGTTCTGTGTTTCTCCAGCCCCACCTACTGTCTCCTTTGTGATTCCTTCTTGATCGCTGTTCCCTCTCATTCCTTCAAACCCTCCCTCTTACCCCTTTGTGCTCTTGTATAACCTTGCCTGTAATCCTCTCTGATTCCCCTCGCCCATCCTTCCTTCCTGGCAGCTTCTGATTAGTGCCACCAAGACTGAAAGGTAGATTTACAAAGGGCTTGCATTGCCCTTGCATCATGCCAGGTGATGCAAGGCAATGCAAGGGCTTTACTGAGATTTACTAAGCCTCGCAAAGCCACCTTGATTGGCACAGTAAATCCAGAGTAACAGGGTAGCACAGATCGCTACCTTGTGTTGTTCTGCATTGGGAAGCCTTTCTATGGGTGGGGCACGGGAGTTCCCTTGCATTCAATCATGGACTTTCATGCAATCCCAGATTTACTAAAGGTAGAAACTCTGGGATTGCGTCAAATGGTACGCCTTCCCAGCAGAGGCCTAACAAGGAGAAATATCTTGATTTCTCCTTGTTATTTCCTCCTTCTACGTTGGCTGCAGAATGCAGCATTCTGCAGCAACCGTAGTACGAGAAAAATGCCTTAATGGATTGTTTTTGTGCTGGAAAGTTTTGTTTCCCGCACAAAACATGCCTGCTTGTAACACAGACACCCTTGCACCATGGGTCAAGGGTGCTGGCATTGGCGCTGGGCAGTACTAAGTGCGCTAGTGCAGGGAGAGAGCAGGAATGCATCATATTTTAGTAGATGTGGCACTTTTCTGCTCTCTCCCTTTCACGAAATGCAGCACAGCAACTTGTTTTGCTGCTGCCTTGATTGACTCTTTAATAAATCTGTCCCTGGATATTTAATAATTTTGCCTTTTACAGACAAACTATTGTTTATAGTGAAGGCTCCTTTGCCTTCAATATGATCCTCTTTTTGTTTCTAAGATAAATGAAGGTCTAATGGCAAGAATGTCTTCATTATAGTCCTTTCTTTTGTTCTATGTAATGGAAGCTAAAGAAGAAGTATAATGAAGGCTCCTCTGCCGGGCCCTGTAGTTGAATTTGAATTTGAATTGAATTTGAATTTAAAAACATTTGTACAGCGCTCGTTTACCCAGCGGTTTCATGGCGCTAGTGGTGAACAGTGGACGGCAGCAACTAGAGGGATTTAAGTCAGGTAGGCTTGTGTAAAGAGGAAGGTTTTAAGATTCTTCCAAAACAGGAGGTAGGAAGGTGAGGAGCGCAGGGTAGCCGGGAGGGAGTTCCAAAAGGTTGGAGCCAAGACAGCGAATCTCGCTCCACCCGCCCTCTGTTTTTTAAAGCGAGGAATGGTGAGGAGGGCCAAATGAGCGGAGCGAAGTTCTCTGCCGGGGCAGTAGGGCTTAATGGCAGAACAGATGAATTCGGGAGCAGTGCCCGATCTGGCCTGGTAAGTGAAGCAGCCGAGTTTGAAAAGGGCACGCTCTTTCACTGGGAGTCAATGTAATGTTTTGAGCAGTGGGGTGGCCCGATGGTAATTGGGTAGGCCATGAATCAGGCGAGCCGCCTGATTCTGCACCAATTGCAAACGATGGATCGCGTAGGCGGGGGCCCCATTATAGACTATGTTACCATAGTCTATACGAGACAGTACCATGGCCAACACAATTACTTTTAAAGCTGAGGGAGAAAAAAAACGGGAAACTTTCCTGATTATTCTGAGGGAAAAAAAACAAGAGGAAACCACGGAACTAACTTGTGAATGGACAGTGAGTTGAAAATTAAGAAGGATCCCCAGTGTTTTTACTTTGGACACAGGGAGTGGGGGAACACCAAGGGAAGGGGGCCAGAAAGAGGGGGACCATGGACTGCAACCACCTCCGGTCAGGACCAACTCGGTCTTGTCCGGATTGAGTTTGAGGTGGTTGCAGTTCATCCAATCTTGAATGAACGTCATTACTGTCTGGACGTTCAGGGCGGATGAAGATGGATGAGACAGGTTGAAGATTAACTGGAGGTCATCCGCATAATTGAACACGGTGACCTCCAGTTGTTGTAACATAAAAATGAGGGGAAAGATGTATAGGTTAAACAAAAGAGGGGAAAGTGATGAGCCCTGGGGGACCCCGCACTCTACCTTGCGGGAGGCCGCAGCGAAGCCAGTCAAACGGACCACTTGAGTTCTCCCAGCGAGAAAGGACTCCAGCCAAGAGAAGGCCAAGCCTTCTATGCCCGCCGCCCTGACACGGTTGAGGAGGATGGGGTGGTCCACCGTGTCAAAAGCGGCGGACAGGTCTAGGAGTATCAAGGCTTGCGGAAGGTTGGTGTCGATACCTTCACGCAATTTGTCCATTACTGAGATGACCACTTTCTCTGTAGAGTGCAGGGGACGGAAACCGGCTTGACAGGGGGAGAGGCAATGATTTGCCTCAATGTGGGTGCTCAGAGTGGTGGTGATATGGGTTTCGAGAACTTTAGCAAGGTAAGGCAGGAGTGAAATAGGGCGGTAGTTGGAGGGGGAGGATGAGTCGGCGTCCGTTTTTTTTTAAATTGGAATAACAATCGCCGATTTGTGTGGACTGGGGACAGAACGGTGTGTAAGTGAGTCATTAAGAAGGGTCAGAGGTGGTGTAGGGCAGGCTGAGTAAATTTCCTTAAAGATACGAGCAGTGGCAAAATCCAGGGGAGAGCCTGATTTGACCCGGTGAAGCAGAGGAAGGAGAGTGTCATTAGTTAAAAGTGGAAAGTTAGTCAATTTAACGGTAGTAGTGGGTGGGGACGGGTTGACAAAAGTGGGGGAGGGCAGGGGAATGTTGTGTTTAATTTTGGCCACCTTGTCTATAAAGAACTCATTGAGCGAGTCACAGAGGGGCTGGGAAGGGGGGATGGTAACCGTGGCTCTGCTGGAAGATGCTAGTTCGTGGACAGTGGAGAAAATTTCCTTCGATTGGGACTCAGCTGTCATTATCCTGTTGGTATAATAATCGGTTTTTGCTTCAAGAATGCCCTTTTTATAAGTTTGCAAGACAGACAGATAAGTTGCCTTTTGTGTAGGTCGTAAGTACTTCTCCAGACTCGCTCGGCCCTCCTTGCAGCTAGTTTCATCACAGTTGACATAGAAACACAAAGTGGACTGTCTTTAAGGTAAGGAAGCCTCCAATATAGAGAGACTCTAATTTATTTGCCTGTCTTTTCATGTGCTTCCACTACACATTAGTACATTTAACCCAGACCAGTTGGCTCTGCCAATGCTTTCTAACTAATAGAAGCACCACCTCACAACTACCTTGCTATTGTGCTTCTCTTCAAATATGTGATGGTGTCCATCTGGTATTCAGACATAATCCTAAAGACAGAGGGCCTGAGTTTATAATTGTTTTCTACTCACTGAGGGATTTACAAGTAGGATATTGACGAGTGCGGAGTCTCCATACATAAAGATACTACTCTTAAATCCCTGTGTGAATAGCAAAACAATCGTATACTTGCACAAAAGTGTAAGCTTACCTTTGTGAATCATGCCCAGAGTGGAAGAGTGAATTGGCAAGCAAACTGTGTCTTTTTTCTGTGACAGTATCCCTATCAACCTCCATGCTTTCTTCACAACCTGCATGCCTCTCTGTCAGACAATAGTATAGCCACCCAGATCTCCCCCTCAGTCACTTGTCATGCATCCCAAACAGACTTATCTGTCTGTTGCCTACAAGAATCCTCCACAGTCCCAAACAACTTCCTTGGTGTCTCCTGACCTTTAGTACCACACACTTCTCCCTTTATTATAATTATTATTATTTAAGCTTGTGAAGCACCTGGTTACACTGTACTAGTGTGTCCCCGCGCTATGGACTGCCGCGTTAAAGCCAATCAGCTGCTAATACTGCCCACTCGAACATACCCAAGCAGAGCCTGGCCCTTCTCTTTAGAGAACAGGAATGTTTTCAGCTCTTTACGGAACTTGAGCTCTGATTTCTCCATCTGGAGCTCCAGAGGGAGTTTGTTTCATTTCTGAGCAGCCAAGACACGAAAGGAATGTCCTCCCATTCTTACTCTCCTGAACCTAGGCACCAGCACCATCCCTGTCCCGCTAGATCTCAGTTGACGGGTCGGTGGTATGGCGTAAGCAGGTTGTGCAGGTAAGTGGGTCCTTTCCTTTGTAGGATACGGTGACCAACGCAGAGTGCTTTAAATACCACACGTTCCCTAATTGGAAGCCAGTGCAGTGTTCTCAGTGCTCTCTTGGAGATGGCTCTTTTTTATGCAGCATCAGAACCAACCGGGCCACTGCGTTTTGCACGCGCTGCAGCCTCTGAAAGCATTTAGCTTTCGCTCCCAAATATAGGTCGTTTCATTAGTCCAGCCTTGATGTTATTAGTGCGTGGACCATGGTCTTCCTCGCTGTCACCTGCAGATAATCCAATGTCTTCCTAAGGACACTCATCGTGCCAAAGCAGGTGCCTGCCACACGTTTGGTGTGGTACTCAAATGAGATCTTATCATCGATCCACACCCCTAGGTTCCTCACTTGATTGCTGGGATTGGGTAAAGGACCCAGTGCTGGAGGCCACTATGCCCAATTCCACACTGACGGAGCCTTACCCACAATCAGGACCTCTGTCTTATCTCCATTCAATTTAAAACAGTTGTTGACCATCCATGCCGCCAGTTCCTGCAGACATGACCTAAAATTAGCAGATACCTGCTCCTTCGGCTGGGTCAGCATATGAGACGACTTCCAGCCCAAATTGTTCTATGATCTCTGCCACTGGTGTCACATATAGATTGAAGAGGGTAGGGCTTAGGCTGGACCCCTGAGGCACCCCCTGCCACAGGCAAATGGGGTTGGATCGGAAAGTGCCCTGTGCCACCTGGAAACTACGGTCAGACAAGAAGGACTCCAACCATTTCCATGCCCTATCCACCACTCCTCCCCTCTTTAAGCAATGTAACAGCGTGGGATGGGCTACCGTGTCAAATGCGGCACTGAGATCCAATAGGATCAGTGCCGCTGTGTGGCCTTCATCAGCATGTTTCCGTAAAGTTTCTGTGGCTAACAGCAGTGCTGACTCGGTCGAGTAAAGTGCACAGAAACCCGATTGAGTGGGATGGAGCAGTCTATTGGCCTCAATATGGGCTGTCAGCTGATTATTGACGACCTTCTCTGCGATCTTAGCGAAGTATGGCAGGAGTGAAATGGGGCGCAAATTCTCCATTTGCTTTATACTGATGTTAGGTTTTTTTTCAGGGGGAGCACCACAGCCTCCTTCCAAGTTTTAGGAACCCTGGCTTCCTCAAAGGAGAGCTCTAGTAAGTATCTAATGTAAGGCTCCAGAGTCTCCACACTCCCTCTCAGTGTTTTACGTGACGCAGGATCTTTCGGGGAGCCTAAATTGATACTGCCTGCTATGGTACAAATCGTCTCCTAAGAAGGAACAGTGAAGATTTTGAGGAAGTCCGTGCTTACCACATTGGTAGAGATGTCTCCTCCCGGATGGCCATCTCTGGCCGTTGCCGGAAATGAGGAGTAGATCTTCTCTACCTTTTTGTGAGAAGAACTCTGCCATCCGATTACAGGACTCCTCTGACCCGGTCATAGGAACCGTAATGCTAGAGAGATTGGAGATCTCTTTATAAACGGTGAACAACTCCTTCGCTGAATTATCTGCTCCATCTATCCTATTGCAGTAATAGGATTTACGTGTATTCCTAATTAAGGCGTGGTATTCTTTCAACATAATTTTATAAGCCGCCCTTTCTTCCTCGAAGAACCCTCTCCTCCATTGCCTCTCTAGGTGTTTACAATCCGCTTTCTTGCCCTGGAGTTCCATCCCAAACCATGGGGCAGACTTAGTCCCAAGAACCAGCACATAAGTCATTGCAGTGTGTTTAAGAATCTTCATTGAATCCTCCAGGGGGACAGAAGAGCTTCATGGATCTTTAGCAATGGCCCATACTCCTTGAGGAGGTGAGTGTTTACTTCCTCACAAAGCTTCAGGACTGATGATGCACACATGATGAGCAGAGCATTGATATTTGAGTCCCCTCAGCATATCAAGAGAATGATTGACACCTGAGTTTTTTCTTTTTGCATTTCTTGGTCTTTGAGCATGGCAGTCTTGGTCCTTGAGTTGAATGGATGCCTGAAGAGGTTACCTAACTGGCTCAGTATCCTGGGTCAACTCATTTGAATATACAAAAAAGTGATAAGTGGAATGATTGGATGATTCTCAGACACATTACCTTTCACCAAGCCATACACAAATCAGTGTTAGCCCTGCTTCAATAGGAATGGTTTAGTCGAAACTGCCAGACAAGGTACCTCTAAATAGGAACTTACTCTGGATATGGTCTGGCCTATTTGGGTTCCATCACTGAAGCACAGCATAGGTCCAATGGCACAGTGATCACCGGACCTACGTCTAGGCATACCCGTCACACTTAAGGCGTCTGAAAAATTAAAAAGGAATCAAAGGTTGCCGGTACTAGCTTAAGACCACATTGCAGTCTGCTGTTATGTTTGCTCATTATGTCCTTCTGGACAGAAACTGGCAATATGAAAATGAGTCTTGGCCCTGCTGCAACAGGAACGGTTTAACCTGAACGACCTGGTCTGATCCCCTCTACGTGAGAACGCAAGTGACCCCACACCAGTTTTGATCCTGCTGAGTCTCACTAGTGAGGTGCAGCTCACGCCCATGTCGCAGTGACCACGGGATCCTCTTTTAGGCAACCAGGCACCTGTTACACTTACGGCATCTCACTTAGGGTTATGGCATGTGTTGTGTACTTTGGAAACCACAACTGGTAAATTTCAAGGGCTTTCCCTGTTTGAGCCAGAACCATAGCTCAGCTTTAAACTGTAGGCTTTCAGTGAATTTCAGTGTTCTTTATGCTATACTTATTTTTCAACGTCCCCTTCATACTGCCTTGTACAGTGGGGGGCACAATACTCTGGACACTTTAGTTTGCAATGGTGATCATGGCCCAACATGTTAACAGGTGATGATGGGCTAAGCAGAAAAGCAACCTGATAAATAAATTACACCCTTAGATACTGTAACTGGGCATGAAACACTGTGGGTAACTATTTTGCTAACAATTCTAACTGCATCTATTATCTTGTCCGAGAGAGCCATGTAGTGAAATCAGAAACCTTCAATGGTGATCAGTTAGCACCATGAAGGTAGTCCTTCTGTTAGTGACACTTTCAATGTATGACCATCTCTGTGTTACCAAGATTCAAAGTATACTTTGAACAGTCAGCTTCTATCAATCTGTCCTACTAGAATCAGGGGGGAGAAGGAGGAGGTGCAAAAACGTGTCGGTAACAGTCATTCATATGGCACCTGGTAGCGGTTCAGGTAATTCCTCCTCCAGTAACCCAAGTGTCCAGAACTGACGCAAGAGCCGTTCCCCGGGAGAGCAAACGCACTCCTTCTCTTCCCTGGTCTCTCGCTCGTCCATCTTTTTATCCCCAGCTTTCTGCTTGTAGCATTCTTGATATCTGAATAGAACAACTGCATCTGGAGAGGCATCAATTTAGTTTCCATTGAATTTCTCCAGTTGCCAATTCTGATAAGTCTTCATTCTGCCAACCAAGTGAAACTGAATGCAGCTGGCCCAGTGCCTTAGGAAGCAGTCCCTGCACAATATTGCGTGTCACATCCTCTGTAGATATCTCTGTTGCATGTTGAAAACCAGAATGGGGTCAAACACCTCTTCCAGGTGATTGACATTGACTGTTAATTGTGGCGATTTCCCTTTATTTTGTTTACAATCAAATATTTTAGTCTATCCAGTTTCCGTCTGACTTGTTTCCATTATGCTCTGAAAGAGCATCTCCAGCTGCCTGCAAAGTACTGTCGTCCCTAGGTGTTTGCTGTTTCCTATTTGCTTTTTAGGTCAATCGAACTCTAACTCTGCAGGGATTAAGCTTTGAAATAACAGGTTAAAGGGCCCAGCTAGGATTGTAGCACTGGAGAATGGCCTGAAGCTCTTCTTAAGCCGCAGGGGATCATGAGTAGGTTTAGGGAACTGCCTGCATTTGTTGAGGTTGTCAGTGGGGATAGTGACCTTCAACCCATCAAATCCACGCGTGTACTGCCGTAAGGGTAGGGAGTCTGGCCAGACCTCTAAAACTGCTTTACTATTGTTAGTTGAAAATGGTGAGGAGGGTTCCCTTCTCCTTGTCATCGCCCTTCCCCCTCTTCTCCTAGCCTGCCTGCTGCCTGCAGAGCTTGCCACCTGTAATCGGTATGCAGCTGTTACAACGCATTCGTTACTCCGCACTACCATTACAACGCGACTTTTATAACGCATACCATTACAACGCATTGCGCTGGGGGGCGCTATAGGATAGGGAATAAGTATAATTTACTATCCAACACCTTCCCTAGGGTCCACGGGGACTGGAGTTAGAATAGTAAATTATACTTACCACTATCCAGCACCCCAAAGCGCTATGCGTTGTAATAGTATGCGTTGTAATGGTCGCGTTGTAATGGTAGGTAGTTGTAACGGTATGCGGAGTAACATGGTACATCCCCTGTAATCATCTTGTGTGCCTGCATCTGTGTCTACTGATATGCCATTCCCAGTCAGTCAGAGGGGTGGGGGTTTCCCCATTCCTTGGAGTTGCTCAGTATTATCCACCTGAGCCTCCTAGGTAACAAGGGTCATAAAAAGAAGGGAAGATGGGGAAACTTTTAATATTATTCTTCATTTCACTAAGCTGATATTTTTGCTTTTCTTGGCAATTTTAAGACGCCTTATTCTAAATTCTTGACGGTAATTGGGAGATTCTTTGTGCCAATGCAGGAATTCCTTCTATTGATTAGGAAACAATTTTGATTTTTCCAATTTCAATTTCTGAGTAGCAGTTTTTTCCATGCTGAAGATACCTTCTTCAGCAATGGATTTGCATCTTCTGAGGTAGTGCACTTTCCCCAATCCTTTAAACACCTGCCTGTGCGCCTACAATACTGACGTTACGTACAGTGGGTGAGGGTTCCTGTGTTTAGAACCTTTATTGCTTTGAAGTTTCCAGTCTCCATTTAACCCTTGTTTCCCAACCTCACACCAGAATAAAGGGACTTGGCCCAGATGTAGGCAAATCCTATTTACCGATTTTGAAATACCGAATTTTACCGAATCGGTAATTTTACCGATTCGGTAAAATAATGCCCCCTACATGCCAATCACCTATTTACCGATCGGTAACGGCCGAAAATACTGATTTTCGGCCGTTACCGACCGACCTACATCGGGCCCCTGAAGCCCATAGGATTCAATTCAAATACCGATTCGGTATTCACCGAATCGGTAAATACCGAATTTGTCAAGGGTGCAGGGGGTGTCACTTTGACACCCTCTAGCACCCCCAAAACGGGCATGTGTGCAATGTGGCACACAGACATGCCCTAAGGGCACGTCTGTCTGTCACATGGCACATGTGTACATGCACAGATGTGCATGTACACAGGAATCGGTATTTTACCATGGATTTGTATTCCATGGTAAAATACCGATTCTGAAAGCCATGTGCCAATGGAAAATTGGCTACCCACATTGCATTTTCGGTAATTTTACCGAATCGGTAAATATTACCGAATCGGTAAATTTACCGATTCGGTAATAATAACGATTCGGTAAAATTACCGAATATGTGCCCCTACATCTCCATAGCCCTTTACCGATCGGAAACGGCCGAAAATCGGCATTTTCGGCCGATTCCGATCTGTAAAGGGCTACCTACATCTGGCCCTAGATCACCAGACAACTGATGAGGACGGAAGGTAAGGCACCAGCTGAAAGGGAATAAGTGGTCCATCAGCTACTGGGTGCAGAAACATACCTTCACACCAGTCGAACCGCTGTGTTCTGTTACATATGCTAGAGATATGGGCCAGGACTCCAGGGTTTGGATTCCTAACACACGGGTGCAGGGACTACCTTCAGAGCACCATCACTGAGTAAGGAAGTCCAGGTTACTGTAGCCCCCCACAAACCACTGAGCATTCCTGTAGGCGCGGGCCGCTGCTTTCCGGCTTACTAAGATTCAGGGACGCAGTCGTGATTTAAACTTCACAAGGAAAAAAAAGCTGGGGCAGCTCCTTCACCATTGGATTGATGGGGTCTGACTGGACCTCTTGCGAAGGCCTCTCGAATCCAGAGGTATACTCAAGGGGTTAAATAGGATTGACCACTGACCTTTAGCCTACATTGCAATATTTAGTGGGACTTTACAAAATCCAATATGCAACGGGTCTAAACCAGCAAAATAAAAAACAAATGCACCAACTCGGACAACGTTTATTTTACCAGTCTGCGGTCAAACCTTGAGACATAGATATTGTTTTGTTTGTGGCAGACTTGTGTCACCTGATGTTATAAAACAAATAATTGTTCAGATGAAATGACACTTTCACTAGATCTGCAAAAGATAATGACATGCTGAATATGGACTAAAGGCAGACAGGCTAACTTAACACTTTAAAAATGGAGTCTTACTTTTGCAGTTGACAGCAGATTCCACTGGACCCCCTTGCAGTCAATAAATCTCTGGCCTGGTGGGTTCTCTTGTATGTCAGAATATCATGAAAAAAATTGCAGAGCTGAAATATTGATAACCACAACATCGTGGGGGCATGGATATATAGGTAAGTAAAGATTTACTATTCTTAATTCTCCATCTACATTCCTTAATGATATATATTGTCAAGTTATATGTATATAGAGAATACAATATTCAATCTTTATGTGCCTATATACACTTTTCTTCATGAGATTGTGACATTTTAGGACTACAGCACAATCTCTGACTATCTCCTCGATTGACACTGGGAGTGCCATCCTCGTGATAATGTGGTTGTAGATATTTTAGCTACCATATTTTAATAGCAGGATATTTAAAATATGATATTCTGCTAGTATACCTTCATAAAGGTTCGCGCTGCCGCTGGTGCAGTTTCCAGTGGTCAGCACCCTTCATCTTTCCTAGGTAGAGACATGTATAATTACCCACCTGATGCAACTGCTCACTCCTTTGACTGCACTCCCTGCATACCTTCTGGCCCCTGGACCCCCACCCTTCATCTACCATGAAAACGCCCTGGTCGACTCGACCCAACGGGCGAAACACGTGTCGACTGACATCCTTTGTTCAATGCGATTCTGAATCATTTGAATCTTGTCAAGAATTTCTATTGAAAATAAACACATAAAGCTGTTTTCAAAAAGAGGATTTGACATTTTTCTTTCTGCCCATTTCTCTTAAACACAATGGAGGAGTACCAACTCACAAAACTGTTTTGCATGAATTCCTTTTGAGGCCTAAGAGGTCCTGGGCCTCGAGGAAACCCTCCTCCGCAACTAACTTATGCTTATAACTGGGCAATGCTATCCAGTACTGGGATCCTAGGACTTCCTCAATTCAGCATTAGATCAGCAGAGGACTGCAGCACATGCTCTGGTTATCTCCATGATGACACAGTAATGCCATTCTGGCCAGCCTCCCTGCCAGCCCCGTCCTCCCCCTGCAACCCATCCTACGCTCCACAGCCCGTCTTGTTGATAAAAGCAAATATGATCCCATAAGCCTCATCCTGAGAAGCTAGCTTGCTCCCGCTTGAAGTAAGGATCAAATTTTAGGTCTGTCACTTTCAAAGCTCTTCGCCTTGCAGACCAAGCCACCTAGCCGAACTTCTTAGCATCTCTGGTGCATCAAGACAGTCCAAGAGCAAGGATCACTCCTTCTGGAGACATCTTAACTCCAAACTTCGCTGGCTCTCAAACAATCTTTGGCTCTGCACCTGCAGGGCGGATTATTTTCCATTTACAACTCTGTCTTACCCTAAACTTACAGGCTTTCTGTGAAGTTGAAAAGACTCCTCTGTAGGGAGGGAGACTTAAGTTCCAAAGCAATTAGGAAATGGCAGAAACACGAAAATTCGGAGTTGACTTTTAACACCTGGAAAACTTTAAATACATTTAATTTTAGTCTTTTGAGAGGCGCCAATTGGCGAAGAATGCTTTTCTTTAGTAAATGGCTCCTATATTGTACTACAGCGGTCATTTCTAAAATGTATTTTAACCCTCCATCTACTTGTTTTAGATGTAGACAACAGGATCTGGCTAATTGGTCCCATATAATGGTCCACTATTGTGGAAAAAGGGTAGGGCGATGACCTTTTTCAAGATTTGCCCGGCGTTAACCGCCTTTGTACCATTCAAATTTTACCAAGCAAATGAGGCAGGCGCCGGAGACCAGAAGGCAGGAAACAGGAGTTTTATTCCGACGGAGCAGAACACATCAGATCAGACAACAAGGTATCGTCTCGAGGTGCTCTAACAGCCTCTCTGAGGCCTGGCCTCTTATACACTGGTTTATGGCATGTGACCTTTCTTTATTACAATCAAGATATTGTGAAGTAAGGAAAAAGACATCCCCGTAATCCTCGTGTCAATCCCACCCCACATACCTCCACAATAGAGGTCCTCAATCTGCTGATAAGAGGAGGGGGTCATCACGCAGCTGAGTGTTCTGCCGATTCTTAGGATGTGTGCGCCTGATCATATCCCCGGGGGTGGGGAGGCCCTGATCAATAGTGGGTCCTTTGAAGAGGAGTGACTTCATACAATAAGGGGCAGTAAATGGTATCTCCCGGCTTAGGCGATGGCCTCGGATCTGTGTGGTCAGTCGGACTCGGGGAAGGGGTCATCAAAGGAGGGGTATTCATGCCGCGTGGACAATCAAGCGCGGAGGGATGGTTTATCAACAGAGGGGTATTCATGGAAGGAGAGGAGGTGCTGGTCAGGCGCGGGTGTGACTCCCAAAGACAGGGTCATGCAGGAGGAGAAGGGTTATGCTCATGTGAGGGAGGGAGGGGGAGCCAGGGTGCGCGGAGGATGCTTGCAGGGTCAGAGGGGCGCGCTGGCGGTCGATCGTGGACAGGGAGACCATGATACCTAAAATGGCGGTCGTGCATGTTGTACGTGGGTGACAAGCTGGCGCAGATGATGTTCAGCTCGTAAACTAAAATTCCACAGTCCTCCCTTTTAACATGTCTCGCCAACTTGTCAGTTCGGATTTATCCCCATAAGGCCACGTATTTCTACTTCGTAGAGGGGACTCATATGCTCAGTTCGGAAGTCCAAAGTCTTTGGGCACATACACTTAGAAACGAAGCTGCACAAAGATGGCAGACATTGAATACCTAAACAACACCCACATAATATCACAACAGGTATCAGCACGAAGGAAAACAACCTCCAACCCCAGTCCTTCAAAGTGTCCCAAAACCAGCTCCCAAGCGACCATCCTTCTTGTTCTTGGTGAACCTCCGAGGAAAGTCTGTGGAGGTGCTCAATTGCTTTGTAGACTGAAGGCGAGTTATCTGGCACGTAGGTGCAGCAGCTAGATCCGATGATGCGGCATGCTCCTCCTCGGTCGGCTAGAACAACATCTAGAACAAGGCAGTTTTGAAGGGCCACAAGGCGGACCGCCTGAAGCTCCGCCGTGTTGTTAGCGAGGATGCCAGCCGTGATGTTGATCGTTGTTTCTACTGCCTGGGTCAGGTGTCGGATAGCGCGGCTGTTTGCCATTGGGCCCCACAGGGGAACGAGTCCCTTTGCTGCATCCAGGAACTGTGCCCCAGTGGAGTCGGCTTGTCCAATGTCATCTGCACGCCTCTGCCGGTGATGGTTAGCAGGGGCTACATACGTGGGGGGGAGAACGAAGGCAATGTAGCAGATACCCTTCCAACCTTTCGGGAGCCAGGTGTAAGCTTTGGTGCCACACACAAAGTACATATTTGGAGAAGCAACGAAGGAAAGGGGATCAACTCAGTCCAATGTTCTGATAATTCGGCAGGAACTGTGACCCACCAGCTGTGTTCCCTGGCCTTCGAGACACACAAGACCTGTGACATTGATAACAGACAGAGCCACAGTCAGAGTGGCGGTAGTTTGTTTTTGCAGATGAGAGAAGGTGGATCTAGCTGGGTTGTGGAGCACCTGTACTTCGACACGTTCTTTGGCTGGAATGTCTTTAAGGAAGGTGGCGCCCGTGAGCGCAGGACACAAAGGAGCAGAGGTCTTTCCGGTTTTGTTCAGCCAAAACCCAGAGTAGAAGTGCGACACTGTCTGGCTGGAAGTGGCATTATCCTTGTGGCTTTCTTGCATGAGGATCAACCAGGCGAGGCAGGAGCCGTGAACTGAGAAAGGAGAAGGGATGAAGGGAATGGAGTGTCCAGTAGCATGCGGGAGCAACCCGCAGATCCAACAGTTCGTGGCATTTGCAGCAAGGTTGTGTTGGTGCAACAGTTGCACGAAGGAATTGTTCCAGAATTCCCTACGCCTTTCTCGGAGCTGTGGCGACAGGGAGATCAGGTGATGCTCTTTCGTGGGGGTCGGTTGCGCAGTGGGCAGCAATACTTGATGAGCCGGTGCGCTTTCCTCCAGGATCCAGAAGGAGGTCATGAGGAGGAGGCAAAAGAGGAAGACAATAAAGAAGGCGATTGTCTTTGATTTGTGCAGATTGTCAGTCTTTGAGTTCCTGTAGCGGGTATTTCCTGTTGCTTCCATCATCTTCTTATCTGGCGCTTCCATCATCTTCTTATCTGGCACTTCCATCATCTTCAAGGTGCTCGGTAGCAGGCAGAACCACAGACTTCGTTTAGCTTCTCTCCCGGTAACCCTTGGTTGTGTTTAGGTCACCGTTCTGAGATTCAACTTAGTCCGTGGCCTACTTAGCCGAAGCTCCCTCCTTTCGACGCAGGAAATACCCTTCTCTAGTTGGCACAGTGGGATCAGAGAATTTTGCAAGTTCAAGTGCCTCAGTATCGGGATAACAGTTCAATGTTGGTCGATCTTTGTTCAGGAGCTCTTCTTGGGTGTTGACGTTGTCTGTCGTGGCCAGTGTCGAGGAGATCTTCCTGCAGTGGTGTGCGTGCAGCCAGTGCCGCTTCCCCTCCACTCGAAGCTCTTTCCGGGTGGTGATGAGCACTTGCCAGGGGCCCGTCCACCGGGGTTCCAGACTCTTGGTCCGTTGGAAGTTTCGTATTAGAACGAAATCTCCTGGTTGGATGTCGTGGCCGGGGCCCCTGGAAGCATCGGGGATGGCCTGCTGCACCTGTTGATGAATGACAGACAACGTTTTAGTTAACTTGCACAAATAATCAGACAGTAGGACGTCCGGGACGTCATGAATGGAGGTTGGTTTGGGAGCAGTCCAGAGGTTCATCGGTCGCCCGAATACAACCTCGTAGGGGGTCAAATGGTGTTTGGTGGGAGTAGAGCGCATTGATAGCAAGGCCAGTGGGAGGGCATCTGGCCATTTAAGTCCAGTGGTGGCCACTATTTTTGACAGTTTCAGCTTCAATGTGGCATTATGTCGCTCCACCAAGCCGGCGGATTGGGGGTGGAAGACTGCGTGAAATCTCTGTTTCACCCCCAATCCCTTTAGGATTAGTTGGATAACCTCAGCTATGAAGTGGGGGCCATTGTCGCTCCATAAAATTCGACAAAGGCCATAGCGAGGAAAGAATTCTTTCAGTAGTACTTTGGCAGTGGTCATGGCAGTGTTGTCACGGGTTGGATAGGCCTCTACCCATTTGCTGAAGGCACATACAATGACCAGTACATACTTCAAGCCCTGACATCTCTACAGCTGGATGTAATCCATCTGGAGGACCTCAAAGGGGTGGTTGGGGGTCCCAAACCCTCCCCGGGGTACCACAGTTCCTTTCCCGGGGTTGTGTTGCAGACAGATAAGGCACTGCTGGACTAGGCGTCTGGCTGAGTCGGGGATTTTGTCGTTGTGCCAGACTTTGGAAATGAGTTCGATCATGGGTGCAGATCCTATGTGTGCGGGGGAATGAGCCATCGTCAGTATGGGGATCAGGTATGAGTCAGGCAGCAACCATTTGTTTGCATCTTTTGTTCGCCAGCAGCCCTCATCGTCCTTCAAACCCACCCCTGCCCACTTAGTCAGTTCGTGAGGGGTGCTGGCTGACTGGATGTCTCTAATCATTTCTCTTGCATCAGTCCATTTCTCTGCTTGTGACCTGGTCACATACATGCGTGTCATCGTCCTATTCTCAGCTGTGGTTCGTGCAGTGATGTCGGCCAGTGCATTCCCTTGTCCGACTAAGTCTGTCACCTTCTTGTGTGCCTGGCATTTTATCACTGCTAGTCGTTTGGGGAGAAGAACCGCTTCAATCAGGGCAGAAACCAGTTCTCCGTGAGGGATGGGGGTGCCGTGGGACGTCAGGAATCCCCTTTCCCTCCACAGGAGCCCAAAATGGTGAACCACCCCGAAGGCATACTGGCTGTCTGTATATACGTTCGCGGTGGTCCCCGTGGCTATAATGCATGCTCGTGTGAGGGCTATCAGCTCTGCTGCCTGGGCAGATCGTTGTGTGATGCAGGCTGTCTCAACTACTGTTCGGGCTGTCGTTACTGCATAGGCAGCTGAAGTGGTGCCATCTGGGAGTTTGATGCATGAGCCGTCTACCCATAGCTCTCCATCGGGGTCAGTGAAAGCAGTGTCTCGGAGGTCAACTCTACTCCTAGTTTGTTCGTCCGTGAGGGTCACACAGTCGTGTATAGGAGGAACGTCGGGGTCATTTTCAGGCAGGGGCAACAATGTGGCAGGGTTCAAAGTCGTGCATCTCTTTAGTGTGATGTGGGGTGCAAGTAGCGTCAATTCGTACCCTGTCAGTCGTGCGCTAGTCAGATGTTGAGTCTTGGTTTGGTTCAGAAGGGTATCGACTGCATGGGGTACTAACACAGTGAGGGAGTTGGAAAGTACGATTCCCTCGCTCTGACGGATAGAGACAGCAGTGGCAGCTACTGCTCGAAGGCAGGCAGGCAAAGCTCTGGCTACAGGATCAAGAGTGGCGGAGAAGTAGGCACAAGGGCGCTGCTTTGGACCTATACACTGAGTCAGAACAGACAATGCACACCCCTCCCTTTTGTGGGTGAAGAGGGAGAAGGGTTTGGAGTAATCAGGTGTTCCCAGGACGGGCGCTGAACAGAGGGCATCTCGTAATTCCTTAAAGGATGCTTGACACTCAGGGGTCCAAGGGAGCGGGAAGGGGGCATCTTTGGTCAACAAGGCAAGTAGGGGTTTTACAATGAGGCTGAAATTAGGTAACCACTGTCTGCAAAAAGAGGTAAGGCCAACCAAAGAGCGGACTTGCTTTTGTGTCTTTGGGACGGGGGTGTCTAGGATGGTTTGGATTCGGTCGGGTGTGAGTTTCCTCCCTTCTTTGGACAGGAGATGGCCTAGGTATGTCACTTGTGGCTGGCAGAACTGCAATTTCTTTTTGGAAACTTTATGGCCATTTTCTGCGAGAAAGTGTAGGAGTTGAACAGTGGCTGTGATTGCAAGTGGGGTGGTGTCGGCCGCCAAAAGGATATCATCGACATATTGGATCAACACCACTCCATCTGGTAGCTGGACGGCGTCCAGCTGTCTTTTGACGGCCTGGCTGTAAATACTGGGACTTTCAGTGTACCCCTGGGGAGCTCTACAAAATCGGTACGAGCGAGATTTTAAGGTGAAGCCGAAGAGATAACGGCTGTCTGGATGGATGGGGATAGAGAAAAACGCATTCTTGAGGTCGATAACAGTGAAGGTGGTGGCAGTGGACGGGATGAGGGTCAGAATGGTGGTGATATCTGAGACTACGGGGTATTGGGGTACAACCACTTTGTTGATCTCTCGCAGGTCGATGATGAAGCGGTACGCTTTCTCATCTCCTTCGCCTTGCTTCTTAACAATAGGTAGGATTGGGCTGTTGCAGACATTGCTAACCACTTCTTCAACCACTCCCGCATCCACCAGAGACTGAATGATCGCTACCAGTGCCTTCTCGCCCTCGGGCGATATCCGATATTGTGGGAGTTTCGGGAGCATAGCGTCCTGTCTTACAGTTATATGAATGGGGTCAATCATCATTCGTCCCACATCAGAGTCATTTTTGGCCCATAGGTACGGAGGCAGGGTATCAAGCAAGGACAGGTCAGCGTCAGTTATGGAGCACATGTGTCGTGAAGGGCAGGATTTGGGCAGGCCTGGGTTGTCGTACAGGATGACTCGGATTCCATCTGGGGAACACCTAATGGTAGCTCGAAAATGCTTCAGTAAGTCAATGCCCATAATGGCGTCAGGGGAGTTGGAGGAGAGCAGAAATGTTGTTTCAGTGGTGTTGCTTTCTAGGTCAAAGGTGATAGGCACGGACAGGGGGTTAGTGGAGGGCGTCCCATCGAAACCTATCGATGTAATGTGTGAACCAGACAAGGGTGCCCTTGGAATCAGTCGTTTCGATAACACACTACGTGTCGCCCCAGTGTCTACCAAAAATGGAGACTCTGTACCCAGGACCTTAGCAGTGACATAAGGACCTTGCTGGTCAACACAGAGCTCGACTGGATCCCTCCCTTGCCCCGGGCAGTCCTATGCAAAGTCGGGGGCATTCTCACCGTCGGATAGTTGATACTGGTTCTGTCGGGACGGTCAAAGGTGTTCGATCTCCCTGATCTGTCATTGTTGGTATCGTTTGTGTGCCCTCGTCCTTGTCCCCTATTTCTCGGTCCACCTGCTATATCCTTGGGGTCCCTATTTCTGGTCATTTCTATCAGAACCGGACACTGGGATTTCCAATGGCCGAATCCTTTACAGAAGGCACATTGGTCATCGCTAATGTCTCTTCGTCCAGTGTGGGGTGTTGGGGTGTGATCTTTAGGAGGTGGATTTCTAGGGATGGTCGATTGGTAGTTCTCCCTTTGGGGTTCCCGTCCGACCGCTATACCTTGTATCTGGGCCATCATCACCCTTTCTTTCAAATCTTTCTTCTTTTTCTCGGACGCCCTATCATTCTCATTCTTCTGGTGCTCGTAATACTGAGCCATCTGAAGGATAGCTGCAGGTTTGGAGGCCCCCCAACTACTCTCACTCGTCTGCAGTTTTTGGGAGACCTCTTGTGATAGGCCCTTTACATAATTTTGTACAAACAGGTGTTGCCCGGTTGCGGTGGTCATGTCTTGGCCACTGTAGTCGGAGAACACTGTCTCGAATCGGGAGAAGTATTCTGACACATCTTCCTGGGGTTTCTGACGACAGGCCGTGACTATCGACCAATCTATCTTTTTCTCTGGGATCAGTGTCTTTAACTTCTGGACTAATTTGTCTGGGAGTTCTAATATGTCCTTTACTGGTTTCCTTCCAGGCTCTCGCTGTCTATCTAGTTCACTGAGTTGGTCCCAGGTATGTCCAAACAGATCTGTGTGGTCAGCCTTCCGGATTTGCTTCCACACGTCAGCTGGCAGGCATAACCCGAAAAACAAGTCAATGTCCGCTAAAGTCATTATCGTCGAACCCAAGGCTGTGCCTAGTTCGGTATAGAATGCTGTCGGGTTCTTTCTTAAATCGGGCAGAGTTTGTTTAAAGGTTAGGATATCTTGTCGGTCCCATGGTTGGTAAACCCAATTGTACACAACCCTTCCTTTTGCATCTGTGTGATTAATATCATCGCTTGTTCCCTGGCCACGTGGCGGAATCCAGTAAGGGGCCGCTTCTCTGATGGGCATCATAGTGTTGGCTACTTCTACTGAGGTCGTTTCAGGGACTGTAACCTTGGCTTCTGGTTTTTGTTCCGCGAGGTGGCGGAAAACCTCGAGCATCTGCATGAAGAGCTCCGTCGCCTCGCGTTCAGTCCCATCCCCAACATCAATTTTCCTATACAGCGTTGTTAGTTTAGCGGGGCCCTTACTTCGATACCTATCCTCATATGCGTTTAGGGTGTGGTAGCTGAATCGCAAAATGAAATGCCGTCTGTGGCTGTCGGCATGCGAGTTATACATGTTCATTGTGTATTCTTCGCTCTCCCTTCGTTCTACTAGTGTCTTTGCTATTTTGTCAATCCCATCCTGCTCATCCTTGCTCAACCTATTTGGTCTGCCTGGTGGGTGCTTGCTAGCTTCGGGGTCATTTACTGGTGCTGTTAATGTGGCTGGTGCGGAGGCCGCGAGGGCTGGTGCACTAGCGCTAAGGTCGCTCTCGCTCGCACTCAGGGCTTGCAGGTGCTGTTGGCAGGGGGCATATGGAGGGGGCATGTAGATGATTGGGGGACCTAGCAGTAACTCATCGTTCGCCCGCTGTTTGGAGGGCAAGTCAGGGTAAAGCGCAGAGGGGGTCCTAACGGGACATTGACCTGTCGACCCTGATTCTTGGTTTTGTGTAGCTTCCTTTCTTTCTTTTATTTCTTCTTCTAGTTGTTTAGCGGCTAGGTGGGCTGCCTTTCATAATTCTTTCCCTATTTTTGCTTCTTCTCTTTTTCTTCGTTGTTCCGTTTCTTTGCGCCACATGCCGATACTATCGAGCATAGTGGGTGTAGTCTTATTTTTCTGGAGCGCTATTTCTAATGTTTTTATTTTATGATCATCAAAGGAACCTATCAGTGGCCACTGACTTTCAGGGTTCTTCTTCGTATATTTATGCCATAGCTTAGTATAAGCTATAGCGACTAGTCCATGCTTAGTGAACATGTCCTTATTAGGGGTGCCCTCCAGTGGGCTTGACATATTGCCCCCCATGTACATTCAATTATGGCCAAACAAGAATGGATTTTTTTAAATACATCAGAAAATTGAAACTTAAAAAACTTTTTTTGCAAAATAAATTAAAAGTGCGCATGCCATCCCAGGATAACATCAGAACTGATCTGGACTCGGGTCCTTGTTTGGCAGGAGAGGTCGGTCTCTATGTGGACTTGGTTGAATTAAATAGAGAAGGTGGAACTTTGGTGGAAACTGATATAGAACAACAGATAACAACTGATGCTCCAGGGGCCACGGGTTTCAAACCCAAATCGACATTTAACCCTATATCAGTTTATGACAATATAGAGGTTTTTAACAATCTGGTTATATCTGATTTAAAAGAACTGCATCAGGCATCTATGGTAAAGGATGTTAGGTACAACAAAAAGAGTAACAATGCCTATGGTAGCCTAATGAAAAAAATTGCAGGGTGAGAACACTGTGATTGTCAAGCAATTAGATAAGGGGGCCAACATTGTCCTGTGGCCAAAACAAATGTATATGGAAGAGGCTTTACTACAATTGAATGACAGAAACTGTTATTGTAGGAGCGATTGGCGAACAGCTAGACAGGCTTGGGATGCTTTCCATACCAGATTGTATGCTTGGAAGGGCATGGGATTACTTAGTGGGGACGAGCAGAAATTCCTCAAATCCAATTATCCTGTAATCCCTGTTTTTTATATGATTCCCAAAGTCCACAAAAGTTTGACCAAGCCACCAGGGAGGCCCATTATCTCTGCCAGGCAGGGTACATTTGAAAATGCCTCTAAATATATCGATCATTTCCTGCAGGAGCATGTGAGGGCGCTTCCCTTGTACATCAGGGATACTGGTGACTTTTTGGACAAAATTGGACCCATTAAGTGGCAGGAAGATTACCTATTGTTAACGCTGGACGTAACTTCCTTATACACCAGTATAAACCATGATGATGGCTTGAGGGCGGTGAAACATTACTTGCAGCGTAGGCCTGCCTGCATGCTACAACACAACAACATGATCAGTGAGATGACAGAGATCTGCCTCAAAAGCAACTTCTTTTTGTTCCAAAAACAAATATTCCAACAACTGAGGGGAGTTGCGATGGGGGCCTGCTTCTCCCCAAGCTACGCGTGCTTGCACATGGGGCTTTGGGAGGAGCAGGTCCTAGCAAGAACATATGAGGGTACCATGGCTAATAACATCATAGCCTGGTACAGGTTCATTGATGACCTCTTCATTATTTGGAGGGGGTCAGAGGAGGAGGCAACTAGGTTCATAACGGACATCAATGTGAACGGTTTGAACCTAAGATTCACTTGTCAGGTTAGCAGCACAAAGGTTACCTTTCTAGATGTGGAGGTGAGCATTGCCAATGGCAGAATAGTGAGGTGGAGGGTGCCATGAGATGTGCAAATCTAACTTCTGGGCACAGTCTGACAGTGGATGCTGGTTCTACACTAACTTTAGAGAACAATGAGTCTGGCCAACCAAGGTTAATAACGGCATATAGCAGACAGCACAAAGAAATATTTAACATTATTCACAAAAACTGGCAGGTGGTCAAGGGAGATCCGGTTATTGGTGGGACCCTTGCCAATAGACCGGCCATAACATACAGCAGAGCCAGGTCCATGAGCGATATGTTAGTAAAAAGCAGCCCGGAGGTAGCCAATGACAACTGGCTAGGGAAGAGCAAGGGCTTCATTAAATGCGCAGTCTGCAAGGCGTGTAGAATAGGCAAGAGCCGTACTACCTACACGACGCCCTTTACTAATGAGGTGAAAACAATCAAAAAGAAAATCACCTGCAAATCAGACTTCGTTGTCTATGTGTTGGAATGCGCTTGTGGCCTGCGCTACGTGGGCAGCACGAAGTTGCAGGTTCACAAGCGCATTCTTCAGCACCTCAGGGCAGTGAGCAACAAGGATGAAGCATACCCTGTCACCAGACATGTGAATACTTGCCATGGGGGGGACATAGGATGTTTGCAGTACTATGCCATTGACATGGTTCCGCCACTTCGTAGAGGCGGTGATAGAGAGGCCCAGTTGCGAGTTTTGGAAACTCGATATATTTTGGAGCTTAATTCTAAAGCCCCTAACGGTTTAAATCAAACAGAAGACTTACATTCTTGTCTTTATTAAGGATTTATTCGCACAAACCGTTTGGGCCTCCGTACAAGAAGTAACTGCAGACTGTTAGGGAGCAAAGGTGAAATTGAGTCGAACATGTATATAGCCTTCCTCCTGTTTTTAACTTCAGTTTATGGTGAAGGGAATAACAACATTTTAATCACTAGGTAATAGGGTTATGTTTATCATAACTATGATTATGATAAGGTTTTTTTAAGTGCACCAGCTTTGAACTTACGATACAGCAGTGTGGATGCAGTGGTTACATGTAGCGCTAAATGCCCACTTGGGCACATTTTTGAAAAACTGGTCCTGAATATAAGTTCCCCAGTACATTAATGATGTTTTTCCATTTGCGATGTTTGCACAATGTATAGCAAATTTGCACGGAATATAGGAATTGTATATTTTTATACATGATTTTAACATGGTATATACAAATTATTTATTCTTTTAATTGATTGTATATTTAAATCAATTTATTTAATGGAAACTGTCATGAGGAGATATTGGGAACAAAGAGTTTGATAAGCAAAAAGGAGCAACAATCCCTTTTAAAAATGTTTATTTTTCTATCTCTGTATGCATGTTTAATTGTACAATTCATTTGGACCATATAGTATCATTTGTAACTTTACATTGGTTATGTTATGAAAGCGCTACTGAACCAGGCTGAAGTCTGTTTTTTATATCCACAGGCTGAGGGGTCAGCTGACGTTGTAAAAGCACTTTAAAAATGATGGGTGTAATGTCGGACCATGTCATGTGATCAAGGGGCGGAGGTCCCGAAACGCGTCATGGCGGCATGTTCTCTGCACAAAGGATGGAATAAACTTTAAACTTTGCAAATTATCCGTGTGGGTCCGGTTTCGTTGTTGTCCTGGAGTTCTGGACTTTTTGGTTCCGTCCAGAGGTGTCAGGGACAACACCCGAAGACCCCGGAGTTCTACCTGTCTCGGTGCACAAATAAACAGAAACACGGGCTTCTCGATGGTGGCGTCAAAGAC
This sequence comes from Lissotriton vulgaris, assembly GCF_964263255.1. Classification (NCBI taxonomy): domain Eukaryota; kingdom Metazoa; phylum Chordata; class Amphibia; order Caudata; family Salamandridae; genus Lissotriton; species Lissotriton vulgaris. The sequence continues at coordinate 49,815,976 of NC_141694.1, read as the reverse complement.
CAAAGGTTTATTACTGCAGGGACACAGAAGTCACAGAAACTACACACGGGCTGAATCTAGGAGCCTGTTCAATTTGTACAAAGTGGGTTGCTCCTTAAATACTAAATTTTTAGCTTGGGGCAACATTCTTCACATACTAGTACATTTCTAAACCTTCATGTCCTAAACAATAAATATTTGGCGTTACACAAGAATCGTCAACAATATCTGGTGTCACAACATTACGAACGAGGGGTTCCCACTGTTCCATCATAATCCCATGTCAACTTTTCATTCAAGAGCCGGACCGCCTCATCGTAAATTTCGTTACCTCCCCCTAATAAAGGCCCAGAAGGAAAGGAGCAGAGCCAGGTGCAGAAGATAGAAAAGCAGGATAAGAGATGTTTGTGGGTCGTAAATGGGCAAGGCTACCGGCTTCGGCCGCCTAATCATGATCAGGCCAACGAACACGAGAACCAGTATAGCAGGACTGACCTCAGGCTGGGGAGGCAGCTTTTGCCGAGTCATGCGGCCACAGCGTTTCTGTCTTAAGGTGCACGTGTCACTAGCAAGGTGAATCGCCGGCTAAGGCTTACGTGTCCTTAAACGAAATGGGTTGATCAGAGGTCATTGTGTGTCCATTGACTATGTGAGGGCAAGAATACAAAATGGCTGCCATACTCTAAGATGGATGCCATGGGTGAATCAGAAATGTGTTTATAACAGGAGTGCTCTTGCTCGTAGCATAGCGAAAACACCAGGATATGCTAAATGGATCATTTGTGGTTCACTGATACCAAAATTATGCGTTTACGACAATGTTGAAAACACGGGTTCAAATCGTCACGGAACCTCAGACCCTCCTTTTGCCCTTACATAGGCAATTACTCAGTCTATATCAGAGTCTATCTCGATGTTCATTAGGTCAGCGATATGCTGTTGCATCATCATCCTTTCTCGTACCTTGTCTCCAAACACAGGTGGTTTTCTAAAACAGGTTGCAGCACAGAGACTACACAAAGCAGGACCACATTGGATAATAAGGCAGCACGAGAACAGGAATACTAAGATAATACCAACGACCATCAGAACCTTCCATCCCCATGCTGATAGTAGAGTCCAAAGCCACTCCATTAAGGACCAGTTTCCCTTGTCTATGTGAATAGAGTCGGAAATCTTGTGTAGCTTAGAGATCGCTTGGTATACAGTCGGAGCATTATTGGGTATGAAAACACAGCAGCTCGATTGGATCATTCTGCATACCCCACCTCGATCTGCAAGTATTATGTCAAGAACCATACGATTCTGCAACGTCATGAGATGATCCGCCTGGAGCTCAGCTGTTAAGTTACTAAGGGCACCAGCAGTTTCTGTAATAGTAGATTCAACTACCCGTGTTAGCTGACGTAGATTTCTACTATTGGCCATAGGCCCCCAGAACGGAAGGAAACCTTTGAAGAAGTCTCCGGCTTCCTGACCAGCGGTATCTTCTTTGCTGAAAACACCTCTTGCTACTCTGGTCTTGTGATAATCTGAGGAAGCAGTGTACGTTGGAGGCAATAATCGAGCAATATAGCATGATCCTGAAAAGTCAGTAGGCAACCATGTATATGCCCTATCCTGACAGATGAAGTAGGTACCCTTAGCAGTGAGAAAGGCAGGGGAGGAGTTTGACGGATACACATAAGTCTCAACACAGTCACTCCTCCCTAGCCGAGCTCTTGGATTTCTCCCATTACCTTGCAAACAGACTTGACCTCGGTGAGGCAGGACCTAAACTGGAGTGGAGCTCTTACGCTTGCTTTCACCCAAACTAATGCGATACTCTGTAGAATTCCAACTCAGGTATACTCGTAGTTCATCCCTAGGATAAGATGGGGTGTTATTGACGTCTTTAATCATGTCAATGATTCCCTTGACTAGAGCTTTATTAGCGGAGTTATATTTAGCGGAACGTGGTGGACGCGGGGGATAGGTCTCAAGGGCATAGACAAATATAGTCTGGAAGGCCTGAAATGATCCATTATAGCTAAAAGGCAAGACCAGATAGGGAATGCCTTTATCCATAGTGTGTGGTATCAATCCACATACCCAGCAGTCTGTTGTGTTAACTACCAGTTGGTGTTGATGCAAGAGTTGTACAAAAGTGTTATTTATGAATTCTGAGCGTCGAGCTTGCTCATGCTCAGGGAACGGGTGAAAAGAATGGTAAGAAGCAACAGTAGAAGAAACAAGATCAAGGGGAGGCACTGTACTTGTTATTGGTGCAAAAATTAGATGTACTCCAAAGATAATTCCACCCACCAACGTTATTAAAACAATCAAAAACGTAATTGCACATTGCATCAGAAAACATTTGTTATGAAGAATCTTGTAAAGTCTATTTCTGCGAACATAAATTACATTCTCTCGGTGCAGCTCAGGAAGCTCCATCTTCTACAACCGCTCGCGACCACTGATGATGTGTACGTAGTTGAAAATGCCTCTAAGTTACAATGTTCGAGTCCGCAGATGGCAAATGTTTGTTTGATGCAGGGGACAAATGCTCAGTGTTCAGAGGAGTAGTTTCAGAAGGGGATTCAGAGTTCGGTGAATCAGTAATCAGTTCTGCATCACTGAAAGGAATGTATCTAGGAACTGGTTCGGTTTCAGAGGCACCAATTCCTTTTTTCACCCAGTTATCGTAAGGAAGTGGAAGGGGTACACGCTTTGCGTGCGTCGCATGGATCCAATTCTTTCTGCCAGCCACACGTATAGCAGTCCTCGTCGCCAACAGGACTTGGAATGGTCCGATGAATTTTGGTTGGAGATTTCTGGTCCGTCCAAAGTTCCTGATGACTACTTGGTCACCGGGCTTCAGCTGATGACCTGGACTCTCCGGTGGCTTTGGCAAAGCATCGAAAACCTGTTGGTGAATGAGACTCAATTTAGCAGTCAAGTCAAAAAGGTAATCAATTAACATTGGATATTCCAGCTGCTTAAATTCTTTCGGTCTAGGTACCCCCCAAACATTCGCAGGTCGACCGAACACAATCTCGTAAGGGCTAAGCCCTACTCGAGAATGTACAGTCGCTCTTGTGGATAACAGAGCCAACTGTAGTGCGTCTGGCCAGGACAAGCCCGTGGAGGCCTGTATCTTGGCAAGTTTCAGTTTGAGGGTGCCATTGTAGCCCTCAACTAGACCAGCAGACTGAGGGTGATTCGCACTGTGAAATTTTTGTTTTTTGTTTAAACCTGCACACACACTCTGCATAACTTTCCCTACGAATTCACTTCCGTTATCTGACCATACAATCCGTGGCATGCCGTACCTGGGGAAATATTCCTTGAGAAGGATTTTGGCAGTGGACAAAGCAGTATTGTCCTTTAGCGGATATGCTTCGATCCACCTTGAAAAAGCACAGACTACCACTAGAACGTACTTGAGGTTGTTGCAACGATCCATGTGAATAAAGTCTAACTGGATCACTTCGAAGGGGCAGGAAGGAGGAGCGAAGTGACCAGCGGGTGTGGGGATTCCCTTGCCAGGATTATGCATCAGGCATATCATGCAGTTTCTCACCACTCTTTCTGCACACTTACTAATTCCATCATTCTTCCAGACTGGAGCCAACATCTTACAAATCCCTTTAGAACTGATGTGCGCTGCTCCATGCGCCATCGTTACTACCGCAAGCACATACGCATCAGGCAACATCCAACGCTGCTGTTCCGACAAATCAATCCAACATCCATTCGAGTCCAATTTACCCGTATTCTCTTTCCATGCACGCTTTTCCTCTTCAGTCGCCTCTTCTTGAATTGTTTTCACACTTTCCACTGTATCCTCACACATTCCTGATTCAGTAATCCATCTTGCAGACGTTGCAACATACATTCTACTCATGGTATTCCTAGCTGTCTGTTTAGCGGTCTCATCAGCAAAAGCATTTCCACGACCAACATCATCCGTGATTGCTCGATGAGCACTGCACTTCACAATCGCAACTTCAGTCGGCAAGGTTAGAGATTCCAACAAGTCATTGACTAGCTGACCATGTTGGATCTTAGTCCCATGGGACGTAATAAAACCTCTTTCCTTCCACAAACGACCAAAACTATGGGCAACGCCGAATGCGTACTGACTATCTGTGAACACATTCACTCTCTTTCCCTTAGCTAAAACACACGCTCTTGTCAACGCGATTAATTCTGCAGCTTGGGCAGAATTCTGACTCACTCTTGCAGTCTCCACAATCGTACTCAAAGTCGTTACTGCGTAGGCAGCTGTCACATCACCATTCTCCAATTTAAAACAAGACCCATCAACATACAACGTGCCATCTGGATCTGGTAACGGAGTGTCTTTAAGATCAATCCGTCCTTTTGTCTCTTCCTCGGTTCTGAAACAACAGTCATGTGGTTCGGAATCACTCGACTCCTGACTAGTCGGCAACAATGTTGCTGGTTTCAATACATTGCATCTTTTAATCTGAATATGACTCGCCAACAGTGTCAGCTCATAGCCTGATAATCTAGCGCTGGTAAGGTGTTGTGTCTTGGTTCGGTTCATGAGTGTGTCCACAGCATGAGGAACCATGACCACTAGCATGTTGTTCATGACCAAACCAGCAGATTGTCGAATGGACGCTGCAGCTGCTGCTGTAGCTCTCAAGCAACTAGGCAACGCTCTGGCTACCGGATCTAATGTTGATGAGAAATACGCACAAGGGCGTTGTTTATCAACAAATCGTTGCGTCAGAACACTCAACGCTCAACCTTCCCTCTCGTGAACATAGAGTGTAAATGGTTTACTGTAGTCGGGTGTACCCAACACAGGAGCTGAACACAATGCATTTCGTAATTCAGAAAAACTTTGCTGACATTCGGCAGACCATGGCACCGGACTCGGAACACCTTTCCCAGTCAAGGCCACCAATGGTTTTGCCAAAAGAGAAACATTTTGGATCCATTGCCTACAGTATGAGGTAATACCTAAAAAGGCACGTACTTCTCTCTGTGTACTAGGAACATTCATCTGCGTAATTGCTTTTATTCTCTCTGGGGTCAACCTTCTTCCCTCCTTTGACAAGAGATGACCTAGGTAGGTCACTTCTTGGCAACAGTATTGCATTTTGGAAGGTGACACTTTGTGATTTAAATCAGACAAATGATGCAATAAGGAAATTGTAGCTGCTTTGCAAGTTTCCTTGTCATCAGCAGCCACTAGAAGATCATCGACATATTGCACTAAAGCAGAACCAGTAGGAAGTACAAAAGAATCTAACTGACTTTTTAATGCCTGACTGTAGATGGATGGGCTTTCACAATAGCCTTGTGGAGCACGTTTAAACCTGAAGCTTCGGCCTCCTAGAGAAAAGCCGAAAATATCTCTGCTTTCTTCGGCTATCGGAATGCTGAAAAAGGCATTCTTCAAGTCGATAACTGAAAACCATGTGGCTGTAGCAGGAATCAACGTTAACAACGCAGTAATGTCTGGAACCACAGGAAACTGTGGAATCACAATTTTGTTAACCTCTCTAAGATCGATTACAAACCTATAGACTGGAGGCTTAGAAGGATCAGTGTGTTTCAGAATTGGCAGTACAGGACTGTTGCAGACATTTCCTCTAGTTTCTTCTACTACGCCTTTCTTGATCAAATCTTGCACGATCAATAAAAGCGCTCGTTCACCTTCACTAGATATCTTGTATTGAGGGATTCTTGGAAATTTGACATTTGCTTTCAAAGTGACTACATATGGTGGAATTTCTAAAAGACCAACATCGTTAGGACCAGTCGCCCAAAGAGTATTAGGGAGAGAACGCAGCTCTGGTGGGAGCGCATCCATTGACAAGTACATCGGGGAGATGATTCTCTTACCCAATGTAAGCTGTACTCCTGCCGGAGAACAGTACAGAGTCGAATATAGGCGTTTTAACAAGTCTAAACCAAGCAGATTGTCATTACAACCAGTCGTCAAAATCAGGGGTGCTTTCAATTGACGGGGTCCAACAGAAATAGACAAAGGACCAGATACGGGGTTGTGAACAGGGGCGCCTGAAAAACCTACTGAAACATTTGTTAAGCCAGACAAAGGTGCGCCAGGGAGTTTCGCATGTATGATAGAACTTTTTGCTGCACCAGTATCCAACAGAAACGGTTCGACTACACCTGATGTTGCTACTGCGACATAAGGCCCACTCTGATCTACTGGAACTGATACTACTCCCTCTCTTTGTCCATGGCTGTCCTAGTACTCATTTTGCTGAAATTCCTCACTAACTTCACAGTAGTCTTCAACGTGATACTGTTGAGATCTATTTGATTTGTGTAGATTGTCCATTTCGCTAATCAAAATAATTAGAAGGGCGATCATTCGTTTGTGGAGGCATAGCACCTCGTCCTCGACCTCTAGAATTTTGCATAGAACCACCACGACCTCTCTGAGCTGCTGCAGCATTATTTTGTGCTAAAACTGGACACTCATTCTTATAATGCCCTTCCTTCTTGCAGTACGCACACTAATTCCATTGATATTGTGGTCTCTGAGAACCATAATCTGTCCTCTGATATGGCCCTTGCTGTGTGTTAGTCTGATTATTCTGATTCGTGCGAGGCGGATATGCCTGCTGCAGAAGAACTTTAGTTTTTAAATCTTTCGTTTTCTTATCTGACTTTTCTTTTTCTTCCTTATCCCTATTTTCATAGTACTGAGCAGTTGCAAGTATTTGCGCAGTCGTAGAGACAGCCCACGCACTTTCAGAATCTTTCAATTTATTACTGAGCTCTGGTAACAGATTGTGCACAAATTTATCAACAAATAATCTCTGGCCTCCTTCTGTGCTCATATCCTGACCACTGTGATCTACGAAAGTTTCTTCAAACCTTGTGAAAAAGTCGGAGACACTTTCGTCTTTTTTCTGTCTGCATGCGGATAACTTGTCCCAGTTAACGCGCAATGCTGGCATCAATGTTTTCATTAATTCAATTATCCTACCAGGTAAATCAGCAATTAGAGGTTCAGGTTTAGAACCACCTATTTGTTGACCATCTGCCGCTATTATAGCTGCCCAATCACCACCTAGGGCAACTGGATGATTTTCTTTACGAATTTTAGCCCAAATTTGTTGCGGTACTACATTGCCAAATAACATGTCAATGTCCGCTAAATTCATTACACAAGCTTCAACTGTTTGCGCCAACTCTTTGTAGTATCCAGCTGGATTTTTACGCGGATCTGGCAAGGCCTGTTTTACTGCTACCACTTCAGCTCGTTTCCACGGAATGTGTATCCACACTCTCTGGAATTGGGCCGGAGCGGCTGCAATACCACGGTTCACATCAGCTTGTACAGCTTCGCGCCAAATTGGAGGAACCTCTCTCATAGGATATTGTCGACCTTGTTTCGTACTACGTTTCTCTAATTCTCTTGGTGAACGAAGGGAAGGATCGAATCTAAAATCTAAAATTAATTCCATTGCTTCTTTTATCTCCTGACCAACTATCATACCTGCAGCGAATTTTTGCTGAACTTGGATTAATTCATCCGTTACTTGTTCAGATTCGCTCTCTTCCCATTCTTCACGTAAAAGGGAACACATGACATCAAACACATAGCGCTGTGTCGGTTCCTTCCATTGCATGAATGTATCTAATACATCTCGCACACTATATCTTCCTACTTTCGAAATCCACCTAAGGGCAGTGGAGTCTAATATTCCACGTTCTTCACTACTAGGAAGCTGACTACGTCTCTGAACGGAATCAGAGACAGGACTCCTAATCAAAGTTTTGTAGAAGGGAGATAGGATATTAGTGACAGAATCAGTGATTCTCCGTCGAACAGAAAGCGGAGTCATATAGCTTGCAGAAGTTTGAAGAAGAGTAGTAGTCGGGACAGAAGAAACAGCAACAGTAGGGGTAGCAGGCAAGGTAGCTTGTGAAACAACAGGATTCAGCGGTACAGGCATAGGCAGAGGAGCTGGCAACCCTGGAAGAGGGGGTGCCGGAGGAACATTAATATTAACCACAGGAAGTACAGGAGCTTGATTCGGGGGAGCAGGAGCAGGAATACCAGGCTGTCCAGCAACCGGTAATTGAACATTAGGCAAGGGTGGAGCTGTAGCACCTTGTACATACGGTGGGGGTGACCTCAACAAGTAAGACAACAGGGGATCCTTTTCAGGGTCCTCTACTATCTTAGCTGTACTTGATGGCAAAGCAGGATAGCACTTGTCTATCGCTAGATTACGCTCTCTATTGGCCACCTCCATCGCTTTCTCAGATTCATTGAGTTGCAGCTGCTTGGCAGACTGTTCTAAAGTCAACTCTTGTTCTTTCTGTTCTTTCTTCAGCTTTTTAGTTTCTCTCTGTTTGGATTCTTTTCGCCAATAACGGAAAGAATCAAACATTGCCGGCCGGGCTTTCTTCTTAAACAATTTCATTTCTAAATTATCAAGAATTTCAGGTTCAAAACTACCATGCAGTGGCCAACTAAGGACACCGTCTTTTTCCGTGTAGCGGATCCATACCTCGTTATAAGAGATAGGGCCCACACCGAACTTGCAATAAAGATCATAAAGAGGAGTTCCAATCGGAGGAACCAGACATGAGTCCTCCAACCAGGAATCCCTGTTGCAACCAAAACAAGAAAACATACAATTTTTCCGACTTACCATTTTATAATCCGGAACACAAACAGACACAAACAAAAGGTGCGCACTCGAACCAAGAACTTAGGCCTACCAAAGCGAACAAATGTATCGATACCCAAACTAAACCAAATGATTATCATAACCAGAACAACCAGTGATAATCTTACGAAACCAAACCAAACCAAGAACTAAAAGGATTATCCAAACAGGAGCAAACCCTTACGAAGTAACCAAACAACTAGCAACCACTTAATACTTAACTGAGGCACTGAAGACGTCACCAAGGAGAAACCCGTCTTGTCTCGCCATACTAAGGTCTGCACCTCGGGTCCAAGACAGGGCGACAGTCAAGGCAGCGGACCACTGCAGCCGTCCGAACGGGAACCCTCGTGGAAGAGAACGTCGGGCCACTTTTGCGATATGCCGGGATCGATGAAGTGGGGCGCCTCCCTCTGGAATCTTCACACAAAGCTTCTCGAACTCTTCAGGCTTTTGGACCGGTACCGAATGACGTCGCCCCTTGTTGAGTGCCAATTGGAGTTCTGGACTTTTTAGTTCCGTCCAGAGGTGTCAGGGACAACACCCGAAGACCCCGGAGTTCTACCTGTCTCGGTGCACAAATAAACAGAAACACGGGCTTCTCGATGGTGGCGTTAAAGACCAAAGGTTTATTACTGCAGGGACACAGAAGTCACAGAAACTACACACGGGCAGAATCTAGGAGCCTGTTCGATTTGTACAAAGTGGGTTGCTCCTTAAATACTAAATTTTTAGCTTGGGGCAACATTCTTCACATACTAGTACAATTCTAAACCTTCATGTCCTAAACAATAAATATTTGGCGTTACACAAGAATCGTCAACAATATCTGGTGTCAAAACATTACGAACGAGGGGTTCCCACTGTTCCATCATAATCCCATGTCAACTTTTCATTCAAGAGCCGGACCGCCTCATCGTAAATTTCGTTACCTCCCCCTAATAAAGGCCCAGAAGGAAAGGAGCAGAGCCAGGTGCAGAAGATAGAAAAGCAGGATAAGAGATGTTTGTGGGTCGTAAATGGGCAAGGCTACCGGCTTCGGCCACCTTATCATGATCAGGCCAACGAACACGAGAACCAGTGTAGCAGGACTGACCTCAGGCTGGGGAGGCAGCTTTTGCCGAGTCATGCGGCCACAGCGTTTCTGTCTTAAGGTGCACGTGTCACTAGCAAGGTGAATCGCCGGCTAAGGCTTACGTGTCCTTAAACGAAATGGGTTGATCAGAGGTCATTGTGTGTCCATTGACTATGTGAGGGCAAGAATACAAAATGGCTGCCATACTCTAAGATGGATGCCATGGGTGAATCAGAAATGTGTTTATAACAGGAGTGCTCTTGCTCGTAGCATAGCGAAAACACCAGGATATGCTAAATGGATCATTTGCGGTTCACTGATACCAAAATTATGCGTTTACGACAATGTTGAAAACACGGGTTCAAATCGTCACGGAACCTCAGTCCTGGAGTGATTTTTCGGGACTTGGCGGAGTTCGTGCTATATATATATATATATATATATATATATATATATATATATATATATATATATATATATTTTAAATGTACCCGAGTACACAGCGCCTGCCTTGGTCCTCTTTCCCAGCTCTCCTCGACTCCCAGCATGCACTGTGGAACAGGCTCTGCACCCAACCTTGGTGCTGCTCTCATGCTATGAGAAAAGCGGCAGGATTGGTCTGAGCAGCGTGGTTCGCGGCTCAGACAGTGCCTAGGTACTGATAACATTCCTTCAAGGCGATTGTGTAACACAGCTGGGATGGAGAAACATAAGTGCGAATGTCTGTTTGGCCGGCCTAAGATGGCTGGCCAAACAGACATGCACACTTACACTGTGCCTACCACTCCACCCTGCTGTGCCATGCCCCACCCCGCCCTACACGGCTCAGTCAGTCAGCCGTCATTTGCTAGACTGCTGATCGACTGACTAGTGGGGCAACGCTCCTCCGCCCATTACAAAGGAGCCGCCCCTGACTTTTTTATCCTGTTATAAATTCAAAAATTCCAAGGATGCAAAGCAATACTTAGTCCAGATGACCAACTCATGCACAGATACGGGAAACTTGAGATCTCTGATTATTTAATTTCCCCAAAGCTTAAAGTACTCTTTTTACTGGCCCTAAGAGAATAAAAAAGTGACGCCCTGGAGCAAATTGAACGTGTGGTTGTCATTCTATAATAGTTACAGATGCCAAGTCTAGTAGGCAATAAGACTACTTGGTCCAGCGCCCATGTGCTTACAGACTCTTTCGCTTAAAGCACACTCAGCATTTCACTCTTCTCTTTATCAGACTTCAGGCCACTACACTCCTGCTCCTGCTTAGGCATATCACCTATTCACAAACTGGATCTTGTAGAGCATTACTACAGTAGTAATACTCACATACTACAAAATGCTATTCACAATCGTATGCGCAGAGGCCTTCGCCTTTATCACCATCTGTAGTAAATGTGAGAGCGGCAAGGGAGAGTGGAAGAAAAATGGGGAATGCTTACTACACTTTCTGTGAAGCCATCACCTCTGTTGGGGTGGAACTATGTCCCCCAGCTGCCCTCCTGCCAGGAGGAGGGGCACACACATTGAACTTAAAAGCACCACATTGTGCTTAAAAAGGCTACATTTGACTCCCGGCACGGGGCACTTTCTGTGAGTCTATCACCACACCTGGGTTGGGGACTATGTCTCCCAGCTGGCCTTGTCCTTAAATCACCAGGAGGAGGGGCACCCAGCCACATAAAAGCACTACATTTGATCCATGACACAGGACAGTTTCTTTGAGGCCTTCACCGCAGATGGGGTTGGGCTACGTCCTACTAACTCTAGAGTATCCCTCAGGGACTAAAGACATTTTCCAGGGTGGGAACGTAACGTGTCACACCTATACACCGCTCCTAAGGGTGTGGGCAAAGGAAAAACATTTTCTATTTTAAAATAACCCTAACCCACTCTAATAGTGGCATGCTTCATCAGGTTCACCCTGACCCCTAAAGGTCAGGGTGTGCTCCACCATGTTCCAGGGAGCTCTTTGAAAACATTCAACTGGGAGGGGTGCGGGGGATAAATAGTTCTCATCCACTCCAAGGTTTTCTTTATTAGCGTAGTGGACGGGTGTTGGAAAGTGGGTTATTGGTAGGGGCAAATGTAGGTCTGCCACTGGCAATAAGGCCACTAACACATGATAGGACTCAGCATAGGTCTTAGAGTACCAGTGGATTTGTAAGGGTTTTGTTCAAGTGGATTGTGGAATTGAAGTATCACACTTTGGTGGGAGAGGTGTGGCGCTGCGGCTAGGGTGACTGACTCCGGAATCTGGGGATCACGGTTCGTTCACCGGCGGCAGATTAGCCCAGCACCATGTGACTCTGGCCAATAGCTTGCTTAATCCTCCCGACGGCCCCCAGCGCCTAGAGACCCTTACGAGTGATTGTGCGCTTTACAAATGTGGATTATTATTATTATTGTTATAAACACTTTCAAGGACCCTCTTGGAGAATTCAGAACCTTGGACTGTGTGTTGGATACTTTGGGACCCGCAAGCAGAACTTCAGGAAGGAGTTCTAACTGGACCCCGCTTGCTGAAGAAGGCGGCCCACCACAGTGGTGGGAAAATTCTTCAGGACAATTTATAAAAATGTGTCCCTGACGGAGAAAACGGAATGACTAAAAGGGGCACTGTTGGTTTCTAAGCACTAGAAAGTGACGAATCTTTAAAAATTCATATCTCTAGTTCCCTACAGTGAATTCTTTTCGTTTGGGTGTCATTTAAAAGATAAAAATATTACCTATTTTTATAAATTGGTGTCGGATTTTTATTTTGTGTTGTCTTAATTATTTACTGAAATTGTGTTTTTAAATGCTTTACATACCTTTCTTTGAAGTTAAGCCTGTCTGCTCGCAGCCATGTTACCAAGTGTTGAGCATAGGAATAATTTTCCTTGCCCGAAACTTTGTGTAGTTGAATGTATGAAAGTATATGATCAGAGAATGTCTAACCTACACCCTATTAATGAGAATCAGCTCCTTATTTCCTTTATGAAACCTCATAAAGCTATAACCTCTACTTCCATTGCTCGATGGGTTAAGACCGCCATGAACTTAGCAGGTATTAATGTGGCAAAATTTCAAGCTCATTCGCTTAGAGGTGCTATGGCCAGTAAATCACTATGGTCTGGAGGTAAGTTAGATTATATTCTTAAAGCTTCAGATTGGTCCAACGCTAGTACCTTTGCTAGACATTATAGTAAACCAATTGAACACATGTTTTTTATTTTTACATTATGCAAAGTCTTTTATTGCAGTCTCCAAGCAGCTGCATATGTCATAATATGAGGTTCCCAAAAAAAGAACATTGAAAAAAGGTAAATGGTATGACAAGACAATATTCTGCCTCTTTTAAATCAAGCGAAGAGAGATAAGAAAGTTCAAAGGCATTGGAGCGGATAAAGAACTTGAAGGCTTTCAAAGGATCCAAATGGAGACGTGAAGAAAAAGGTAATCCAACAAGGAGTCATCCAGAGATAGTAGGTTATGAAGAAGGGTTATCTGACAAGAAATAAAGTAATGAAAATCTTGTACCAACAAATATCTTTAAAGACAAGATAAAAAGAAATAAGAATTATTTCAGAGCATTACATGTGAATGAATACAAATAATGAAGCATTTAAGATACAAATGTGAATAAACAAGAAATCACAAATCACCAAACACTAAGGAATGGGAAGAGTGGGATAATGTCAGCCTCTGTGTCTTTAATGAAATCCAGATTCTCTAGGCATGGTAATAGGAGAATTGCAATTTCATTACAAGAACGGAGGCTACATTATGCATGTTGGTAGCTTTGTTTTCATTACAAGAACGGAGGCTACATTATGCAATGTCTTTTATTGCAGTCTCCAAGCAGCTGCATATGTAATAATACAAAGGTTCCAGAAAAGAACATTGAAACAAGGTAAAAGGTATGACATGACAACAATCTGCCTCTTTTAAATGTGGCTCCGAGCAGATAACAATCTCTTTCCTCTCTTTGAATTACCTCTATTTTGATCATTAGTGGGTTGTTGTTGGCCTAATCCCCACCCCACCCCACCCCCTCCCCTAACCACACTGATCTCCAATTTATGGAGCTCTCCCGCCCCCTCACCCCTGTATTTGGGAATATTGCCTTCACCGCTTTTGAATTGTGTATTTGTATAACTATATCCTAACACCCTTCTTTTACAGCGAAAAACTTAAGTATTCTTTAGTTCGAGTTATCCATTACCTTTTATTTCGGCTTATGCCCACGCGCACATTCGCGCGCTAATGGTGCTCCGTTTACTCTCCCTCGCTCGCGCCCTAATAACTTCCTTTCCTTGCCCTCAACAGCGTGGCATTTTTCACCGCCCCTCGCGCGCTTTCAAGCGCCTGAGCAGTTCATCCTGAAATCCTACCGGATTACCGGGACATATAGCCTTCAATCGCTCTCCTGTGACGCGTCTCGGGCAACACTCGCCTCGCAGTGGAGATTAAAGGAATGCACCTTAGTAGCAGACACGCTTTGTGCCTTGCTGACTAAGAGGCTTTCCTATCCATGCTCCCGATCGTCGGTTGACGATCAGCTGTTTGCTTTACGAGCCTCCGAAATGACGCATTTCTTAAGAAAGGTTCTCAGTTACCCATAAATTGCTATTTACTCGATTAGATATACAATTAAAAAAAGAGAGAGGGGAGAGGATAGCTCACCCCTTTTATAATAACTTGATTGCATAAAAAAAAAAGTGGTGTAAGATCATCAAAAATTATCAGGGAATCTCCCCCCCAAAAAAAGAGGTCAGAGCAGGCTAGTGCCTCCTTTCCAAGCTTTGACAAAGAAAGCTTTAGGTTAATGCTACAGAAAGAAATTAGGTCATGCATGTTAGAGACCCTTGGACAGGTCATGCCCCACAAAAGACCTCTTCCTTCTCAAGAGGACGAATTGAATGGGGTGCCTGCTTGTGATGATCTACACTTAAGGGGTAAACAAACTAAGAAATGTAATAATATTGAACTTCCTACCCCTACGAGCACTGGAGGTCCTAGCACCTCTTCAGATATGGGAGGTCTTAGCACCTCAAATCTAATTGGAGGTCCTCGCACCTCAATCCCGAAGGGTGTCCCTAGCGGCACAACAACTATGGGTGCCCATCGCGGCCCAAGTAACTTGGATGCCCATAGCGGCACATTATCTCATAGTGCTCAGCATATCATGGGAGATGACCCCTCTAACCTCAACAATCAAATTTCAGATGTACCGGACGAGTACATCCTGGATCTAGACGATGATGACGATGACCTCTTCAACACAGAGGATGAGCCCCCTGCATCCTCCAAAGACAATATTCTAGACCCCTTAGGGGAAGAGATGTTTTCTCCCTTGAACTTAAAACATCCCAGATCTTCACAGTGATCCCGACAGGATCATGTTTCAAAATTGATTGAAAAGTGGAGACTAGAAATATTCTTAGAACCGAATGCTCAAGGCCTTCAATCAAAGATAAGACCTGTCAAATTCCCAATCTAGACCCTAAGCTTATAAAATTTCTTTTTAAGCTCGGTCGTGATCCTAGAAAGGGGATAGAAAAATCATTCAAAGGTTGCCAGGACCATCTTTTAGATGTCCTTGGCCCCCTTACTAGAATCCTCGACTCCGCAGAAGAAAGCCACCTCCATGGTACGCCTCTTAATACCGATCTTGTCAGAGGTTGGAGCCAAAGAGCCCTTATACTATTGGGCAATGCTAACGGGAGCATCAATGCTGAAAGGCGTAGACTAATTCTCTACAAGCTTGAACCCAAGCTTTCAGATATGGGCGACAAAGAGCCATCTTCAAATCCTAAAGGCCTCCTTTTCAGTGAAGAACTCATCAAGTCACTTGGGAAATATGTTTCAACTTTTACCGTCCTTGATAAGGCTCAACCAACAGAATATGAAAATGGTCTTTAACAGTAACCTTTTTGGAAGGGCCAGGAGAAGGGGCCTTTCTTCCGGCCGATATAACCAGAGGCCCTATCAATCAATCAGTATATTTGTATAGCACGCTACATTCAAACCTTGCCTCTGACGCTTCCAGCGCGAGGATTTAGGCCACGCCCCTTTTAGGCCACGCCCATCCGCGTCAACTACAAAGCGCTGATCACAAGCGCCTGACAGGCCAGCAGACCACACTCCTGAGGCGGAAGCCGGGAGAGCTTAGAAATTGTTCGTTTTTAAAACTTGTTAAACTGTCACTATTTGTCTTTGTGCTAGCTTTTTAAAAGCACCTTTCACCACGCTCTCAGCAGCTCACCCAGCACTAGTAGCGGATCCTAACGCTGCCGGCTGGACGATCATTCAAACCTTGCCTCTGACGCTCCCAGCACGAGGATTTAGGCCACGCCCCTTTTAGGCCACGCCCACCCGCGTCAACTACAAAGCGCTGATCACAAGCGCCTGACAGGCCAGCAGACCACACTTCTGAGGCGGAAGCCGGGTGAGCTTAGAAATTGTTCGTTTTTAAAACTTGTAAAACTGTCACTATTTGTCTTTGTGCTAGCTTTTTAAAAGCACCTTTCACCACGCTCTCAGCAACTCACCCAGCACTAGTAGCGGATCCTAACGCTGCCGGCTGGACAATCATTCAAACCTTGCCTCTGACGCTCCCAGCGCGAGGAATTAGGCCACACCCCTTTTAGGCCACGCCCACCCGCGTCAACTACAAAGCGCTGATCACAAGCGCCTGACAGGCCAGCAGACCACACTCCTGAGGCGGAAGCCGGGAGAGCTTAGAAATTGTTCGTTTTTAAAACTTGTAAAAC
This sequence comes from Lissotriton vulgaris, assembly GCF_964263255.1. NCBI lineage: Eukaryota > Metazoa > Chordata > Amphibia > Caudata > Salamandridae > Lissotriton > Lissotriton vulgaris. The sequence continues at coordinate 49,799,495 of NC_141694.1, read as the reverse complement.
TGTCACTATTTGTCTTTGTGCTAGCTTTTTAAAAGCACCTTTCACCACGCTCTCAGCAACTCACCCAGCACTAGTAGCGGATCCTAACGCTGCCGGCTGGACGATCATTCAAACCTTGCCTCTGACGCTCCCAGCGCGAGGATTTAGGCCACGCCCCTTTTAGGCCACGCCCCCGGACCTCCCCCTTGGCAATCACTTACATAATGTGCCTCGGACGGAAGCGCAGCAGACGAGCGCAGCGGGAGCGCCGTTTGCGCGCCGAAAGCGCGCCTAAGGCAAGCCCGTCTGCGCCCGTCCACGCCAGACCGAGCCCAGAGCCCAGAACCCCTGCTCCCCCTAATCAAACCATCATCAAATATTCTAGCGACACCCTGCAAAGACTAAGAAGTCACTCAGCCCCCACATGCTACGGCTCGATCTCCCCAGAGGAAGGACACACCCGCTGCCTAAACTGCCCTTACAGGCTTTGCCCTCAGCCCCAGTTACATCCAATTTGCCTCAACATGGCCCTGCTAAACTGCAGATCCCTTCCGAAGCATCAAGTCGAAATTAACTTACTTCTAAAAGACTCGGAAATAGAAGTACTCTTCCTGACGGAAACCTGGCTCACAGCCGGCTCGGAACCAGACATCAACCAATCACTCCCACCGGAATACCTCATCAAGTTCCACAACAGACCCGTAGGTATCGGTGGAGGAATAGCAGTCTTATATCGAGATTACCTCTCATGCCAATTCAAAGACAGCCCAATTTTAGACTGCGAAAATGTTCTCTTCTCCGTCCACCGGCCGCCCTCTACCACCCTCTCGGGGCTGCTAGTTTACCGCCCACCGGGACCGGTACTACGCTTCAATGAGTCAATCATTGACTCTATCTCCTCCCTAGCTTGTCTTTCACCGAATATCACGCTTCTTGGAGACTTAAATCTCCATTTCGATGATCCCTCCAGCAAACCAGCTGCGGACCTCAAAGCAGACCTAGGCGCTCTCAGTCTCGATTTATTTAACAAACTTCCGACTCACAACAAAGGACATCTGTTGGATCCCGTATTTTCCAACCTCCAGAGACTAACAACTCAACCTCCCATCCCCCTCCCATGGTCAGACCACTTCTTGGTCCCTTTCAAAATACAACTTCCCACCAAGGCCCCCGACCGACACCCCACCCAACCCCCCTCTCGCCCATGGAATAAACTGGACATAAACTCCTGGGCCCAGGCCCTCTCCTCCTCTATACCTGAGCTCGACCAAGACCCCTCCAAAGCAGACGCCCAATTACAGGAGTGGATTCATCAATCCCTAGAAACCTCCCTCCCACTCAAACACCTGCCCAGCAGTAGGAAAACAGCTAAATCACCATGGTTCACTCAGGAACTGAGGAATCAAAAAAAGACATGCAAAAAACTAGAGCGCTCTTGGAGAAAAACCTGGTCAACGGATTCCAAAAATGAGTACAGAGCTGCCATCAGGATCTACAAGAACTCCATAAAAAAGACACAGGCCACCTTCTTTGAAGGAAAGATTGCAGAAGCTGCAAATTCAGTGAAGGAAACTTACCGCATTGTGCGTCTCCTCACAAAAATCCAAGATCCCCTACCTCCGCCAGATCCAGAGGGCGTAAGATGCAATCAAATGGCCGAATTCTTCTCCGCAAAAATCGAGAAAATACTAACCTCACTCCCGATCCCCACCCCCTACACTCCGTCACCTCTCTACCCCTCCAACCTGAGGCTCCACACCTACGAGCCTTCACCCACATTACCACGGAGACTTTCCTAGCTACCCTGAAAACTGTGAAAAGTGGCTCACCATCCGACCCAGCTCCCATCATTAAGCTAAAAATGGTAGCAACTACTGTAGCTCCTCCCATCACCAACCTTATCAATGCCTCCTTTAAAGAGGGCACCATTCCAGCCAATTGAAAAAAGGCTACTGTCAAAGCCCTCCTAAAAAAACCCCACCTCGACCCCACAGACTCCTCCAATTTCAGACCCATCTCGCTCCTCCCCGGGATCAGCAAAGTAGCCGAACGGATAGCTAACCAACAACTCTCCAATTTCCTGGAGACAAATCATCTGCTACGGGACTCTCAGACCGGTTTCAGACCGGGGCAAGGCACCGACACCGCCCTATTGGCAGTGGTCGAAGAGGCGCGAAGCATCATGGACACAGGAGGATCAGTGGCAGTGATCCTCCTCGACCTAAGCGCCGCCTTCGACACGGTGGACCACGCCATCTTGGTCCACCGGTTAAGCCTAGTGGGAGTCACTGACTCCGCCCTTGCCTGGATTAAATCCTTCTTGGAGGGAAGATCCTTCCAGGTGTCGGATGGTACTTCCACCTCCAAAGCTCTACCCATGCAGTGTGGGGTCCCCCAGGGCTCCTCCGTGAGCCCCACAATTTTTAACATTTATATGTCCCCCCTTGAGGACGTTATCACCCCCTTCGGCGTCAAAACAGTGATGTACGCTGATGACACACAGCTGGTGGTCTCCATTAATCAATCCAATACCAGCCTAGAAAATCTGTCCAGGTGTCTAGAGGGAGTCTCCCAATGGATGTGTGACTCTCGACTAAAACTCAATGGAGACAAATCTGAGATCCTCCTCCTCGGCAACCCTAACAAACTTCCAACTAACCTCTCCTGGCCTCCCTGTATGGGAACCTACCCTACCCCAAAACCAGAAGTCAAAAGTCTGGGCATCTGGCTCGACCAGGAACTAAATTTCAAAACCCAGGCCAGGAAAACCTCAGGGACCTGCTTTGGCCTTATCCGCATGGCCCGAAAGATACTCTACCTGATCCCCCTCCAGTCCAGGAAGCTACTGATGCAGGGGTTGGTCAACTCCAGGCTAGACTATGGTAACGTCCTGTACCTGGGAGCCCCGGCATCAGTCGTCCAGAAACTTCAGGTGGCTCAAAAAGCGGCAGCCAGAATCCTGACAGGTACCAAAGCAAGATGCTCGGCAAAACCAGCACTCAAAAGCCTGCATTGGCTACCAGTGAAGGAGCGAATTACCTTCAAGACGCTGTGCATCTCGCACAAGATTATGCATGACAAAGGTCCCACAATCCTCAGATCGCTGATGAAACCCCACCAGTCTACCAAAAATCTAAGATCCAACTCTCTCGCCCTTGCCAGCATCCCAAGAATAAAAAAGGCTAGATCCGGCTGCCGCTTGTTTGCCTACAACGCGCCTAAACTTTGGAACACCCTCCCAGTAGCCATGAGGAGAGAACACAACCTCCTCTCATTCCGGAAGCAATTAAAAACCTGTCTCTTCCCCTAAACACCCCTTCCTCCTTACCGCCACCCCTGCCCCTCAGGAAAATAAGGTCTTGTTAGCGCTGGGATGCCCAAGGGTAGCTATGCGCTCTATAAATCCTAATCCAAATCCAAATCCAAATCCTCACCCTGAAGGGTCTCAAGGCACTGGGAGAGAGGGGTCTGTTACTGCTCAAAAAGCCAGGTCTTGAGTTGCTCCTGAAGGAGAGGTGGTCCTGGGTTAGTCGAAGGTGTGTGGAGAGGGAGTTCCATGTCTTGGCTGCCAGGTTGGAGAAGGATCTTCCTTCAGTGGTGGCTCTGCGGATGCGTGGAACGGCGGCGAGGGCGAGGCTGGTCGACCGTAGCTGGCAGATGGGCGTGTAGAAAGTCAGGCGGTTGTTGAGGTACTTGGGGCCTAAGTCATGAAGAGCCTTGTGTGCATGGGTGAGGAGTCTGAACTTGATCCTCTTGCTGATGGGGAGCCAGTGCAGGTCGCTCAGGTGGCCGGAGATGTGGCTGTGTCGGGGATGTCCAGGATGAGTCGTGCAGAGGCGTTCTGGATGTGTTGGAGTCTTTTCTGAAGTTTGGCTGTGGTTCTGGCATAGAGGGTGTTTCCGTAGTCCAGTCGGCTGGTGACGAGTGCCTGGGTGACCGTCTTCCTGGTTTTGGTGGGGATCCATCGGAAGATCTTTCGGAGCATGCGCAGGGTGTTGAAGCACGATGATGAGACGGCGTTGACTTGTCTTGTCATCGAGAGGGAGGAGTCCAGGATGAAGCCCAGGTTACGTGCGTGGTCCGTTGGCTTGAGAGTGGTGCCCAGGGCAGGGGGCCACTAGGAGTCGTCCCAGGCGAAGGGCGATGATCCCAGGATGAGGACTTCCGTCTTGTCTGAGTTCAGTTTCAGGCGGCTGTTCTTCATCCACTCGACGACGTCTGTCATCCCTTCGTGTAGGCTGGTTCTGGCGGTGGCTGGGTCGTTGGTGAGGGAGAGGATAAGCTGGGTGTCGTCGGCGTAGGAGATGATGTTGAGGTTGTGTTGGCGTGCAATGGCTGCGAGGGGGATCATGTAGATGTTGAAGAGGGTGGGGCTGAGAGATGATCCCTGTGGTACGCCGCAGATGACTTCGGTGGCCTCGGATCTGAACGGGGGAGGCGGACTGTCTGGGTTCTTCCGGTGAGGAACGAGATGATCCACTCCAGTGCCTTCTCTTGGATTCCGGTGTTGCTGAGGCGCTGCACTAGGGTGCGGTGGCAGACAGTGTCGAATGCTGCGGAGAGGTCCAGGAGGATGAGAGCCGCTGTTTCCCCATTGTCGATCAGGGATCTGATGTCGTCAGTGGCTGCAATGAGGGCGGTCTTGGTGCTGTGGTTGGCTCGGAAGCCGGACTGCGAGTGGTCGAGGGAACCGTTCGTCTCGAGGAAGGCAGCAAGCTGTCTGTTGACGGTCTTCTCGATGACTTTGGCAGGAAAAGGGAGAAGCGAGATGGGGCGGAAGTTCTTGAGGTCGGAGGGGTCCGCTGTTGGTTTCTTCAGGTGGGCGCTGATCTCGGCGTGCTTCCAGCTTTCCGGTTGTTGATGTCCCGGAGTTGGGGGGTGATGATGGAGTTGGCCTTGTTGAAGACGTGGTGGGGGTAGGGGTCGGTTGGGGATCCGGAGTGGATGGTGTTAATCGTGCGGGTGGTGTCTTTGGTGCTGACCGGGGTCCAGGCGCAGAGGGTGGAGGTGGGAGGCGTTGGTTTGGTGGTTGGGTGCGAGGTTGGTGCGCCGAAGCTGCTGTGTATTACGGGGATCTTGCGGTGGAAGAACGAGGCGAGTGAGTCGCAGAAGTCTTGTGAGGGAGTGATTTTGTTGTTTCCAGCACTTGGGTTGGAGAGCTCATTGACGATGCTGAAGAGTTCCTTGCTGTTGTGGGCGTTGTTGTCCAGTCGTTCTTTGAATGCTGTCTTCTTGGTGATGCGGATCAGCTGGTGATGTTTGCGGGTGGCGTGCTTGAGGGCAGTCATGTTGTCTGTGGTCTGGTCGTTGCGCCAGGCTTTCTCGAGGGTGCAGCAGTTCTTCTTGGAGTTCCTAAGTTCGTCGGTGAACCAGGAGGCTTTCTTGCTGCCGTGTCTGCTGGGAGGGGTCTTCAGTGGTGCGAGGTCGTCTGCGCAGTTGGTGATCCACTGTGTGAGGTTGCTGGCTGCTTCGTTGGAGTCCGTTGTGCTGGCGGGAGGGTTCTGGTTGAGGGAGATGGTGAGGTGGTGATCTTGTTCCAGTTCCTGCGAGGGACCTGTTGCGGGTGGTGGTGGGTCGTGGTTCTTCTGAAGCTGAAGTGGACGCAGCTGTGGTCAGTCCAGTGTAGTCCGGTGGAGTGGCTGAAGGAGATGTACTTGCTGGAGGAGAAGACTGGGTCAAGCGTGTGGCCGGCGTAGTGGGTGGGAGTGTTCACCAGTTGCTTGAGACCGAGGTTGGCGAGGTTGTCCAGCAGGGTGGTGGTGTTTCTGTCCTTGTTGTTCTCCAGGTGGAAGTTGAGGTCCCCTAGGAGGATGTAGTCAGCGGAGGGGAGGGCGTGTGGGCTGATGAAGTCTGTGATGTCTTTGCTGAATTGTGTGCGTGGTCCCGGGGGTCTGTAGATGAGGGTGCCTCTGAGTGTGGTCTTGGGGTCGGTGTGTATCTGGAAGTGGAGGTGTTCGGCAGCGGTGAAGGTGTCGTCGGAGCTGGTCGTGATGCGGATGGTCGTCCCCCAGGCCTATTAATTATAATGCTGTCAGCCTGAAATACACAGGTACCCTTTTCTTTGATTCCACAAAGTACAAGAAGTAACAGTGAGGCACACAGGTATTCAATAAAACTTTATTGTTTTTATGCCCCACACAGACAATTCACAAAGCCCTGATGAGGGTTCGGAAACTGGGTATTCGAACCTGAAACGCGTCGGCACATCTACAAGAGCTATTTCATATCATTAAGTGATTTTCTGATAATATAGGATACATTGTCTTCGCTCTTGCTTTCACGTAGCTTTGTTTGTCTCTAAATAGGAATTGATTTGGAAACATTGATGGAATGTACTTTTAATGTTTATCGTTCTGTGTTAATTTGATGTTGTTTGAATTTTTCTTGTCACCATTGTTTAAATGTTGTGATAGTTTAAATGTATATCCTTTTCTGCCTAAAAAATCAGTCCTTGACAGAAAACAGAAAAAAAACATGAGTGATGGTATAAATAAAAGTACCTAACCAGGCTCCATGTATTTGTGCTTGGTTTTCACAAAATAATTGTTAGATTAAGATATGATATTAAGACTTGGGCGCGTATGCCGCGTACGCGTATGCCGCTCACTATCTATGGGCGATAGGCCATCTTTAAGATGGTAGCGCTCCCGCGTTTGCTGTACCAACTCCAGAATCATCCCTCCTTGGTTCCCTCCAGCTGGTTCCGTCAGGTCAACTCCCAACTGGGCAAGTTCCTATGGGAGGGGGGTGCAGTGCGGGTTGCGCTTCGCACATGCTTCCTTTCTGCCTTCTGTGGGGGACTGGCCATGTCGGACATTTTATCATACTACCAGGCCTCGCATTTATTAGTGCTCAATGAATGGTGGTATGGCGATCGTGCAGATCCAGCCTATGCTATGGAGCGCTTCTGGATGGGCTCCAATTCGCTCCATTCTATCCTTTATTCGGCGCCACTACGCAATGCGCTGCCCACGGCTACTCGGACAGTGTTTCTGATCTGGAGACTGGCTCTGCGTCACATGAAGTGGTGAAATGTCCTGACGGCTGAGACGCCCCTATGGCACAGTAGCCGTTTTACGATTTGGGGGGTGGGACAGGGTGGGTATATCGACTCTGGGGGATGTGATGCAGGATATTACTATCAAATCCTTTCAAGACCTTCGGGCTGAATTCGACATGCCCAGTTCCCAGTTTTTCCGCTACCTTCAATTTTGCCATGCCTTGTCCCCTAGCCTGGTGGGACTGGAGACGTTGCCAGACTTCAATCCTTTGTAGGCGAAGGTATTTATGGGCGACCTAGTAACCAAATAAATCTCGCGCATTTACCAAACGCTGGTCATCCATAGCTCCCCTATCCTTCAGACCCTCAGGAACCATTGGGAGAGTGATGTTGGCGAGCTAGAGGAGGAGGATTGGAGGGAGGCCTTAGCCTAGCCTAGGGGTGCGGCTACAGTGGTGCGCCTCCGTTTGATCCAGTTCAAATACCTCCATAGGGTATATTTTACCAGAGCTCGTCTATTTCGTGCGGGTCTTATAGCCTCGCCGCATTGCCTCTGCTGTCTACGAGATGAAGGGACTTTTCTGCATACCGCGTGGAGCTGCGGGGCTGTGGCACGTTTTCTGGGGAGTGGTCCTGGCCTGTCTTGCTGAGGTGCTAGGATGGGAGCTCCCGCGCACACCACCATTTGCTCTCCTACATGTTATGGAAAATGTGGGGGGCAATATATACAAACGACACCTGCTACTGCTGGGCTTGGTCACTGCCAAGAGAGACATAGCCAAAGGTTGGAAAGACCCCCACCCACCTAAATTGACAGTCTGGAAACGGGGATTGGATTTTTGCATGGGACTGGAGCGTCCGATCTTTATGGCTAGAGGCTGCCCGCGGAAACACTTCAAAATTTGGAAACGCTGGGCAGAATACAGGGGGGTGTAGCTGGAGCCGCCTATGGAGCAGGATGACTTGTCTCAGGATGTGTGAGGGGTGCTATGCTGGGGTGACTGGCGGGGGGAGTGAATGTTTCCAGTGGCTTGGTAGCGCCCGACTGGGTGTGTGGCAGAATACATGTTCATTGTGGTCATTTATTCCTTGTATTGTTCTGGGCCTTGTGAGAACTGTGTGACGGGGGGAGGTAGGCTCGGGGTGGGGGGGTGGGGAGGGAGGGTTGGGCTGGGGATTGGTGGGGGTGGGAAGGGGGTGAGGGTGGGGGGTAGTTGAGTTGGGGGGTGGCAGAGAATCTTGATTATCCCGCTACTTTATATGCTTATATTACAGAAAAGATGTCATTTGCTGATAATGGTGTTCTGCTTATTGTGACAGGTCCCCTGGATGTCAGGGCCCTGTGCTGTATTATAATATGACAATAAAAATGTGTTTTCAAAAAAAAAATACATAATTAATCTGTAAAACCTTTATTAGAAAATCAAAATAACTACAATTATTCAACAAATAACTTTTAACAATATATGCTAACTATTAAATAAAAAAAATGTTAGTGAGGGGGGTAATTTATGTTGTGTTTTTTTATCAACTTTAATACATTTTCATTACTTTTCCCATCCGGAAATCTCATAGTTTCTAGTAGTGGTTTTATACTCATAAACCATGTTGTAAGATGCTATACTTCCTCATTTGAGTCATTGGAGACACCCAGGTGTAAATATACCCTTGAAAACACAAAATAGCAAAAAAAGAGTAGAATTAATCCATGTGCTAAGTTTACGCTCAGAAATGTTAAGTAGCAAAAAAGTGAAGTGTTACACCTAGGTGTAGTAGTAGTATTTGAATGAATATACACCTGTATATTTACCTTTGTGAATAGGCTCTTTAGTTACCAGGTCACCCGCGTCATGAGAGTGGTTGCCAGCCAGTCCTGTTGTTTTAGTCGACCGAACGAAATGTGTTAAGATATATATGTCTACACTTTTATTTAAAAGAGTGAAATTGCAAGCTACCAGAAACTCCTGTGGTGTTGCTTGTCACACCTAATTCATTTATTTTGCTCTGCCCATCTTTTATGTCTGACTACCTACAGCTTTAGCTGTCTTCCAAGTCTCATATCATTAGTACAAACAAATACACAGTAGGTGTGTTACGTCAGGCCCCTCAGCTATTATTTGTTTGAAATGCCTTTCTTTCTCATTTGGGATCAGCCCACAAGAGCATAGCAGGAATGAACTGTGAAAGTGTCAAGGGTCCAACGTTCCATTTATCTGGCAGCTGATTGGATATTGCAAGGGACCAGACAAGGGAACCAGCAGCAACAAGAGTTGTGATTAGAGAAGGGGCGGGAAACATACGTGAACATGCACGCAGGGGCGTAGCTTGATCAGTAAGACGGGGGTGAGTTTCAGATTTTCCGACAATCACACTGGCATATCGTGTTAATTATTATATGAGAAGCGGGGAATGAGGGGGATTATGAGCCAGTGGAAAGGGACAGGAGTGCAGATTGTGAGGGGTATTTAAAACACAGTGTTTTGTAAGATACTCATGTATTAAGACCTTCTAAACAGAAGGATATGTTTACGGCCATGTTAAACTTGACAGTCTTAGGGTGGTCGACCACAGAGGTTTTGCCTTCACCCCTCCTGTTCTGCTGAAATATGTTACTACTGGCTTTAGGACTCTGCACTTTAGCAATGCTAACCAGTGCCAAAGTGCTCATGCTCACAGCTTTTAACATAGTAAAATTATCTTACAACCAGTGTGCACATTTATTTTATTTTAAATCCCTAATGAAGTGATGCCTGTAAATTAAATGCTGCTAGTAAGCCTGCAGCACTTATTGTGCCACCCAGCAATTTTAAAACATGTCTCAGTAGGGGCGTAGCCAATATGGCGACGTGGTAGGACGCGGATCTGTGTCCTTCTGGCGCGGCCACACGTTATTCTTTTTTAACGCTGATTCCTGGGGCCATTCACCCACGATCTGAGTTGGCGAGCTCAGAGAGGTGCGCCGGGAACCTGTGGGGAGAATCGTGCTGCTGAATCTGCGCTGTTTTGCCGCTTGCAAACCCCTGTTTGCCCGAGGCCTACCCGGAACTGATTGCCGGCCTGGAGGAGGTGCGGCCCATGCGGGGGCTGAGGCAGAGCGGCTGGCCCACGTCAAGAGCTGCGGTTCATCTGGTGTGCAAGAGGCAGCTGTCGGTGTGAGGCTACCGGATGGCAGTGGGAGTGCCTGGTAAAGGCAGGACACCTGACCCCAGCGGAGGTCAGCGCTGGGGACCCTGAGAAGAGCGGCCTCCTGGAGACAGGCGAGTTGGACCTGGACTCGGGGCTGCCGTGAAGTGCTGACCTGCTCACCTTGTGTGGCGGCAGGGGACTCGAGCGGTGGGCCCGGAGGCTTGCGCTCATTAGCTGGCGGTCCTGGCAGTGTGAGGCTGTAGACGGAGAGCAAGACAGCATGGCTGGGCCGGGACTGGGCCTAGTCGGTCCGCAGCTCGGCGGATGGCGAGCGTCGGATCTGTACCTCGACCGGTCGGTGAATCCAAGAGTTCTTCCTGGTGGGTATTGCAGTACGGCACGCCAAGCAGTGTGGTGTCAGAGTCCTGGTGCGACGGATTCAGCCCTGGGGCTTAATATTGCGGTGTCCGCGGGTGAAAAGAGTGTATCTTCCAGGTCGGAAGGAGCATTGAATGGTGCACGGGTGGTTCGCAACTTGGCGGACGGTGATTGAGATGCGAAGCTACAAAAGAGGCTGCGGCTCTAGACGGTAGCAAGGCGATCCGAGGAACGGTGGAAGAGTTTGCTTCCTAAGGAGCCCCTGGCAGCTCACAAGCTATGGTGACACGGCGCAGCTGAGGAATAGAGCGCAAGAGGCAGGTGCTGGTTGCTCTGTTCTTTGGGGCCTGGGCAGACTGTCCCGACCAGGCAGTCTGGGAGAACCGGCATGGGCGTCACCTAACCACACAAGAGGAGAGGGGCTCCTTTTTGAGAGGTAGGCGAGGGAGGCCTGGAATGAGGCCCTGGTGACTACAACAAAGCGGTCAGTCTGACCTAGGGGAGAAAGAGACAGTCTAGCACACAGAGCACCACTGGCAGAAAGGTTTGCAAGGCCAACAAAGTTTGCATCAACATTAGTGCCTGGTGTGGCGGCTGAGATTGGGGGCCCCCGCGGCAAGAAGGGCACGACATGCCGGCTGCGAGAGCTCGTAAGGAGAAGTCGCTAAAGGAGCTTCTCCTGAAGCAACCCGGACAATCCTCGACCCAAGGTGAGAAGGGGGCCAGTACAATTGAAAGCGATGACTTCCCGGCGACCAAATCCTTTATGGTGGAGCTCTTCACAGACATAAAAGAGGATATTCAAGATCTAAGGTCCCAACTGGCTGCGGATCTAAAAGAGGTCCGCCGTGATAGCACGATATTAGCAGAGAAGAAGAGCTCCACCACTTGCAACAAGACATGTTGCGCCTCCGTGAACTGAATATCGATCTCCAGGCCCATGCAGAGGACCTGGAGAACCGCTCCAGGGAGAACTACGTGAGAATCAGGGCAGTTCCATGGAAAGAGGAAGGCGACGATTTCAGAGCATATGTCAGTGCCCTATTTCAGCAAATCTTCGGGGAAGAGGAATGGTTGGACATTCAAATGGACCGGGTCCATCTTGTGTGCCTCCCCTGAGGTAATAAAGTGCCTCCTCCTGATATACTTGTGTGTGTGCACAATTTTCAATTGAAAGAACGCATTATCCGGAAGGCACGTGACTCGCAACACCTACAATTCTGTGGTCACCGAGCGGCGTCAGGAAAGATAGATTTGGATTACACGTAGCTTGGTGACTGTTGAAACAAAGAGGAGCATTAAGAACGATATACAGATTTTCGGAGTGGGCATCCGCTCGTAATAGAAACCCTTTGTGGTGAACAACAATAGACGTGGCTGGAGAGTGTAAATCTATTTCCATAATAGCTGAGGCTTTTGTCTGTGGAGGCTGGTGGTTCTCCACACCCTGTAGCACCATCAGAATCAATTGAGAGATTTAGATAAACTGTGTGAATCTTCCTAGGGGTGCCTCATACCTATATCTAATACCACTTATCGAAATGGTGTAATACAGGAGCAGTGACACCCTCGATGTCGGAAGCGGCGATCTCAGTCATTCTGAAACCTGGTAAGGACTCAGGAGTATGCGGGTCCTATTGGCCCATTTCGCTTCTTAACATCAATGCGATTTTTTGGGAATTTTTTTTGTTGCGCCTTAGCCCACTCATGGTCGACATGGTTGACCAGGATCAATCAGGTTTCATACCTTCGTGGCAGGGGGAAGACAGTTCCAAAAGATTGTTGCACCTCATCAATAGTATACACCGTTCATGGAAACCGGCCTTCATCTTGTCAATAGACGCCAAAAAGGCCTTTGACTGCGTAGATTGGGACTATTTGTTTACAGAGTTGCGCGGCTATGGGCTCAGTGGCAACTTCCTGCAATGGATCAAGTGCTTATATTGTGCACCCAAGGCGTTTGTACAGGTTAATGGTTGCAGGTCGGCCTTTTTTTCTTTCGCCCGGGGAGCGCGACAGGGTAGCCCCCTGTTCCCGCTTTTATCTGTGCTCTATATGAAGCCCTTTGCTCAGCGGATCTGGACAAACCATAATGTTGTTGGTCTCAAGTTCGGAGTGGACGTGCATAAAATTCGTTTGTACGCAGATGATGTGATCCTCTCGCTTACCCAGACACCAGACGACACTACCTGCTCTATTCGACGAACTCGCTGCCTTTGGGGAAGTTTCAGGATTTAAAGTCAATGTTGCAAAATCGCAGATCCTGAACCTTCCCATTCCCCCTGAGGATGTGGAGGCCCTGCAAAGGGATTTTAGATTCCACTAGACGCATACGGACATAACATACCTAGGGCTTAAGTTAACGCCGACCATTGCGAGGACGGTGTCACTAAATTATCCCCAGCTGCTGGAACACAAGGAGTTGGACGCCCGGTCGCGTCTTAGGTTGGCATGGTTCAGGAGGATAGCGGCGGTGAAAATTACAGTGCTACTTCGTATCTTGTATATCTTTCCAATGCTGCCGATGACCCCACCGTCTGGTACGCTTAAGAAATTGTATTCACTTATTGATAGGTTTGTATGAGAGGGGAAGAAGCCCCGTCTCTCCCACGCGCAAATGACAAACACGAAAGCACAAGGTGGCCTTAGAAAGGGTAACTTTTTCAGCTGGACTAACCTGGTCCCTGTATCTGCCCGTGTTACAGCCGGCCTGAACTTGTGACTTTACCCTGGTCTAGCACAACCTGATGAGCATGAGTGACGTTTTGTGCTTTTAGGCGCTAGTCGTACCTGAAAGTTTAAATTTGCAAATCTCCAGTTCTACTGATTGGATTGTTGTCATTTAGGCATAATTTTATTCATTAAAATGTACTTAAGTTTTCTAAATTACTGTGGGATTTATCTTGTGTTGTTTTTTCACTTAGTTACTGTTGGTATGTTGTATAAATACTTTACACATTGCCTGTAAGTTAAGCCTGACTGCATTCAGTCATAGCTACTAGAGGGTTAAGCACAGGTTCATTTTGTGACTTTTTGTGGTCCACCCTAACAAGGATTGTGATTGCTGTTTGGGTAGGGTTTCACCCCTCAACCAATAAGCCAAGTTCTCACAGGCTGTGTCCTAGAATCTGATAACACAATGAAGTTGCAATGTTAGGAGTGTGCGCTGCTTTTCATCCCACTTTGAATGTGGTTATTTTGATCTGAATCCCACTGATATAGCTGCTTTGCTGCTGTGCTGCTGTGAGTGGGTTTACTGTGATGTCCATTGGGTGGACACAGTGAAGTTGTACTTCTCATCCTGGACTCTCTATGGATCCTTTCTACTCTGTTTTATCACAGCTGCAGATAACACATAAAAGCCTATTTTTATCTGAACTCGGGCTGAGACTACAGAAGTAGCTTAGCTTAACAGCCACCAGTTACAATTTGTTCCCTCTATCTCAGCCCAGCAACTCTGCCATATCTGAATCTAATGACACATGCACATTTCGTAATTGCTGCTTGCTCTTTGTCATAGAGACCCATAGACTTGGGTTTTTGTATAATAGCATGATGTGTTCTGAGAGTACTTTTATTCACTCTAGTTGTACCAATTGCATCATCACACCTTGAAAACAGATTTGCGATAGGAAATCCCAGAACAAAAATATGTGGCTTCCTCGGTGACTGTCGATTTTGCATGGTTGGTTGTGCAAATTGTTGAGAGGATGAATGCAAAAAATGGCCATAAGATGGATGGATGTAGTCAGTGAGTGCATGGATTATTGATTGGGTGAGTGCATGAATGGATGGATGGAAGCAGAGATCAGCCAGTTAACATATAAGTGAATGGATAATATTTTTTTAGCGCACTCCTTAACCCAAAAAGGGGTGCAAGGTGCTGAAATCCTCATTGTAAGCAGGCAAACTGCAACTATTGAAACAGCCATGTTTTCAGATCCTTTCTGAAGAAAGAGTAAGTAGATGCAAACCTCAAGATTAAGGGCAAAGAGTTCCACAATGAGTGCGTGAGTGCACTGATTGATGAATGGATGAGTGGCTGTGAGAAATGGGTCCTGACCCAATTAATTCCCCTGGATGTTTGCTTTTTGGACTGCCTGGTTGTTGTCACTAACTGAGTCTCACTCACCGTGAGCTCTGTTAAAATAGATTGTGTTAGCACATGTTGGGTTAGTACACATGGGTGGGCACACATGTGCACACCCACACCTGCATGTGTTCTGGTTGCACAGAACACATGCACGCGTGGATGTGCACCTGTGTGAGGGCTGAGTGAGTGAGACAACTGTTTAACTCTGTCCAGCATCTCTACACACATAGCCTGTAGCAGAAGGGCTCTTCATGCATTGGTGTTGACCTATGTAGGTCTCATAATGTGAGTGGGCATTCATACTGTGAGTATGTAGATATGTAGTGATGTTTAGCTTTATGGTTCAAGGGTGAAGGGATATGTATTGTGGGATTTTAAAACTGCTCAGTTTCAGGTGTAAAAGCAGAACGGCTCATGCACACAGCATATTGAGAATTCAAATGCTTTAATTATAAAAGCAGTAGATTTCTTTGAACTGGGATGTAACATAATTTGTGGTAAGCTGACCTCAGATCTAATTTTGTAAAATAATTTGGCTTAATTCATCAACAATACCATCTCTGCAATGTTGGGTAATGGAAAACTGTCCACTATTATGTTCTGATTCAATGAGCCACATCACAGAACTTCATTCCTCCTCGCACAATTTATTGCCACACTTAGACCATGTCATTGTCCATCCCACCTGGGCATCCTACATCACCACACCCAAACCGCATCAAACCAGGGGTCATCAGACCACTAGCGCATATATTTCATACCACGAATGGCACTGTACAAAAGCACACTTCGCACACGGCCTCACACTTCACCACAGTAACAGTGCAGACCGTTTTGCATCACAAGTAGGCACACAAAACACCTCTCAGTGCAACATGCTACACACCCCGTGCTGACAGAATCCAGTTTTCCCAAAGAGCCGAACTAACCTACGCCGCACTATCCAACTTGACACTATAACTCTTCACATCCAACACAAGAACCACCATGAACTGAATTCCCATTACAGAAACGCAGGCCTATACCTACAAGTAGCTCATGTCTAGAAATATGCGCCACCCTATGCCCCACCTACACTGCTACCATTCCTCCCACCAAACTGGATTTGTCACTGCCAGCTGCTACCCCATTCACCTCTCAACTATCCCATGATGACACTTGTTATATCTAAGGTTTTATACTATGCATCTTCCCTGTTTCTCTGCTTCTGCTGCTCAGCCAGTGTGAATGTGTTGGGTCAAATGTGGGTGTGGATGGTGATGTCATTGGAATGTGAGGATTCCTTTTTACATCTTTATTGACGAATTTACAAGTCTACTGTTGTTTGAACTAGAGACGCTATGGAGTCTACTGCCATTTCATCTTATGAGGCGCCGTTTCTCTTCTTTTGCTCTTTTCTGATTTTATAGATGCTTTGGAAGTCCTCTGCCATCTTATATTGGAGGCACCATGGAGTCTACATTACCGCATTTTGCCTTCATCATGATAATATGTTGCATTCAACTGTATCGTATTGGGTTTGAAACAATGTAGTTTTGCCATCATAGCTTTCCACCATGTCATCCTTTTAGCGTTCTCTTTAAATGCTATGGTCAGTCAGGAGTTTGCCTTCATTTTAATTTTCAGTCTTTCAGTTTCTATTCATACCTGCATTTTGTTTTCTTCATTTAGCATGCCACCTGGGTGAGTCACCAGTTCCCTTATGAAAGAATGTTTTATTGCTGTGCTTATTTATATGTGGTACGGCCATGATTTCCAGGATGTTACATATGATATTGATTCGATTTTCCTGTTGTAGATGTATTATTTATTTGTTTATTTTTACTATATTGAAATTACAAGTGATTTTGCTGTATGTCTGAATTTCATGGCACACAGATCTTCAAGCATTTTTACTTGTCTGTATCTTGGAAGTGGAATACTCACTTGTGGTTGTCATGTTGTATTCTAATTATTTGCTGCTACTATATAGAACTTCCAATTACAGTTTACTCTTTTTCTTTAGTGTGCAAGTTTCTACGTGTGTATCGACTTTTTTTTTTGCATGGTCTTACTTGAGGTGTGACTGCACTTTTGATTTTCGGTGGGGTGTAGTACACCCAGATCGCATTTCAAATTTGTTTGCTGTTTTGGGATTCATTAGTTTGGTGAAGCTCTTGTTGTTTGCTTTCTGGGTGTAGTTACCTTTTGCTTGCTTTCTGTTGGGTGCAATCCACCCTTTTACTTGCTTTCTGATTGGGTGTAAGTCACCTGTTTGCTTGTTTTCTGTTTGGGTGTTAGCCACCGATTGCTTGCTTTTTTGGTTGAGTGTCAGTCATCTTTTGTTTGCCTTCAGTTTGGGTGTCAGCCTCCCATTGCTTACTTATGATAGTTTTCTGTTTGGGTGCCAGTCACCCTGTGCTTACTTTCTGGTTGGGTGCACGTCACCCTTTGCTTGCTTTCTGGTTGGGTGTATTCCCATCATGTTGGGTGTAATTCACCCTTGCTTGCTTTCTGTTTGGGTGCTAGGCACCTGTTGCTTACTTTTGTTTGGATGTAAGTCTTAGTCCTTTCTTCTTCCTTTTGCTGTGTTTCGTTTTCCCCATTTTCTTTGACAGTCTGGCCAGCTGCTGTGGTTGTGGTTGTAATTTGGAACACTTTTTCCTTGTTTGTTTTTATGGTACACTTCTTTCTTATTTATGTATGTCTCTTTCTCCTTTTGCTTTTGTGTTTTTGGACAGTTTCCTTCTTTTTGAAATTTTCTAGTTTCAATTTTCTCTGCTAAGGAAGGAGATGTGGTCTCATCTTTCATCTATTCATTTTCCTCCTTGCATCTTGCTGCATTTTATGCATAGTCGCAACTTAAGTGCCTTGTGTATTTCACAAAATGCTGATCGCATTTTTTGCATTTGTAATATCTTCTTATGCAGGTTTCCTTTTTTTGTAACTATATTTTCTGCTTATATTCTAGTATTTTGCGTTCATTATGTAATGCTGTTTTCTACTTGCATTTTGCAACACTTTCTCTTGCAAGTTTCCTTTGTATCATTGTGATCTTTCTTCTTATATTTGCTATGTTGTTGTGTATTATATCAAGAGGGAAGGTGTGTTATATCTAAGGTTTTATACTATGCATCTTCTTTGCCTCTGCTGCAGAGCCAGTGTGAATGCGTTGGGTAGAATATTGGTGTGGATGGGAATGTCATTGGAATGTGAGGATTGCTGTGAGGTGGAGTGTCAGTTAGATCCTGGGCTGAGCAGCAGAAAGGCTGCTCCTGGTGGGGCCTTACCTACATATTTACTGGAAAACCTTCTTAACATCAAAAAACAATAAACGTATTCATCTGTAGCCTAACCAAGTCTACTGGAACTCCTTACTATGACACAACAACAGTGTACTTTCAACAACATAAACAGGAACATTCACATATGAAGACACGAGGTAATTTGCAAACTGCACTAATATTACAAACGTGCCTCATAAAATAACATTTGCCGTGACTGTTGGCCTATTCCAAGATCCATCCCTCCAAAAAAGTTAACTTTCTGCAAAGAGTACAAATGCTTCACACTACATTACAGACAATAGTTCTTAACATCTAAAAGGAGCTTTCAGTATGTACAAACGCCTGCACACTACAGGCACTACAGGAGGAGGCAGTGGGGGTTTTCACGTGAGATCTGCCCTCTCTTGCTGCTTAATTGGACTCCTGATAAGGCATTCATCACTCGGTGATTACCCCACCTCGTACTGCGCCCAGTAGCGTTGCCAGCGTGCGCGGGTACTTAGCCACGTTTCACATCACTGGCTGGCGTTGTTAAAATGGCGGCTTCCACTGAGTTTGTACATTTTCCAGGCGCCCCAGATAACCCTGTAATTAGCATGTAGAAGTGAATTTCTTGTTACACTCTCTCTTTTGTTTCTTTGCTGATTCGTGAACGCAATAACAGGACTTGACAATGATGAATTGTACAACAATGGTGCCCTTCGGTTTTCTGTATTTTTCCACATGGTGCATGGCCCTATTTAGGTTAGGAAGAGACTTATATATTTTCCTTTCTTGCTAAAAGAAAGTAGTTCCTTTTACACCTCTCGGCCACCTGTCAGGAAAGGAAGCCTATAGTTATGTTCTCCGTAAGAGAAGAGGTGGTTTCAAGGAATATTCATCAGATTTCCCTCTTTTTGCAGAAATAAGTGGATTTGGTATTACCAGTGCTTGAAATGGAAATCTAAATCAGACTTGTGTTAGTTTGCCTTCCAATAATGATCCTGGCATCAGACTTGGCCGAACGTCTAGTGATTCTGTCCAAAACTATATTTTATTAATTTATCCTCAGATTGTAAATATGTTATGTGATTTGCATTTCATAGCGCCACCTACTACTGTGACATCACCTTAGCCCATTCGATATCTGCACACCCATTTGTGCGGATCCTGAAAGGCCATCAAGGGATTTGAAGAGCCATCGTTTGATAGTGTATGGGTGTGTGTGGTTCATACAGAGTTTGTTCAGTGTTAATGTTTGAAGTAGTGTGAATTGGGCCCAGATTTACAAACATTTTGCGCTGTGTTTGCATCACAAAAGCGATAAAAACCAGCACAAATTTGTTTTTTTTGTTATTTACGTTCCCGCACAAAACAAGTTACCTAAAAGTAACTTAAAGCAGCACTGCTTTACTTTATATAGTGTCTAGAAGGTGTTACATAGGTGGTACATGGGCATCTCCATGCAACCACCCATGCTTTTTTACCCAAAACCTTCTACTATCCATCTACTATCTAAGTATTATCCATCTGCTATCTACTAACACGAGCAAAAGGTGTTTTGCGTAAAAATTAACACCACTTGAAAGCAGGCATTAAAAGGGGAAGTGTTTTAATTTCTCTTCCCTTTCCCGACTTTGCATACGTGCTGAACTGTACAGCGCACATACAAATTAGGAAACGTTTTTAAAAGTTGTCTAAGCATAGTATTTTGTCATGGAAGGGACCCCTTCCAGGACAAAGCCTATGCTAGATTCAAGTACACACCCCTGCGCTATGGCGCAATGGTGTGTGCCTGTCATTCAGCAGCAAAATTCTGCACCAGCGCTAGGGAAGGGTTTAGAGTTGATATGGTACTTTCCTGCTCCCTCCCTGTAACTCAGCACAGCATTTCTGGCTGCTATGCTGTGTCGGGTGACACTTTCAGAAATCTGGCCCCAAGTGTGAAGGTAAAATAAGTAAGGCGATCTTTGTGGTCTTTTACGTGTATGGGTGTGTGTGCCAAAACACATTTCCGTTTTTTTCTCCAGTAGGGGGCAGTTGCTCGTAGCTGGACTGCAGAGCTACAGGGCATTATCATAGGATGCAATGTTGTGCTGGTGAGGGTATATTAAGGTTTTATCTGCACATTTCTGGAGTGTAGGTGTGGTGTGTGATAGTACCATGGATTTGGTAGTGCTTTGTGAACTGTATGGATTTTGTGCCTTTTTGTGAAATGATGGTGTGAAGGTTCTGTCTAGCAAGTGCTGTGTGAGTACAACCTTTTGTGAATTTGAAACAATGGTGTGGTGTGATTTCTGTGTCATGAATGCTGGGTGCTGGGTTATCAAAGCCAAGATATGGTATATCAGAGGGGAGTTGGATGCACATGGAAAGAGTTGGACTTCGAAAGGGTGAAATACACTGTTCCCACTCCAGTCTAAGCAATAGAAGGGAAAACATTGGATTTTGAGGGGGGTGAAATTTACTATTCCCACTCCAGACTACGCAACAGTAGGCAAAGTATTGGACTTTGGAGGGGTTAAATTCACTATTCCCACTCCAAACAATGCAACGGAAGGAAAGGTGTTGGATTTCAGAGTGGTAAAATTTACTATTCCCACTCCAAACAACGCAACAGTAGGGTTAGTGTTGGACTTCGGAGGAATAACATTTACTGTTTCCACTCCAATCTCTTCAACAGTAGAAAAAGTGTTGCATTTCGGAGGGTAGAATTTACTATTCCCACTGCTCTCTGTGCAACAGTAAGTAAAACGTTGGATTTCGGAGGAGTAGAATTTACTATTCCCAGTGTAGTCTACACAACAGTCTTGAAAGTGTTGGACTTTGGCGGAGTAAAAAATATTATTCCCATTCCAAATAGCACAACAAAAGGGAAAGTGCTGGACTGCAAAGAAGTTAATTTTACAAATCCTACTGCAGTCTTCGCAAGAGTAGAGAAAATGCTTCAACTTAAAAACATTACATATATGAGTAACCCAATGAAAATATAGTAAAGATAGTAAACCCTATATAAAAAAATGTACATAAAAATATAAATTCATAAAAAAATGAAAACAATCAATTTAAATATTTACTATTCAATAATAAAATTATTATCAATGAAATATTTGTTACTCAAGTATTCATGAATTAACTTCCGGCTGTGTACCCCTACAAATCCAGCAGCATGCACCTAAAAATATACTATAAAAATACCTATTCCATTACATATATTTTAAATAAATTAAGTGATTAATGAATAATTAATTGTTGATTATTACTGTGTTACCTGCCCACCCTAAACCCCTACAAACCTATCACCCACAACTAAAATATAAGTAAAATAAATCATTATTCCATATTTTACATAATTAAAAATCAATTAAATTAATAATTACCAATTAATAATACATTGCTAATTAATTATTACTCAATCAACTTCCCACCTTACACCCCTACAAATCTAGCAGCCCACAACTGAAATGTAAGTGAAATAAATAAGTATTCCATAAATTACATAATTAACAATATTTAAATAATAATCAATAATTGCTAATAAAGTATTAATTAACTTCCCACCTTATACCTCTAAAAATGTAACCTGCAAATAACAGATAATGAAAAAAAATCAGGATTACATGAATTACATAATACTTATCAATTATATAATTGAATTAAATGTATTGTTAACTTTTAATTATCTATTATCTAATTAACTTCCCACTTATCCCCTTACAAACCCAAAAACCTGCTACAGAGCTATAAACTTACTATTAAATATATAATTCTAAATCACATAAAATTACAAGCTAAATTTAATTAAAAAAACATGTTATAAACAATAGTAGCATATACAATTATTTTATCAACTAAAACATATTAAACTAATTAAAACACGATATTTCTAATCACTATATTAGTGAAAACGGTATTAAAAATATTGATATTCTTTACAAAGGTATTACTTACCTAAAAAAAGATATTCTTGTGAACAATATTTGTGCATCACAATATTTGTGTATCACAATATATATTTTCTAAATATTTATGTCTTACGTTATCTTTAAAACTATACTTTGTTCAAACACCCTGAAAGTGTGCTATCCAAAAGTGCAACCTTGAAAGTATGCTATCCAAAAGTGCAGCCCTAAAAGTTTGCTGTCCAAAATTACAGACCTGAACATGTGTTGTACTAAAGTGCAGACTGTCTAAAAGTGCACATTTGAAAGTGTGCTGTCCAAACTGCAGACCTGAAAGTGTGCTCTCCAAAAGTTCATACCTGAAAGTGCTGACCTAGAGGTGTTACGTTCAAAAGAGTTGAATTGAAATTGTATTGTGTAAAAGTGTAGACCAGAAATTGTATTGTGTTAAATTGTAGACATTGAAGTGGCACAAAACATGCAGCTCATCTATAATAATGGAGACTTAGGTCAATAGGTAAACAACATTGTATGTCCCTTTCACTACACTGTACCTGCTAAAGATTAGAGCATCATCTTTAGGACACATCTTTGACAGGCAGTGGTCTACTGCAGCTCACACACCTGGCTTTAGAGGCAAGGAGGGACGCCCTCATTCAGACAGTATTTGGTATGAAAAGTTCTTCCTACACTAAATCATAAAAAGAATAACATAAAAGTTCAATAAATGCTGGCTCAGCACTCATATATCAAACAAAGTTGTTAAAATAAACGTTCTGCTCTTTTGCATAAATAATGCAAATCAGAAAATGCAACCAGAATGCTAAGTGGAGAATATTTAGATTCTTTTAACCTATTTAAAATAAAAAGAGAAGTGTGAAGTGCATGTAAATACCACTCTTGTCTAAGGGACGATTGAGCAAAATGGCCTCAGCAGAGCAGTGTGCAGCCGACCACAGAGAAGCCCTGCCTTCTGAAGTGAAGACAGCGCTGCTGCACTGTGCAAGGAGCATCATCACCAGAACATCTTAGAATGGGCAGATTCTCATAGATATTAAAGTTGTAAATCTACTCCCAAAGGGGCATATTATCAAGGGGGTTTATCTCCGCTTTTTTGGCTTTAAAAGCCAAGAAAGCGGAGATAAAATTATCTCCCTATTACCTAGCTGTCGCTAACACCAGTTAGCGACAGCTAGTAGGAGATAGCGACCATCTTGGGCCCCACTTTGCATGTCAGTGATATTTATCACTAATCACACGCAAAGTGGGCGTGCCAAGATGTTAGCGACTGGCGCTAACATCGCTATCTCCTATTACCAACTTTTGGAGATATTCGCGCTAAGAGCGAATATCTCCAAAAGCTAACACCTGCCCCTGAGCAGTTCTTAGCCATGTTATCCAATGGTAGGTGGATAACATGGCTAAGAGCATTAGCTCGGTAATGCATGAATATCGCTGACTTTTCCGCTCCGTCACCAGCGTCGGTTGCGCTGTGCTTATGACGGAGCAGTTCGGTCATGCCCCCGCCCGCTCAATAGAACGCTCAGCGCAGGCGCGGAATTTGCGCCGCGCATGAGCGGCATGCGGGCCATGACGGAACCGCTCCGTCATCAGCACAGCGCCACCGCAGCTGATGACGGAGCGGTTCCGTCATCAGCATGGAAGAGGTTAAAGCATAGTAAAGGATTACCTTGCAGTGCACCAGGATACAACACTCTTTGTTGGGGAACTTCAATGATTCCCTCACTAGCACCCTCCAACTATGCCTCTCATCTCTCCAATGCAGCTCCCACACATATATGTTATTTGTTTTATAGCACCTCTCAGGGTGTCGGAGCACTTTACATCACACACACACACAGACAATGAATCATACATGTGTAAATCAGTGTATAGAAAATGTTACGTAAGGCAAAGGGTGTAGGAGTCACATGCCATCCATGCTGGTAGGCACTTTGTAAGAGTGCTTGGACTGGAGAAGGACAAACTCAGGATTCAGAACAGAACACAGTGGTTAGTGTTGACTTTAATAATAAGAATGTATGTACCCAAACAAATATTTTTAGCAACATCAGGATAATGAAAGCCTGGGGAAAACATAACTTTCAAACCTGTATCATTCAGCTTGCATGCAACTCTTAGGGGGCAGTTCATAGCTCTCTGTGCTAGATTACAATTATACCTTATGAGCTGCAATGTAACAACAGAGCCTCTGTGACAAAAGCAGTAACCCACTGGGTTGTGCACTTTAAAATACTGTTCTGTGATCTGCATGGTACACCTTCTTTGCAGCAGGCATATTAGCCCTCTGGGCTACATTAGACGATTCAAAACTGCCCCTAGAAAATCTCCCATCTCTCTCCAGCAGGTACATTATTCACCAGAGACAACTTGACACTTTTATTGTTGCTCGGAAGCTGCTGCACATACAAGGAACCTTGCAGTGCTTTTAAACCTGATGCACTGCTACAAAACAGACCCCCACTAACAAAACTGTCCCCCCTTTCCATCCTCCCATGGAAACCCCTGAAGCCCGGTACCGCCATTGCGACCTTGCGGGGATGCCTGGCGATTATGAGCCCCACTAACTCAGGCAAAAACCAACAATCCAAGCATGGATCGCGAGACACAGAAAATATCGCAGGAGGGCCCAAGCGCTGTTCGGGTACTGGGCCCTTCCTCCTACAGTCATAATGCCTTTTATTCTGAGAATGTTGGTGTATATTTGGAAATGTATGGAGATATAAAGGCACAATGTAATGTAATAATTATGGTTTTGTTTTACGTAACAAAAACTCTCTCACCTTGAAAGACATGTACTACTCTTCACTGTTCACACTTAAGCAGAGCGTTCGGCCATTGGTGAATGGTGTCGATATAACGGTAGTGTTAGAGGTTTGTTGTAAAAACACCATTGGGGCATATCAACAAGGGCCTTATCTCTGCTATTTTGGCTTTAAAAGCCAAAAAAGCGGAGATAAAACTATCTCCCTATTTACAAGTGGGTGCCAACATGATTTAGCGCATGTTAGCACCCGATTTCCTGACTCCTCGCTTTGCATCTCTAATGAGATGCAAAGTGGGCATCACTGGGCAGTACTGCTTGTAAATTATCGCTGATGTGCACATTGCAATATTTACAAGGAGGCCCACTCATTTTAGCAGACGCTAGTTTTTGCCGAAAACCAGGGTTTTCGCCAAAAACTAACGTCTGCTAAAATGCTGACTTACCTATGCTTTACATTGAGGTGGATTATGATGATACGAACATAGGGCCGTATCAGCAGAGTTATCGCTGTTTTCCATGGAACATCGCTGAAAAACCAGCGATGTTCCATGGAAAACACCGCTATCGCTGGAATAATTATCACCATTGCGCTATGCGTTCTTATTACAGCCCTAGCATGACGATAACTTCCAGCGATAGCCGGCGATAAAAAATCTCATGCTAAGCGCGGGCAGCGATAATTATCGGTGCTGCTTGATAATATGCCCCATTGTATCTTGACAGGAAAGGATTGTCTCATCCAAACACTCCTGACCCTCATTTTAGTAGGGTCAGGCGAGCAGATAATATCTGTGCAGGGACGGTACAGGGTGAAAATGATCAGATTGAGGCAAACACATGCTCTGCTCTCTCTGAAGCATCCTTTGATTAACAGACTGTGGAGTGTGGCTCTTAGCGTTAGCAGCGATGTGCAGGCTAAGTGGCAGAATTGGCACCCACGACAAAACCTTGGAAGTGGACCATCAAAAATAATAGAGGATCACACAGTGAGTAAAATTGTTGAGCAATTTGCCGAGAAGCAGCTCATGCACTGTATTCTGCAAGGGAACGGATGCAGTGTGGCCTTGCCTGAACAGGGAGTGATTGAGCAAATGCTAAGAGAATTATTTTAGGCAGAATAACGGTGCATTGTAACAATATCACAAAACCGTGGAAGGTTATGGAGCAGCGCAATTTAGGCTCCACCCTTACACGTTCACAGAAGCACAATATTTACGTGCACTTAGCACTATATACTCTGTGACGAAATTGTATTAACGTAGAGTGAAGCATTCTATGAACTTCTGAAGTGTATTCCAGGTAGAAAACTAGAGTCCTATAAATGTGTGCATATTAATGTTTAGTTTAATCATGAAACCACATAGTTTTCACATATATTTACACTCATGTTTCGTCATATTGCATGTGTTGAAAGTGCATTGCACATGTGACCATGAACTCATTCATGTATGTTTGCATCTATTCTTGATGCATTTATTTTGTAGTTGTACATGCACATATAACCATGCATACGAAGTGCACATTATAAATGTTTAGTTAACTTAGCACAACTAATTCTATTTCCTAATATGAATGAAATGAAATGAAAGAGACATTTATAAAGCGCATGGCTACCCGGGAGCATCCCAGCTCTAGGCCAGACACGAGAGAGGCAGAAAGAACTAGGGGAACAGGAATGCCTTCAGTTGTTTTCGAAAGACCAGACAATTGGGTACCCTGCGAAGACACAGTGGCAGGGAGTTCCAGAGTTTGGCAGCTTTTCCACCACTTCTAGCCTTCTTGATCCTGGGGACTTCAGCCAGATGCAGCTCGTCTGACTTTAGTTTCCTATTAGCCTTGTAGGGAGGGATCATGGCCGAGTTAATGGGAGGCCCATTCCCTTGCATGGATTTATGCACTAGGCACAACGCCTTAAAGCTGATTTGTTTCTGCACCTGGAGCCAGTGAAGGGAGTGGAGAGCTGATTTCACCGATTGTCAATTGGAAACTCCAGTCAATAATCTGGCTGCACTGTTTTGAACAGTCTGGAGTTTAGCGACTACTGCAGTGGGGGCATCCAGGTATAGGGCATTTCCATAATCTAGTCTGGAAAGTATGAGTGACAGGACCAGAATTTATTTAGCTTTGAAAGGGAGGAGAGGGAGGACATTGCGAGCCAATCTAAGCAGACCTTAGCAGATTGCTGCCGTCTTCCTGGCCTGCACCCTAAACTTCAAATCCTGGTCAAGCCAGATGCCCAGACTCTTGATTTCGGACTTGGGAACCAGTGCTGGACCCCTACAGGCTGGCCACATGGTACTGGATTTAAAGCTGAGAGGGTTGCCCAATATCATGAGCTTAGTTTTCCCACCATTAAGCTTAAGATGAGACGCATCCATCCAGTTCGCTACATCCTCAAGACAAGAATAAAGGCCATTAGTCTTTTGATGTGCTTAGTATAACGCTACCACCAATTGAGTATTATTGGCGTGGGTCACCATACGGATCCCAGAGGGAGCTACAATAGCTGCCAAAGGGGCCATATACACATTAAAAAGAGTTGGACTAAGCGATGAGCCCAGAGGGACTCTGCACGGTAAAGAGGTGGGTTTAGACGCAATGTCATCCTCGAATACTTGAAAAAATCTTCCCTCCAAAAAGGAACACAGCCATTGAAGCACTGTGCCTGTTACTCCTATGTTCCTGAGACGGTGAACCAGGGAACCATGGTTCACCGTGTCAAATGCTGCGCTCAGGTCAAGGAGTATAATGGCAGACGACCCTCCTAGTCTAAGATTTTTCTGCTTTCCTCCACCACAGCTAACTCGGCCGTTTCAGTGCTCTGTCACAGGCAGAATCCTATTTGAGAGGAGTGAAGTAGATTGTAAGATTCAAGAAAGCAGGAGAGGGTTTGATTAACATGTTTCTCTGTAATCTTGCCTATTCCTGGTAGAAGAGAGATCGGGCGATAGTTGCCCAAGTCCGCCAGATCCAGATTAGGTTTTTTAGTAAGGTTTTCACAATAGCCCCTTTCCAGTTGGTAGGAACTATTCCTGTGGAAAGTGAGGCGTTAATCAGGTCCGTGATGGTGGGGGCAATTACCGGAGCTACCCGCTTCAGAATATGTAGAGGTGCAGGGTCCCTGGCCGATCCACTTTTAACCGAGAACATCAAAGTGAGAAGTGATCCCTGGGATAAGAGGGGTGTTGGGGGGGGGGGGGGGGGGACTTCCAGATAAATGTGGACCCGAATCCACATGCTTGTTGAAAGAGTCACCATTGTCATCCTTTTGTGGAAGATATTCAAGAATATTCCAGACCTTGGTGGTGAAATATTCTGCCTGTTTATTGCAGGGTGGGCCTTTAGGTATCCGGTGCTGCTCTTGGGGATCGGGAACTTTAAATAGTTTTTTAATAATGATAAAAGTTTCTCTCTGAAAGTTGGCGGCTGAGTGAATCTTACCCTCATAATAAGAGGCCTGAGCCTTTTTCATCTCTGCTTTATAAACACAAATAGCTGCCCTATATTCCAACTTTTTGTTGGGAAAGAAGTCTTTCCTCCATCGTCTTTCCATAACCTTACAACGCTTTTTTAAAATGTGCAGTTTGGAGGAAAACCAAGGGGACTTGTGAGGCCCACCAGTCTTTTTCGTCATTGTTGTAGGGAGGACCACATCCAATGACTCCTCTATCCAGTTTACAAAGTCATTATTGGCTTTGACTGGACATGGGTGAAACTTAGGTCTGGTCCTTTCCAGTTTGTGGACCCACTTCTCCAAGTGGAGCTTAGCCCAGGGTTGACTCCGGGTCCATGTGAATTGAGTAGTGGGAATGGTAACCTGTGGAGACCAGGAAAGGGGGATGAGGAAGAGGTCAGACCAAGGGAGAGGGATAAGAGCTTTCCCTTTAAGGTCCTCTAAAGAACACCAGGTCGAGAAGGTGTCCTTTAACATGTGTTGCTGTAGGATTTTTTGCAAAAATAACAGTTGATGGACAGAATGCAGAACAATGTCATACATTCACCCCAGTACAGAGATCTGGGCCCAAATCCATCGTTTTTTTGCACTCCACACCACCCCAGTTCAGACATGGCCATATGCAAATCAGCCTTGACCCTGGATAGCTTGACTCCAGTGGTGTGGAGAGCATGGGACTCACGTCTAAGCATACCCATCCCACTCGGGGTGACAAATACAAAAATAACAGTTGATGGACAGATTGCAGAACAATGTCATACATTCACGCCAGTACAGAGATCTGGGCCTAAATCCATCATTTTTTTGCACTCCACACCACCCCAGTTCCGACATGGCCATATGCAAATCAGCCTTGACCCTGTGCCTCATGGGAAAATTCCAGCCCGAACAGCAAAGCCATGGCTTTCCTGGACCGGAATCAAGCATCCTAGGACTGGTTTCTGGCTATCAGCCGTCTTCAGCCAGGATAGCTTGACTCCAGTGGTTTGGAGAGCATGGTACTCACGTCTGAGCATACCCATCCCACTCGGGGTGACAAATACAAACATAACAGTTGATGGACAGAATGCAGAACAATGTCATACATTCACCCCAGTACAGAGATCTGGGCGTAAATCCATCATTTTTTGCACTCCACACCACCCTAGTTCAGACATGGCTATATGCAAATCAGCCTTGACCCTGTGCATCATGGGAACAGTCCAGCCCGAACTGCCAAGCCATTTCTTTCCTGGACCGGAATGAAGGATCCTAGGACCGGTTTCTGGCTATCAGCTGTCTTCAGCCAGGTTAGCTTGACTTTAGTGGTGTGGAGAGCATGGGACTCACGTCTGAGCATACCCATTCCACTCCGGGTGACAAATGCAAAAATAACAGTTGATGGACAGAATGCAGAACAATGTCATACATTTACCCCAGTACAGAGATCTGGGCCTAAATCCATCGTTTTTTTGCACTCCACACCACCCCAGTTCAGATATGGACATATGCAAATCAACCTTGACCCTGTGCCTCATGGGAACAGTCCAGCCCGAACTGCCAAGCCATGTCTTTCCTGGACCGGAATCAAGCCTCCTAGGACCAGTTTCTGGCTATCAGCCGTCTTCAGCCAGGATAGCTTGACTCCAGTGGTGTGGAGAGCATGGGACTCACGTCTGAGCATACTCATCCCACTCGGGGTGACAAATGCAAAAATAACAGTTGATGGACAGAATGCAGAACAATGTCATACATTCACGCGAGTACAGAGATCTGGGTCTAAATCCATCGTTTTTTTGCACTCCACACCACCCCAGTTCAGACATGGGCATATGCAAATCAGCCTTGACCCTGTGCCTCATTGGAACAGTCCAGCCCGAACTGCAAAGCCATGTCTTTCCTGGACCGGAATCAACCATCCTAGGACCGGTTTCTGGCTATCAGCCATCTTCAGCCAGGATAGCTTGACTCCAGTGGTGTGGAGAGCATGGGACTCACGTCTGAGCATACCCATCCCACTCGGGGTGACAAATGCAAAAATAACAGTTGATGGACAGAATGCAGACCAATGTCATGCATTCACCCCAGTACAGAGATCTGGGTCTAAATCCATCGTTTTTTTGCACTCCACACCACCCCAGTTCAGACATGGCCATATGGAAATCAGCCTTGACCCTGTGCCTCATGGGAACAGTCCAGCCCGAACTGCCAAGCCATGTCTTTCCTGGACTGGAATCAAGCATCCTAGGACCGGTTTCTGGCTATCAGCCATCTTCAGCCAGAATAGCTTGACTCCAGTGGTGTGGAGAGCATGGGACTCACGTCTGAGCATACTCATCCCACTCGGGGTGACAAATGCAAAAATAACAGTTGATGGACAGAATGCAGAACAATGTCATACATTCACCCCAGTACAGAGATCTGGGCCTAAATCCATCTTTTTTTGCACTCCACACTACCCAAGTTTTTCGAGGCAGTTGAAAAGCTGCGAGATCTCTGGCTAATTCTACTGTATTCACTGCTCCCAAATCATCAAAATCAATCAATCAATCAATCAGTCATTTATTAAGCGCACTACATACCCGTGAGGGTCTCAAGATGCTGGGGGGGGAGGTGGCGGTCGCTACTGATCGAACAGCTAGGTCTTTAGTGTCCTCCTGAAGGTCAGCAGGTCTTGGGTCTGTCGTAGGCTCAGTGGGAGGGTGTTCCATGTCTTGGCAGCGAGGTGGGAGAAGGATCTCCCGCCCGTGGTTGTATGTCGGATGCGCGGGATGGTGGCGAGTCAGAGGTCGGCGTAGCGTAGCTGGTGGTTGTGGGTGTAGAAGGAGAGCCGTCTGTTGAGGTAGGCTGGGCCGGTCTTGTGGAGTGCCTTGTGTGCGTGGATGAGGAGCTTGAAGGATATCCTCTTGTTGACGGGGAGCCCGTGCAGGTTTGTCAGGTGAGAGGTGATGTGGTCGTGTCGTGGTACATCGAGGATCAGTCGTGCCGAGGCATTTTGGATGCATTGTAGTCGATTGATGAGCTTGGTCGGGGCTCACGCATAGAGGGCGTTTCCGTAGTCGAGTCTGCTGCTGACGAGGGCCTGGGTGACTGTCTTTCTTGTATCTGTCGGGATACATCTGTAGATCTTGTGGAGCAAGCGGAGGATGTTAAAGCAGGAGCAGGAGACGGCGTTGACTTTCTTGTTCATTGAGAGCGTTGAGTTGAGGATGATTCCCAGGTTGCGTGCGTGGCTGGTGGGGGTCGGGTCTGCCCCCAGTGCTGTTGGCCACCAGGAGTCATCCCAGGCTGACGGGTTGGAGCCGAGGATGAGGACCTCCGTCTTGTCCGAGTTCAGCTTCAGACGGCTGATCTTCATCCAGTCGGCGACGGCCTTCATTCCTTCATGGAGGTTGGCTTTGGCGGTGATGGGGTCCTTGGTGAGGGAGAGGATCAGTTGAGTGTCGTCAGCGTAGGAGATTATGTTGAAGTCGTGCTGTCGGGCGACGTTTGCAAGCGGGGCCATGTAAATGTTGAACAGGATCCTTGGGGTACGCCGCAGATGATCTCGGAGGCTTCGGAACGGAACAGGGGGAGGTGGATGATCTGGGTTCTGCTAGAGAGGAAGGAGGTGGTCCATTCCAGAGTCTTGTCTCAGATCCCTGCGGCGTGGAGTCATGCACGTAGTGTGCGGTGACAGACGGTGTCGAAGGCGGAGGAGAGGTCTAGGAGGATAAGTGCTGCAGTCTCCCCGTTGTCTAGCAGGGTCCTGATGTCATCAGTGGCAGCGATGAGGGTGGTCTCGGTAATGTGGTTGCTGCGAAACCCTGACTGGGAAGGGTCCAGGATTCTGTTCTCTTCGAGGTATCAGGTTAGCTGTCTGGTAATGATTTTCTCGATGACCATGGCCGGGAAGGGGAGGTGAGAGATGGGTCAGAAGTTCATGAGGTCTCTTGGGTCTACGTTGGGTTTTTTGAGTAGGGCGTTGATCTTGGCGTGTTTCCAGCTCTCTGGGAATGTCGCGGTCTCAAGGAAGAGACTGATGACTTTGCATAGGTGGGGTGCAATGGAGCTGCTTGCTTTGTTGAAGACGTGGTGCAGGATTGGGTCGGACGGAGAGCTGGAGTGGATTGTGCTCATGGTCTTGATGGTGTCATCGACGCTCACGCTGGTCCAGGCTAGTAAGGGGACGTGGTCGATGGTGTGAGGAGGGTCTGTTGTGTTGCTTTCTGTTGGGGCTGTCTGGTGTTGAAGCTGTGGTGGATGTCTGCTATCTTGCGGTGGATGAAGGTGGCGAGGGAGTCGCTCAGGGCTAGGAACGGCAGGATGTTGTTGGTGTTGGAGCTGGGGTTAGAGAGTTCCTTCACAATGTTGAAGAGCTCCTTGCTGTTGTGTGCGTTGTTGTTGAGGCGGTCCTTGAAGGAGGTCTTCTTGGCAGCCCTGATGAGGTGTTGGTGGTTGCGGACGGCGTCCTTGTGCGCTGCGTGGCTGTCCGGAGTTTGTTCACTGTGCCATTTCTTTTCTAGTTTCCGGCAGGCTTGCTTGGAATCTAGGAGTTCTGCTGTGAACCAGCTGGCCCTCTTGCTGGCGTCTGTGGTGGGGGGGTTTCTTCAGCAGGGCGAGGGTGTTGGCACAGTCTTCAATCCAGCGTCTGAAGTTGTGGGCAGGGACGTCGGTGTTGGAGGGTTCGATGGGTGGGCTGAGAGCGAGGTTTGCATGTAGTTGGTCTTCAGTGATTTTGCTCCAGCGGCGGCGGGGATCTGTAGGGTGCGGTGGTGTGTGGTGGGTTTCTGGAAAGTGAAGTGGATGCAGCGGTGGACGGTGAAGAGGAGTTCAGTGGTGTGGCTGATGGAGACGTGCAGGCTTGAGGAGAAGAAAGGGTTGAGCATGTGTCCGGCGGAGTGGGTGGGCGTTGTGACGAGTTGTCTCAGTCTGAGGTTGGCAAGGTTATCGATCAGGGTTGTGGAGTTGTTGTCATTGTTGTTCTCAAGGTGACAGTTCAGGTCTCCAAGGAGGATGTAGTCAGTGGAGGTCAGGGCGTGCGTGCTGATGAAATCGGCGATGGAGTCGCTGAACTACGGGCGGGATCCGGGGGGGTCGGTAGACGAGGGTGCCTCTGAGGGTGGAGTTGGGGTCTGTGTGGATCTGGAAATGCATTTGTTCGACGGTGCTAAGCGCATCGTCTGTGCTAGTCAAGACCCTGATGCTGTTCTTGTGGACGATGGCGATTCCTCCTCCGATTCCGTTGGTGCGGTCTCTGAGGGTGATCTTGTAGCTGTCTGGGATGTCTATGGCGATGTCGGGTGCGGAGGAGTTGTTTACCCAAATCTCTGTCAGGAAGGTGGCGTCCGGGGAGGTTGTGTTGAGCAGGTCCCAGAGCTCGACGGCGTGTTTGCGTGAGGAGCGGGTGTTCAGTAGTATGCATCGGA
The DNA here is from genome assembly GCF_964263255.1 of Lissotriton vulgaris. Classification (NCBI taxonomy): domain Eukaryota; kingdom Metazoa; phylum Chordata; class Amphibia; order Caudata; family Salamandridae; genus Lissotriton; species Lissotriton vulgaris. The sequence continues at coordinate 49,766,143 of NC_141694.1, read as the reverse complement.
GGTGGTTGAGGTCTTTCTTGGCGGGTGGTTTGTCTGCTCTGTGGCTGGTGTAGCTGCAGTTCCGGCTGGTGAAGGGACTGTGTGTTCGTTTAGGGGCAGCCTTGAAGCAGTTGTGGGTCCATCCGGGGCTGAGAGCGCGCAGTGTTGGCGTCATAGTGGCGGCGGTCGTCATGGCGGGTCGGGGGCCAGGGGTGCTAGCGCTGGGCGCAGTCCAGGCGCGGACAGGCGCAGGCGGGCTTGCCGCACGCCAGCGGCGCGACCGTGCAGCGGCCGGCATATTTGGGGAGGTGGGAGTGAGGAGCAGCTGGGAGGCGGGGGCAGCGAATGGGAAGTCAGGGGGGCGGAGCCGCAGGGGATGCAGCAGCGGGGGCGGTGAAGGGCGACAAAGGAAACAGAAGGCAAAGGGCACAACAATTCAGGGGTAAACGAGTGACACAGAGGGCAGAAAGGTCACAAAAGGGCAAAAGGTCACAGAAAACGTGGGAAACGAGTGGCATAGAAGGCAAAAGATCACAAGAAAAGGGCACAAAGGTCACAAAAAACAGGGGAAACTAGTGGCAAAGACGGCAGAAAGGTCACAGAAATGCAGGGGCAGCTAAGCAACAGAAGGCAAAAACGGGCAGAGAGACACAGGGCCGCGAGGGGAGCAGAAAGAAAAAACGGGCAGAGAGACACGAGGGCAGCGAGGGGAGCAGAAGGGAAACTGGGCAGAGAGACAAGGGGGCAGCGAGGGGAACAGAGGGAGAGAACGGGCACAGACCACGTACAGGCAGCAGGGGAGAAGACAATAGCAGTCACATACACAACAATGAAAATGCGGTCACTACACCGGGAGCAATGAAAGAAAATACAGGCAATATAATGGAGGATGAGCAAACCTACGGCCTACCACTGGCCACCAGGTATGAGGCGCAGGTGGTAGCCTGCGGGTGGAGGAGGGCCTCGAACTTCCTCAGCAGTGGCAGCTGTGGCAGGGACAAACAGGTGGTGCTATGCGGAGGGGGAGCGACCTACCTGGAAGGGTCAAGGGTCGCTCTCTTCACTGTGCAGCGGCCAGCCTATATGGGGAAGTGGGAGGGAAGAGCAGCTGGGAGGCAGGAGGTGGGGGCAGCGACTAAAAATCTCCAAGGAAAGTAAAATTAGCGGCCAAGCTCGCCAGGTTAACTGCAGCTTCTAGCAGTGATTTACTTAATGTCCCTACCGCACCAGGGGGGCGATTGATGAGAATGCCTGTGAAAGATAGACATGGAGTAAGTTCTATGGTGAAGTGGGCATTCTCACATTCTGAAAGGGGGTTACCGAGCAGGCGACAGGTAAAGTGTTCCTTATAAATGATAGCAATCCCACCGCTCTTGCCTGTGGTTCTGTCCACCCCTGCATCACAAAACCATGTGGGAGTGCATGGACAATATCTGGCTCCAAGCTGGAACTGAGCCATGTTTCCGTAAGAAACAGCACATCCTGGTAAGAGTCCTAAAGGAGCATCCAGATCTCTGCTGAATGTTTGGGCAGGGATCTATAGTTCAATAAAATCATTTTAAAAGAATCCTGCAATGAGGTAGGCACAGTGCTGTTAGCAGAGAAATTAAGCCTGCAGTGGGGACATCTTTTAGGGAACTTCTCCAGCAGAATGGAGTGAGCACAGGTAGTCCCCAAAGTGCAGTTTAACTGTCTGAGCTCTGAACTGGAGTAATAATGCTGAGTTGAGGGGAAAAGATGCAGGGGTCCTGGCCCCTGGGCCCTTCCGTGACGGACAGGCACAGACAGGCTTGCTTTAGGTGCGCCCGCTCCGTGCATTCGCTATGAAAAACATTTCTGTTTTCTCTTGAAGTTCTTTTTGTTTGCAGGTGCTGTTTCGTGATTTCCTAGCCAGAAAAAAGAGGATTATGTATTAGAGCTGGAGAAGTCTGAGAAGAGAAATCTTGGCAAGAACTGGACGATTTAATGAGCAGAAGAAGCCTGCTATGTTTGAGCGTGTATCAGGAGCAGTGGGAAACTCAAGAGTGCTGAAGCTATTTGAGTTCTGTGGGATGGGATGGGATATTTTGAAGATATTGCAACTGTACCTGTGGAATTGAGCAGCATTGATCCTTGGAGGAGTGGTGTGAGATATGACTGATGATGGAGTATCAATGTTTTTTTTTTCAGAACAAAATTTTATTCAAGTACTGACATAACACAAAATGGAGGGACATCGTCCCCCATCACAACGCAGGACCAATGAGCTTAAGCATGAAAAGAGTAGGCATTCAGTACAAGCAGTATTGTATTAATTACTCGACCCCCCCAACCCCCAACTCCCTACCCCCCCCGGCCCCACCCCGTCCCCCACACAGTGTCCGTTAATCTCAAGGCACAAAGCATGATAACACCAAGTGTGTGCACTCCCTGTCGCCCAGGGTACAGCTATTAAAGGTCCTCTCCAGTGTCCTGGGCCATCGGTGGTTCCAGCCACAGTCCCCTGTAATCCGCCCATCTTTTCCATATCTTGAAATGTTTCCGGGGGCATCCCCTGGCCTCAAAGATCGGGCGCTCCAGTCCCATGCAAAAGTCCAACCCCCGTCTCCATACTTCCAACAAGGGGGCCCTGGGGTCCTTCCAGGCCCTGGCTATATCCCGCTTAGCTACAGTAAGGCCTAGGACCAGTAGGTGACGCTTGTATATGTTACCTCCCACCTGTTCCATAACATGTAGCAAGCCGAGTTGCGGTGATCGGGGAAGGTCCCAGCCCAGAACCTCAGCCAAGCAGTCCCAGACACCCATCCAGTATCTGGCCAGGTTCGCACACGACCACACCGTATGGACAAACGTCCCAACCTCCCGTCCACACCTCAAGCACTCAGGGGAGGCAATCAAACCTGCTTTCCACAGCCGCTCTCTGGTAAAGTAGGCCCTATGTAAGTATTTAAACTGAATAAAGCGGAGGCGCATCGCAATGGCCGCCCCCCTAGGGGCCTGAAGGGACTCCCTCCAGTCCTCCTCTTCGAGAGCACCAATATCTCTCTCCCATGCAGCACGCAGTCCATCCAGGGAGGAGGAGCAATGCGTGACCAGGGTCTGGTAGATATTGGAGATTTTCTTTTCCTCCAGTTCCCCCATAAACACCTTGGCCTCCAGGGGGCTAAACTCTGGCAGAGATTCCAAGCCCACCAGAGAGGGAGATAGTGCATGACGCAACTGCAGATATTTGAAGAATTGAGTTTTGGGCATGGCATATTCCTCCCTCAACATCTGGAAAGACTTAAGGGTGGTGCCCCTCATAACGTGGCCGAGCGTGGAGATGCCAATATCATCCCAGCCCTTGAATCCGTGCAGGGACGCCAGCGCCGGGGGACGTCCGTTCCGCCACAGCGGGGTCTCCCTCATCAGTTTGTTCCACCACCCCATGCGGCGCAAGGCCGCGCGCCACACCCGGAAGACCACCTGAGTGACCATGGGGAGCCGTTTCCTGATAGCCGCCGAATAAAGAATGGTGTGGACTGTGTCCGGGTCCATCAAGTACCGTTCCAGGGCATAGGTCGGGTCACCCCGATCCCCATACCACCAGTCGTTAAGCACCAGCAGGTGCGCCGCCTGATAGTAAGATAAAATGTCTGAGGTGGCCAGGCCCCCGCAGTACGTAGAAAGGAAGCAAGTGCAGAGAGCTACTCTCGCCACTCCCCCGGCCCAAAGGAACTGACCCAGTGCGGCGTTCACCTGACGAAACCACTGTGGTGCTATAGGGTATGGGTGGTTCTGCATCTGGTATAGAAGGCGCGGCAGGGCCACCATTTTAAAGATCGCCGAGCGGCCATATATATTCAGTGGCATTCTGGACCAGGTTCTTATGTCCGACCGTACTCTGTCCCACACGGGCACCACGTTGCGCTCCCATGCCAAGTCCAGAACATCTGTAATAAAGACGCCCAGGTACTTGAGGCCCCCCGCCGCGCTCTGTAACGTCGAGGCCCAAGCGCCTAGCTCCTTGCCGCTGCCTAGGACCCACAGCTTGGATTTCCGCACATTCAGAAGCAATCCTGTAACCTCCCCGAAAATTCTCATTATCTCCAGGACCCTGGGTCCGGACCTATTGAGGGCCGTGAGGAAGAACAGGACATCATCGGCGTAGAGCGCAATACGGTCGGAGGGGCCCATTTCCCATTCTAGCCCCCAGAGTTGTGCGTCCATCCTGACCCACACCGCCAGAGGTTCCATGGCCAGGGCGAATAGATAGGGGGAGAGAGGGCATCCCTGCCTGGTGCCTCGTCCGATGGGGAAGGGCTCGGACGCCGCTCCCGCCACCCGCACCGACGCGGTCAGGTCCGTATAAAGCAAGCTCAAGTACGAGAGAAAAACTGGCCCGGGATTGAGGCGGGACAGTAGCGCCCTAAGGTACACCCAACTGAGAGAGTCAAAAGCCCGGTCGATGTCGGCCAGAAGGAGCGCCGTTGGGATCCCGGCGGCCCGGGCCGTCTCCACCACCACCTGTGCCCGGCGAATGTTGTGTCGAGTTGCTCTATGGGGCATAAACCCCGCCTGATCAGGGTGCACCAAATCGGTGATATACGGGAGAAGGCGGTTGGCCAATATCTTCGCCTCAAAATTTAAAAGGGAAATCGGCCTGTACGAGGAATGTTGTTCCGGAGGCCTCCCGGGCTTACAGAAAACAACAATTTCTGCGTGTCGCCAATCTGCTGGAAGGCGACCACCCTCCCTGGCTGCCTCCAGTGCCAACCTATAGCGCCCCTCCAGCTGGAGGTGAAAGGTCTTCATAAATTCACACGGAAACCCGTTTGGTCCCGGGGCTTTGCCAGTGTTCAATTCCCCAAGTGCCGTGCCTAGTTCATCCAATGAAAGGGGAAGGTCCAGCTGATCTCTGGCCTCATCCGGAAGCGCGCGCGGCGGGATGTCCGCCAAAAATTTGTCAACTTCCTCCGCAGGGAGGGCCTCCCGTGGGGCATAGAGCTCCGCATAATACCGTGCAAAGCTGGCAGCTATGTCTTCAGGGGCCGCCAACTGGTTACCCTGGCCATCCCGAATGCCCGGTAGAGCCTGTGGCCGGAAGGTGTGCTGGCAGAGTCTGTAAAGCATGGTGCTGGATTTATCCCCCCACTGATAGATTCTGCTGTGGGTGGCCAGCCAAAGCTGGCGTGCCTCATTGAGTAGTAGGGAGGAGTACGACTGCTGTGCCTGCAGAAGCGGTCCCACCGCCTCGCCCGTGTCACCCACGGCACAGTCCCTTTCCAGGTCCCGAACTCGCCTCGCAGCCTCATCCACCTCGCGCAGACGAGTCCTGCGGGCCTCCGCACACCAAGCAATGTCCACCCCCCTGAGCACCGACTTCATCGCCTCCCACTGGGTGGCTGCGTCAACCTCCGGCCCATCGTTCTCAGTCCAATAATTGGATATAGACTCGCGCAAACGTGAACGATAGCCATCCTGCTGCAGGTGCCACGCGGACTGGCGCCATCGAAAGGGCTGTCGCCTCTTGTCCAACAGCAGATCCAGGGACACGGGGGAATGGTCCGAGATGCCACGGGGGAGTACGGCCGTGGAAGCGACCCTCGCCAGCCAGGGTGACGGTACGAACAGGTAATCCAGCCTAGAGAAGGACTTGTGCACAGCCGACACATAAGAGTATTCTCTGCTCAGGGCATGCTGGTAGCGCCATGTATCAGTCCAACCCATGCCCTGCGCCAGGCCATGAAGCCTCGTTGGCGCCGTGGTCTGGGGTTCCCTACCAGGCCTCTAGCGGTCCATCCGTCCATCCATCACATCATTCCAGTCCCCCCCCACAATCGCCAGTACATCCGGGATATCAGTCCACACTTCGAACAGCTTCTCGATAAGTGCATCTAGCAACGGGGGTGGAGCATACACACTACCAAAGACCATCGGCTCATCTCCAACCATACCTTTAACAAACACGTATCTACCATGAGCGTCGACCCAGTGTGTCTCGTGTACATAGGAGAGCCTGCGGTGTATCAGGACCGCCACTACCCGGGACCCTCTCGCAAAACCCGCATGGAACACTTGTTGATAGCCATATCTTTGTAAACTGAGGGTCTTGGTGCCTTGAAGGTGCGTCTCCTGGAGGAGGAGAGCCTCCGCCCCCTCCCTCTTCCCCAGCTGTAGCACCGCCCCTCGCTTTATTTTATCCAGCATCCCCCGGACATTCCAGCTCACCACTCGTATCTTTGCCCTTGGTAGGCCTGACCGTTGGGGATCAACCATTGTCAATGGGGAGGAGATGAAAAGTCCTAGGCTCCTGGAGCCACACAAACACACAAGAAAGTTGCCTAAGTAACGCAGACACTGTGCCACCCTCCCCCGCACCCCCCACCGTCTCTCCCCCCAACCCCCGCCCCAATCCCACCCAGCCATGCCAACCTCCCCGCGAACCCCAACTCCTGTCCCAACCTGTCCCCCAACCAAGCCCCCCAACTGCCCTCTACCACCCTATACCTCATAGAACATTGAAGTATCTGTCGCGATATGGGCGGCCTCGGGCCCAAAACAGAGCGCCCAAAGCCTACCATACCAATGGATCCCGAACACCCACGTACTCTAAAGCTTCCCCCCTCCCCCTAACCACTCCCAACCATGTAGGAGGCTAGTAGCCCCTGTATCGGAGCACCCCGAACCCTTCCCACAGTCCGAACCTGTAGTGGGACAGTCAACAAACGTAACAGTTAACACAGTGTGAAGTCGTCCGCAATGCAAGGCACCAGTGGATCAACCTCCACCGCTGGAGCGGCCGGTATCCGTAGGTGGGCAGGACCACCCATTGCACCTCAGCCACTTCCACCTGAGATGTCCGGATCAGCTGACTCGGCAGTCCTGCTCTCAGTGTTGGAGACATTGCGGCGCCGGGATCTGGATTTCCTACTCCTTTGGCTTCGGGCGTGTTGGTCACTCTGGGTTTGCGATGAGTCACTCGTGTGGCCTGGATCGAGGCCCGGCTGGGGATGCGGCCTGACCCTCACCGTCTCATCAGTCCATCTGAAAACGTCTTCGGGCGTCTCGAAAAAGTGAGTTCTGGACTGAAAGACCACTCGTAGGCGGGCCGGATAGAGTAAGGAGTACTGTATCTTTAGGCCCCGAAGTTTAGCCTTGGCGGCCAGGAAGGAGTGTCTCTGTTGTTGCACCATCTTGGTGAAGTCGGGGAAGATCATGATCTTGTGGTTTTCGAATGTAATGGAGTCTTTGGCCCGCGCCTCCCGCAGGATAATGTCTCGATCATGAAAATTCAGAATTCTGGCGATCACCGGCCTGGGCCGTTCACCTGCCGGCGGTTTCTGCGTCAGGGCCCGGTGCGCGCGTTCAATCACAAAGCATCGGGACAGGGTATCCGGAGGGAGCCAGCTCTCCAGCCATTGAGAAAGGAAGCATCCCATGTCCCCCTTCTCACAGTCCTCCGGAAAACCCACAAAGCGAAGGTTGTTCCTGCGCGCCCGTCCTTCGGCATCCTCCACCCGAAGTGCTAGACCCTTCTGGACACTCTCCATCGCCGCCATTTTCTTCTTCAGGGTCCCGACATCATCCTCCACCACAGAGATCCTGGACTCTGCCTCTGTTATGGGCGCCACTGCGTTGCGCAGGTCCTGTCTCAGGAGTGTCACATCAGCCCCAACAGCCCCAATCTTGGCATCCAGCATATCTCTCGACTGGGTGATAGCTGCCATCAGCGCCGCGTTGTCCGGCCCCGGTCCCTGGCCGCCCTGCGCTCCGGGGCCGCCATGTGGCTCCGTGAATTTGTCAATGGGCCCCTGCTTAGCGGATCCACCCCCCCCCCTCTGGTCATGGCCAAAGCTGAGTCCGGCGAAGCTGTCTTCAAAGCGCCGGCGGCTCCTTGCAGCAGGGCAACCCTCACACCAACAGTTGCCAAGGGTAGGGCCCTGACCTGGTACCCTCACAAGCGATGGCCTCCTCACACACCCCACTGCCGTTCACTCCAGAGGATAGGGAGGGGGGGTCCCCAAGCTCGTCTCTGCTGACCCTCGCAGGCCAAGTCCCAGCGCGTGCAAGCTCCTCCCGGGGCACCTCTCCCTATATGACAGCCTGCTTCGGTGCACCCCACAAGCCCCAACAACAGCCAGTGGATTCCGCTGGTCCGGCAGTCTGGGCAGGGTCCCCAATGACCCTTCCGGGCACAGCGTCTCTCAGCAGTCACCGCAGCACGAATTGAGGGGGGGGGCAACACTCACAGTTCGTGGGACCCCACCGCGGGTCGGCGCCAGGTCCACGCCGGGTCTCCCGGCACCCCCAACGCGGCACGGACACAGGCCACTCCTGTCCAGTTCACAGGCCCTACAGCCACTGCTCCGGCAACCCCAGGAATGAGGAAGGCAGCAGACCGGGCAGGGCGCACTACTGGCCCCTCAGCTCCCGGAGCTCCTATGCGCCTGCACCTCCGGTCCAAGGATCTGCGTCGGTGATTCCGGGCGGGGGCCGCCAAACTCGAGGCCCCGGCTCCGCCAAGGCCAGGTAGGCCGCAGGTTCTCCTAGGCGCTCACCAGGCACAAGTCCTCCTCGCTTGCACGCCTAGGAAAGGCAGGGGATCCCTTGGTTGCTCGCCCGCAGCAGGCAGCCCCGGATCGTGGTCAGAGAATGGCGCCGCAGACCTCAGGACGAGTTCTCCGGTCCGGGTGCGCCAAAATTGAGGCCCCGGCTTGTCCGACCGGCACTAGGCCGCCCGCTGCTCCAGCTCGTCTCACCGCCTGGAAGGGTCACGGCGCGCCATTCCCGGCACCGGATGGCTCCCAGAGTCGTCCGCTACCCTCCCCTCAGGCGTGATGTGCTTTTCGGGTCCGGGGGCCAGGAGAAACTGAAGGATAATCGTCGGGCCGGCCGGAGCTTTAGCAAGCCACGTCCACCATGATCGCCCGCTAAGCCACGCCCCAGTATCAATGTTTTTTAATTAGTGTTCACACTGTTAGCATAAAGAGCAGAGCCTTTTGGACTTTGAGAGGTACTGACCTCTTTCCTTTTATTCTTACCTGAGTGTAACTTTATGCTGAAACCCATTTTCCTGGTTTGGAAGACTTCTACTGAAGTTTTCACTATGCTGACACCTTCCTACATTTCTAAATTCCCCTGAGTCCTTTTATTTTAAACCATTCTTATTCTAGACTTGGAGCCTGACTAGAAGACTTTAGAATCTATTCATGTTAGGAAGCAGGAGTGGACTATCCAATTCTCAATTCTTTGCTTCTGTATTACTCTGACTGTCATTATTTGATGCTTCATGCTATCGAGTCACAATTGGCTTTGTTGCCTTAATTTGTTTGTCGTAATGCTCAACATTTATAACATGTTCCTGATCTTTGCAGTTACTGGAATGATTATTAACAAGTATTAGAACATTGGAACGTTGAGCTCTCCATTGAAAACATTGGAGTGCTCTGGGCTTCTAAAGGCAGGTAGAAGCCTGGAATATCAACATTCCAATGTTTACCAAAGGCCTCACGAGGCCTGAGGGGATTTCAACCCCCTCGGGCTCCGCGGGGCCTTTATTTTACAAGTTAGAACATTCAGCCCTCTAGCGGGCTCTACCTGCCAATAAAGGCCGGTTCTCTCGCTTAAAGCTGGAGTGGGCCTTTAATGGCCCATAAAGCCTGCTGTAGCGGGCTCTAAGCCTATACAAAAACCCACTTAACTTTAGTTACCGATTCCTGGTATTTATTGTGTGGTCAAAAAGGGGTAACACAAACTTTAAATTGTTTATCTGAATGTCGACTCCGTTTCGCCTCTCAGTCAATCATAAAGATCTATCATATGAGAAATGATAACCACTTCCTGCACGCTCCCAGTTATATATGATGACGTTTCTGAAAATATACTGTATGTGCCCTTTAATGAATTGTGCTGAAGTGACAACGGGGTTGCAGATTTTCTTGTGATGTCATCCATAAATACAACGGTTCCAGAAAAGGTTTCCAAAGCAAAAGTTATATAGATCTCCTTAATATATTAAGGAGGGGGAGAGTGCAGCTTTGGACTACAGTAAGGCAGCCGCTAGCATTGAATGGTCACATATTTAGTTACAATAATGAAAGTTTGACTAGGTTGAAGTTCACTTTCTGTTTTTCAGGAAAGAAATCTTACCACATGCATCATAAGGAAAGTGTTATGAATGTGGCATGGGTCTTGAAATCAATATTTTTAAGGTGTATGATGAATTGTTAGGCATATCGATTAGGTATATTTTAGGTTATCTAAAAACAGAAGATGCTTCCATCATTGTCCTGAGGAGGCCTCATTGATAGGCCGAAACTCATTGACAGTCTCTGGAAGAGAGCTTCCTTTCAGCACAAATTCAGAAATGTATTGAATTGGATAGTAAGAAGGTAGAGACCACAATGCTTATATTTGTCTCTGAAACAAAATGTTTGGAACAATCTTTGAGTGTATCAGAGACATTTAATAGTTTAGGACTTCCCAATTGAAATAAGAATGCAAGGACTTCACATCTGTGCGAATATTGCACAATTGATTAAATAAAATATGTTTTTATGTACCGTTTGATGAAACTCTGTGAATAAATAGTTTTTAATGTGTAATCTCAATGGGCCCGATTCACAGAATGAATTTAAGACTAAATCCTAAATTTACTACTATTTGGTATTCACAGAATGCACTTACAACTTTCGGGATTCACAGAATGCACTTACTACTTTCGGGATTTACAGAATGAACTTACTACTTTCGGTATTCACAGAATAGATTTAAGACTACTAACTTTACGTCCGCACTCGGGCCGTAAATTCCGGCCCAGAGGCGGAGCTTCTGGCTTGGGGGCGGAGCTTACGGCCCGGAGGCGGAGCTTGCGCCTTGGAGGAGGAGCTTCCGGCTTAAAGGTGGGGATTTAGCCATGGCTGAAATCTCCACCTCTGGACCGCAAGCTCCGCCTCCAGGCCGAAAGCTCCGCCTCTGGGCCGCAAGCTCCGACCCCAAACCAGAAGCTCCGCCTCTGGGCCGGAAACTCCGCCTCCCGGATGGAATTTACAGCCCGAGTGCAGACGTAAAGTTAGTAGTCCTAAATCTTTTCTGTGAATACCGAAAGTAGTAAGTTCATTCTGTGAATCCCGAAAGTAGTAAGTTGACTCTGTGAATCCCGAAAGTAGTAAGTGCATTCTGTGAATACCAAATAGTAGTAAGTTTAGGATTTAGTCTTAAGTTCATTCTGTGAATCGGGCCCAATGTTACTTGTTTGTGATGAGGGTTCTGTCGCAGGGATTCCGTGCTCAGACAGAACTGTTCATAGAGGTTTGGAACCTCAGTGAATTAGGGTGTCCCAAAACTCACCTTAGTACCCAAAAATCCCCTACCTGACTAGCTACAGTGTCTCATTGGTTATCATAAACTCCCAATGCTTAGACAAACCAGAACATGAACTTAGTACACCTCAGGTAATGTGGAACACATGAACACTCTTTCGATATACAATCATTTCAATCCAGAACCAGGAGTAAAAGAGGACACGTGCATATTTGAAATGTTTATTCACTAATGCAGTGCTCTCAAGCGCAGTATCTTAGCTAATACAAACAAACATATTATAAGAAACAAAGTAATCAGCATAGTCACTAGTCCATAGAACACAAACGGTGCAAACATAGTATTATGCTAAAATGAATAGGGTTTAACAAAACCTAATTCTAACCCTCCCTAGCTAGTATATTATATTATATCTAAGAAGGTCTCTTGTGGGTTTTAGCAGAGCGGCCCCATTCCTCAAGATCCTAGTGGTAAGGGATCACATCACCAGCAACATGCTCTCTGCATGCGAAGCACCATCAAGTGTGCTCTTGTGCAAAGCAATATAAAACGCGCCTAAAGCCAGAACTTGGCTGCAGCTGCATGTATGTTATGTCTAGGAATGTGCGAAGATCAGTGCTCACAACAACTACTGTGTTGAGATATCCTTGAAGGTTTCTGCACTCACTGTACAGACACAGCTCGCCAAGCAAGACTGATATCAGTGCAATAACATATTATTCTCGCATGAATCAAAACATTTTACTAGGCTCAAAGCTAAAGCAGTAGATATGTGCCGTGTGCAAAAGCAGCAGAAAGGTAAAATGTCGTTTAAACTCCTAAAAAGCTAATGCTAACTTAACTCAGTATTCAGGCTACATATATCAATATATCACCCTCCCTTGATCCGAGCATGTATCAGATAAGATAAGATAAGAAAAGGGACTCAATTTTTGAAAGCAGAGTTCAATAAAACGTTCAGTATGAAATCGAGTAGGTGAGGAGAAAAAAAAATGTTGTCTGCCCAAAAATCCAAAATCTCACCAGCACGACATCGCAATTTCCACTGTCAATAAAGCCAATAGGTCTGATTAAAAAAATGTCCATCATAATTCGGAAAAAATTTGAGAGAAGAAGAAAAAAATCATGACTTCAAAGGATCCAATAGCAGTTAGCCTAAAACTGAGTATGCAAAATAAGCAGCAACCGCTTCCAAAAGGAAGTCACTGTTATCGTCCGAAAACAATTCAGCCATCCAATTTAATAGAGAGAAAGAACATACATGCTCTTCAATTACCGGCGCCTCTAGTACCATCAGAGGACAACTTGGTGGGTTCTCAATGAAGCTGTGTGCCAAGAAATCTTGTGCCGCTGCGAATATATTCCAACGACCCAGAACTCCATGCATCGCTGCAAAGGCCATAATCCCTCCGTCAGAACAAAGCAATTCATGAGCAACTAAGGTACTCATGAGATGATCATAATCCACTTCAGGAGACACCAAATTGCAGAGACACAAATCCAGGGCCCTCATGAAATCCCAGCTCAGGCAATGAAACACATGCTGGACAAAGGTGAAATAGGAAAATCAAAATGATAATCCATATGATGCACTCAAGGTGGCAAGTGGCAGCACACCATAGTATTCAAGCATCCTGTTGCGAAACAGTGCTAACTGCTCCCGCTCCTTTGCGAACACAGGACGGGCATCCATTTTTAATTAAACAAAACAGAAACAAAAAACCCGCAGCCAGCGCCAGTAGAACAGGAAGTCCACCAAATAAGCTGGAGAATATTGAGTGGAAGAAAGCAGGAATGACTCCAAATATTTTTCGGAAAGAAGTCACTAGACCACTGCTTACTACTTTAAAAAAATGAGCCAGCCCCGAAGTGGAGGATGCGTTAAAGATTGTATGAATTAGCTCACCAAAATGTAAAGGAAGGTCAGTATTCAACAAGGGATGCACTTCTGTGCGGGTGTTAGCTATGTGAAGGACAAATGTTTCTCGAGCAGATGTCAGGTAGACTTCCTTCTGTGACAATAAGGCTCTTATTCTGCTCATCTTATTGAACTCAGACTTCAAGGCCGGAATCCTCGGCCAGATGGAAACAACCAGGTTCCCATGCGGGGGTGTATACAGCACATTTTTACAGAAAACCACATGCTTACTGACTGTTACAACATAAGCTATGCCTTTCAATAACCCACAACAATCCTCATTATTCAAAAGTAAATAACTCCAGTTTGCCAACAAGGTGAAAGTCTGGACTATAGCAGGCACTGGTGTACCTTTCAAAACACATGCCAAATTAGGGCGGTCTTGATTACAAGAACCACGCACTTGGATGTGTCTACACATCAATGAGTGATCTGGCATTTCTGTACACTCATCACCTTTCAGATAAACCTCTTTCCCATCTCTAAGACACCTATAAGTGAAGGGGAGTGACCAGGCTTCATGTAAGTAGGAGGTGCCTAGCGTTTTGTACCTGCCTATCGCAAAATACTTCATGCAATTTGTAAACTGAAAAAGTGCAAAAGATAAAGTAATCAACCCGTGGATTAGCCACGTTGCAGCAGTGGCCTCTGCCACTGAAAATGGTAAAGACTCTAATCGTTCAATGTGTAACATGGAAAAAGAAGCATCTCTCATGGAAAGCAAACATTGTTTTTCGGTTAGATTAAAAGGTGCAAATAGAGATGTGACATTAACATAGGTCCAAGGCACTTTTTCATTTTTCAGCGTCTGCAAGGTCCACGCAAACTGCATAACAGAACGCAATTGATTTTGACCGTGGTACAAAACAGACACTTCATCTTGTACAATTTCAACAACAGACGACACAATATTATCAAATGTGTAAATTCGGGAGGAAAGGGTGTTAATACTGTTATCCACAACGGCAAGCACTTTTTCCAAGTTAGCTTGGTCAATAGCCCTAAGGCGGGTAACCGCTTCAATCTGTGAGGTTTTCCAGAGTTCATTATAAACGGCATAGATCCATCTTTTAGATCTACCTTTAGCCGGGCCTTTTATGAAATCATTTAAGTCAACCTCGTCAGTCAGTTTAGACAAATGTAATTTTACTGACGCCAATGTAGAGTGTTTGAGCCAATTCTGACACAATTTGCCTACAGAATAAGTGGTAACTGAATGGTCACTCTCAAATCGTGGATCTACTCTGACCTGTGTAAAACCCTCAGTCAGGCCCAGAAAACGATGCTGGCAGGAATCAGCACCTTTGTGTTACATCAACCAACCCTTTGGATCCAAATCAGATATGTTAAAGGATGAATTTAGCAAAAGGGTCTGCAACTCTCTAATCGAAAATTTTGTAGCATTTTCCCAACCCGAATATTCTTCCAAATCAGGGAATGAAGGAGTATTTAATTTTTTAGAAGTAGCCAATCCAAAGCATGTTGTCTGCGAGATGGTAGAATTCAAAAACAACATATGATTTGGGATGAGACCTGCACGGTGCAAAGCCTCAGTGCCTTGTACCTGCCAACTTTTAGAACCCCAAACCGATTTAAGGTCAATAGTTTCCTTCCACAACTCGTAGCCACCAACAGCCAGCTGGTCTAGAAAGGACTTCGAATACACTAACTTAGTATCGGTAAGTCTAACTTTGGACATGGATTTATCTGTCATTTTAAAATAAAAGGAGGAAGGATTGGACTGATTAAAGTCAGTAAAATAAGTGTACTGTTTCAAAAACGTGTTTGAGCTGCCTCTTAAAGGAGCCGGGCAATGTTCCCACTGGGAATAATTCACAGAACTTCTCCTAGAATTAGTTTTGTGCAAGTAATGATTGCCAAAATGTTGGAAGCAAAACAAATCCCCATAATTAGCAAATTCTAAATATAAATCTTCAGCATCAAAGGCAGCATAATACTTTAAATCAGCAAACAAAGCCTCGACGACCTGAACATTCCAATCATCAGAGCGTATGTTTTGTTGAACCATATCCCCCATGTTAACTCTAAGTACATTAGGAACATTAATAACTTCAGTCGGACCATGGATTTAAAATTTAACTGCATCCCAGACTATTCCATCCAGGACAGGCCACGCGGTGATGTTAACAAAGGCCAAGTCTCTTTTCAATCTGTGGGCTGAATGTGATGAGGAGTCGGAAGCCAATGTTCCATTCAGATGTCTAATGCATATTCTCTCCTCGACATAATGTCCATTTATAAATCGAAAAAAATAAAACACAAAACCAGTTGACATAAAAAGATAGAGAGCAAAAAGCCCCAGCCAAATGTAAGTCCAAGGGGAAATTAAAAAATGTTTTTTAAACAATGTCGCGTAGGCTCTCAGCCTTGTGGGCTTCCCAGACGTACATGAAACAGTGTCAAATGAAAATCTGGATTCTGCGGCTAAACGAGTTTGCAAATCAGGTATCGATAAGTCAGTTGGGTAGGTGTAGCCTGTATCATCAAGGCGAGCACCAGGCAAAGCACTCAATAAAGGACTTGAAACTGCAGGCATCTCAAGGGCCACCTCTGGTGCATGATCTGAAGAAGTTGCCAAAACAGAATTTCTCACTATCGAAGGACATGAGACTGCTGGTGTCATGCTAAGAAGAATCGGCCACTCTGTGTATTTTGACATTGTCAATGGAGATATACCTGTTCTCTTTACGACCTGGAAGTGGTGGTAAAATGACAGTTCTTGTGCTCTTCACTCCAAGCACGGGAACCGGAGCACGGTATGAGGGACCAAATTCCTTTTTGTTATCGATCTTCTCCCGAACCAGTTCTCCAACTTGGGGTAGCCAGCCAACTACCGGGATCTGCAACGCATCATCCGAGGTGGAGGGCAAATGTTCCTTTGCAAGACTGTCTCTGGTCTCTTTTAGAGTCTGTAAAACATTGCAATGTTCATCTATGTCAAAGGAGGCACCCGAACCGACCGCGTCTAGACGGTTAAGGTCCGGGACACACATCTTGATACCAAAGAGCATTTCGTATGGGGTCCGCCCACCCAGAGACCTTCTAGGGAGATTATTAAGAGCACGCTGCACGCCATTGAGATGGGCCAGCCAGTTTCTGCCAGTGCCTATAACTCGAGCTGTCAGTGATTGCTTTAAGTCACGGTTCATTCGTTCCACAACACTATTACCCTCAGGTCGGTATGGAGACGAAAACTTGACTCTGACCCCCATCGAACTCATGGCATCCCTATACGCCTTAGAGGCGAAAGCAGGACCCTGATCCGAATGGAAGGCACCACAGGCAAAAATTCCTACAAAGACACGCAAATCCCTGATGACAGTCCATGAATCAGCGCTGCGATGAGGCCAGACCCAAACAAAGCGTGTGCATTAAAGGTGGGCGTAAAATCCGTTTCGCGGGTGAATTTGCGGATTTTCCGCAATTTCACGATTCGCGAATCTCGCGGATCGCGGTAAAATCCGCGAATAAGCGGGAACGAATTTTCAGCCAATCAAGGGTTACAGCAGCAGGTGCAAAAGTTGAACCTAATTTCTTTGTAACCTTTTACAAAAGGGTTACAAACAAATTAACTTCAACTTGGACACCTGCTGCTAATTGCTTCCTCGCGCCTCGTTGCCTACTTGCAACTATTCTCTGACCCTTGAAGCAGGGTCAGAGAATAGTTACAAGTAGGCAACGAGGCACCTGTCAAAGGAATTAAACCTCATCAGGAAGCACTTACAGATATAAAAAACAGGAAGAAGGGAGAGGATGGCAAATACACCCATTTTGAGTTGTCAGGAGGGGTTAAACTAAAAGAGACCTTTACAGCACAATTTTCATATGCATTTTGCTAAAAATAAAAAGCTGTATGTTCTGTAGGGGCAACTCAGGAATCTGGCCCTTCAGAGATCCGGCCTCTCTTTCTTTCTCTCGTTCTCTCTCTCCCTCTCTCTTTCCCTCTCTTTCTCTCTCTTTCTCTCTATCTATCTATCTATCTATCTATCTATCTATCTATCTATCTATCTATCTATCTATCTATCTATCTATCTGTCTATCTATCTATCTATCTATCTATCTATCTATCTATCTATCTCTCTCTCCCTCTCCCATAAACGACTGCATGGGTAACTTCGCTATGCAAGCGGCTCGCGAAGACGCAAAAATCCCCGCAAACACAAAAAAAACGCCGCGAACATGCAAAAACCCAAAAATCCGCAAATTCGCACAAATTCGCAAATTTTGCGGATCGCAAATTCGCAAATCCGCGGATCGCGAATTCGCAAAATTCGCCCATGCTTAGTGTGCATGAATCAACTGCTACTAAGAAGTACTTATACGCAGTATCAGAAGATAAAGGACCGCAGTGATCCAAATAAACACAACCAAATGGCTTATTAGAAATGAACAACTGTGTTTGGGGCGGACGCGTAGCAGTTGAAGGCTTAATCTGCTGGCATATGTCACATTGAAGGACAAAGTCACGCGTCTGTTTGTTCAAAAACGTTGTTGTAACTGAGACACAGTAGCTGAAACACCCGCATGCGCAGACGCAACCCCTTCATGGGCCGTCGTGGTCAGTGAAAGTCTGCGATCCGAGTTGGGAATCAATCTCTCTCCAACTTCAGGTATTTTCACATAAGGAACCTTATCGGGACTTAAGTGGTATGTGTACTTCGAAGGGAACCCCTGAAGATATTTATCTCCCTCTCAGTGGCAGCAACAGCCGCCAAGATGTCGTCATCAATCTTACTTTTGGACCATGTGACTGCTGCAACTAAATATGTCGATACAGCTGATTTCGCTGCTTCATCAGCAAGCGAGTTGCCGACAGCGTGGACTCCAACGCTCTGGTGACCGAGAGTATGAATTACAAACATGAGTGACAACTGCTCTTTAAGCTCAGCCACTCGGACCCAGATCATTTTATGTTTTATTGTGCTACCCTTGGAATCACGAAAATCATTCTGAATCCAAAAGAACAAGTTCTCATTGTAAGACTGGACACAGTAGTAAGAATCACTTACGATAAGTGTGGTCACACACGGATCAGCGCACTCCAATGCAAGCATCAGAGCACGAAGCTCTGCTAATTGTGCGGTGCAGTCCCCTAGAATCTGCGTGTGCACGACTCTGGACTTGAACTCATCGTTCACCATGGCACCTACCACAATGGCGCAAGCGGAAACGTAGGCGTGTTTAAAACCATGCGCAACCTGCGCCGAACCATCAGTGTATATGATGCAATGGAAATCCTCCAAAGGCAGCATATCCAAGGGTGCAGGATGAACAAACTCATATTGCAAACATTCCTGCGACCGTAAGGAGGCATCAAAAATAAACGTGACATCCGGAGACGTCAATGATGCTGCCTATTGTATCCACCGAGGGTGCAAAGCATTAGAATTAGGTACACTGGCTTTCGTAACTGCTTCCAAAGCAGGACACGGGGTAACAACCAACAAGCACTTTCCCTGTGACAGAGCGCGTTCCTTTAGAATCGCCATCTGCACAGCCGTCAAAACTTTCTCCACAGTGGAAAGTCGCATTTCAGCTGAAGTGTACAAGTGTGACTTGTAAGCAATAGGTACTGCATCTCCTTCGTTAAAAGTAAGGTATGTGAAACCCACCGTCCCAGGGATGATTCTTATCACCAGGTTGGTGTGATTATCACGAGTCAATAAGTATTTAGAAGCAAGCAGATCAGCCTGCAAAGACTGCAGTATAGCTGAGTGCTCAGGCAGCCAGTTCGATTTTGTAAAATGTGGTTGTATCAACGCATACAAGGGATTGATACTCTGAGCATATTCTGGAATGTATGTCCTGCGAAATTCAAAAAGCCCTGCAAAGATTGTTACTTTTTCATAGTTGTCGGAGCGTGCAATTGTGCGCATTTCTCCAAGAAGTGAGGAGCTAATCCTCGACCTTCATTGTTGAGCTCGTAGCCCAAGAACAACACTGTGTACTCTGCAATGTGCGATTTTGCAAAGTTGAATTTGTAACCAAAGTCCTCAAAGCTACAAATTAAGCTGTCAACTCGACACAGATGCTCCCACAGTCCGTCATCCGTGAGATAAATGTCATCCACATATGAACAAGCATCTGGGTCAACTCTCTCCAAGAGAGAAACAATGCGGGCAGCAAACACTCCAGGACTATTCTTGTAGCCCATCGGTAAACGTTTGAAATGTTTTTTGACACCGCTGCAAGTAAAGGAGGTCCATTGGGAACTAAGACCATCCAAATGGTGGGCATAAAAACCGTTGGAAATGTCAAGCGTGGTTTTAAACCGCTTACGCACAAGACTATCCACTAAAGCAGAGCTGTGTGTATTCTGAACTGCACAGGTACGGCAATGCGAGTTTAAATGCCGGTAATCCAAAACCAAACGATATGAACCGTCAGTCTTGGTTACAGTAAAAAGAGGGTTATTCATTGGTGATACACAAGTTTCAATAACACCCTGATATTCCAATTGTTCAAGGATTTTCGCAACGGAAGCCTTCGCTTCGCGCTTCAAGGGATATTGGGGTTGAGGCTGAGGCACAGACCGCAAAGGAATCTCGTGGTGAGGGGAAAATGTATCTCATCCACAGTGACCGCGGTACAGAGCCAGCGTAAGAGCCCTAGCCCACTCTTCTGCAAAATTCAGCGCATTCTCCTTCGAGACTGCGTGCGCGAAACTGGGGAGGATTACCTCCTCCCCTCTCGGAGCTGCAACCACAAAAAGTGGGGGCCAGTCAGCCTCCGCTAACAAAATATCATAGGTAGTCATACGATTCTCCCAAAATACCCCTTCTATGGTGCGTTGAATGTCACCTTCAATGAATAAGACTATTTCATAGATCCTGTCAGGGGGAGCTACTCTAGTGTCAGCTGTCTCCACAACATAACGGTCAGTCGCTGTCACCTTCAGTAGTGGACGCAGGGCCTCTCGCACTATGGTGATCTCCGCCGCGCTGTCCAGTAAGGTCAGAGCCCATGTCTGATTCCGAAGCTGGGTTCTCACTATCTGTGGCATATCTATGTGCTGTTAAAGCAGCGACTTTCTTTTTCTGAAACTGGGGTCTTTTCGGTGTAGAATCGTCCTGCTTGCCTTTACCGTCTTTTGGGTGGGGCTGGTCGTGTCCTTGCTGGCCGCCCGACCCTTGCCGCCTCCTCCACAACCGGATGAAAAAGCTGATGACTCCTGAAAAGAACGAGGAGAGCGTTGATCAGAAACCTGAAAACGATCAGGTGATTTTATCATCGCGCGATCGCGCAAGTCATAAACACGTTCTGTGGGCGCAGGCAATGGAGACGGAGGTCGTGACTCCTGTTTCTGCTGTTGCTGTTGCTTTCGCTGTTTTTGTTTTTTAGGCCAATTTTGTTTTTTGGACTTGGGCTGTTCGTCGGATTCCGACTTCTGCCCTTGGGGTTGTTTTTTCTCTTTAGTAGAAAAAGGATTGAGACCCCTACTATTGCGGCCCACGGTTTTATAAGCCGCCACAATAATCCTCGCCAACTGCCTGGGTTTTTCGGCATCGGGAATCCCCTGCAAAGCATTGGCAACCTGAAATTTCACCGCATCTCCCTTGACATTAGCAAGTATGAGATCGGAAACCACATCAAAGGTGCCACAAGACGCATACCCAATTCAACCGCAGCCTCCGGTCCGTGGTAATCCTGAACACGTTTAAGGACCATCGGTAGGGAGGCGTGGCCAAGATGGCAGAGTGAGAGGACGTGCATCGCCACTGCTCCTGCCAACGGCCCTGTTTCAGCACCGGTTCCGGCGCCTCCGTGCCCGCAGTGTGGGGCATCGGACAGTCGGAACCGACTAATTAAGCAGAGCGGACCCGGAGTTAACGGCGGAGGCGCAACACGCGACGAATCTGGTCGCGTACGGCCCGAGAGCATGAAGCGCCCCATCCCCCCGCCGTTCCAAAAGCGAGGCCGACCTCGGAGGTGGAGCACAACCGAGCGGAGGCCCCCTGTCCCGGCGATCGTAGTGCAGCCTGAGGCGGGCAACAGCAGCGTTCGCCAGAGGGCGGAGCCGAGGTCTATGGTGACTGCGGAGGCGAACAGGCAGCCGGCGGCGCTGAGGTGAGGGTTCGGTGGACGGCGGAGCTGTTGAGAGACGCCGCGGGGCCCAGAGGGGGCGCAAAGCAGGAAAGGAGGCCGGAAGTGAGACCCAGGACCGGATGACATGAGCGGTGTACCGGTGAGTCCCAAGACACAGCAGCGAGGAGGGACCGGAGGGCAGAGGGGCTCCCTCGGCGGGCATACCAGCCCGGTGGTGGTTGGGACTCCCAACTAGATACGTCCCAGATCAGGGCCCAGCTGTCCTTGTAGGGCCTTCGGCGATCGGCAGCGAGTGGTGGCACGAGGCTGGAACCAGCAGGGGCACAGTAACTCACTCCCGAAGGGAGTCTGCTCCTCCGGCCTGGGAGGCGGGAAGCGACTCAGGCACCAAAGTAGGGGCGCTACAGCGTAGAAGGAGTCCCCACGGACATTGGTCGAGGTAACGGCCGGAAAACTGAGGGAAGGGGAAGTACACGAAGACGGAGCAGAGGCGACTGTCCAAAGCGGAGCCCGAACCAAGGAGAGAGACTCGCGCTAGGTTGACCAGACAGAGCACACTGGCCCCGTGGAGACCCAGCACCACCCCACTGACACGGTGATGGTCGGAACCGACCGGATTGGCAAATGGAGACCGGAACGCCAGGTGGTACGATTGCCAGGGAAGCAGGATGTCTACGAGCAGGCCTCCCCGGGGCAAAACAGTGAAGGAGCTGTTCGCAAAGACACAGACCCCCCCACAGAAGGACGCAGTGGCCCCGACATCGAAGAAGATGGATCAGACCTTCGACAACGGAGCGGAACCCATTACGAAGGGCTTTCTGGAGTCCCTCTTTGCGTCCCTGCTGGATGATATCCAGACCTTTAAGACGGAGTTCACCAGCAAAATCCGGGAAGTGCGGCAAGAGATGGATGGCATAGGGGAAAGGGTGGCAGACCTGGAAACCAAAAGCGACAATATGGATATGGAACTCGCAGCCCAGCAACAGGAGATCATTCGGCTGCACGACCAGCAGGTGGATCTACAACTCCCCCTGGAAGATTTAGAAAATCGCTCCAGACGCCATAACATCCGTATTCGCAAGGTTGCTACGTCCGAAGCCACCCAAGATGCGTTTCGCTACGCTACACTGTCTGCCACCGCACCCTAGTGCAGCGCCTCAGCAACGTCGGAATCCAGGAGAAGGCACTGGAATGGATCATCTCGCTCCTTGCAGGAAGGACTCAGAGAGTCCGCGTCCCCCGTTCAGATCGGAAGCCACCGAAGTCATCTGCCGCGTTCCTCAAGGCTCCTCCCTCTTCAACGTCTACATGAGCCCCCTCGCGGCCATCGCATGCCAACACAACCTCAACATCATCTCCTACGCCGACGACACCCAGCTGATCCTCTCCCTCACCAACGACCCCGCTACCGCCAGAGCCAACCTACACGAAGGAATGACAGAAGTAGCCAAGTGGATGATGAAAAGCCGCCTGAAACTGAACTCGGACAAGACGGAAGTCCTCATCCTGGGATCCTCACCCTCCGCCTGGGATGACTCCTGGTGGCCCCCCGCCCTGGGCAGCGCACCCTAACCAACAGACCACGCACGCAACCTGGGCTTCATCCTGGACTCCTGCCTCTCCATGACCAGACAAGTCAACGCCGTCTCCTCATCGTGCTTCAACATCCTGCGCATGCTACGTAAGATCTTCCGGTGGATCCCCACCGAGACCAGGAAGACGGTCACCCAGGCCCTCGTCACCAGCCGACTGGACTACGGCAACTCCCTCTACGCCGGAACCACCACCAAACTCCAGAAGAGACTCCAGCGGATCCAGAATGCCTCAGCACGACTCATCCTGGACATCCCCCGTCGCAGCCACATCACCGAACACCTGAGAGATCTGCACTGGCTCCCGGTCAACAAGAGAATCACCTTCCGTCTCCTCACCCACGCACACAAAGTCCTGCACAACCAAGGACCAGCTTACCTCAACAGCCGCCTCAACTTCTACGCTCCCACACGCCAGCTTCGATCGACCAGCCACGCCCTCGCCGCCGTCCCCCGGATCCGAAGAGCCACCACAGGAGGAAGGTCCTTTTCCTACCTGGCCGCCAAGACTTGGAACTCCCTCCCGACCCACCTCCGCCTGACCCAGGACCACCTTGACTTCAGGAAACAGCTCAAGACCTGGCTGTTCGAGCAGTAGCGGACCCCCCTCCCCAAAGCGCCTTGCTATATAAATGCCTTGATTGATTGATTGATTGATTGATTGATTGATTGATTGATTGATAGAGAACTTTTCAACCATGTGCTGGGGCGGCCATTAGACTCTTCTCTACAGCTTGATAGGGCTCACAGGACCGGACCACCCCGCGCGGCGACGGCGCCCCCCCCCCGGACATTTTGGTGTGTGTTCAAGACTACACTACCAAAGTGGAGATACTACAGAAGGCACGCCAGAAACATCCGATAGCATTCCAAGGCACATCACCACTGTTATTCCAGGACCTGGCGGCGCTCATACTGCACAAGCGCCGGCTTTTCAAACCAGTCACAACCTATCTGCAGCAGAAGAATATTCCATACAGCTGGGGCCACCCCTTTCGCCTCATCTTCAGACTGGAGAATAAACAATATCAGCTCCGATCTGTCTCGGAGGCCTGCACGCTGTTAGGAATAGAGATACCCGGGGACGGCGCCGAGGCCCCGGGAACCAAGCCAGAGACGGAAGGGAGAAGGCCACAGTGGAGCCAACAGCGAAGGCGGAAACGAGTCAAGAAGCCTCCGGCGATGGAGATTGCAGCAGGACAGCGCGCGCAAGTGGATGCAGTAGCCACGGATAACGGCACCGGTCCCACGGGTTGAGAGACTCGCTGACGCCTATTGACCTGGATGTCCGTTCTGGCCACATGGCTGTTGGCGGGAGGGTGCTCCCGAACAGACTAGTAAGACTACCTTACACTAATCTTTTTTCCTTTTCATCCCTGGATGAGAGACAATGACAGTTTGCAGTTGTTGGGGGGGGGGAGGGGGAAGTTTGGGTTGGGGAGGGAAACTGGTCCATGGTTCGATTGCTGGTAGGGACGGCTCTGAAGCCGGGAGGTTGGAGTCACGGCGCTGGGGCAGGTTGGGGGTTATCACACCCGGCTACTCTAGGGCTACACAAGGGGCTGGGAGTGGGTTGGCAACTCTAGATGAAGAATGATGAGCTAATCATCCTCACATTGAATATGCGCGGCCTGAATAATCCCGTTAAGTGCAGGGCGATCCTGCTTCAGCTAGAACAGTCTAAGGCGGACATATGCCTCCTGCAGGAAACACACCTTCTGAACAAAGATTGTCACAGGCTGAGGTCTTGTAAATTTCCCAATCAATTTTTCTCTTCATGCCCGGATAAGAAAGCGGGAGTTGCGATCCTAGTGGCACAAAAGTTCAGGGGCAAGGTGTTGGGGAAGTTGGCTGAGACCAAGGGGCGCCTACTAGTATACAGGTTTGCAGTAGGCGACAAGACTCTTACAATTGGTTCGATATATGGGCCCAATGACGGTCAGGAACACTTTCTTCACAGAGCGCTCACTGATGTCACCGATACAACTGACCATCACATAGTTTTGGGCGGGGACCTAAATTTGGTTTTCGACAACACACTTGACAGGTCCTGTCAACGCACTGCACAGGTGGGGGCGCTCACGACAGCAGGCAAAGCCAGAATGCAAGAATTAGGATTAACAGACCTTTGGCGCGAGCTGCATCCTGGTGAGAGGGACTATACACACTTCTCAGCTGCCCACCAAACATATGCGCATCTTGACTACCTGCTAGTTTCCACTGCCACCAAAACGCTTGCCACCAGCGCTGACATAGGAACTGCTTCGCTTTCCGACCATGCCCCAGTGAAGGCCGTCCTCTCCATGCCAGCTACCCAACGCTCAAGTAGGGTTTGGCGCCTCCGAGACTCACTGCTGCAGAGGAAAGCGGTGGTCACTAAAATCCAAAGCGCGATCACTGACTATCTCACACATAACAGCAACAATGACACCACACTATCCACGAAGTGGGCCGCGCTGAAAGCGGTTCTTAGGGGTGAATTTATATCACTCTCGACTGCAGAAAATGCAGAACGTCAATCTAAGAGGGAAGAACTCACACAGCAGACCAGGGAACTGGAACAGATGCACCGGAGGACGGGGGCTCCGAGAATATGGAGGCAATTAAAAGCAGTCCGCCAACAACTCGCAGCCCTCTATACGGGCGGAGACAGGTGTGGGCGTCTGTTGGCTCACAAACTTCGCGAGGTCACGCAGCGCAGGGAGGTGCGAGAGATAAGAAGGAGCGATGGCGTTACAGTAGACGGAAACCAAATCATAGCGGAAGCCTTCAGTGCATTTTATGCAGATTTGTACACAGCTGATCCCCCTAACCCAGAGGCGGAGACAGAGTTCCTGGCAGGTATCCCCCTGCCGGAGTTGACGCAGGAACAAATAGACTGCTTGGAAAGAGACATCCGACCGGAGGAGGTCATCTCCGCCATCTCCAGGCTCAAATTAGGCAAGGCCGCGGGACCGGACGGATTCCCGGTGAGCCTTTATAAGACATTCTGTAGCCAAGTGGCACCGCTACTCGCCCGACTCTTTACCTTTTTTGCGGAGGAGGGAGCGATCCATAGAGATCTACTGGAGGCGTCCATCGCGGTGATACCTAAACCGGGTAAGGATCCCATTGAGTGCGGAGCGTATAGACCAATCTCCCTCTTGAATGTCGACCTCAAGCTTTACACAGGGATCCTCGCCTCCCGCTTAGGACCATATATGGGGGGACTGATCGACCCGGACCAATCCGGATTTATTCCGGAGCGTCAGTCCTCAGACAACACTAAACGGGCCTTTCACCTCCTGGAAAAAGCTGCGCGGACAGAGGGTGAATATATGATGCTGGCCATTGACGCCGAAAAGGCATTTGATAGAGTACACTGGCCTTACTTGGAGAAAGTTTTGCTAAAAGCAGGGATAGGGCCTAAATTCCGAACTAGGGTGTTTAATTGCTATAAATATCCGATAGCAGCAGTTTGAGTCAATGGGTGCACGTCTCCCCGGTTTGATATCGAACGTGGCACCAGGCAGGGCTGCCCTTTGTCCCCTCTTTTATTCGCCCTATATATGGAGCCTCTTGCACACCTTTTGCGCTCCGACCCGGAGGTGCAGGGTATCAAATTCGGGAGTGATGTCCACACCATAAGCCTGTATGCCGACGATGTGTTGATTTCCCTCGTGAACCCCCGGAGCTCCCTGCCGGCGTGCGTCGCGGATCTCGAGAGATTCGGCAGAGTCTCTGGCTTCAAAGTCAATATGGCTAAGTCGGTGGCCCTCGACTTGTCCCTTTATACCACTACACGCGCCCACCTGCAGGCACTGTTCCCCATACCCTGGATTACGGACGCGGTCCCATATCTAGGGGTTCAACTGGCACCCTCTCTTCAGGCCTCGGTGGATCTCAACTACTCTAAACTGCGGCAGAAAATCAGACGCGAGTTAGGTCAATGGAAATATTATCCGTTGTCTTGGTTGGGTAGAGTGGCGGCTGTTAAGATGACGGTTCTTCCCCAAATCTTATATCTCTTCCGCACGATCCCTCTTGCACCACCTCGAGGCTGGATAAAACAGATGCAATCAGAATTGTCACAGTTCATATGGAACGGGAGGAAACCCCGCCTAAAGTGCCAGATCACCATGCTGGCGCCAGAACAAGGCGGAATCGGGATACCAGACTTAGCAACATACTTTCAAGCATCCCAGCTCCATTTTCTAGTGGAATGGGTCAGATGGGAATCTGGGAAACACTGGCTGTTTCAGGACCAGGCCGTCGCAGGACGGACTCTGCAGGAAATCCCCTTTATGAGACGAGAACACAGGCCTCCCAATCTCTACGCATCCTTCATCACGCGGGTGCCCCTGGAGATTTGGGACCGAGTAGGGGTCAGTCAGGAACTCACCACCCTTCCTTCCCCCTTACACCCATCATCGGGAATCCAGGATTCCAACCGGGGGTGGACGAGAAATCGTTTGCGAGCTGGAGGCCTGCGGTTTGTCGGGCTCTCCATCACGTCTATGACTCAGAAGGGGTGATTCCCTTTCAGCAATTTCGGCAGGAATTTGACCTGCCAGAGACAGAAAGGCTCTGTTACTTCCAGGTTAGGCACTGGGCGCTCAACACCACAGTAAGGTAGGCAACTGACAGACACCTGACTAAATTCGAATACTGGCTGATCTCCCGCACCAAAGACAAACAACTGATCTCAGACCTTTACAAGATGCTCATGCAGAAGCACAAATACACCTACAATGCAGGCAGGGTGCGCTGGGAGCGGGAACTGGGGAGAAACCTGACACACAAGGAGTGGGAGGGAGTCTACTATAGAGCGCGCCACTCAGCCTATCATATGGGACTTACAGATACCCTCATGAAAGCCGCGTCCTACTGCTATTACACTCCTGAACGCCTGTACGAAATGGATAGCAAACAGGATCCTCGGTGCTGGCGCGGCTGCGGTCAGATTGGCACATTAGTGCATGTACTCTGGGACTGCCCACTTTTACAGGAATAGACACTAGGGGAGCTAGACACACACTTCGAAACAGATATTCCCCGCTTCCCCGCTTACGTGCTCCTGGGGTTGCCTAATGCACTGAATTACCCACTGAGATCACGGAGAGGACGACTGATAGCGATCGCATTGGGGTCAGCAGTGCAGAACATAGTGGCGCAATGGCGATCCAAACACATCCCCACATATCAGGGGTGGCTACATCGCCTCTGGATGGTTCTGGGCATTGAGAAACTGTCACTATCCAGGGCGGGGTAGGAAGCGCGCTATGCGGAGTTGTGGAGGCCATTCCTGTCCCTGCTTTAAGAAAAAACAAGGGGGACCCTAATGATGGCCGTGGACCATGGGTTATAGTCGTTTACGAAGAACAAAGGTCCGAAGCAGTTTCAAGAGTACACAATAATAACAAAAAACAAACCTTAATCGGCTGCTCTATTTGTCCAAGTCCAGCCGGACGTGGAATTTATTCACATAGTGATAATTGAATTTAGTGCATCAACAACATTTTCAAAAGTAAAGAGCACATTCAGGTGTTCAAACTCGGGACAGAGAAACACAGTGAAGAAGTGAGGGATAGCGTTTGAGAAAGAAGATTACCAGGCAAGGAAAAGGTGAGCAAGCTGGACTCTTTTTAGATCAGTGTTAGCAAGTGTTTTCCAGAGTAGTCTTATACAGTACTAAATACAAATTGGTTTCACTGTATGGCTACTTAAAAGATCGCCGTTTCGATCCCGCGCTCAGAGATATAATGGGATCATCATCAGGACTATACACATAAGCTATGCCTGGTGAAAACAATAATGTGCCTTGATTGTGCCGGTGATAACCGATCTAAGACAGTTTATTTTGAAATGGTAGTCGATTGCTCTCAACGAGGGCGGCTTGTTCTTAAAGGAATGAGTGACTGCACCTGGTTAGAGACGATGCTCAAATAGGGCTCAACTCGTGGATATATACAGTAGCTTCCTCGATGGGTAGAGTATAGCAACGTGGTTGCCGTTAGAAATGCCCAGTAAGGGTTATCCTTATTAGAAGCAAGCGGCCCCTATAATTAGTCGAATCCGCGGCATCGTGAAACAGTGTTCAGAGCGTTGCTGGCGGGCCGATGGCTACTGGAGTCTCACTCCAACACCGCTACCGAAGCTCCGCCCCCCTCTCACCGGGGCTTTGAAAAACTACTCGCACCTCCCGCTTCGCGGGAGACGCTTCGCCTCTGTGGTTAGGCGCAACGTTTGGGGGCAGTAAAACGAACTTTGGCAGGACTCTGAGGCCCAGGAGACCGCAGGGCCAACACCGCTACCAAAGCTCCGCCCCCCTCTCACCGGGGCTTTGAAAAACTACTCGCGCCTCCCGCTTCGCGGGAGACGCTTCGCCTCTGTGGTTAGGCGCAACGTTTGGGGGCAGTAAAACGAACTTTGGCAGGACTCTGAGGCCCAGGAGACCGCAGGGCCAACACCGCTACCAAAGCTCCGCCCCCCTCTCACCGGGGCTTTGAAAAACTACTCGCGTCTCCCGCTTTGCGGGAGACGCTTCGCCTCTGTGGTTAGGCGCAACGTTTGGGGGCAGTAAAACGAACTTTGGCAGGACTCTGAGGCCCAGGAGACCGCACGGCCAACACCGCTACCGTAGCTCCGCCCTGAGGTTCCGTGACGATCGTCAGTGGTGTTTTCGACTCGCACGAATATGGTCGAGTCTGGTATCTATGAACCGCAAATGACGAGTTTAGTGGGTGTACGCGTTTTCGCTGTGTTAGCCTAAACCGTTCGTTTGTTTCGTGGGTTTCTACATCCGAGCCCACGGGTTCCATCTTAGATGCGGCATCCATTTTGTCTCTTGCCCTCACGTAGCCAGCGAACGGACGCTGTCCGCTTCGCGACCCTGGGATTCCCAAGACTTTTGCGGAAGACACGTTTCCTTTGAAAGTGTCTTTATGATGAGGGGGATGACACTGTAAGGCAGATGGCCCCGCTCGAGGCTCATCTTGCCGTGCCGGTCTATTGTCTTAGTTGTGCATCTCATTAGGCACGTCCCTTTGATGCCTGCAGCTCGTGTTTCCCGATACCACCCCTTTTACACCCTTTCCGATCTCCCCACTGTTTCTGTCTTCCTCTGCACCTGTTTCTGTTCCTTCTTCGATCTGTTTACTGCTGATTGGAATGTACTAATGGTGGGAAGATGGGTTTTTACAGTTGGGAACCACCAAACGTTTCCGTACTTATGTTCCGGGCCTTGAATACATGAAAGCAACCCCTTATGGTCTTTATGATGGGAACCAAGTTGTAAACCTTTGTGTACCATGTTAACCTATGAGGAAAAACTGTATAAAAGGAGCGACCCACAGTAGCAATTCGAATCAGACTCCACGACTTACACATGTTGTACTTCTTGTGACTTCTGTGTTCCCTGCAGTAATAAACCTCGAATCTTTGACGCCGAAGGAAGTGTCCCGTGTCTCTGTCATTTGTACGCCAGAACAGGTTACCCACGAAGGTTTTAGGTGTTATCCCTGGCACCGCTGGGTCTTAACAGAACCCAGTCCTTCAGCCTCCCTCTCACCGGGGCTTTGAAAAACTACTCGCGCCTCCCGCTTCGCGGGAGACGCTTTGCCTCTGTGTTTA
Source organism: Lissotriton vulgaris (assembly GCF_964263255.1). Taxonomy (NCBI): domain Eukaryota; kingdom Metazoa; phylum Chordata; class Amphibia; order Caudata; family Salamandridae; genus Lissotriton; species Lissotriton vulgaris. The sequence goes on along the minus strand of NC_141694.1, from coordinate 49,735,693 downwards.
GGCGCAACGTTTGGGGGCAGTAAAACGAACTTTGGCAGTACTCTGAGGCCCAGGAGACCGCAGGGCCAACACCGCTACCGAAGCTCCGCCCCATATCGTCATATCCTGAAAGGTAACAACCTTTTCCCACCACGCGGGACGCGCGCGGGCGGCGCCGGGCTAAGCCCGGGCAAAGGGCGGGCCCGTCTGAGCCCGTCAGAGACAGTAAGAGACTGGGCTGGGCCACCCCCCTTACATTTCACCATCCTTGCGTATAGTGGGTTGTTTGTTTTTGGAGGGATTCATCAAGGTTAATAATATTAGTTACCTGTTGTTCTCGGCACAAACATTATCACATTAGTACCATAGCATGGCATCCAACAGAACTAAATGTAACAAAGCCAGTAATAAGGGTGGGAAAGGGGGAATTATCGGTCCTATTGATGCTTACATCACCATGGCCGCTTCTGCCTTAGATAAGGAGATTGACTTAACAATTCGCCGTCTGTCCATAGACCCTGTGCTCCAAAAAAGATCTTCACTTGGGAAGATAGCACTAGCGAAATCTCCAATTCAGGTTCAGACCCAGAGCCAACCTATAAGCCAGACCATTAGGGAGCACTCGATCACCTTAGACATAAGTGGGATAGACACTAGTCTGGCTTCCTTTTTGGCGTATCCAAATGTTGATAAGGGGAGAAGAAAAAGTGTCATATTAAATAACCCACCACCACTGGTACAAAAATCTTTAGAAAGTACGCCGGTATCTGCTGTCAAGCGCAAACGTGGTGGAGCTCGACAAAAGGGAGGCCGTATAAAGAGGTCTAAAGTAACTTCACTGATTCACATGGTTAAGGCAAAGAAAGATAACATCAACACCTCAACTCAGGTGGAGTCACTTGCTTGTATCCCCGAAATTGTAGACCGTGCTCATAAAGATTGAGGTGATACAGCATTATCATTAGATAAAATACAACATATGGTTAAGTCCTTAATTCTTCCCCTAGTGGAGCGTCTGAAAAGGATAGGTATCCAATTAGATGCCCTTCATGAGGTTACCCAGGCAAATATAGCCGTGCTGAAGAAACTGGTAGACGACAAACATCCTTCCTTGGTTATAGGTACCCCGCCAGTCCCTGCGAAAAAAAACCTAAAATTGCCCAAAAAATAGTCCGAAATGAGAAGTTGGCCAAAAAGAACAGCGGCCCTGAAAAGCAAGGTGAGGTTTTGAGCAGATGTAATACCCCTCAGCAAGGGAGAAAGGTGTCTAAAGGCGGTGTAACTGTTAAGGATAGTACTGTTGAAGGGCTCAAGAAAACAGATACCATGTTAGATCAGGTAAAAACTGTACCACTAAATGGCCGGAGGCAAAAACATAGAGTTGAACTTCCCCGTGAATCCTATCCCGTTGTTATTGTACTGGCTGGGGTTCCAGAATGGCAAAATGACAGGGTGGAAACATTCTATGAATTAAAAAAACAAGGTGATGTTTTGGTTAACTAAAAATCGGCCACTTAGACCAGACTTAGATGGGAAAATTATCAATGCCAGGAGAGCAAGTTGGGTAGGCCCTAATGCCAAGGATGTAGACGGAGACTGCATCATAGTGAACTTTAGAAACCCACAAGTAGTGCAGTTCATTAGCAGCTTTCCGAATCAGAACATTGAAGGTGGTATTGTGTCTTTGGATTTAGGTCACTTTTATCCCCTGACTCCCGCTATGGTTGGAATCTATACCAGGGGAGAAACTGTCCTCAAAGAGAGCATTGGGCTGGAGGCTATTCCCAAAATTATTCTCAACGTATTCATCAAGCTGGAAATTTTTTCAATGTCCCAACTATCAATCGTTTTGATGCATTGTCTAATTTAGGCCAGGTTGAATGACAAGTGGGCAATGAATTAACAGTAATGGGACATGAAATCCTCACTCCTAACTCTGTAACGAACGATCAAGCAATTATGTGCCCTGTTGTGAAGACTGAGGATTCTGTACTGGATACCCGGGTAACAGACTATGAGGGTTCCTCTCAGACTAGCATAAATAGCCTATTAGATAAACATGTAACCCCACTCAGGAACTCAACTCTAAAGCTCACATCATGGAATATTGCGGGCCTAAGAAATAAGGTAGATGACCCAATCTGGAGAAATTCTCTAGTGGCATTTGACATCATTGGGCTACAAGAAGCCTGGGATACTGGGAACACTCTTAGCATTGACGGTTACTCCTCATACTTTCTCCCAGCCACAGCTTCTGCTATGGGGAAGGCGAAGGGGGGCTAGCTACTTTGATTGCGGCCTCCATACCTGGGACTCATACACAGATAGTAACAGGTTCTCCGTACTGCTTAGCAGTTCAAATTGCCCGCAAAGGGGAATGTAACATTTTAATTGTCAATTTTTATAATTCTTATGACAGAGCTACCCCGACCAATCACTTGACAACCTTGGACCTTTTTCTGTCAAGGTATAATGAGGCTAGAAATAATCATTGTTTGGTCATATTGTTGAGAGATTTTAATATTCATGGGTGCCCAGATAAATGTTTGTTACTGGACAAATTAAGCCCTCTTAACCAAGGTGAGATACACTTTGAGCATACTGCTCAAGTTCAAGTTCAAGTTCAGGAATTTATATAGCGCACTACTCACCCGGACGGTCTCAAGGCGCTTGGGGAGGGGGTTCATTATTTATCGAATAGCCAGGTTTTAAGTTCTTTTCTGAAGTAGAGGTGGTTCTGTGTAAGGCGGAGGTGAGTGGGGAGTGAGTTCCAGGTCTTAGCCGACAGGTAGGAGAAGGATCTGCCTCCCATGGTGGATCTTTGGATACGCGGAACTGCGGCGAGAGCTTGGTTGGCGGAACTGAGTTGGCGGGAGGGAGTGTAGAAAGACAGGGTGTTGAGGCATGCGGGTCCTAGTTTGTAGAGGGCCTTGTGTGCGTGGGTGAGGAGACGGAACGTTATTCTTTTGTTGACGGGGAGCCAGTGAAGGTCTTTCAGGTGGCCGGTGATGTGATCTTGGCGAGGGATGTCTAAAATGAGTCTCGCTGATGCGTTTTGGATGCGTTGGAGTATTTTCTGTAGTTTGGTTGTGATTCCGGCGTAGAGGGTGTTTCCGTAGTCCAGACGACTCGTGACCAGTGCGTGGGTGACAGTTTTTCTTGTCTCGGGGGGGATCCACCAGAAGATTTTTTTGAGCATACGAAGTACATTGAAGCAGGAGGATGAGACGGCGTTGACTTGTCTGGTCATCGAGAGTGAGGAGTCTAGGATGAAGCCAAGGTTGCGAGCGTGGTCTGTGGGTATGGGTGCTGTGCCTAGAGCCGAAGGCCACCATGAGTCATCCCAAGCAGTGGGGGATGATCCTAGGATAAGCACCTCCGTTTTGTCTGAGTTAAGTTTTAGGCGGCTGTTTTTCATTAATTCGGCTACTTCTTTCATGCCTTCGTGATGAATGCGAGTGGACTCAAGTAAACATTGAAGAGGGTGGGACTGAGTGATGATCCTTGTGGTACACCGCAGATGAATTCGGTGGCCTCTGATTTGAATGGGGGAAGTCGGACTCTCTGAGTTCTCCCAGATAGGAATGAGGTGATCCATTCCAAGGCTTTTCCCTGTATGCCGATGTTGCTGAGGCGTTGAATGAGGGTGCTGTGACAGACTGTGTCGAAGGCGGCGGAGAGGTCGAGTAGAATCAGGGCCACTGTTTCTCCGTTGTTCAGTAGTGTTCGGATGTCGTCTGTGGCTGCGATGAGGGCGGTCTCGGTGCTGTGTTTGGCTCGAAAGCCGGACTGTGAGGGATCGAGGGAGTTGTTGGATTCAAGGAAGGCGGCGAGTTGGCTATTGACGGCTTTCTCAATGACTTTGGCAGGGAATGGGAGGAGGGAGATGGGGCGGTAGTTTTTAAGTTCAGAGGGGTCTGCTGTGGGTTTCTTCAGGAGGGCGCTGACTTCAGCGTGTTTCCAGCTTTCTGGGAAGGTAGCAGAGTTGAAGGAGCAGTTGATGATCTCACAGAGATGGGGTGCGATGATGGAGTCTGCTTTGTTGAAGATGTGGTGGGGACAGGGGTCGGTTGGCGAGCCAGAGTGGATGGAGTTCATAAGGCGGATGGTGTCTTCAGTGGTGATTGGGTTCCAGGCGCTGAGGTAGTTAGAACGCGGTTTAGGTTCGGAGGGGGTGTGGTGTTTACGAGGATGAAAGATTCGCCTTCCAGCTATGTGAGGAAAACGGGTATGTTACAAACAACTAGAACTCCCAGACTGCCATGGGGGAGACTCGTTTGTACTAAGCCCCTCCTTTCCCAGAGAAAGGTGCTTGTCAATTGTTCCTGCAGTTCGAGTCAGAGGAGAGGCGGATGGTGTTCCCCGCCGGATTCCAGCGAGAAGAATCACAGCGCATAGGAGAGAACTGTTGTTTTGTGCCTGGGGAGAAACGGAGATCTCCAAACGGACCTGTGTATATAGTTAAGAAGGAGCGCAGGCTCGCCTCCTTCTCTGTCGAGATTTAGTTTCCTGGACTCTTGAAAGCGAAGCGCCTGTCAGAATAGCCGCGGAGTTTCGCTTAGCGCATTCTGCGCTAAGGAACACGTGAGTAATACAGTCTGTATTTTTGTGCGCGTGATATCAGAAACGCGTGCAGAGTACTGACTGATAGTTTTGAGGAGGACTAGGAATCCGGCGCGGCTGCGCAGGTAGATTCCTGATGAGAGTCCCAGCATGTTGAAGTAGTATTCTAGATCCAAGTGGATATCCATTGACATTTTGAACTGCCTTATGGGAATCGAAGTCCAAGTTGTGAATATAACAACCCTAGGAGAGAAGAGATCAGCAGTATATCTTGATCAGCCTTTTTGTTTAAGTTCATTTAAGTTGAATCGTGGAGGAGTCGTACTTCTATGACTTTGGACTATATCATATTTGTTAAAGGACACTTTGAAGAGAAAGGGATCTAAGGTTAACCTTTCATTGAAGTCCTGTATAGAGAAATTGTGGTGAGTGAAGTCATCATCCCAATTAATGGTAGAGAGAAGTATTTCATGGACTTGAGGGGTAATTGTGTGTTTGTTCCCCTTTCAGATACCCGGGAAGGTGTTACAGAGCTGTCCCTTAGACCCAGTCCATCTCAGAGAGTAACGAAGATAGGAAAGACCGCATCCACGCTCTCCTCCAACGCTTCTTCTCTCCTTTTTTCCCTTCTTTGCACGAAGCCAAACAGAGGTATATTGTTTCCCAGTTGGGGGCGGTGTGAGAAGGGAGTAAAGGATCTCGCATCTGACATCGTCTCCGCTGGGCCAAGACAGAAGGTTAGTGGCGTTTATGTTCCTTGCGCTACTGCCAGTCCTGACAGATTGACAAGCCCAAGTAACAAGACCCAGCCCGGACGATGAATATTGAAAGTGTACTGAATTCCGTGGTGGAGAGCCTTGCGGCTCTTCAGCAGGAAGTCACCACGTCACGCACAGAGAGTCAGGTCCTCTATAAGGAATTGGGGGTCCTTAGAAATGAGGTGTCCGAGTTGTCCAAGAAAGGTAACAAGGGGGCTTCATATATCAAACCAGCCACTTTACAACCCCCTTCCTCCACCGTATCTCCTGTGTCACAGGGAGCTGAAGGGGGTGGGTTCACTGTGTCATCTCCCTCTTCACCCTCCTCTTCTGAAGCAGTTCCTACAGTCCATGTTATACAAAATACCGGGATTCCACTGGCCCCTCCTGAAAGGTTTTATGGGGATCCCCGTAAATTTGAAACATTTCTGAACCAATGTAGACTACACTTTCTGTGCAAGCCGGGGGTGTTCCAAGAGGATACAACAAAGACTGCGTTTATGATGTCCTACATGGGAGGCAATGCAGCAAGTTGGACAATACCCTTGTTGGAGAGAAATGATCCTGTATTGCATGATTTTGATGATTTTTGCTTGGAACTGCGACGATTGTTCGACAGAAAACTCCATATGTTATCTCTGGATAGAGAGTTGTTAACCTTGCGGCAAGGGTCTCAAGATTTGCTTTCCTATATTACTTCTTTCAATCGACTCGTGGTCGAAACAGAGTGGCCTACGGCAAAGAGGATATCTATTTTCTATCAAGGGCTCCGAGGGGAGCTAAAGGATGTATTAGCTCAAGTGGTACAACTTCCCACCTCCTGTGAAGAATTGATTGACTTAACTGTTCAATTGGATCATCGCCTTCTGGAAAGACGGGGTGATAGAGGCAGAGGTGACGGTCGCTTCTTCTATCCTCGTCCCCGAGGTAACATAGAAGACCATCCGAAGATGCCCGAGGGTGTCGAACCTATGCAAATAGGAGGTTTAAGGGGCCCCCTTTCAAGGGAAGAAAAAGACAAAAGAAGAAGGCTGAAACAGTGTCTGTACTGCGGAAAGGGTGGTCATTTTGTTAAAGATTGTCGAGCCAGAAACGCGTTCCCTGGAAGACCGACGGCACCCCCTTCACAGGCTGTCATACAAGCGGGAAGACCGGCGGAAAACTAGCATGCCCAAATCAGGAGGAGGTCGCTGCCTTGGGTTGTTCACCGTCAAAGATCTCATCTACGCTTGCGAATACATTGCATCCTGCAGTGGCCCACATGAATTTAAAAGTGACTTTATGGGTCAATACCCGCGACGCCATGGAGATAGATGCTCTGCTAGATTCCGGAGCCACGGGTAACTACATTGACCAGGAATACGCCATGAAAATTGGTATAGTATGTGAGAAAAAGGATAAACCGGAGCTGGTCAAAGCAGTGGATGGAACGGTCTTGTCATCTGGCCCAGTCTCTTATCATACTCAAGCATTGTTGATGCAGACGAATCGAAATCCATCCTCTTTGATCGCCTTGGTATCTACACCTGAATTCTTGGATGATGTTCGAGTGGCTCTTGCAGATATGGATGTACAGAAATGGTTGCAAGAGGATCCTGAGCATCGAACGGAAAAAGATGATCTTGCCTATCAGGGATTAGCCATCTATGTCCCTACCGAACCCTTGCAACTGAAGGTGTTATACTGGATCCATGATTCGCCATTGGGTGGCCATTTGGGAATCTACAAGACTATTGCAGGTGTGGAACGTAGCTTTTGGTGGCCAAAATTGAGAGAAACCGTGAGACACTATATAATGAACTGTGCCGTTTGCATTCAAGGGAAGGCCATTCATGTCAAACCGGTCGGCCTTCTTAGACCTCTCCCTATTCCGCCAAAACCTTGGCATACTGTGTCGATGGACTTCATTGTTGAAATGCCACCCTGTGAGGAGAAAACTGTGATCTTAGTGGTCGTAGACCATTTAACGAAGATGGGACACTTCATTCCTCTAAAAGGCCTGCCTACATCTGTGGAATTGGCGCAAGTGTTCTTGCAACACATAGTTCGTGCCCATGGGATACCTTGTGTACTCATCACCGATAGAGGTACTCAATTTACCTCTCGCTTCTGGAAGGCCCTCTGTCAGACCATGGATGTTGATGCTCGACTCTCTTCATCCTATCACCCCCAGACTGACGGAAAAACAGAACGCCTGAATCAGACGTTGAAGCAATACCTTCGCTGCTTTGCCTTGCAAAACGATACTGAGTGGACTACCTTGATATGGATGGCTGAATTTGCTTACAACAATGCCATTCATTCCACGTTGGGCTGTTCACCTTTTTTTTGTCTTTTTGGCTTTCACCCTAATGCACTACCTTTTGAGATTCCTGTTCACTCCCCGGTGCCCAGCATACACGAACACCATGCACATCTTAGGGCAGTGTTAGTTGAGGCGCGACACAGTTTAGTTGACGCTCAGTCTTCTCAGAAGCGTTATGCTGATAGTAGAAGGTCTTCTGCTCCCGTGTACGCAGTGGGGGATAGGGTGTGGCTTTCCACAAAACATCTACATCTGAAGGGGGAGAACAAGTTGAAGCCTAGATATGTAGGGCCGTATAGCATTGAAAAGATCATTAACCCTGTGGTTGTACGGTTGACGCTCCCTGATTCTTGGAGGATTCATCCCGTCTTTCATGTTTCTCTGCTCCAGCCTTGTCCTGCAAGTACTAGGTTGTCGGATAGACCTCTTCCAGTGGATGTGAATGGAGAGGAGGAGTATAAGGTCCAGTCGATCCTCGACTCCCGTATGGTGCGGGGGCGGATTCAATATTTGGTTGAGTGGAAGGGGTATGGCCCTGAGGAGCGGACCTGGGAGCCTGTGGGTAATCTCCATTGCCCTGAGCTGGTTGCTCGTTTTCACGACCTGTTTCCTGGTAAGCCTGGTCGACCGCCGGGACGGCTGTCCTCGAGAGGGGGTTCTGTGGCGTTTACGAGGATGAAAGAGTCGCCTTCCAGCTATGTGAGGAAAACGGGTATGTTACAAACAACTACAACTCCCAGACTGCCATGGGGGAGACTCGTTTGTACTAAGCCACTCCTTTCCCAGAGAAAGGTGCTTGTCAATTGTTCCTGCAGTTCGAGTCAGAGGAGAGGCGGATGGTGTTCCCCGCCGGATTCCAGCGAGAAGAATCACAGCGCATAGGAGAGAACTGTTGTTTTGTGCCTGGGGAGAAACGGAGATCTCCAAACGGACCTGTGTATATAGTTAAGAAGGAGCGCGGGCTCGCCTCCTTCTCTGTCGAGATTTGGTTTCCTGGACTTGTGAAAGCGAAGCGCCTGTCAGAATAGCCGCGGAGTTTCGCTTAGCGCATTCTGCGCTAAGGAACACGTGAGTAATACAGTCTGTATTTTTGTGCGTGTGATATCAGAAACGCGTGCAGAGTACTGACTGATAGTTTTGAGGAGGACTAGGAATCCGGCGCGGCTGCGCAGGTAGATTCCTGATGAGAGTCCTAGCATGTTGAAGTAGTATTCTAGATCCAAGTGGATATCCATTGACATTTTGAACTGCCTTATGGGAATCGAAGTCCAAGTTGTGAATATAACAACCCTAGGAGAGAAGAGATCAGCAGTATATCTTGATCAGCCTTTTTGTTTAAGTTCATTTAAGTTGAATCGTGGAGGAGTCGTACTTCTATGACTTTGGGACTATATCATATTTGTTAAAGGACACTTTGAAGAGAAAGGGATCTAAGGTTAACCTTTCATTGAAGTCCTGTATAGAGAAATTGTGGTGAGTGAAGTCATCATCCCAATTAATGGTAGAGAGAAGTATTTCATGGACTTGAGGGGTAATTGTGTGTTTGTTCCCCTTTCAGATACCCGGGAAGGTGTTACAGAGCTGTCCCTTAGACCCAGTCCATCTCAGAGAGTAACGAAGATAGGAAAGACCGCATCCACGCTCTCCTCCAACGCTTCTTCTCTCCTTTTTTCCCTTCTTTGCACGAAGCCAAACAGAGGTATATTGTTTCCCTGTTGGGGGCAGTGTGAGAAGGGAGTAAAGGATCTCGCATCTGACATCGTCTCCGCTGGGCCAAGACAGAAGGTTAGTGGCGTTTATGTTCCTTGCGCTACTGCCAGTCCTGACAGGGGGGTGGAGAGGATTGTTCGTTGGAGATGTTCTCGAAGCTGTTATGTATGTCAGCAATTTTGTTGTAGAAGAAGGAGGATAACGAATCGCAAAGGTCTTGGGTGGGAGTGATGTCGTTTGAGGCTGCGGTGGGGTTGGTGAATTCTTTGACTTTGTTGAATAGTTCCTTGCTGTTATGGGCGTTGTTGTCCAGTCGATTTTGATCCTTGAGAATATGTTGGCGAACAATGGGCTGATGTTACCGCAGATGGAAGATGAGGAGATCCCAACTTTCGAAAATAATGTTAGTCGCTCAAACATTGATTACATCTTTATTAGTCTTGCGCTGGGGAATTACATTAGTGGATATTCTGTGGCTCGGTCACATTTTAGTGATCATAACCCAGTGAATCTGACCATTATGAATTTTATTAAAACATCTGAGAAAAGCCAAATTAGGGTGGACAAGTATGATATTCGACCAACAGATCAGGCGCGTAGGATTAGATGGGACAGGGTTGTTCCGGGGGATTTCTTAAATAATCTTTTTAAGAACAGAGGCACAGAGATGCAGAAATGTATGGACCCCGAAGCTGGGGATAGAGAGGTCCTTGATGCATTTCTAAAAAATTTTACCCAGATAGCAGTTGATCTTAAGCGACCAGGCAAAGTGAGGGAGCAAGGGGGGATTTGCTGGTTTGATCATAAATGCTCACTAGCCAATCAAAAATTAAGGATTGCTCTGAAAAACAAACCAATTGATAGGTCCCTCGTAGCTTCTTTAAGGTTAACTTATAAAAGTGTAGTGGAAGCGAGGAAACGAGAAATTAGGGAAGCTGCCTGGGATGAATTAACTTCCATTGATGTGTTAAAAAATAGTGCCAAATTTTGGGCTGTTATCAACAAGCCTTATTTCCATGATCCTTGTAACAGCCAATTGGATTGTGGTATCCAGGAACAACAATGGCTCACCCATTTTAAAACTGTGTATGAAGGGGTAAATGCAGGAGGTCAGGTTTTGCGCACCCCTGCCCCACACACATATATTTTATCAGTCACAGAGACAGAGGTAGCTGATGCGATTTGGAAAATGACTAGTAACCAGGCCCCAGGTCCCAATGGTGTCCCCGCAGACCTCTTCAAGTGAGATGTCAAGACCTGGGCTAAAGTTTTAACCAACGTTTTTAACAGAGTTAGTAATTCTGGCATTCCACCCACCTTGTCGGAATCAGTTATTGTTCCGATTTTTAAAAAAGGTAATAGAGGTGACCCCGTTAACTATCGCCCGATCTCTCTTATTGATTCTACGGTGAAAGTCCTTGGCCGAATGATCCTAAGCAGACTAACAGATAAACAGGAGGATACAAATACCCTCTCACCCCTTCAATTCGGGTTTAGGAAAGGGCGAGGCACTATAGACCAAAGCCTCAATCTCCAATTATTAATTGGGAAATCAAAGTCAAAGTCAAAAAGCTTTATTTCGATAAAATTTCATTATCATAAAAGCAAGTTAAAAAAATGAATGACATATATCCAGTTAATAGCAAAAAATATAACATTTGCTAGAATAAATATGGTGTAAGAAGGAATTAAACAGTATTTTTAAGCTTTCTGGCTCGAATAGCCCAAGCCCAGAATAAAAATTTAGCTAAGGCACAGGCATAGGGTACATAGCTGTCCGAAACAAGTATCCTGATTGCCACATCATGGCTCCTGGTTCCCAGTTGTCGGCACAAATTCTTCAGCCACGCCCTTCTTGGTTTGGCATATTCGTTACAAACAAATAGAAAATGGGCTAATGTCTCTGGGTAGACTAGACATGAAGGACATAGGTCGGTTTTGTATAGACAGGAATTCCATGTTTTGGTGAAAGTGTTCAATGGCAAGGTACCCGTTCTAAATTTAAAATACAGAGATCGTGCAAACGGTTTCCCGATAATATCTAAGTAAGGTTCACGCCTGGGAATGTCTTTAAACTTCAGAAAATCCTCAGTGAGCCTTCCAATGGATACGCTAGAATGCCTTTGGGAGCAAATCCAATCCCGATATAAATTTTTAAGTACTTGCTTTGGAGGAGAGGTTCTGCTTAACCAAAAGTCCGAAAGGCCCAGGTTCGTCAATAGGGATTTCATGTCTGTTAGCCATTTAACTCTGGCCCAATGTGGTGACGCCATTATTTCTTCCAGTCCTCTGGCGTAGGCACTAAGTTCCTCTACTCGCCAAATACGGGCCCATAATAAAAGAGGACGAAAATTCGCAATTTCGCCAATCTGAGTACAGCCAAAGTCCATAAATAAGGGTAAAAGTGGGGTGCTTTGAGGGAGGGACATTATTTGTCTACAGAAATTGTTCTCGGATTTTTGGAGAGCTTTTGAAGATGCGAAGCCCCAAAGTTCAGCTCCGTAAAGTGCAGAGCTGACACCCTTGGCAGCATAGATCTCTAGGACTGTTCCTATTGGTTTGAACGAACTGGAACGTTGCTCCCTCAATAGGGCACCTGTGATCCTTTTGTGATTCAGCAGCATCTTATCTAAATGGGGAGACCAATCCATTTTGTCTGAAATGCGTATCCCTAAATAGTCAAACACTTTCACCCTTTCCAGGGGCTCAGTGTTTAAAATAGGGGGACGCACATGCTGTTTAGGGGGGTTAAGGACAAGGTATTTTGTTTTGTTGGTGTTTATAACCAAACCCCGATCAGTGCAAAAGGACTGGAAGTTATCCAGGAGTTTCTGTAGTCCCATGGGCGTTTTGGAGATTAGGAGCGTGTCATCCGCGAAGAGGAGGGTCGGTATACGAACCCCCACCAGCGATGGTTCATCAGATGGAACTTTGAGTAAGTGCTCCACCACCCCATTAATGTACAAAGAGAAAAGGGTGGGAGCCAGAACACATCCCTGGCGGACCCCTCTCTCGACCGGAATACAGCCCGTTTTCTCCCCTCCAGAGCCCCACCTAATTTGGGCAAAGCTGTGCTGATGGAGCCTAACTAATAGGGATAGTAGATACTGTGGGAGCCCCATGTTAGCCAGGACCCTCCACAGTAAGTCCCGAGGGACAAGGTCAAAGGCAGTCTTTAAATCGATAAATGCGAGATAAAGACCACCCTTGCCTCCCTAATTGGGAAATACACAATTGCTAAAACGGGTACTCTATATATAGCCTTCATGGACCTGTCCTCGGCCTTTGACCGACTGAACAGGTCCAAATTATGGGATTTGCTTTTGAAGCTAGGTATAGATGACAATATTGTGTATTTTCTAGCTGACCTGCATAGGGCCCTCACGGCCACAGTCAGATACGATTGTCAAGGTAACTGTACAGGAAAGATAGGGATTACGAATGGGGTCTGGCAGGGTTGTATTTTAGCCCCCCTACTTTTTACCCTCTATATTAACGACTTGGGCGTTGTGCTGGGGGAGGCATGTAAGGACATACCAAGGGCGGGTAAATTTACTATACCGGCTCTGCTTTATGCAGATGACGCCGCTCTTTTAGCCCGTACAACAGTAGGGCTACAACGTCTTTTAAACTCATTTTACAATTTCATGAAAGCACTAGACCTCAGTGTAAATTTTTCTAAATTCCATGTAATGGCGGTGGGCAGTAGGGGCAAAAACTGAAAACCCTATATTGTGAGGGGAACGTGTTATCCCGGGTTACAAGTTTCCCATACCTAGGGGTAATTTTTGATGACAGCTCTACATGGTTGCCCCAAATGGCCACCAAACGCAATGTTTTTGCGAGATCAATTTTGGCTGTTCTTGATTTTTCTCGCAAATTAGGGGTGAAGCCATTGGAAGCTGTCTTGAAAGTTTATGACTCCAAGTGTGTTTCTTTAGCCATGTATGGAGCAGACCTATGGGGCTTTAAAAATGCAAAAGTGTTACAGATTGCAGAGGATAAGTTCCTGAAAACCATCCTATCAGTGCCGCAATCAACCCCTGGTTATATTGTTCATCAGGAACTCGGGGTTGATTATCTGGAAGATCGTATATCTGTGGCACCGCTTTTAAAGTGGATTGCAGTATGGTTAAACCCAGAACTGGTTCTCAATCACGAGGTTCTGAGAGACTGTTTGGCCCTCGACCATAGCCACTCCATCCCATGGCTGAAATACGTAAAAAAATTAGCTGATACATTAGGTTGCCCCGAACTGTTTGATCAGCCCTTTAAATTAGTTAAGGGAGATGTGAAATGGGTAAAAGACACATTTAAGTTTAATAAGGGCTTGGTTAGGGGGGAAAAGGAGCTGAGTAAATCGACTGTGAGGGCTCACCAGCTTTTAATTAACTCTGTAGACACTGAACTATACCTGAGAATAGTCAATAATGCTAACCATAGATTTTTGTTGACCAAGTTCAGGCTGAATAAATTCCATCTCCTTCTAACTGCACGCCCAGGTTGGTCCAAGATTTGGATATCTGTCCTTGTGACGGGTTCTCTATTATGGACACTGTACAATTTATGTTTTTTTGTAAATACTTTTCCGGGATACGGAAAAAGTTCATTGTACCCCTAATTAAATATAAAGGGTTTAGACAAGTTAAACCTGCCCTTATGTCTCTTCAGCTACTATCTAACATTTGGGAAATTTTTAATGTGGCAAATTTTTTAACAATAGCTATGAGACTAGGGAAAAAAATTAATTGGACTAGTTGTAAATAGTAGATTTTAAGGGATTTAATTGGAATGTTGCGTTTAGCTTGATTTTAAAAACTGTTTTTATGTCTTTTTTAAAAGGCTAGTGCAATATATGAAGTAATTATTTTATTATTGTATTTTACCTTGGTGATGACTTCTGACGTGTGTATACTTTTATGGTTTTTGCTATGAACCGAATAAAGTACTTTGACTGACTGACTGACAGCAACGCATCCAAAACGCCTCCACCTGCCTGATCCTCAACATCCCTCGTCGCATCCACATCACCCCCTACCTAAGAAACTTGCATTGGCTCCCCGTCAACAAGAGGATCACCTTCAAACTCCTCACCCAAGCACATAAAGCACTCCACAACACCGGCCCAGCCTACCTGAACAGCAGACTCAGCTTCTACATCCCCACCCGCCATCTCCGCTCTGCCAGCCTCACCCTCGCCGCCGTCTCCCGCATCCAACGAACGACCTCCGGTGGCAGATCCTTCTCCTTCCTCACCGCCAAGACCTGGAACAACATCCCGACCCAGCTGCTGCAGACCCAAGACCTGCTCACCTTCAGAAGACTCCTCAAGACCTGGCTCTTTGAGCAGTAGCAGCACCCCCTCCCCTCAGCGCCTTGAGACCCTCACGGGTAAGTAGTGCGCTCTACAAGTGATTGATTGGTTGATTGACTGTCTGCATTCTGTGCTGCTGCATGCTTTAAGGGGCCCAAACTGATTTCTACCTGTGCGTGTTCTCTCAAGACCACCCCGTGGGCACCCACCAATATGTTAATGGACATCCTTCGCACCACCACCTTAAAAGCCTCCCATTTAACCAATGTGGAGGAGGCTGTTCCAGTGTTTTCTAAAAAGTATGTTTCGATGGATGTAGCTAGTGTCTCTCGGAACACTGCATCCTCAAGTAGTCAGCACCAGCCCGTGCCAGTTTATTTTACAGCAGGTTACGATCTGACAGTGTCTTACCTAGGGATGTGGCATGGGTGACCTGAGATTGTAGATGGGAAGCGCAGAGGAACATATCAAGGTGGGAGTGAAGTGTATGTGGGGGAGAATAGAACTAGTATTCCCTCAAACCAATGTCTGCCAGATATGTGATCGATCCTAGCCCGTAAACCATTGCTGTAGTGCCTTGGCTTGTCGGGCCAGGCTAGCACTCGGCGGGGGGTGGGAATGGTCCAAAAGAATGTCCAAGTCTCCAATGAAATCCCTCCCAGGCCCCAGGGAAGAGACATCCATTCGGCCACCATCGTAGGTAAGTGGGATATAAACATATCTTGCTCTTGATGCAGTGTGTAAATGTACCCGACAATCGGTGCCCCATCCAGACTGCCTCGTAGCAGTACATAGCAACCCTGTGCATCAATTTTGGACTCTTGGATTAAGAATGGGACCCCACCCGCACCCAAATTGCAGCTCCCTGGGCAAAGACTGAGTATGAGGTATGAAAGAGCTGACACAACCATCTTTTGTGTAATTTTTGTGCCTCTATAGTGGTGCAGAGTGTCCTGGAGGTAGGTTATGTGCGCCCTGCGCCTGCACAAGTGTGCTAGTACCCTATTCCGCATTCGCAAGGAACCCAGTCCCCGAACGTTCCAGTTGAGTATGTTTTAAGTACTTGGTTTTGTAGCCATCGTATTGTAGATAAAACCAAATAGGCGCAGTCCACACCTTTCAATACATGATAATCATTGGTGACAAACTGAAGCATACCAACAAACTCCCCCAATACTAGGTCCAACGATAAACCTTTGTTCGACCAAACAACCATGAAGAACATAACATAAGAACCAGAGAAAACCAAAGGCCTATGCTTGTGGGGTACATCGTCCTAACTCCAAAAGCAGTGAGAATCAGACCAGCAAGCTCTACTGTAATCAACAGTAAGTACGGAGCCGGAGCCCACCAGCTATTATGACAGCAATGTGATACTCAGAAATAGAGGAGTACCATGCATACGGATCCCCAATTATGAAATACAGACAGGACATGATGAGACCTTGCAAACAGTGAGTGAATAACATACCCATCCCAGGGGAAACAAAATAGCAGAGTTAGATAAGTACCCTTGAGGGTGCTCTGGAACATCCACAGGCGCACACATGAGACTCCAAGGCAAAACCCATAAGTCTCTGTGTCATATAATGTACTCATGACCTTCAGCCCAGCAAGACATTAGCCACCTGTGATGTAATCGTGTTGAATAGTTCCATGCTGCCATCTGTGTCCCAGTCTGAGGTACTACCACCGGAGGAGCTAGAACTGGAACGTCAGGCAGTAGTTCGCTGAATGGTCGCGGATCTTATGGCCGCCCGCTGGCATTCCACGGCATGCTGTGGGGACAATGCGAGATCTGTGCAGTCCTTGCCAGCCATGCCATGGCGCTGTTGTCCAGACGGTCGTTGGGTATTTGGAGGCGAGGCTCTCAGTAGTTCCTGTCTTTGGGAATCAGGGAAGTGGTAGTCCAGACAGTATCTATCCGCCTCGGGCATGTCAAAGGAGTAAGAGCGTTGGTCATGTAGAACCTTGAGTTTAGCTGGGAAAACATAAACACAATAAGAGGATGAAAGCTGAGCAGACCACAGTACTGCAGTTACTTAATACCAAAATGTCTCATGCATAGTGAGTGTGTCACAGCAATGGGGTGGTTTTCACTTTCTGCTTATTATGCATCATTCTCCTTTGATAAGTCACAGCACTGGGCTGAGAACACAGCACCATTTACCTTATATCAGATGTGGTGTCATATGTATGGTTAGACATGGTTACCCCCACTTTTTGCCTGATATCTGATTTATTTTACTGAGTTTGCACTGGGTCCCTACCAATCAGGTTCTTAGTGCCTGTGTTCATTCCCAAAACTGTACCTTTGTTTCCACAGATGGCACATCTCTGGCCCACATATAAGTCCCTTGTAAAAGGTACCAGTGGCACCAAGGGCCTTTTGACCAGAGAGGGTCTCTAAGGGCTGTAGCATGTATTGTGCCACCCCCACAGACCCCTCATCTAACACATAGACACTGCCATTGCAGACTGTGTGTTTTAGTGCCGACAAAACGTAATCAATCAATCAATCAATCAATCATATCATTTGTAAAGCGCACTACTCACAGTGAGGGTCTCAAGGCGCTGGAGTGGGGAATGCTGCTACTGCTCAAAAAGCCAGGTCTTGAGGAGTTTTCTGAAGGTCAGCAGTTCTTGGGTCTGCCGTAGGTAGATGGGGAGGGTGTTCCAGGTCTTGGCAGCGAGGTGGGAGAACGATCTGCCGCTGAAGGTCGTTCTTTGGAAGTGGAGGACTGTGGCGAGGGCGAGGTCGGCGGAGCAGAGCTGGCGGTGGTGGTGTAGAAGCTGAGTCATCTGTTGAGGTACATTGGTCCGGTGTTGTGGAGTGCCTTGTGTGCATGGGTGAGGAGCTTGAAGGGTATCCTCTTGTTGACCGGGAGCCAGTGCAGGTCTCTCAGGTGGGGTGTGATGTGGCTGCGGCGAGGGATTTTGAGGATCAGGCGTGCAGAAGCGTTCTGGATGCATTGGAGCCATCTCTGGAGTTTGGCCGAGGCTCCTGCGTAGAGGAAGTTTTCGTAGTCCAACGTGCTGCTGACGAGGGCTTGGGTGACCGTTCTTCTCGTTTCAGTGGGGATCCACTTATAGATCCTGCGGAGCATGCGGAGGGTATTGAAGCAGGAGGAGGACAGATAGCGTTGATCTGTTTAGTCATAAAGATGGTGGAGTTGAGGATGACCGCTAGGTTGCGTGTGTGGTCGGTGGGTGTTGGGGCGGTTCCCAGCGTGGTCGGCCACCAGGAGTCATCCCAGGCCGAAGGGGTAGATCCGAGGATGAGGACCTCCGTCTTGTCCGAGTTCAGCTTCAGGCGGCTGTTCCTCATCCATTCAGCGACGGCCTTCATTCCTTCATGAAGGTTGGTTTTAGCGGTATGGGGGTCCTTGGTGAAGGAGAGGATCAGCTGGGTGTCATCGGCGTAGGAGATGATGTTGAGGTTGTGCAGACAGGCGACATGGGCGAGCGGTGCCATGTAGATGTAAAACAGAGTTGGGCTGAGGGATGAGCCCTGGGGTACGCCGCAGATAATCTCGGTGGCTTCGGAGCGGAAGGGGGGAAGGTGGACTCTCTGTGTTCTGCCAGAGAGGAAGGAGGTGGCCAGTCAAGGGCCTTCTCTTGTATCCCGGCGATGTGGAGGCGTGTTCGTAGTGTGTGGTGGCACACCGTGTCGAAGGCTGCTAACAGGTCCAGGAGGATGAGGGCAGCTGTTTCTCCATTGTCCAGCAGGGACTTGATTTCATCGGTGGCGGCGATGAGGGCTGTCTCGGTGATGTGGTTGCTGCCAAACCCAGACTGGGAAGGGTCCAGGATGTTGTTCTCCTCGAGGTAGCGGGTCAGTTGTTTGATGACAGTCTTCTTGATGACCTTTGCCGGGAACGGGAGCAGGAAGATGGGTCGGAAGTTCTTGAGGACCTTGGGGTCTACATTGGGTTTCTTGAGTAAGGCGTTCATTTCTGCGTGCTTCCAGTTCTCTGGGAAGGTTGCTGTCTTGAAGGAGTTGCTGATGACTTTCCGGAGATGGGGTGCGATGGCTGTGCTGGCTTTATTGAAGATGTGGTGTGGGTATGGGTCTGATGGAGATCCGGATTGGATCGTATTCATGATCTTGATGGTGTTGTCGTCGTTGATGTTGGTCCAGGAGAGCAGGCGATTGGTGCGGATAGTGGTCATGGGGCGGAGGTCTCAGTGGTGTCAGGGCAGTCGTGGCGTTGATGCTGTTGTGGATGTCAGCGTTCTTGCAGTGGAATAAGGTGGCCAGCGAGTCGCACAGGTCTTGCGAGGGTGGGACATCGTTGGTGTTGGAGTTGGGGTTGGAGAGTTCCTTCACGATGTTGAAGAGCTCTTTGCTGTTGTGCGCGTTGTTGTCTAGGTGGTCTTTGAAGTAGGCCCTTTTGGCAGATCTGATGAGGTGATAGTGTCTGGGGGTGGCATTCTTGTGGGCTGCGTGGCTGTCCGGTGTTCGTTCACAGACCCAGATCTTCTTCAGCTTTCGGCAGGTTTGCTTGGAGACCCGGAGGTCTTCAGTGAACCAGCTGGCTTTCTTGTTGGTGTGATTGTTGGAGGGTTTCTTGATCAGGGCGAGGGTGTCGTTGATCCACTGTCTGAGGTAGCGGGCGGCGGTGTCGGGGTCGGTGGGGTCAGCGGGTGGGCTCTGGGCGAGGGTGATGGTTAGCTGGTCTTCGGTGACTTTGCTCCAGCAGCGGCGAGGCATCTGTTGGGTGCGGTGGTGCGTGGTGGGTTTATTGAAGGTGATGTGGATGCAGCGATGGTCGGTCCAGTGGAGTTCAGTGGTGTGGTTGAAGGAGACGTGGGGGCTTGAGGAGAAGATGGGGTCAAGCCTGTGACCGGCGGAGTGGGTGGGTGTTGTGACGAGTTGTCTGAGTCCGAGGTTGGCTAGGTTGTCAATCTGGGTGGTGGAGTTGGTGTCGTTGTTGTTCTCCAGGTGGAAGTTCAGGTCTATGAGGAGGACGTAGTCTGTGGAGGCGAGGGCATGTATGCTGACGAAGTCGGCGATGGAGTCGCTGAACTGTGGTTGGGGTCCGGGGGGTCTGTAGATGAGGGTTCCTCTGAGGGTTGTGTTGGAGTCTGTGTGGATCTGGAAGTGCAGGTGTTCGGCGGTGCTGAGGGTGTCATCGGTATTGGTCGAGACTCTGAGTGTATTCCTGTGGACGATGGCGATTCCTCCTTCTGCTCCGTTGGTGCGGTCCCTGTGGGTCATCTTGTGAATGTCGGGTGCCGAGGCGGGGTTCAGCCAGGTCTCCGTCAGGAAGGCGACGTCTGGGGAGGTTGAGTCGAGTAGGTCCCAGAGTTTAGCTGCGTGTTTGAGGGCAGAGCGGGTGTTGAGAAGGTTGCATCTGAGGTGGTTGGGTTCTTTCCTGGTCGGCAGCATGGTGGGGCGGATGCTTGTGAAGCTGCAGTTCCGGCAGGTGAAAGCTCCGTGGGTGTGCTTCGGGGCGGCCAGGAAGCAGGTGTGTGATCGTCCGGTGTTGAGTGCATGGAGGGTTCTGGCATCGTATCGGTGCCAGGCGTTGTGGCGTTCGCGGGGTCCAGGGGTCTTGGTGCTGGGCACGGTCCATGCGCGGAAAGGCACAGACGGGCTTGCCTTAGGCGCGCCAGCGGCGCACCTGCTGTGTGGCCTCCATATGAGGGGATGTGGGAGGGAGGAGCAGCTGGGAGGCGGGAGCGGGCGGTGAATGGGACTGCAGGGGGGTGGGGCTGCTGGGACACAGCGGCAGGAAAAATGGGCAGGCCGCAGGAGAACTAGGCACAGGAAGGAAAAACAAGTTTAGGCAAGAAAACAAGTACAGGCACAGAGGAATAAAAACAAGTCTGGGCAAGAAAGCAGGTACAGGCACAGAGGAATAAAAACAAGTCTAGGCAAGAAAGCAAGTGCAGGCACAGAGGAATAAAAACAAGTCTGGGCAAGAAAGCAAGTGCAGGCACAGAGGAATAAAAACAAGTCTGGGCAAGAAAACAAGTACAGGCACAGAGGAATAAAAACAAGTCTGGGCAAGAAAGCAAGTACAGGCACAGAGGAATAAAAACAAGTCTCGGCAAGAAAGAAGGTTAGGCACAGGGGAAAAATACAAGATTAGGCAAAAACAATGCCGGCAGAGCCGTGCAGCAGCGTGGGGAGCGACCTGCCTGTGAGCAGGGTCAGAGGTCGCTCCTTTCACTGCTGTGCGGCCTCCATATGAGGGGATATGGGAGGGAAGAGCAGCTGGGAGGCGGAAGCGGGGCGGCGAATGGGATTGCAGGGGGGCGGAGTGGCTGGGACGCAGCGACGGGAAAAACGGGCGGGGGCAGCGGGAAAACTGGGCACAGGAAGAAAAAACAAGTTAAGCATGAAAACAAGTACAGGCACAGAGGAATAAAAACAAGTCTGGGCAAGAAAGCAAGTGCAGGCACAGAGGAATAAAAACAAGTCTGGGCAAGAAAACAAGTACAGGCACAGAGGAATAAAAACAAGTCTGGGCAAGAAAGCAAGTACAGGCACAGAGGAATAAAAACAAGTCTCGGCAAGAAAGAAGGTTAGGCACAGGGGAAAAATACAAGATTAGGCAAAAACAATGCCGGCAGAGCCGTGCAGCAGCGTGGGGAGCGACCTGCCTGTGAGCAGGGTCAGAGGTCGCTCCTTTCACTGCTGTGCGGCCTCCATATGAGGGGATATGGGAGGGAGGAGCAGCTGGGAGGCGGAAGCGGGCGGCGAATGGGATTGCAGGGGGGCGGAGTGGCTGGGACGCAGCGACGGGAAAAACGGGCGGGGGCAGCGGGAAAACTGGGCACAGGAAGAAAAAACAAGTTAAGCATGAAAACAAGTACAGGCACAGAGGAATAAAAACAAGTCTGGGCAAGAAAACAAGTACAGGCACAGAGGAATAAAAACAAGTCTGGGAATAAAAACAAGTCTGGGCAAGAAAGCCATTTAGGCACAGGGGAAAAATACTAGATTAGGCAAAAACAATGCAGGCAGAGCCGTGCAGCAGCATGGGGAGCGACTTGACTGCGAGCAGGGTCAGAGGTCGCTCCTTTCACCGGTGCACGGCCTCCATATGAGGGCATGTGGAAGGGAGGAGCAGCTGGGAGGAGGGAGCGGGGCAGCGAATGGGATTGTACGGGGCAGAGCCACTGGGGCGCAGCGGCAGGAAAAACGGGTGGGAGCCGCGGGTGAACCGGGCACAGGAAGGAAAAATACGTTTAGGCAAGAAAACAAGTACAGGCACAGAGAAATAAAAACAAGTCTGGGCAAGAAAGCAAGTACAGGCACAGAGGAATAAAAACTAGTCTGGGCAAGAAAACAAGTACAGGCACAGAGGAATAAAAACAAGTCTGGGCAAGAAAGCAAGTATAGGCACAGAGGAATAAAAACAAGCCTGGGAAAGAAAGCAGGTTAGGCACAGGGGAAAAATACAAGATTAGGCAAAAACAATGCAGGCAGAGCCGTGCAGCAGCGTGGGGAGCGACCTGCCTATGAGCAGGGTCAGAGGTCACTCATGGCACACATCCCTGTGTGCCATGCCCACAAACACTGCCTGTGGCATAGGTAAGTCACCCCTCTAGCAGGCCTCACAGCCCTAAGGCAGGGATCACTATACCACCAGTGATGGCATAGGTGCATGAGCAATATGCCCCTACAGTGTCTAAGTCCATAGATATTGTAAGTGCGGTGAAGCCATATTGAGTACATGGGCTGGGAGTTTGTCATTACAAACTCCACAGCTCCATGATGACTTTTACTGAACACTGAAAAGTTTGATATCAAACTTCTCAGCACAACAAACCCACACTGATGCCAGTGATGGATTTATTGTAAAATGTACACAGAGGGCATCTTAGAGATGCCCCCTGAAAAACTACCAACTCCCTATGTCTAGCTGACTGGCTGCACCAGCCTGCAACACTCAGAAATGTTTCTGACCCCCTGAGGTGGGAGTCCTTGTGCTTTTGTGGGTCAGGAACAAAGCCTGCTTGAGGTGAATGTCTTTCTCACCTACCCCCAAGCAGGAACAGCATTCACGACGGTGAGCCTCAAAGGCTTCCTGCCCTTTGTTATGCTAGCCAGGGCCTCTCCAGTTAGTGGAGATACCCGCCCCCTTGACCAAACCCCACTTTTGGTGGCAAGGTCAGCTGGAAAATTAGTAGTCAGGAGGGGTGGGTCTCCTCTCTGCCAGGATCACCCCTAAGGTGCCCTAGACTGAGGTGACCCCTCCTTAGGAGATCCTCCACCTTGAATCGAAGGATTCTGCCCAATCAGGTTAAGGGATGCCCCTTCCCCAAACGGAGGGGACATTCAAAGGGTGTAGTCACCCGAAAGGCAAGTATTCCATTTGCTATCAAGCTGCCAGTACCTGTAACACCCCTAAATTCAGTATTTAGGGGCACCCCTGACCCTTGATCATCAAATTCTTGCAACCTATGAAGAAGAAGGATGAAAAAGCCAGTTTTCCTCCCATAGGATTGCACTGCATTTTCTCCTATTGCATTTAAAAGGCTATCTTTTACAACTGCTAAGTTCTTCTGTTTCTGGTTGACAATACAAAAGTACTTCTATTACTGCAAAGCATTTTTATTGCCTTGCAAAACAATTTCCACTGCATCTTGAAAAGTATTACTGCTATTCTTGTAACTGTTAATTACCTTCAATTGAGTTCCTCTTGGTTCTAAAAATAAAATAACAAAGTAATAACTTTTTATACAAAACAATTAGTCTTGGATTCAGTCATTGAGGCCTAGATGTAGGTAATTTTATGTTACCACTTCTTAAATATCGAATTTTACCGATTAGGTATTTAAGAAGTGGTAAAATAGAGGGGGGGGGGATGTAGGTTTTACAGAATCGGTAAATACCGAATTGTTAAGATTCGGTATTTACCGATTCTGTAAATACCGATTCGGTAATGCCCATTGATTCCTATGGGCATTGAAGCCCATAGGAATCAATGGGCATTAGCGAATCGATATTTACCGATTCGGTAAATACAGATTCCAGCAAGGGTGCAGGGGGTGTCACTTTGACACCCTCTAGCACCCCAAATACAGGCTTGTGTGCAATATGGCACACATACATGCCCTAAGGGCATGTCTCTGTGTCACATTGCACAGGTGTACATGCACAGATGTGCATGCACACCTGAATTCGGTATTTTACCACACAATAGGATTGTGTGGTAAAATAACGACTCTTAAGGGCCTGTGGCACTGTAAACTGTGCCACCTACATTTATAATTACAGAATCGGTATATTTACCGATTCGGTAATTTACTGAATCGGTAATTTTACCGAATCAGTAAATATACCGATTCTGTATTTTTCAGCCCCCTACATCTGAAAACCCTAATACCGGTCGGAAACGGCCGAAATCGGCCGTTTCCGAACAGTATTAGGGCTCCTACATCTGGCCCTGAGTGTGTGTAATCCTTTCTTGCCAGAATGTGTACAACAAATGCTTAACATATCCCTTTGATAAGCCTAACTGCTCACCCACACTACCACAAAATAGAGCTTTTAGTATTATCTACTTTAGCCTCTGTAAGGCTCTGGGGATCCACTGGACTCTGTGCACATGATACCTTACTTTGGTATAGTGTATTCAGAGCCAGCTTCCTACACATGGGCATTCCCATGGAAACACTCAAGGTTTCTGACGCTAAACCCTAATTACTTAAAAAAGTAGACATAAAGCGTCAGAAATTAGCGCCCATTTCAGAAAGGACCTATGAAGGAGAAATACTGGTTTGGTTAATTTTTTCCGACTTTGCAGGTGTGCTGCGCTGTACAGTAGACATACAAAGTTGGAAAATGTTTCCAGTTAGTCTAAGCATAGTATTTTGTACTGGAAGGGTACCCGTCCACTATAAAACCTATGCTTGACTCACGGAGACACCCTTGCACTGTGGTGCCAAGATGTGACCTTGGCACCCGGCCACACAGTTCTGCGCCAGCGCTAGGGAGAGGAGGGTGCCATATTTCTGAAAATATGGCGCTCTCCTGTTCTCTCCTTCTCACACAGTGCAGCGTTTGTGGCTGCCGAACTGCGCTGCGTCACAAACCTGAAAAACTGTCCCTTCGTGCGAAATTTCTAATCTCACCAATTTAAGACTTTTTTGTTGAAAATAAGGCCTGAACCGCATTGTGCCCACCTAGTGGGCTTTTGACATCCCATTAATGCTGTTTGGTGGGCACTCAGTTAGGAGAAGGTCACCAGGCGTGGATGGCATATGAAGCAGGACCTAACAGTACAACAATTCCTGTCTTTGGTGCCCAAGCTATCAGGCAGAGTCTTCAATTGCCGCCATCCTATGGACGCACAATATGAACCTGTCGCGGAAGGAGACCGAGCCAAAGAAGTCCTCTGGTGATGTCTTCCTTCAGCAGACAATAGCATCTTCTATCAATGCCGAGGAGAACATTTGCTTGAATAGCTCTGTCTAGAAACCCTTTATCTGGGGGACCTGATTACATCGACGGCTCCTCCGGTTATGCTTTCGAGCACTCTCCCAGTGCCTCGGTGCGCGGCCTTCTTTGGCGGCGCGGCTTTATTCAGTCTATAAATTTCGCAGCTGCGCCAGGGACCCCCTTGGGAAGATCAAAGAAAGCTTCAACAATTGCCGAGACTTCGGCGGCCGCTCAATTCACTCCGCTGCCTACATTAACCTTTAGAATTTTATCGCCTCGTCGCCAATGTCCTACATTTCCCCAGTATTTCATGTACTTCCGCCGCGCTGCGGTGCTGAGGGAGGTGGCAGACGGGGGGGCCTGTCGTCTACCCCCACACCCCCCACAATCTCCTCCATCTAATCGCTTGTCATGGTGGAGCTCACTTCTCGGCTTTTATCCCGCGAAAGCTTTTAGTGAAGCCCTCAGCATGTGACAAATGTTAGCCTCGGGATCCATAATCACATCATTAAAAAAGAATTATGCACAAACTATTAACTACGATATGATAAACTGCGAGGCTGAGCCCGAGCGAGGGGGTGTTTGCTGGCCCCTTCCCTGTGTTTGCTGTGCATTTATTGACATATCACTCACGTGTGAGGAACAGACCAGAGCGCTATGGATTTGAGTTTTTCCAGGGAATTTTAGTGGAAATGAAAGAAATTCAATTTTCCATTTATCCATTGAAAGGTATAGATCAGTACCTCGTCGCCAATGCTTTGGATGTGGCCAGTATTTCCAGAAGAACGGCCCAGATTTATTCTAGGATGGGTAAACGGCAAGTGTGTAATGTAACTGGTGCTCATGTAAAGCGCTCCAATACCTTCGTGTCGAGTTCACGCTTTATAAAACTACAACAACAAAAAAATGCAAAATTTTTGTCATGATAAGCTTTGGAGAAAGCAAACACCCAAACCAGCACAGGGACTGACTAACTATTGTCAAATCAAATGAGTTTGGGCCATATGTATCAAGCCAAATTGACTTCGCAAACGCCAAAATTCGCAGAATTTCAGCGTTTGCGGATGCAATTTGGACAAATGGTATGTATGAAGGAAATGTGCTTTAAAAATAAGGAATCGCAAAATTTGCGATTCCTTATTTTGCGATTGCATTTAAGGAATCGCAAATTTTGCAATTCCTTAAATGCATGTAAGAAGCCAAAAAAATTCGCAAAATGGCCTTAAAGAATCGCAAATTACCACCAACTTCTAGTTGGTGGTAAGTTGAGAATTCCTTTCAAAATGCATATTTTTTCATTTTTCAAAGTGCCATGTGACGTACATACATGCCTTTAGGGCATGTACGTGCGCCACATGTGCACCCATGCAGATTTGAGGGGTGCAACAGGGTGTCCTTTGGACACCTATGCACCCTTGAAAATATTCTCAATTTGAGATTAGCAAATTGCGAATCACAAATTTCCCCTTCATTCCTATTGGCCTCCTGGCCCATAGAAATGAATGGGAATGCATTCCTTAATTGCGATTAGCAATTTGCTAATCGCAATTATGGAATTTTAAGGAATCGCTAAAAAGAAGCGATTTTCTACATACATACCATTTTGCGATTTCTAAACAGCGATTCCTTAAAAATCACTATTTAGGAATCGCAAAACGGAATGTTGATACATATGACCCTTTGTTTTTCCAGTGACACGTTACAGTATTTAATGCAACCAAATCACACAAAAGACGTGCGAGGAGGGTGTGGTGTTAAGGTCTGAGCTGCTGAACTAGGAACTGGTGAACCAGAATTGAATCTCGGCGTAGTAGACTCAACATCTTGTGATTCTGAGCAAATCACTTCATCTGCCAATTCCTCAAAAACACGAACGTGAGTGGCCATGTGTTCATCAAACGACGCTGGGCTCCAATACCTTCTGGCCGACTTTGCGCTGTGTAAAACAACTGTAAAAAAAAACCTTAAACTTATGCTGGGGACTTGAAGTTAGTAACAGACAAATGACAAAATGAAAATCCCAGCAACAGGCTGCTCACCTCCCATAGGCCTATGGTGCTGGAGCAATTTTCAGAGAAAGGGTGCTGCCATCAACGTCACGAGACTGATAGGGGAAGGAATGGGTTTGGCTGTGCATTCTATTCCGAATATATAATACAAGCATGGTACTGTCACTTATAAAAAACACATTTTTAATTGAAATGGCTATTAAATTTGCATCAGACATCAGTGGGCATATTTACTATGGGCTTGCGTTGCACTTGCGTGGCACAAGTCATCAGAAGGCAATACAAGTCCTTAGACAATATTTACTAAGCCATGCAAAGCCAACTTGCGTGTCTCTGCGTGGTGTAGTAAATCCAAAGTATTGCTGCTTTGCTTCACCTTCTGGCAGGGAGGTGTTCCATGGGTGCAGTGTGGGTGTTCCCACGCATCCAAACATGGGGGCAGATTTACATGCCCCTTGCGACACTTTTGCGCCGCTGTTGCATCACTTTTGTGAAGCATCGTTGTCGTAAACAATGTGCCACATTGTGACACATTTACAACATGACGCATTTAGGGAGCTGCATCACGTTGTAAAGCCCTGCGCTACATTATACCTGCATCAGGTATAATGTATGCAGGGTGGGCGTTCTGACGCAAGAAAGCCTCGTAAAAGTGAGACAACTGCTTCACTTCTACGACGCCACTGCGTCAAAACCTTACGCCTCCTTGAAGCAGGTGTAAGGAGTGACGCAGCATAATAGGAATAGGCATTCCTGAGAATTGCTGGAGTTGCGTCGTGCTTGCAATGCATTGCCTTTACGCCAACAGATGTGTCACACATCTGTCAATCCTTGCACCACGGTGCGCCGCTTTGTAAATGCGACGCATCCATGGTGGCGTAAGGTTTTTTTTGCGTGACACAATTGAATTGACGCATCTCTGCTAATATGCAGAGATGGGTCAGTTCTTATGAATCTGCCCCATGGTTTTTAGCACAATCCCAGATTTACTAAGGTCAGTAAACCTGGGATTGCGCCAAAATGCTGTTCCTCTCTGTCCGAGCCATAACAAGTAGAAATATTTGTCTTTATTTCTCCTCGTTACTTCCTCTTTCTATGCGTGCTTGAAAGAGCAAAATGCCTCAAAGGATTGTTTTTGTGTAAGCACGTGTCCCTTCCTCCTCATAACGCGGGCACCCGTGCTGCATGGTGCAAGGGTGTCTGCACTGGCGTTAGGTTGTCACAAGTGCGCCTGCGCTAGGAGACTGAAAAAATGAGCAGATATGGTGCATTTCTGCGGTCTCCCTTTCGCGTAATGCAGTGCATCAAGTTGTCTTGCTATGTTGCATTGCATGAAAGTTTAGTTAATGTGCCTATCAGTTTAACTACAAAACAAATATGTCTTACAATCGATAACACATGGAAATCAGTTTTAGTGCAAATTTGTCATTTGCGCACTACGCCTGCGCTCTGATATGTTTGATCCTATCAAAATCTTTGTTTCCATCAAATTCAAGAATGACAAAAAAAAGGAAATATATCTCATTTCTGCTGTCCTTGTGCTTTCCTTTTATATATTTGTATAGTTCATTTGCAAGTATTTACATTTTTATTATGTGTTAGAAAATAGTTACAGCGTTTCCATCGTGGTAAGTTCACCCCAGCAAGCAAGTCACGTGGTTCACATCATACTTTTACTCACCTTGTCATTAGTTAAAAGAAAATGCAAACAGCAACCTCAGTGTTAAAATAATAAGAAGCAGCTTGTCAGGAGACTTTGCCTGACATTTGACCTCTGTCTTTGAACAGACAACAAATGCAGCATGACAAAACAAACTCTAAAGCCCTCTTTACAACTAATTCTCTTGGACTGCTGGTCAGTTATTTTGGGAGCGCTGCAGAGCCTTCCGCACCCCTCCTTCAGCGTTCTTCATGTAGACACCACCAGAATCACAAACCTGCCATTGAACACAAAGTAAGAAACAGGCGGCCTCATTTATGAAAAGTGACGCACCGCTGCGTGAAAACTGTGATGCGTCACTTTTTATTGCGCCCTCCTTGTGACCTGCTGGATGCGTCATATTTACAGTATGACGCATCATGTCGCAAGGAGTTACAGATACGTCAGTATTTCTGACATATCTGTAGGCGCAAAAATTACGAATTGGAGTGTGTCACGAAAGTGATGCAACTCCATCAATGGGTCATTTCACATGGGCAAGTGACAGTCCCATGTGAAAGGGCCTGTGTCAGTCTTACGCCTGCTGTGATGCAGGCGTAAGATATTGACGCATTTAGCATCCTAGAGTAAATGCAGTGAAATCTCATAAATTTCACTGCGTCACTTCTACGATGCTTACTTGCGTCAAAACGCCCACCCTGCATACATTATACCTGGCGCAGGTATAATGTGGTGCAGGGGGTTACAAAGCGACGCATCTACCTAGATGCGTCACTTTGTAAATATGACGCAACATGGTGCATTTTTAACCCTGCTGGTGTGTCACAAAAAGTGACGCACCGGCGGCGCAAAAGTGATGCAAGGGCTCATAAATAAGTCTCAGGGAATCGAGGCACAGGGCTGATTGGCAAGTGAATCAACAAGCCCATATAACAAGGAGTGCCTCTATTTAGGACCCTGATTTAAAGTTAAGCGCAGCTACGTGCATCAGGACTCGACCCGTGTTTCCGCCCTTGGATTTCCTAGGTGCGGGAATGTGAAACACAATTTTATTAGCAGAAAATTCCTCCTGGGAAAATCTCATGAGGCCTGGGGTGCAAGACAGCAGCCAGATCATGAGCAGGTGGTAAATGTGTGCATTAAACCCTTCACAATAGGGAGTACCATGCAGAACAGATATTCCATGTCCAGACAGTTATTTCCCAATCCGAGGTGTTAGACTTGTAATTGCATGGCACTGGCAGTTATTTACTATTTTATAATGGTAATTGCACACTCTCAGTACTATGCAACTTGATATTAGTTCCTGTGAGAAATTGGGTTGTTGGTTGAGGGGGTGAAACCCTAGTCAAGCAACAGCCACAGCCTGTCAGACTGAACACAAAAGTCACTAAATTAATGTGCGCTTAATCTCCTGGCAGTTTGGCACGAAAGAAGGCAGGCTTAACTTGGAGGCAATGTGTAAATTATTTATGCAGCACAAAAACAGTAATGAAGTGAAAACACAACACAAGAAAAATCCCAAACCAATTTAGAAAAATAGAGTAAAACATAATAAATTATTTGACATAAAAATGACAAAAATCCAATCAGCGTGTAGTCGCTGTAGTGTGAAGACCTATTGGTCATCACAGCAGGTCATTGCTGGAGCTCTGTGTTGGAGGCCACCGAGGGCTGCCGATGCTGTAGCGAGAAGTGCAGATTTCATGTTGCCAGTCATCACTGGCGGATGATGTAGCTTAACATTTTGGGTTCACCACAGCTTTGTGGGTGTGGTGGTGGTCGTGCAGGCAGAGAGATCATGGTACAAACTGGCCCATTCACAGTCTCCAAGAGCCCGAAACTTTAAGATTTCTCATTTGTGTTCAGAAGAGTGCACTCTGATGCCCTTCACTTCATAATTCCGACGGCGGAACCGTTGTCATTAAGGGATTATACCGTCATACCAACGGGCACCTCGAGCGCGGATGGTCCCTCTGCCTGATGCCTCCACTTGCCACATCCTAATGTGACAGGCGGACCGTAGGGGCAGATGTCGGTGGGTCTGACACTGACGTCTCGTCGGTGTCGGACCCACCGACAACCGAGGGCACAAGGCCTGGGGAGGTGCTTCTTCGGTGTAGGGACTCACTCTGAAAGAGGCCAGCAGGGCTCAGACAGGTCCACTTGCAGGTCCAGTGCAGCAGGTCACCTGGGCAGTTGCAGGGAGGCCTTTAGAGCTTGGTATATCCCTATAGCTCTAAAGAGGAGGTCACTCAGCTGACCCTTGGAGTCACTTCAGGTAGCCTGGGATGAC
Source organism: Lissotriton vulgaris (assembly GCF_964263255.1). NCBI lineage: Eukaryota > Metazoa > Chordata > Amphibia > Caudata > Salamandridae > Lissotriton > Lissotriton vulgaris. The sequence continues at coordinate 49,704,700 of NC_141694.1, read as the reverse complement.
GGAAGCAGGTCTAGTCTTCTCAGACAGCAGGGCAGGCCTCAAGCAGCAGAGCAGTCCTTCTTCTGAAGTATCTCAGTGTACCAAAGAGGCGGTCCAATATTTATACATGAAACTTGTCTTGTGCGGGACTAAATAGTGCAACATCCTTCACTTGACCTTAGCAATAGTGTTCCCACCATTTGTTGCTGGCCTCCATGGAAAAACACTGGCCAGACCAGTGAAGCCTGCCCGAGGGGGCAACCCTCAGTAGCAGGCTGCAGGGTTTGAGTCATCCTGAAGGAAACAAAGCACACCAGAACTCCCTGCCCTATCTCCAGCGTAGAATTTCTTATGCAGGCTCAGTAGGGGTCTTTTCTTCAGAGGGCCTCAGCTTGCCACGCTGACTGACATCTAGCATGTTTCATTGGGTCACTTGGAATTTGCTGGAGCTGGCAACCCAAGGTGGGGCCCAGCAGCCTCTCTGACCTGGATGGAGGTTGTAGACACTAGCTAAACCAGCCCTTCTGTCAGCGATGAGACATGTGTGCTTCCCTGCTCCAGTCAAGGCAGTGCCCTGTGGACAAGGCCTCAGAGTTTACAGCGGCCTGAGACGGCGTCAGTGAAATCGTGGCTGCTGTGGCTGGAAGTGACAGGCCAGACCCCATTCTCTCTAATGTGAGACAACCCATACACTATCCTTTATCACCTCTTCTCCTTTCACCACTCTGGGGCTTGTTACGATGTCGGGTAGTTGCAACAGTTGCGGGAAAGGAACCGCCCGACCATATTTAGATACGACTGCCCATAGGGTGGTCGGAAACATCCATTCTACAATATAAGCTTGTGTGGCGGGCGGAAAAGGCCCACAGCACAAGCTTCCATTGTAGAATGTAGGTTTGCAAACATCCCTGCACCGTGTGGCAGGCACCATGCTGATGATGGAGGGTGCATCATAGGTGTCCCCCAAGCCCCATTGTGGAGAGCCATAGGGGCAGGGGCCCTGCTCTGAGCCCCCAGTGTCGCTTTCTGACAGCATTTCCATGCCAGAAAGGTCGACATGGAATGGCTGTCGGAAAATGACATCATAATTCCGATGGCAGAACCACAGTCATTAAGGGATTATACTGTCATCCTGATGCCCGTAGGAAGCGCTGCGGACGGTTCCTCTGCCCGATGCCTCTACCCACTGCATCCTAATGTGGCAGGCGGACCTCAGGGGCAGGTGTCGGTGGGTCTGACGGATGTATGTCATTACAACGCATACTTTTACAACGCATGCCATTACAACGAAACTTTTACAATGCAACATCCATTACAACGCATTCCATTACAACGCATGCCATTACAACGCATTTCACAAAACTACCATTACAACGCATTCCATTACAACGCATACTACCTTTACAACGCATACCATTACAACGCATACTATTACATAGCATATATGGTAAGTATTGGATAGTGTAGGGGTAAAGATTACTATTCTAACTCCAGGGGGTGCAACAGTAGGGTAAGTGTTGGATAGTGTAGGGGTTAAAATTACTATTCTAACTCCAGGGGCTGCAACAGTAGGGAAGTGTTGGATAGTGTAAGGGTACTATGCGTTGTAATGCTATGCGTTGTAATGGTATGCGTTGTAATGACTGCGTTGTAATGACATGCGTTGTAGTGGTATGCATTGTAGTGTCATGCATTGTAATGGTTGCATTGTAATGGCTTGCGTTGTAATGGATGTTGCGTTGTAAACGTTTTGTTGTAATGGTAGTGCGTTGTAAAAGTTGCGTTGTAACGCTTGTTTCCCGGGTCTGACACTTACGTGCCATCGGAGTCAGACCCACCGATATCATAATTAGGCCCAGTGTTTAATTACAAAATGTAATTCTGCTAAGGAAAAAAAATATTTAAAATGCAATTCTGCTCCAGAAAATGAATTACAAAATATAATTCTGCTGCAGAAATGTATTATAAAATTCCACAATATAATTCTGCTCTATAAAAAAGACGTAGCAATTTTTGCTAAAATGTATTATTTTCCTCTTTGTAACTTTATTGGTTATTCCGCACTTCTTTCTTAAACTTCAAAGTGCACCATCTACATTTTCACATAGGAGTAGAAAAAGGCAAAAAACGGGGGTGGTGGGAGGGTCGCCAGACAACAGCAAACTGCCACAAGCATTTCTTATCTGTACATTTTTCTTGAACTTGTATTTAATTATTTTTGGGAAAATATAAATAAAGAGATACAAATTAATAAACAAAGAACTGCATAAATACACTTTGAGATGGTCATACTGGCTCCCACCTCCTGATTTGATTTATTATGTGACACCACTGAGCCACAGTGCACAAACGTCCACTATTTTAGTAGGGAATGGACTAACAGTAGCCATGGTAACCATCAATTCTTCATTAAACCCACAAGGCAAAGGTTAATGTAGTCTTTGATAAACCAGGCACCTCAGGCACTTAATCCACACAACTTGTCCTATCTATATATTACCTTATAGCCAATCACAATCCGAGAGTCGTGTCCACGCCCGTAGTCTCCATGACATCGGCTAATCTGTGCATCTGCCTCCAGGAGGCAGCCATGACGAACAAGGACCTGTTCCGCTATGATACATATGACCACCACACCCAGTGGGCCTGATCCTATTTTCCCATCAGAAGTTACAAATGAAATGTCACATTACATTTTACATAGCAGTGGATATGTTTCCGCACCAGTGGCTGCCAGGAAAAAACACCATCAAAAACCTTGCCCTATGATCAGCAAGGCGGTTGGGACCAGTCAGTTTCCCGTGCCTGTATCCTAGGCGACTGCGCGGGAACCTGCACACATACAGCAGTATCAAGAGGCGCCGCTCGATCCATCTAACATAAAACACTCGCTATCTCCAAACAGCTTCAAAGCACCAACAGATATTACAAATGTACTTGTACAGTGCAAATTCCGCCAGGAAGCAACGTTTTGGGAAGAGGTGTGGCGTAGCAGTCAGGGTGCCTCACTCCGGACCACGGGGTTCACAGTTCGATCCCCGGTACAGGTGGCAGGTCAGCCCAGCACCATGTGCCTCTGGGCAATAGCTCGCTTAGTCTTCCCGAGGGCCCCCAGCGCCGGGAAACCACTTCGAAGGTAGCTGTGAGCTTTACAAATTCAGGTTATTATTATTATAAAAATATTAAACCCAGCTAAATTACACATGATGTAAAGAGGCATAACATTTAATATCAGAACTGTGCAAGAAAGTATGACCCCTGAGACATTAGCTTTGCATGATGAATTCTGTCCACCATAGATATAGGAAATATTCTTTGGCAGAGAATACTTTAGGCTCTAATTCTTTGTGGGTAATAAAACTCACAAGGGGATCCACCATCTACGTGACCATCCGCTCAAGTCAGCGTTAAGTCGTCTGCCCAACAGCGGAGGAGCCAGGCCCACTGACTCTGGAGGATACAGAAGTCACGGCACGCGGCAATCTTACTCTAATCTTTGATGGATCCACAGGGCTCAGTATTGCCACCTCTACTTACACCTGCGCCCTCAGAGCTATTTGTCACTACACAGTTACATTAAAAATTGATGCGAGCCAGTCAACACCGGCAGGCTAGACTCGAGTCTCGGGCGAGCACTAGCCGTGGTCCCCTGGTGGATGATGGCCAAGGATATAATGCAGAAACTGTGAAACCCAAGACTTGGCGAAGTACTAAGGACTCAGCGAAAGTTCTAACGAGTGATATTTCTTATCTATTTATGTATATTCTGCCAAACACTTTTCATATTGCTTGCTTCTCCACAGCCAAGGTAACTAATCAAAATATCGAGTTTTTAATTTCAAATAGATATAATATCGAGTTAAAAATATACAATGGACATAATATCGACTAGACAGAATATAGACAACAAAAATATAGAATGTAAGGTAAGTTAATATTAATGTTTAATTTTTGTGTAATATAATTCTGTAGCGGGTTGTGGGTTTATAGGGGAATAGGGTGGGAAGTAATTTAATTATAATTAATTAAATATGTTATTTTATTTATTGGTATTTAGTTAAAATTAATTGTTAAATTATTATTAATTGGTAATTAATTAAAACATAATTGCTAATTCATTTTAATTGATTAATTGATAAATATTTTATTTTTTGTAATTTATTTTCTGTAGCGGGTTGTGGGCTTATAGGGGAATAGGGTGGGAAGTAATTTAATTATAATAAATGAAATATGTTATTTTAGATATTGGTATTTATTTAGAATTATGTGTTAATTAATTAAAAATTGGCTATTAATTAAAATATAATTGGTAATTAATTTTAATTGATTAATTGATAAATATGGTAATGTTATTAATTTGTTTATGTAGCGGGTTGTGGGTTTATAGGGGAATAGGGTGGGAAGTAATTTTATTATAATTAATTAAATATGTAATTTAATTTTTGGGTATTTATTTAGAATTAATTGTTAATTAATTATTAATTGGCAATTAGTAAAAATATAATTGGTAATTCATTTTAATTGATTCATTTATAAATATGTTAATGTTATTATTTTTTTATGTAGCAGGTTGTGGGTTTATAGGGGAATAGGGTAGGAAGTAATTTAATTATAATTATTTAAATATGTTGTTTTAATTATTGGTATTTATTTAGAATTAATTGTAAATTAATTATACATTTTTAATTAATTGAAATATATTTTGTAATTTATTGTAACTGATTAATTGATAATTATGTTACTTTTATTAAATTAATTTCTGTAGTGGGTTGTGTGTTTTTAGGGGAATAGCTTGTGAAGTAATTTAATTGTAAGTAATTACATTTTTGAATAAAAAATGTATTGAGTTAATTTTTCAAAATACTTTTAAATTGTTAATTATTTTATTATTAATAGGTAAATAATTAGCATTAGTAGGTCATTTTTATTATTTAATTATTTATTTGTATTTTAAATTGATTATTTAATATATTTTACACAATTGTAAAATATTTTTATTAATTTGTAATTGGTGTTACTATTTATAATATTTATATTTAAATAAGAAGTATTTTCTTGCCCTACTATTGCACTCACTGTAGTTGGAATAGTAATTTTACCCCTACGCTATCCAACGCTTTCCCAACTGTTGCACTCACTGGAGTTGGAATAGTAATTTTTACCCCTACGCTATCCAACGCTTTCCCTACTGTTGCACTCCCTGGAGTGGGAATAGTAATTTTTACCCCTACGCTATCCAACGCTTTCCCTACTTTTGCACTCACTGGAGTGGGAATAGTAATTTTTACCCCTACGCTATCCAACGCTGCCCCTACTGTTGAACTCTCTGCAGTGGGAATAGTAATTTTTACACCTACGTTAACCAATGCTTTCCCTACTGTTGCACTCACTGGAGTCGTTACAGTAAATGTAACCCTTTCGCTAACCTACGGTAAAAATATTGTATATGTTTTGTAAATAATATGTATATATATATATATATATATATATATATATATATATATATATATATATATATATATATATATATATATATATATATATATATATATATATATATATACACATATATATCTATACTACTATTATAAAGAGAGAACTTGCACCTTTTGGCCAGGTAAACTCGGGAACCACAGCGCCAATCTACACACCCGATACATCGTAGAAAACGTCAGGGTGTGTAGATGGTTATAGGCTATAAACATTTTCAAAATAAACGGTATTTAAAAAGATATTTTTTTTTAAAAAGTAGTCCCCCAAAGTAGCACCGATCACGACGTGCGTGGTCACGTCAGGAGCAGGGGAGGAGCGGCTAGGAGCGTTGGACTGAGGAGCGGAGGCAAAGGTAAGGCAGCAGGGGGCAGGGGGCAGGGGTCGGGGCAGGCGGGGAACAGGCCGGGCGATAGCTGCACTTATCATTTCTCTCGATGTGTGGATGACGAGTCAGTGCAGCTATCGGCACCAATTGTAGCGCTATTGCAGAACATAACTATTACTAGAAACACCCAGGGTGGGTGGATGAAGGAACCCGTGGAGAAGTGAAAGAATGGAGCAACGAGTGTGTGAAGGAATGTTTTAATGAACATCTGAATGAATACATATGAATGAATGAAGCAACATGCGAGTGTCTGCATGTATCAATCTGTGCGCTAATGATTGAAATAATTGCCTGCGTGAATGAATGTGTTAATGGACACACATGAACATGTAAATGAACCAGTGTGTGCACCACGCTAACGAGGGGTTCCAGCATTCTTAAGGGGTTTCATTGCACAACCATAGTGCAAGAGATGCCCACCCACCTGAAGCCGAGGGGTGGCCCGTCTCCGAGGTCATGACCTTGAGGATGAAGGCTCGCTGAGGAGGACGGAAGTGGAGGACGTGGGGTGACCTTCTGAAATGTGACTGGTGCTCACGTAAAGCGCTGCAATCCCTTCGGGTGGAGTTAGCGCTATGTAAAGCTGCAACAAACATATAAAGTACCTGATTTAAACCTGATACATGCCCCCCTCGCCAGTAGCAAGGCCAGGGGGCATGTGGCTTGGATGGCATCAGGCGGGCACCTCATAAATGGAGGCGAGGGGCTCCCCCCTTGGCCCCCTTTCCCTCCCCGCGCCCGGCACCCCCTCCTCTCATGCACCTGCTGGAGCTCGGTGGTTCGGGGCTCGGATACACAGCCTGCTGGCAGGATGAATACCCAGTCAGTCAGACTGGCTCGGGTGACAACCGAGGGAGGGAAACTCATGACCAATACCCGGAGAGCTCCCCGTGGGGCGAGTGCCAGGGCGGCCCTAAGAAAGTACACACAACCAGAGGTACATGCTACAGGCCAGCCAGGCAGACGCACACAGCCAGAGAAGAGGTACACACTGCAGACAACCAGACAGGCAGGCACACACAGCCAGAGGTACACACTGCAGACAACCAGACAGCAGGCACACACAGCCAGAGGTACACACTGCAGACAACCAGACAGGCAGGCACACACAGCCAGAGGTACACACTGCAGACAACCAGACAGTAGGCACACACAGCCAGAGGTACACACTGCAGACAACCAGGCAGGCACACACAGCCAGAGGTACACACTGCAGACAACCAGACAGGCAGGCACACACAGCCAGAGGTACACACTGCAGGCCAGACAGGCACACACAGCCAGAGGTACACACTGCAGACAACCAGACAGGCAGGCACGCACAGCCAGAGGTACACACTGCAGACAACCAGGCAGGCACACACAGCCAGAGGTACTCACTGCAGACAACCAGGCAGGCACACACAGCCAGAGGTACTCACTGCAGAGAACCAGGCAGGCACACACAGCCAGAGGTACACACTGCAGACAGGCAGGCAGGCACACACAGCCAGAGGTACACACTGCAGACAACCAGGCAGACACACACAGCCAGAGGTACACACTGCAGACAACCAGGCAGGCAGGCACACACAGCCAGAGGTACACACTGCAGAGAACCAGGCAGGCACACAGCCAGAGGTACACACTGCAGACAACCAGACAGGCAGGTACACACAGCCAGAGGTACACACTGCAGACAACCAGGCAGGCACACACAGTCAGAGGTACACACTGCAGACAACCAGGCAGGCAGGCACACACAGCCAGAGGTACACACTGCAGAGAACCAGGCAGGCACACACACACAGCCAGAGGTACACACTGCAGACAACCAGACAGGCAGGCACACACAGCCAGAGGTACACACTGCAGACAACCAGACAGCAGGCACACACAGCCATAGGTACACACTGCAGACAACCAGGCAGGCACACACAGCCAGAGGTACACACTGCAGACAACCAGACAGGCAGGCACACACAGCCAGAGGTACACACTGCAGGCCAGACAGGCACACACAGCCAGAGGTACACACTGCAGACAACCAGACAGGCAGGCACACACAGCCAGAGGTACACACTGCAGACAACCAGGCAGGCACACACAGCCAGACGTACTCACTGCAGACAACCAGGCAGGCACACACAGCCAGAGGTACTCACTGCAGAGAACCAGGCAGGCACACACAGCCAGAGGTACACACTGCAGACAGGCAGGCAGGCACACACAGCCAGAGGTACACACTGCAGACAGGCAGGCAGGCACACACAGCCAGAGGTACACACTGCAGACAACCAGGCAGGCAGGCACACACAGCCAGAGGTACACACTGCAGAGAACCAGGCAGGCACACAGCCAGAGGTACACACTGCAGACAACCAGACAGGCAGGCACACACAGCCAGAGGTACACACTGCAGACAACCAGGCAGGCACACACAACAAGAGGTACACACTGCAGACAACCAGGCAGGCACACACAACCAGAGGTACACACTGCAGACAACCAGGCAGGCACACACAGCCAGAGGTACACACTGAAGACAACCAGGCAGGCAGGCACACACAGCCAGAGGTACACACTGCAGAGAACCAGGCAGGCACACACAGCCAGAGGTACACACTGCAGACAACCAGACATGCAGGCACACACAGCCAGAGGTACACACTGCAGACAACCAGGCAGGCACACACAACCAGAGGTACACACTGCAGACAACCAGGCAGGAGCACACAGCCAGAGGTACACACTGCAGACAACCAGACAGGCACACACAGCCAGAGGTACACACTGCAGAGAACCAGGCAGGCACACACAGCCAGAGGTACACACTGCAGACAACCAGACATGCAGGCACACACAGCCAGAGGTACACACTGCAGACAACCAGGCAGGCACACACAACCAGAGGTACACACTGCAGACAACCAGGCAGGAGCACACAGCCAGAGGTACACACTGCAGACAACCAGACAGGCACACACAGCCAGAGGTACACACTGCATGCCAGACAGGCACACACAGCCAGAGGTACACACTGCAGACAACCAGACAGGCAGGCACACACAGCCAGAGGTACACACTGCAGACAACCAGGCAGGCACACACAGCCAGAGGTACTCACTGCAGAGAACCAGGCAGGCACACACAGCCAGGGGTACACACTGCAGACATGCAGGCAGGCACACACAGCCAGAGGTACACACTGCAGACAGGCACACACAGCCAGAGGTACACACTGCAGACAACCAGGCAGACACACACAGCCAGAGGTACACACTGCAGACAGGCAGGCAGGCACACACAGCCAGAGGTACACACTGCAGACAACCAGGCAGACACACACAGCCAGAGGTACACACTGCAGACAACCAGGCAGGCAGGCACACACAGCCTGAGGTACACACTGCAGAGAACCAGGCAGGCACACAGCCAGAGGTACACACTGTAGACAACCAGACAGGCAGGCACACACAGCCAGAGGTACACACTGCAGACAACCAGGCAGGCACACACAACCAGAGGTACACACGGCAGACAACTAGGCAGGCACACACAACCAGAGGTACACACTGCAGACAACCAGGCAGGCACACACAGCAAGAGGTACACACTGCAGACAACCAGGCAGGCAGGCGACACACAGCCTGAGGTACACACTGCAGAGAACCAGGCAGGCACACACAGCCAGAGGTACACACTGCAGACAACCAGACATGCAGGCACACACAGCCAGAGGTACACACTGCAGACAACCAGGCAGGCACACACAACCAGAGGTACACACGGCAGACAACCAGGCAGGCAAACACAGCCAGAGGTACACACTGCAGACAACCAGACAGGCAGGCACACACAGCCAGAGGTACACACTGCAGGCCAGACAGGCACACACAGCCAGAGGTACACACTGCAGACAACCAGACAGGCAGGCACACACAGCCAGAGGTACACACTGCAGACAACCAGGCAGGCACACACAGCCAGAGGTACTCACTGCAGAGAACCAGGCAGGCACACACAGCCAGAGGTACACACTGCAGACAGGCAGGCAGGCACACACAGCCAGAGGTACACACTGCAGACAGGCACACACAGCCAGAGGTACACACTGCAGACAACCAGGCAGACACACACAACCAGAGGTACACACTGCAGACAACCAGACAGGCAGGCACACACAGCCAGAGGTACACACTGCAGACAACCAGACAGGCAGGCACACACAGCCAGAGGTACACACTGCAGACAACCAGGCAGGCACACACAGCCAGAGGTACTCACTGCAGAGAACCAGGCAGGCACACACAGCCAGAGGTACACACTGCAGACAGGCAGGCAGGCACACACAGCCAGAGGTATACACTGCAGGCAGGCACACACAGCCAGAGGTACACACTGCAGACAACCAGGCAGACACACACAGCCAGAGGTACACACTGCAGACAACCAGGCAGGCAGGCACACACAGTCAGAGGTACACACTGCAGAGAACCAGGCAGGCACACACAGCCAGAGGTACACACTGCAGACAACCAGACAGGCAGGCACACATAGCCAGAGGTACACACTGCAGACGACCAGGCAGGCACACACAACCAGAGATACACACTGCAGACAACCAGGCAGGCACACACAGCCAGAGGTACACACTGCAGACAACCAGGCAGGCACACACAGCCAGAGGTACACACTGCAGAGAACCAGGCAGGCACACACAGCCAGAGGTACACACTGCAGACAGGCAGGCAGGCAAACACAGCCAGAGGTACACACTGCAGACAACCAGGCAGACACACACAGCCAGAGGTACACACTGCAGACAACCAGGCAGGCAGGCACACACAGCCAGAGGTACACACTGCAGACAACCAGGCAGGCACACACAGCCAGAGGTACACACTGCAGACAACCAGGCAGGCAGGCAGGCACACACAGCCAGAGGTACACACTGCAGACAACCAGGCAGGCAGGCAGGCACACACAGCTAGAGGTACTCACTGCAGAGAACCAGGCAGGCACACACAACCAGAGGTACACTCTGCAGACAACCAGGAGGAGGAGCGACAGGAGGAGCGGCGTACAGGCGGGGAGGAGCAGCGGAGGATAGGCGGTGAGGAGCAGCGGACAGGCGGTGAAGAGCAGCGGACAGGCGGTGAAGAGCAGCGGACAGGCAGTGAGGAGTGGTGGACAGGCGGTGAGGAGTGGTGGACAGGTGGTGAGGAGCAGCGGACAGGCGGTGAGGAGCGGCGGACAGGAGTGATGAGGAGCAGCGGAGGACAGGCGGTGAGGAGCAGCGGACAGGCGGTGAGGAGCAGCGGACAGGCGGTGAGGAGCGGCAGACAGGGGGGGAGGAGCGGTGAGGAGCAGCAGAGTACAGGCGGTGAGGACCGGCGGACATGCGGAGGTAAGTGAAGCAGCCACGGGTGCGCTCACGGGGCGGGCGGGGGCCCTGAAGCCTGATTGCTCCCGGACAAGGTCGGGACGGGCTGCTAGTATATATATATATATATATATATATGTATTAAAAATATATATATTTTTTAAAGTTACATTAATATTTTAAATGTTTAAATTAATTTAATTTATTATTATATTACTTTTAATTTACTTTTAAGACATTTAAAAAATTCGATATTTTGACAGTCTATAATATTTACACTCGATATTTTGGAGTCGATATTTTTGTACTTACCTGTTTGAAGATAGGAAGTCGATATTCTTGCAGACGATATTTTTTACTCGATATTTTGCCCTCTCGATATTTTGACTGTCGGTGTTCTGTCAGTGATCCTACTAAAACACCTGGGGTAGTTGTGCATAATACATCTCTCTCAAGCACCGACCCAAAGTGATTTAGTTGATAGTGTTTTGTGATAAATTGAGGTCATCGAAGGAAGGCAGCCTAGCACAACATCTATGGTCTTGCCTTCAAATGAATCTATGGCGAGCAGGGCATGCATATTGGGATAGAGGATTAAGAACACTAGGCCTGAAAGACCTTTGGGGCATGCAAGTATGCCATAATGAATTCAAACGACTAGCGAAAATAAGCACAAAAAAGCTCTCTTCCGTGGAAGACAAGGCTCGGCTGGCAAAAAGAAGTCACGGATGGATGTCCTTGCAATCCTATGTCCTGTTGACCCCACAGGAGTACCTAACTCAACCATTCACTGCTCGAATAAAATCAAGGTTCCTAAAGTTGAGAATGGGAGTAATCAACCTGTTGGTCCATTTGCCAAAATGGAAAAGAGCCCACGGATAGGAACAATGTAGACTCTGCGGAAATCAAAAAGAAGACATAGTACACATCCTTTGTCTTTGCCCAAACCTGCTGAACGAAAGGCGGTCCCTCCTGAGGAAACTCTGGAACACAAACATGATTAGATCGTGTAGAGCAGCAGTCTTGGCTTGCTTTGACCCTCGGAACACTAAATTAAACTGTGCCCTAGTAAGGTTTTTGGAACAAGCAGATAAAAAACTTGGTGAGGAGTCCCAAGTATGCGATTTCTCAACAGCACAATTACTAGCCTAGTTCCAACTGCCACCTTATTGTATAATGGACATGATCCTTAACTCTCCTTTTTATAAGTATGTTTTTTACACATTTTTATAATCTTCATAACGCATATGATCTTATACTTATTTTTATATGTATTCATTGATATATCGCTCTTAAAATTCTGTAACTTGCAAAGGTTTTTTTAATCATACAATAAAGATTTCTGATTTTGTCTGTAGTTGATAGTGTGTTCTAAATAGTTGTTCAGACTACAATGAGTTACATCGAATAACCAAGTGCCTGTCATTGGACACAACTTCTGTTTTTTAACTTTTCCTCTACAAATCATTGGTGGGCTTTTCCGATAGATTAATTACGTTCAGTCAAGACTGCAAAGCCCAGAATTCTGAAATTTAGTAAATGAAAGCCCATGACTGCAAACTAGATGCCCCAGTGGCGTAGCATGGGGGCGGGGGGGTTCTGCCTAGCTACGCCCCTGTAATGGAATCATCTGATAAGTGCACATGTATATAGGCTTTCCGGCTTGCGCTTTGACTTTTGAAACCAGTGAAAACATTTAGCCTGACTGTGGCACTGCTCTCAGGGGCATACTTACTAAGAAGTGACAGAGTGCAGAGTTAGCTTCTTAGGCTTAAAATCGCACTATGCCACGCAGGGCTGCACCATATTTACAACATTTCCCCCTGCCCTGGTGCTAAATTTAGCATCCTAGCACCAACGCAGGACCCGTTGCACCATAGGTCTTTATATACCGTTTTGTAACTTGTATGTGTGCTGCTTAATACAGCGCACATAGAAGTTGCAAAACTGCATTTTTTTAAAATGATTGCTTATGTGCAGGAAGGGTACCTTTCTGCACATAAACAATCATAGGCAATTTGCTATTTCTATGACTGCTGCTCAAGGAGGCACACATGTATGCAGCAAAAACTAGGAGAAATAAAGTATCTCTCCTTGTTTCACCTACAGGGCCGGACTGAGAACAGAAACCGGCCCTGGCAAACTGCTCAGCTGGCCCCCCGGGGTCAGGGGGAGTGCAGATGAGCAGTTTGCGACGGCCGGTTTCGGACGATTTTGTTACCTGGGGCCGACATTGCCGACCCCCGGTAACAAAAACAGCCCTTCCAGGGGCCCAAAACCGGCCCCCGCCCTAGCGGCCTACCGGGGAAACGCTTGGTGCCCGCTATTGCCAGTCCGGCCCTTTTCACCTATTTACGACAAGGTTTTTCCTGGTCTTCATTTTGGAGCTGTCTCCTATCTACGGTGCCTTTGTAAATAGGACACAGTGTCAAAATCAGTGGGTTTTGCGGTGGAAAGCCCACTGCAACACCCATTACCCTCCCCTTTCACTGTAAATACAGGGGTACCTTATTTACAAGGCAGCGTTAGGCCACATTAAGCGGCTTAATGCTGCCTTGGAACTAAGGCAAGGCCCCTATCGTCATCACAACGTTGCTTCTAAATCTGCCCCTAAGTGTGAAATATGTCACTTATATACCAGTATTTTTTTGTGTAGGTGGGAAAGGGAATAATACGAACGGATAAAGATATCAGAGCTATACAGACTCCATTCAAATCAGGTGGAATTAAGTTATATGGATGATAAAAGACATTTGCTTGACTTGCCAGAGGTTTAAAATTCGAGAGGTGTAACCACCTCCCACACAGGATTTAGTATATTGGGGCTGGGTGAATGCACTCTCTGAGTGCCAGAAAGTCTGTACTGGGGGCACATTTTATTTATTTATTTATTTATTTATTTATTTTATAGTTTTATAGAGCACAAACCAAACCTGTGAGGGTGTCAGAGCACTTTACAGTATTAAGGGTGAAGTACAAATCGTTGGGAAGGGAGGGATCACTTGGGTAAAATAGAGGATACATAATGCAAGAAAACCCGCAGTCTAAAGTCCCAGCTACATGTGGGAAATAAATTAAAACAGGTAGATACATTGTACAAGAAGGCACATAGGCTCATCTCTTGGGTGAATGCCCAGGAGTGCAGGAATAGGTATTGTCCATAGAAAGATATTGTAACGTGTTCATTAGGCGAGGTATTTACCCATTAAGAAGGTTTTGGTCTCCTTCTTAAAGTGTGCCAAGGACGGAAGTCTTCTGATGGTGGGTGGGAGAGATTGTAGGTTTTTTTCTTCCGGAAGCATGCAGGTTGCAGCAGTAGGTCTTTGGAAGATCACCCATAGTTGTTCCTGCGTTCTTTTACATTTAACATGTACTATTATTTGATCCATTACCATTTCATCCGAAATACTTCCAAAATTACAATGTAAACTTAAAGAGCGTAGAGCTGTTAAAATGTCATCAAAGGATTCCGTTTCTTCTTGTTTCCTAGTATAGAATTTAAACCTATTCAGAGCTATGTTACTTGTTGGTTTAAATCTTTTTTCCATCCGTATCAAAACTTCATTGTACACATTAGTAGCCTCATTATTATCTGCAAGGGTGACTTGTTTAATGCTCTAAACACCATTTGGCCTTCTGATCCCAGACAGTGTAGTAATATACTTTTCTTTCTTTCCGCCCCCATTCTTTCTCCATCAATAGCTTTCATATAGTTTATAAATTCTTCCCTCCACCTTGCCCAAGGTAATGGTGGTTCATCCTTAGATTGTAGAAATTTTGCCGGAGGATCAAATTGCATTGCCATGTTCCTTAAAATCTTGTTGCTCCCAATTTTTTTTTTAACAATATCACTATTATTGACACATTTTTCTCCTTAATCCTCCTCACGCTAAAATGTAACAAATTATTTTCTTTGGTTAATAAGAATTTCCCAATATCCTTTAAACTCTTTACATTGAAGTTGTTTATGCACAATATCACTTACTTCTTTCGTTCCGTGAAAATTAAGTCTGCAAACACTCTTTGAAATCTGTTCGTGTCTTTTACAGCTAGCGTTTTTCTGTTGCTATGGTGTATCCAAGAAACACCCAAAATGGCCGCTGCGTGACTTACGTAATTACGTACTTCCCATTATGCACTGCGCCTGTCTCAAAGTTCTTACGGTGTTTCCATACGTCAGTCCAACCGAATGCTGCCGCAGTCTGGAATCTATCAGTGCGTCGGCCTGGATGTTTATACTTAAAACTAAGCAACGCGCGTTGTCGGTAAGCGTTGAAGCTTACTTTTGAATATTTTACTATGCCAAATATTTTAAATATGAACAAAGAAACACAGTACCTTTTTGTAAATTCTCCTTGAGTGTGACAATCTCCTCTTCCTTGTTTCCTATTATTCTGGCAAATTCCGTTCAATGAAACATTATATTCCTTGAAATCTTATAGGGTCCTCCTGATATCACAAGTTTTTGTGCAAGAAATGTAGGGGAGTTGTTATAAAGCTTTGTGAGTAATGCAGGCCAGTTTAAATTGGATTCTGGCCTCTAGAGGAAGCCAGTTCAGCGCTTCGAGGTGGGGAGAAATGTGGTTGAATTTCTTTGAGCCGGTTAGTAGTCTGGCGGCGATGTTGAGGCAGACTTTCAATGGGGCCAGAGATTTTTTGGGTAGCCCTGCAAGAGTAGAGCATCCATATTATAATCTGGAAATGACTAGTGCCTGTACTGCCATTTTAAGGTCAGACACATCGAGGAAGGGTTTTAGGTTTCTTAGATAACTCAGGTAGAATTTAGCCGTTTTGGCCATCGAGATTATATGGCCACGCATTTCCAACTATTTGCGGTAAACTCCTGGGGCGGAAGCCGGGAGCATCAAATGTTCTGATTTTAAACTGCTTTGCTTTCTTTTAAAACATATTTGACTGTTTATTTCGGCGCACTTACCCTCCCTCCACTCCTCACACTGCCTGCTCTTCCCGTGCAGCCGATTAGGCGCTGTCACGGGGACTGGCAGGGGATCCCCTATCTTGCGGGTAGCCCAGGGTTGACGGTGCAGTCTTCCTCACACCAGCTCCTTATCTGCATATAATGTGCATCCCCTCCCGACCGTGCAGCGGAGGCGAGCAGCAGGCGCGCGGATGGTGTGCCGAAGGCGCGCCAAAGGCAAGCCCGTCTGCGCCAGTCCGCACCATGCCGGAGCTAGGGGCTATATCCCCTGCATCTCCATCGACTTATTCATCTGAGAGCCCGGTGAACCTCCGAGGCTTGGCCGGCCCTCTCTGTCCACTCACGGTATCTACCAGGCTCCGTCACAAACACGTCACTGGCTTCCGCAAATGAGGCCTGCCCCAGTAGAAAGTCAACAAATAAATATATTTTATCTTAACACTAGATCTCTTGTGAAACACCAAATGGACATTTTCCTGCTTCTTGCTTGCCAAAAACCGGATATTCTTTTCCTCACAGAGACGTGGCTTAACATTGATTCTTCCCTGGACATACTAGCAGCGCTCCCTGATAACTACTACATTTTGCAGGTAGATCATGCCTCAGGCAAAATGGGTGGTGGGGTAGCTGCTATTATTAATAAACGCCTAGGATTTTCTAAATTGACGTCTCTTGACCTCCTTGTAGCAGACAACTTGGTTATCAGACTGGACTCTAAGTTGGGCCCACTTCTTTGTGTGCTGATCTATAGACCCCCCCAGAGTATGCACACGTTTCCTTTTTCTTTGTGCGACCAACTGGCAACACTGGTCACTGCCTATACGAGGATCTTGTTGATCAGCGATTTCAATTACTGGCTCAATAGTTCATCTGGCGGCCCTTTAGCGAGCGAGCTCCTCGATCTCCTTACAGGGCTCAACTTTAGCCACCATATCAACACCGCCACCCACATAAAAGGGCACACTCTAGACCAGATTTGGAGTTCCAACCTTAGTATTTCATCTCTTATTATTTCCCCATGTATCTGGTCTGATCACTTTTTGATCCAATTCTGCATTTCTATCTCTAAGCCTACTATAAACCCAGACACCAGAGCAGGCCTAATTAGAAAGTGGGGCTCTCTTGATACTCCAGCTTTTCTGGGCAGTCTGAGAAACTCAATTCCTGCTCACAATACAGACCTTGACCAATCTGTAGTTAATATCTCCGACTGGCTTGTAAATGCAAGCGATATACACGCCCCGTTGAAAAAATTGAAAACCTTGCGTCAATCTGACGACCATAAATGGTTCTCCCCCGACCTGAGGGCGAAAAAATTAACTGTTCGCCAGAAGGAAAAGAAATTACTACTCTCTCGGAAAAACCCAATATTTGGCCGCCCTTTCTGACTACATGAAGGCCATCTTTCTTGCCAAAGCGGAATTTTTTTCTAGTATCATTGAAATGTGTAACAACAAATCGAAGGACATCTTTTCCATCGTCGATGAACTCTTGAATCCTGCCAGAACTCAGCTCAAACCTGAAGCCACACAGGACTTTTGCAATACCCTTAACCACTACTTCCTGGACAAAATCACGCTTATTAAATCCAGTATCCCTATTTGTCCTCCTGCCTCCTTGGACCCCACTTACACTTCCAGTACACTATCCCTGGATCACATCCCTCTCCTGGATGTTCCGTCGCTGTCTGCCCTTAAGACTAGGGTCAAGTCGGGTTCTCCACATGACTGCTGCCCCCCCTATGAGCTAAAAGAGGTGATTACTGCCTTTCCCTCTCCTATATTAAGACTTCTTAATACCTCCTTGACCCAAGGCATAGTGCCTAACTCATTTAAGGAGGCAGTGGTGGTGCCCCTTCAAAAAAAAAACAGGTGTATAAGCCACTACCTAATCTAATAACAGACCTATTTATTTACCCTATTATCTGGACAAACTGTTGGAAGCCCATGTAACATCTCATCTTTCAAGCTTCATTGAACAATCCGACTTCCTGGATCCTGCCCAAGCCGATTTTCGTCCGGCTCATTCCACTGAAACGGTTATAACAGCAGTTCTGGATTCTCTACGTCATAACGCTGATTTAGGTGTTTCTCAGGCTCTGGTCCTGCTTGATCTGTCGGCCGCGTTTGACACGGTCGACCATGACATCCTTCTCGACCGTGTCAGACTAGCTGGCATCTGTGGCCCGGCTCATGATTGGGTCAGGTCATTTCTTAACCCCTTCGATGCTCATGACGAGCTCAGCTCGACATGCAGTACACTGGTTGTGTGCTTATGACGAGCTGAGCTCGTCATGAACAATGGGAAAGAAGGATCTGCAGCACAGAGGGGGAATTGGTGCAGCAGTGATAGTGTTAATGACCGTTCGCAAGCAGTTGGCCTGCCCCCTTTCTCATCTCCTAAACTTCACACTACTTGTGGGGTTCCTCAGGGCTCCTCGCTTTCACCTACCTACAGCGGACCCCACCGAACTCAAGAATTACCGCCCCATCTCGCTCCTCCCGTTTCCAGCCAACGTCATCGAGAAGACCGTCAACAAGCAGCTGGCCGCCTTCCTCGAGACGAATGGATCCCTCGACCCCTCACAGTCTGGCTTCCGAGCCAACCACAGCACCGAGACCGCCCTCATCGCTGCCACCGACGACATCCGAGCCCTGATGGACAACGGAGAAACAGCGGCCCTCATCCTCCTAGACCTCTCCGCGGCATTCGACACTGTCTGCCACTGCACCCTAGTGCAGCGCCTCAGCAACGTCGGAATCCAGGAGAAGGCACTGGAATGGATCATCTCCTTCCTCGACGGAAGAACACAGAGAGTCCGCCTACCGCCGTACAAGTCAGAGGCCACCGAAGTCATCTGCGGCGTCCCTCAAGGATCCTCGCTGAGCCCCACCCTCTTCAACGTCTACATGAGCCCCCTCGCGGCCATCGCACGCCAACCCAACCTCAACATCATCTCCTACGCCGACGGCACCCAGCTGATCCTCTTCCTGACCAACGACCCCGCCGCAGCCAGAGCCAACCTGCACGAAGGGATGAAAGATGTAGCCGAGTGGATGACGACCAGCCGACTGAAACTGAACTCAGACAAGACGGAGGTCCTCATCCTGGGCTCCGCGCCCTCCGCCTGGGACGACTCCTGGTGGCCCCCCCGCCCTGGGCACCGCACCCAAACCGACGGACCACGCACGCAACCTGGGCTTCATCCTGGACTCCTCCCTCTCCATGACCAGACAAGTCAACGCCGTCTCCTCGTCGTGCTTCAACATCCTGCGCATGCTAAGGAAGATCTTCTGGTGGATCCCCACCGAGACCAGGAAGACTGTCACCCAGGCCCTCGTCACCAGCCGACTGGACTACGGCAACGCCCTCTACGCCGGAACCGCCGCCAAGCTCCAGAAGAGACTCCAGCGGATCCAGAACGCCTCAGCCAGACTCATCCTCGACATCCCACGAAACAGCCACATCTTCGGACATCTGAGAGACCTGCATTGGCTCCCCGTCAACAAAAGAATCACCTTCC
This sequence comes from Lissotriton vulgaris, assembly GCF_964263255.1. Taxonomy (NCBI): domain Eukaryota; kingdom Metazoa; phylum Chordata; class Amphibia; order Caudata; family Salamandridae; genus Lissotriton; species Lissotriton vulgaris. The sequence goes on along the minus strand of NC_141694.1, from coordinate 49,685,016 downwards.
GTCTCCTCACCCACGCACATAAAGCCCTACACGATCAAGGCCCGAGCTACCTCAACAACCGAATCAACTTCTACGCACCCAAACGCCACCTCCGATCAGCCAGCCACGCCCTCGCCGCCGTCCCCCGCATCCGAAGAGCGACAACAGGAGGAAGGTCCTTCTCCTACCTGGCCGCCAAGACCTGGAACTCCCTCCCGACCGACCTGCGCCTGACCCAAGACCACCTCTCCTTCAGGAAGAAGCTCAAGACCTGGCTGTTCGAGCAGTAACGGCACCCCCCCCCCCCAAGCGCCTTGAGACCCTACGGGTAAGTAGTGCGCTCTATAAATGTGGTTGATTGATTGATTGATTGATCTTGTTTAATATTTATATGCTCCCCCTACTTCACTCACTAAGATCTTTCAAAGTCACCACATTCAATTACGCAGACGATCTGCAACTCACTTTCACCATTGATGACTCCCTAGAATCTATCCATCATTTTCAGTCCACCATGCTCTTCATACGCCACTGGATGGACAGCAACCAACTAAAATTGAACCCCGAGAAGACAGAACTGGTCTTCTTCGGTAAAAGCAAGTCTTTGTGGGGCCCTCACTACTGGCCTCCCGAACTGGGCCTACCCCCTACTCCCAACAGTTCGGTGAAAAGCTTAGGGGTACTCATTGATGAAGAGCTTTCATTAAGGCCTCAAGTCAACTCGGTGGTGTCAACCAGCCCTTTTCAGCTCCGAAAAATAAAAAAAATCAGTCGGATGCTCACCCAGTCTGCCTTGACCCAGGTTGTGATAGCCTTGGTGTTGTCACACTTAGACTACGCAAATGCTATCTACCTGGGCCTTCCCATTACCCTTGGTAAACGCCTCCAGGTGGCCCAAAACCAGGCAGCCAGGCTTATATACCGTATTCCGCGGTGGCAATCAGCAAGACCCCTGCTGAAGCAACTGCATTGGCTTCCGATCACACAGCGTGTACTTTTTGAAACCGCCTATATAACCTTCAAGGCCCTTCATGCACGCAGTCCCAAGTTTATCCAGGCACTCCTACCTAGATATACTCCCACACGCAGCCTGCGCTCTGCTTCATAAATCCTCCTGGCTGTCCCCCGTTATAAATTCCAACATAAAGGACGTCGTAGGTTTGCCACGCTTGCCACTAAACTGTGGAACTCTCTTACTCAAGACACCCGTTCTTGTACCACCCTCCTTCAGTTCAGGTGGCAACTTAAAACCTGGCTATTTGCCCAGACCTTAGCCTAGTCCCTCTACTGTCCTCCGTTAGGTAGTTTTCTGGATATGTTGGTTAGCGCCAAGAAACCCTCAGGTGAACGCGCGCTGTATACATTTTTGTGAAGATAAGATAAGATAAGATAAGACGCATGTTCAGGCTGCCGTCCAGGGTTATTCCAAGAGATTTCGCCGAGTCAACAATGGTAGGAGGGCAGTTTAGTGCTGAGATGGTCCTGATCCATTCCTGGATGTCTGGATTGGGATTGGGTGGAGAGATCAGAAGAAATTCAGTTTTATTTGCGTTGAGTTTAAGCTGGTTGGCGGTGAGCAAGTGGACTGTCAACGATAAGGCCTCATTGAAGGCCCTTTGGTGTCCCTATGCATAGTCTGGCTCAAACCAGTTCTGGGAGGTATTGGCTCCTGCTCTGGTGCGAACTGGACAAAGGACATGGGTATAGCCACTCTCACGGGAGGGTCCACAGAATCTATCCAACCCCTTCCCATGGGCATAAAGTGGATTACCTGATCACAGGACTTTGCATTTTACCTGGACAAGATTCTGCTAAGAAGAGACCAAGTACTTTGACTGCCTGCACGACGCTGCATGACTGAAGAATCTCCCTTGGAGTTAAGGAGTTACTCCCCTGCAAAAGCTGGCACCCAAAATGCATCTACCCGGATTGCTTCTCCCAAACTCCTGAGGACTCCTATGATTTCAGCAACACAGGAGGTGGGTTCCGGAAGATCCCTGAGGTCGATCTGCCCTCTCAGAAATTCTGAGACCAGTGGGGCATATTATCAAGGGGGTTTATCTCCGCTTTTTTTGGCTTTAAAAGCCAAGAAAGCGGAAATAAAATTATCTCCCTATTACCTAGCTGTCGCTTACACTAGTTTTACAGCTAGTAGGAGATAGCGACCATCTTGGGCCCCACTTTGCAGGTCAGTGAAATTTATCACTAATGACATGCAAAGTGGGCGATGCTGGTGACTGGAAACAGTCGCTAACATCGCTATCTCCTATTACCAACTTTTGGAGATATTCGCGCTAAATGAGCAGTTCTTAGCCATGTTATCCAATGGGAGGTGGATAACATGGCTAAGAGCATTAGCTCGCTAATGCATGAATATCGCTGACTTTTCAGCGATATTCATGCATTGGGCCAATTTTTATCGCATTTGCGATAAACCTTGGTAATACCAAGGCCTATCTGCGATAAAAATCGCCGCAACTCGGCGATAATTTTTTCACGCTAACCAAGCAATAGCGATAATTATCGCTATTGCTTGGTAATATGCCCCAGTATCCCTTGTGGGGAGCGTGCAACCCGAACCCCTGTGCGCCGCATGGTTTTGCAGTTGCATATGCTTAGTGATGATTCTTGAGCCTGTGCTTTGGACTCCGTATAGTCCTGACCTCAAGCAGTATTTGCACTGAAGAATTCCGGCCTCCACTCCACGAGTGTCATGTGGGCTGGTCCTTTGCATACTTGCTTGAGGTCTCCTCAGGATCCCCGGTCCTTTGGTCTGTGGGTCTTGGTGAGGGTCACCTTGTGAATTCTTGGGCTTACCTGGTTGCTCCAGATGTACCCTGACTTTCCAATGCTTGTAGAGTCCCCTGACCTTGCTGGTCCACACCGTAACCTGTTTCCTCTGACTGCATGGGTTCCAGCTGCCAAGGCTTGTTGGTGCTCGAGCCAGACATTGACCCCTCAGCTCTCGACACCCTTTGTGGGACAGCTCAGTTTTGGATTTTGGTCATCCTAGATGTCTCCTGGTCCCCGTGGCTGCAGAGTCAAGCAACCCTTCTTTGTACCTGAAGCACCCGACATCGGTGGGCATTCGACTACCGAGCCCCTGGTCACCAGAAGTGACCCAGACTCTGTCCCCTATGCTTTCAGGTCCCTCTCACCTTGAATCAAGGCTTGTATTCCACCAGACACTCACTTTCCTGGCAGCAGTACGTCTACAGCTCTCCATTGAAAACGACAAAGGTTTCTGACACCACTTGACACCTATGCATCCGGCTCCTCTGGGATTGGTAACATGGGTACCTTGGTACTCACTGGTGGGTTGGCCTTAGAACATCCTATGTTCCAAAGGGTTTGCTTGAAGTCCTCTTAGCAGTGTCCTTAAATTGTAATTTTCCAACCCCAACTTTCCCATAGAGTTGTACGGAGCACGCGTCCGTGTTTCCTCACTGCACCTGTCCTCCATGGGCTCCCTGTGTCACTCCTCTGGGTGGTTCCTTGGGGTCCCAGCGATTCTACGTGCTCTAGGATCTGCATCTAGTTAAGTCATTGTTGTTATACCATTTTCTTTAGTATATGGTTCGGTCTCCCCCTGGAGCACGCTGTGTATTGTGCTATTTATGAATGCTCTATTGATTCAGTATTGTGTGCTTTGTACCCTAGTCTCGCATAGAGACTAGTAGAGAGTGTTATATTAATAAACTAGCAGCCCGTCCCGACGTTGTCCGGGTATAAATTGCTGCCAGCCAGTAGTATATTGTTTTGTAGGATTTCGTTTTGATAGCATTTCTTATCTGTGACAGGCCTGTGAAACGCTCCGATTCACAGTGCACTGCTGATGCACTTAAGAGTGCGCGTTCAGTAGTGTGTGAACTCGAGTTTCCCTACTTTATTTTTCCTTGCAATATTATATAGCGAGAACTCGACAACATGGCATGAGCACAATTTACATTACAGAAGAACACATTCATTTGTGGTAGGCACGGGGAGACAAAGCGATTTGCCTGTAATCACAGGATGTTGAGCTGATGCCGAGATTCGAACGCAGCTCACCAGCTCTAAAGTTCGCAATTCTAGAACTTGTGGCGGGAGGTGTGTCTAAAAGTGTATGTCGGTGCTGGCCATCAATGAGAGAGACCTGTGCATTTTTCAAATTCAAAGTATGTTGCTGGAGATGTGGGCCGCCGTGCCACCAATGTACTTACCGGGGGAGGGTAAACACCCATTATTCCGCAACTTTCTTTCCGCATACCATCACTCCGCATACTTTCATTACGAAAGTACCATGACTCCGCAATGCCATTATAACGCATGGCATTACATTTTATATGCTTTTCCAACGCATACATTTACAACGAAATTCGTTGTAAATGCATGAATGGTAAAAGCATGTTTTTTTAAATGTTTGGATAAGGTAAGTATGGGTATAGGGGTATATGTATTGGGGTACTTAGGTATATGTTTTGGGGTGTTTGGGTATTTTAAGGGTTCAGATATAGTTTTGGGTTATTGGGTATAGGGGTAGTTTTAGGGTTTTGGGATAGGTATGGGTTTTGGGGGTACAGGGATATTTTTAGGGTTCAGGGCTAGGTTTGGGTTTTGGGGTATAGGGGTAATTTTAGGGTTCGGGGGTAGGTTTGGGTTTTGGGGTACACAGGTATTTTAAGGGTTCAGGGCTAGGTTTGGGGTTTGGGGTACAGGGGTATTTTTAGGGTTCAGGGCTAGGTTTGGGTTTCGGGGTACAGGGGTATTTTAGGGTTCAGGGATAGGTTTGGGTTTTGGAGTACAGGGTTATTTTTATGGTTCAGGGCTAGGTTTGGGTTTTGGGGTACAGGGGTATTTTTAGGGTTCAGGGGTAGGTTTGGGTTTTGGGGTACAGGGGTATATTAAGGGTTCAGGACTAGGTTTGGATTTTGGGGTACAGGGGTATTTTAGGGTTCAGGGGTAGGTTTGGGTTTTGGGTACAGGGGTATTTTTAGGGTTCAGGGTAGGTTTGGGTTTTGGGGTACAGGGGTATTTTTAGGGTTCAGTGGTAGGTTTGGGTTTTGAGGTACAGGGGTATTTATAGGGTTCAGGGCTAAGTTTGGGTTTTGGGGTACAGGGGTATTTTTAGGATTTAGGGATAGGTTTGGGTTTTGGGTTACAGGGGTATTTTTAGGATTTAGGGATAGGTTTGGGTTTTGGGGTACAGGGTATATTTATAGGGTTAAGATGGGCTAGTGTTTAAGGGTGTTGGGGTATTTTAAGGAGTAAGGGTGGGTTATGAATATGGGGTGCAGGGTTATTTAAAGGGAGCGGGGTAGACACCCGGAGCTGGAATGTACAGAACCTGGGAAGATAAAACAATGAAATATTGGGCACAACGCTCGCTTTTTTTTCCCTGTGATCCCGTGCCCCGCACACGCCCACGCCCCCAGCACATGCCCACAGCACACGCCCACAGCACACGATATGAGATGAGACATGGCATGAAGAGCGGAACATACCACACGCCTCCAGCACATGCCCACAGCACAACGCAGACACGCCCACAAGGGACTACTTTGCTGGCACGGTTCTTTTACCTTTTAAATGTATATGGTGGGCGTCTGCATAGCCTATGTCCTTCTGCTGCAACTGCCCTTTCCAACGCTGTATTGGGTGTTGTGATTGGTGCTGTCGTTCCTGAGATTACCCGCCTCAAAGGTTTGGGCTCTCTCTTAATTATATTAGTATGGATACATATTTTTATATAAACACTGTGTAGTTTTCCTTTCATTTAGATTTTAGGAGGTGATATTGTGATAAAACAAGCTGCTTTACATTCCTTCAAGATTACGGATGCTCTCCATAGCTACCACTAGGATAGCTTTCAATAAAGTTTATCTTTGACCTCATACATCATAAGAGTCGTGTGGACCGGTACAAGGTGCCCACTTTATTAGTGGACAGCATATACCAACCCACCTTCTCTCAATGGCGACTTGCAGTTCTCAAATGACATTATTTCCCAATTCTCAAACAGTTCTGGTAGCCTACTGCAGTCACCTTACCTCTACTTGGTCTATGTATTTCCATCTTTTGTTGAGGACAAATCAGGGTTATAGTAAATTGATGCGTACAATTATAATTATTATCCTATAAGAAAGAAGTCAAAGACCTCCTTCTGAATAGATTTCTTCCTTGAGCCTATGATACCCATCATGACTCCTCTATTTTCCGCATGACTACGGCATACCTCCAAACTAGTTTTTAAAGTTTTTTTTCCTAATTTCTCATTCCCGACACTACCCCCACTTTTCTTAACACTACATGATCATGTAAGCTTACCCTTTGGCTCTGATCACTATTTTATCCTGTATTTTTCCCGAATAGGATGTTATTGTTGTTATTGCTTTGCTATCTGTATACCTTTAAAGCGCTCTCATACCCGCAAGGGTTATGTTTATGCTATATGAAACTATCAAAATAAAATATAAATAAATTGTGTCTTATAAAGTGCACAGCTACCCCACAGGGTTTCCCTGTGCTTGATCAGGCAGGATGAATCGGCTTCCATGTTAAAACAACCTAGTCTTAAGGTTTTTACGGAAGATAGTGAGAGGGGTACAGTTTAGCAAGGCTTCTGGGCGGTCATTCGATAGCTTTGGGCCCAAATTACTGAAGGAGCGGCCTCCAAGGCGAGTCTGACGGATAGTCTGTGTAGTTAAGGGTATGTACTAAGTTCCCTGGTTAGCACCAGGGCTCGAGTCGGGGTACCACGCGGATGGATGGCGTCCCCCCACTTATTTTACCGGGGGGGACACCGTCCCCCCTGCTAAACAGCTGGACTTCACTGTTTGGTCTCTCTGGGACAAGATCGGAGCTCACAGCACGCTGTGAGCTCCGATCTCGTCCCAGAGAGGACGCAGTGGTAAGGCGGGCACATTCCACGAGCAGATGGGCATTTGAAGAGAGGTGGGGCAGTGTATAAGAACTGTACATTGTGGAAAATCGAGGGGGTGGTGAGATCTGTGGACGGTGGACGCAAGAAGCCGCCGGCTGAGCAACAGATGCAGGACTGGAGAAGTTAGAAGAATAGAGAGAATCGGAGGAGGAGGTGGGGTGGAGAAATACAGGGGGGGGGGAACTAGGGTTAGGGGAGCCAGAAACAGAAAACGGGGGAATAGCAGAGTCCCGTTCTCTTCAGTGCGAGGAAGTTGTTCTGGGGAAGGGGCAGATGGCTTTTAAGTTAGGGATGTGACATCCCCCCCTCCCTATGTTCATGCGATCACTGGCACAGCATGGCTGCCCTCATTGGCGTGAGGTGGGGCGGTGTGGGGAGGGGGTGGTTCTATCGGGTTTGGAAACACACGGGGAGGCAATGAGCTCAATTTTGCAAGCCACCTTTCGTGACGTCACTTCCTGTTGTGACGTCACTTCCAGTGAAAGCGTCCCCCACTTCTTTTTTTATGACTTGTGCCCTGGTTAGCACAGTTGCATTCCATGTGTGTAATAGTGATCTGGCTGTAGTCAAGCCTAACAAGTCTTCTAGCTTTACACATCCATATAACACCCCATAGGGCCCTGTCTGTGGTGCTTAATTGGTTAAAAAAATAAATGCCAGGGCTCTCATCAGGAGGAACGGCAGCTTCTACCACCCAATGCTCCTCCTAGCGCTGACAGTGATAGTAACAACACAACTACTAACCATCGCACTCTTACAAGTGGGACATTTCAGACTATTTCAGGCCCCTAAAACTTTAAGAATGGCTTCAGCCGCAGGTTAATAGTAATTTTTAATGAATATAGAATTAATTATTAACTGTTGTTGTGGTCATCTCTAAATGTGGCAGACAGTGCCACCTAGTGGGAGGCTGTCACAAGCACTGGTACTGATAATTAAGTGTCGGTGCTGAGCATCGAAAACCCCTGGCTCAAATTAAGCACCCCTCTGCTATTGCTCATGTGGAGCTAGGGTTACCTGCATTGTCTGAGTCCATTCACTCCACAGTTGATTTTTATGTCAGGAAGGCCCAAGCCTCCCCTCTAAATTGTTATTATACAAAGGTTTTACTGATAGTCTCGGGTGCTCGTCTTGCCAGGCAAACGTCAGCATTTGAATTTAGAGTTTTTGAAAACCTATTGGTACGACTCGTACTAAATGTAGTAGCTTGTGTATAGTGTTCATTTTAGGGCATCCATCCTTCCCAGACATGACATGTTTTTGCCTGTCCATATTTGGAGGGAGGCCTTCTTTCAGTTCATTGAGTACCATTGGTTTGTTGGCTGAGTGCTGGTTGGCCGACGTGGTTGCGCTGTGCTCTCCTAGGTTTTTGCTTGCTGCCTCTTCTACAAGGGGATATCGGTCCTCTTTCCTACTTATCTCTCCTTTCTATTTTCTCTGGAAGTATGTCTGACTGCCCCATATAACTGTATTACCCAACATCTCTTCACACATTTGGCATACTTGAGTGAATTTTTCTGATACATCCTGGTTATTGTCTGATCTAGTCTCCTGTACGTGAATTGTCTGGACAGGAGCCTCCCGCATCTTTAGCTTGCCCTTCTTCTGTGGGTTAAAAGATTCAAAGAAACTTTAGAACGTGCTTGTCATTTTTATGGGCTTTGTCACAATCGTGTTTAGGGCCATGTGGTTTTTACGGTAGAAGGTGGGTTGCAAACCTGCTTTTTCTCTGTGCTCATATTGTTTCTGATTGACTCTAAATAAACATCACGTTGCGTGGTGCAAGAGCAACACAAAGGGGCTTGTAAATATGACCACAGGCCCGTGTTCAAGTACTTCTAGGTCATATACTACTAAGACAAAGACCTGATCTGAGACCACCATCGTCCACCTTTCAATGTTGTTTGGACTTTACTGTTGAGGAGTGTGTTGTAGTGACCGGGTGGATTGGCCAGTACTGAATAAGAAAGTTTACTTCAAGTAAAAGGAGTCCAGGCTGAGATGGAACATCCACTCACCACTCCCTGCAAACTGACTCGTTAGCTCACCTGTTCAACTGCAAAAATTCCAGCATTCTCAGGCTGTGACCCTCACTTGCTCCAGTCTAAGGCACAAGGCCATTGCAACCTGAGGCTTGAGGCCATACAACAAGCTATGACAACATAACACTAAGATATGATAACATGGCTACATAACCCTGATACGGCAATCCTCCCACCTAATTAAAATACCCCAAAATGCTCAATGCATCATATAGTTATTAATGTAATCAGCAAAACATTTAGGGAGTGCCAAAGGGCAATGTGCTCTGTTCACACACCCGGAAGTCTCCATTCCTGTACCAGCAGTGGGAGCAACTTGACAGAACTGGCTTCCAACACATCAGCCTCACATTCAGGCTCCAATCCCACACCTTGCTGTGTTTACAACCACACGAAGAAGCATCACAGACTTCTTTACCAGAGTCTGGGAACAAATGCCCACCCAACCCTGAAGACTCTTGGGGGTCTATATATAACCTGTGAAGTAAGTACTCTACTCACACTGTTTTAACATCCATCAATAATGCAGAATTCTTCACGGCAATGACCACTTGCTGAGGTGAGACACTGAACCCATGCTGACGTGCAGTGAAGTTGCAATTCCTTTAGGCACAAAGCCTGCTTTTTTTAGTATAACCCATTCACCAATGCTAAACGGTGTTTCCATAACATCTAATTTGTTATCATTTTAAGTTTAACACCTCGCCTGCCTAGCTTCAACCCTTTTCTTAAGGAAATCTTCATCACAATCAGCTCCTTCTAGGTTGTCATACTACCACCTTAGACAAACATTAATGAAGGGCTTGGCCCCCTTCATCTTGAGCACCGTCAACCTCATCTGCAGAGTTCCACAAGGGTCCTCATTCAGCCCTACTCTGTTCAACACCGACATGATCCACAAGCCAGCACAGTCTGCACCCACAGAATCAACATCATATCCTTTGCTAACTACACCCAGCCAATGCTCTCCCTCGCCTACAAGAAGCCAAACAACTGGACTAATTTCTCCTCCTGCATGACTGAAGTCTCCAGATGGATTCAACCCAATGCCACAACAACAACAAGAGAGATAGGGAGAATGAGGAACACTCTTAGTCCCCGTTAAGTATTGATAAACAAGAAAAGAGTGACCAAAGGGCACACACAATTCGAAAAGCAAATGGAGCAGCTGGGGGAATGGAACTAACCCCACTCAGGTTAGCTTAGAAAGCCCTCACTCACCAACCTGGTTGGTGACATGCTTCATCATCGGGCTCCACTGGAGAGGCGAGTGCCTCCCCCAGTGTGCTTCGACGCCAGATCTACTGTGGAGCAGGTTTTGTGAAAATAGCCGTGAAGTGAATTAGTTAACAGTGATAGTGATGGTTAAAAATGTCTTATGTGTCTCAAAAAAAGTATTTAATGTTTGATCACAAGGACATAAATAAAATTAGTATGGGAAAATGGTCCAAATAAATTGTTTGGTTATTTCCAGAATTTTAATCGTCAGTCAACATGTTTCTGCCTTGAAATGGTGTCAATTTACCAGGCATTCATCAGGACAAAAAAGTGAACTAAACCCTGGCGGTATGGGCACTCTAAGGCCCACCCTAACCACGGGACGTGTTATGTAAAAACTATGAGAAAGTGCATTGGGGGAGCGGACTCCTCCTTAGGTAATCCTTGGTTAGGAAACCTCAAAAATAGTAATGATGCACTTGAATGGCGGGTAAATTACACACCATGGATCACGGGAGGGGAGTGGTGGCGTAATTGGCACGCTGCCCTCGACGCCAGGTACCCTCTTGGAACCTTCATACACCCTCGCAACCCAGATCCTGAAGATCTTCAGATGTGATTTACCCACCATTCAAGTGCATCATTACTATTATGACTTTTGTCATAGAATGCTTCTTGGTCGGTGTCTTCCCATTTGAATTTTCCTTTATGTCTTAGAATTGTTTAAATGCTTAGTAACAATTGCATAATCACACACCAAATCAGAGTAGTATGAGGCATTTATGGAGGCAAGATGGCGGCTGTGCGCTCGGCTGAGTGAGCTGGTTTTCGGTTTTCTCCTGACCCAACACCCCACCCCCCATGTCTCCGGTCTGGCATTTTCCCGAAGGAGATTGGATGCGAGTAGAGCGTAGAAAGGCATGATTTGGAGGTCTTATTTTTGGCGTTTGGTGTTCCCGCTGCCCTTAAGATCAAATTGGGCAGGATCTCTTTGCTGGCGATATACAACTGCAGTCATTTGCCTGAACACCACAATGCCGCCAAGGGCACTAAGACCCGGGGGCTACCTGTGGCCGCAGGTACTGCAGCCAGAAGCCCCGTAAAGACAAACAGTGGAAAAGTAGCCGACGGCAGAACATACCGACAGGCGGATGGTCTTTCTCCAGTTTCAGCGGGAAAGGGAGGCGCCTCAGCCCGTGGTCGCCTCACAGTTCTCGCATTGTTTAAAAACCAAGCCGGCAAAGGGAAGAATGTTGCGGATGTTTCGGATGCTCAGACGGGAAGAAACAATGTTGCAGCAGAAGCCCCTGTGCCTCCCCAGGAAATCCTCCCACAGGGTACTGATTCAGCTTATGTGGCTAATGGGAGCGAGGAGAGGGGGAGTAAGGGGGTGTCCCAGGGAGGCTCGAAAGGGTCGAAAGAGATTTTGAAGGGAGCTACTAGTTATTTTGACCATAATGACCCATCTGTAATTGAGAGAGCGCTGATCACTGCAGGGACCTGCATTTTGGGTACTCCGGATAAGGACCAAACAACCAGTACAGAAGTTTAAATGGGTCAAAGAAATGAGCAAGAACAAGAAGTTAACAGAAAAAACTTTGTAACACCTAACGATGAAAGAGGAGCAGAAGAAATTTTTGTTCTACCAAATACAGTCCAGGCAGTCATGGATCGGCTAAAGAAGGGGACTCCAGTGGATACGTTTTATTCCATGTCGGACCCCTCTAATTCTTCGGGGGATGAGAGCCTTGGGAAAGATTGGGCTGAGAAAGAAAGTGACACGAGCAGCTTATACTGCAACTATCTGGACTCATAGGGATCAACCTGCAGCTCTAGTAAATAAAGATTTGGGTCCAGCTGGTTCACTGGTCTGGGACTATTCTTTCTCCCTGGAATTAACCATTAATTAAGCCGGGCAAGGACGAATCTGCACGGAAACTGCTGGGCTGAATACAGAGTTACAAGATGAAATGACTCTTCTTACCATATATCAGAGTATAATGGCCCATAGAGAGGATACCAGGGCAGAAGGTTCATGAACCCAGGGTTGAGTTAAGAAATTGCAGAACTCAGTGCGTAGAGTTGCTAAGACTTGCTCAGAATTTGCAACTAGATTTGGAGAGGCGGAAGCTAGAATCTCATCACTGGAGGATGAGTTAGCATAGCAAAAATCTATCACTGAATCTCTGAAGGCTCAGAAAGATTACACTATTTGGAAATTGACTGAGTTGGAAAATCGCTTGATGAGAAATAATTTGCGGATTTTGGGGGTTTCTGAAGGGGTGGAGGGTAATGACATCAGGCAATATGTCGTGTAGCTCTTCCCAGTAGCATTTCCTAATCTTTCACAATGGGATTGAAAAGTCGAACTGCAAAGGGCTCATCAGTTTCCTTCTAATCAACGGAAAAAGATGGGGGCATCCCCTGAAAGACCTAGAGCTATCTTGATCTGCCTCAATAATTTCTTAGCTCGATAAGCAATATATGATTTATCCAGATCGGACAGGAAGAGAGCAGGAAAGGGATGCACATTTTTTGTACGACCTGACTTTTGTCAGGCCACAGTTGAGAGAAGATGGCACCTTCAGCAATTGATTCCTCTATTCCAGGCGAAGGGGGCACAGATTTATTTATTGAACTCTGTCAAGTTTAAAATAATAGTTAAGGGTCAGATGCAAATTTTTGTTTCGGAAATCCTCGCCAAGGAATATTTGAATACTTTGTGAGGTGGACATATGGTTATAATGGAACATAATATATTCATTGAATTCAGTAATATAAGGTGCCTTTTAGTCACTGTAGTCTAGGTTTAATGTCATAATTAGACACCGCCTTTTTGTGGGGAGTTTTCTAAATAGTTTTTTTTTTCTTCTCTACTTGTTGGGGTTTCTTTTATTTCGCACCTTCTGTTCATGCTCTCTGGGGGGAATGAGGGGAATGGGAGGGTGAGTAACTGCTTCCTATCGCAGAGGACCTAGGTTCTGAGCTGCCTCATTTGGGAGGGAGGGGAATGGGGGCGGGGAGCTGATTATTGGGTTGGGGTGGGGGAAGAGGGCGGCACTGCTGTTTTGTGTGATCTTAGGTCATGGCATATGTTGTTATATAGGAAAAAAATTGTTTTTGAACAGTATTGACTTTTGTATTTGGTCTCTGTTGGCAAGATTGGAGTTTGAGTATCTTCGATACAGGGATGATGGGTAGAATTCATTTGTGTTCATGGAATATATGCAGCCTGACTGACAGGAAAAAAAGGGTCTTACAGCTAAAATCCTACAGTTTATGCAGATTAATCTGAAAGGTTTGCAAGAGACTCACATTTCTTGGGACAAAAGTGGATGGTTGAGAGATTTAGGACTTGAGATACTAGCCTACACTAGACAAGGTACAACATATGAAGGGGTGGCCAGTTTGGCAAAACGAGGTCTCTGAGTTTGTAAACGTCTTAAGGAAGATGTCTTAGGACGTTGGGTCATCGCAGAAATAGTGATCTATGACTCTCCTATATCAGTCTGTTCTGTTTATGGTTCTAATTTAGATGATCCGGATGTATTGAATTTTTTGAGCAATGAATTAGCACTATGGCCGCATCCTTTAATTTTGTGGGGAGATTTCAATATTCATATAGACAGTGATTTTGACATAACTAGTAAGTCTCCATATCAGGGAAGAATAGCAAAAGTATTCAAAGCTCTCCAAAGCTTAATTAGAGAACATGGGCTGGTGGATGCTTTGTATAGGGATAGATAAAATGATCCGGGAGATACTTTTTATTCAGCTCCGCATAATGAATTAGTCTGCTTGGATTACTTTTTTATTTCTAATCAATTGTAGAGACTGTTAAAATTGGATTTAATTTACTTACTTGTTTGGCTGAATGCTTCCGCTCAAGGTAGTAGTCACAATGTTAGCAAAAGGGGTCTGGTGTGCCGTGGAACCTGGTCACAACTGGCCTGCAAATGGAGTGTGCCTCCCTTTATACCTTACTTTTAGTATTTAAGATTTTGTAATGAAATATGTTTAATTTACCTTTTTTTATGCCTGTTATTATCATGTGAAAACAACAAATTTACTTTTTAACTAGGAAAACTTAAATATTGGAGGGAGGGGTTTGGAAAACCGCCATTTACTACACCTGTGTGTTGTGGTGTATTCATTGAAAGTGTTATAGGACTTTTGTGGTGGTGCTTTGTAAAATGATGGCTCGCTGTTCCTAGTTTTTTTGATAGGCTTACAGGTTACACAGCTTTGTGTTCTTACTGTGGGTTAATAATAACTAATTCTTATTATGTATACATTATCAATATATAATTTAGTCATTTATTGTAAAAAAAGAAATGCTTACGCTTCAAAAAATAATACACGGGTAAACATTTTAATACCTGAGTACTTATTTTCGTAATCAGGTGCTGTTTTTATCTTGAAATTTTTTCTACACTACCCCAGCCTAAAACCCTTGGTTTCCCGAGATTCCGGCCCAGGGAGTTATTGCACTCCAAAATAAAAGCTTTGTAACGGGAGGAAAAGTTCTGGAGTGCATTGTAATGGCAAAAGACATCTGGGATACTACAATCGCGTAGCAACGGCATGCGATGTAAATACGTGCGAGGTGACTGCTTTTCCGTTGTAAGAACTGCGTGGTAATAGCATGCGTTGTTCCAGTTTGCAATGGAGCATCATACATCCTTGTGCCACAGTGCAAGTATTTCCGTCAGCCAATAAGTCCAGATGGAATGTGTTGCTTCACACATAGTCATAAGTCCCTGATGTTTCTTCACCTCCTACGTGTACGCCATGTTGCCCCTCGCTCAGGGGCCCACTGCCCTCCACGGAGTCATCATCTACTCTCCCCTGGCGCGCACTCTGGCGTCTGTCTGGTGAAATTGGTGGAGTGATGCTGCTCCTGCTGGACTTTTCGTCCGTATCCAAAGTGCTAAGTGGGCCTATGCCACCTGTCGCAGCTGCGCACATCTGGTCCACGGCATGTGTAACCTGCACCAGGCCCCTGCCCACATCCTGGCAGCAGTGGGCCATCTCATGCTGCATACTGACACATCTTCACACCAGCAGGGATGTTGCGGTTTACATGCGGTTGACAACTCTTGTGTACAAGTCCAGCCGGCTGTGAAGATTCTGTCTCTCCCTGCGCCTGGCTGCCCTGTCTCTCCTTATCTCCCTGCACAGTCCTTCCAGTGCACCTGTCATGGCCATTACACCAACCCGCACCTCTGTCATGTTATGATTGTCTGCAGACAATTGGTGCTGTATTGATTTTATCCCTTTACCTTGTAGGCACTGTGCTTTCAGCATGCTGCCTTCAAGGCTTGAGAACACTGTGTCTTTGTCGACAGGAGCAGTGCTGGTGGACGGCCATGCCCAGCGACCCACTCCCTTCACTGGATTGTACAGGGGACTGTGTTGTCTGCTGTCCTGCACGCTGCTACTGGACTGGCTATGCCTCTCCTGCTGTGTCTATTGCCTCTGCCTCCAGCAGTGGTAGTGGTGGCACCATGTTGCGCTGTCTGCATGGTGCAGGTTTTGCTGGTCTAGCTTCACCCTGCTCTTCCTGCCCTGCCTCGTCCTCATTTTCTGGTGTGACCTCCCCTGCTGCCATAGTTTCCTGTGTTGTTGGGGGTGCTGTGAATTTAAATACACACATTTATTCTATGTCCTGTCTCGCATTTGTAATGCATTGCAGTTTACAATTTTTAAATCACATGAGTACTATCTGTCTGTTTTATTAATTTCCTGGATGACTTATCCCTATTCCACCTTGCTGTGTCTCACTGCTTCAGGTATCAGTGCATGTGACTACATCTCCCATAATGCATTTCTGGGTGTGTTTGTGGACATGTACTGGTGTCTGGTGTTTTGTGTCTGGGGTGTGAGTGGTTTGGGTATGTATCAGGAGGTTTTGGCATGCATCTTACCTTGATTGGTGTCTAGGTGTTCGGCGCTGTCCAGGTCAGCCAGGCCACTCACACTCTCAGGTTGAAGGGTGCCCTCCACCAGCTCCTCCAGGGGAGTTGAGTCTCTTGCTGTAGACATCCCTCCACCGGTCGTTTAGGCCTTGGCCAAATTCGTAGCCACCTTCTCCTTTGACCTTTGCCGCATGTCGAACCACCTTTTTCTGAGGTCTTCGACTGAGCGGTGTGTCACGCCAATTGCATTGATTTTCTCCTGGAAGTCAGTCCATATTTTTTGTTTTCGTGCCTCTGGCATACGTAGTGAATTTTTACCAAACAGGAGGTCATGGCTGCTGACTATTTCATGGGTAGGACCTCCAGCTCCCTTTCGCTAAATTATTGTTTCCTCTTTCTGGGATTTTCTTTCTGCTGCTTCTCTGTGCCCTGGGACTCCATTTCTCCTGTTTTCAATTGCTGAGCACAAATCTCCAACTCTCCTCACAGGCTCTCACTCAGCTTCTGGCAATCAGGTGCAGCATGGGCAGTCACACTTCCTGATTGTGATGTCATCATTCTGCACATGGAATGCAGATTCTCAGAATTGCGATTCCTTAATTGCGTTCTCGCAATTGAGGAATCGCAATTCAAGTAATCGCTATGAAATTCTGCGAATATTTTGGAATTGCTATTTTTTTGCGATATTTTACCTACATCGGATTTTGCGTTTCTCAAAGTTCTCAAAATGCGATTCGCTGAAAATCACAATTTCAGAATCACAAATTAGTTTTTACCTTCATATGGCCCCAAGTGATTGTGCCCAGAATCACAGGATGTTGAGCCAACGCGAAACTCCAACCTGATCCCCAGTTCCAAAGTTGGCAGCTCTGGCCAGAGCGCCACATCATCTTCTCCGTACTTGCCCATCTCCTCTTCACACTTTTAAAAAATGGCCAACTTTCCAATACTTATTGTACTTCTGCCTAGTACGGGACACCCTGAGAATAAATCCACATATGCATCTTTTAGCCACATGTATTACGACACACTTCTCTGTCTGCAACACTTTTTCTCTCATCCTTATACTTCCCCTCCTTCACAAATATCTCTGCAGTTTATGCAGCATTTCCCTCCAGCCTACTAGTCAATGCTCCAGAGGAATGCATGGCTCTTTCAATCTCTTTAGTCATGGTAACTGCTTTTTCTAAAATTAGATTTCTAGAACATGACAATTTTTCCTGTATTTTGTTTCTTGAAAAAAAACCTAGGACCAGCTGGTCTCTCAAATAAGTGTCAACAGTGTTATTGAAATCACAAGGAGCTGTTAATATGTGTTTGGTCAAGTACTTGTGGACTGTCTCGTGACTTCCTTATGAATTCCTCAATTGAAGTGTTTTATTACAACACTGGGCTCCTCTCTGAACTGCTTTTCATCATGGATAGCTGCTTCTTTATATGCATCCCATGTCCCTAAGCTGCTTTGGGAGGGCTCTGTTTCTGGTAGGTAATTGAAAACCTCTTGTCCAGCTGTTTCTAAACACCCAAATCAAAGTGCTTTCTTTTTCACTGAATATTATTTCTTAGCATCAATGACTAATAAATCATTTTCAAAATTTCTACTTCAAACAAGTATACTGAGATGAAAAAGCCACTCACATGGTGATGGATGTGCACCCGTGCATGAGTGCTTAGGCTACAACCATATCGGTCTACCTGGTGCTGATTTTTGTTCATGGGTGTACAAGGATCATGTGTTTGTGTGTGTGTGTGTGTGATGTCCTGGGCCTGTCTCACAGATTATGGTCTTTTTATTTGTGAGGGGTGTAGTGATGCTTATTCTCTTTAGAGTTGTGGGCATGAGCTGTAGAATGTGATTTTGGAATGTTTGCATGTCATGTTGTATGATGCTTAGAGTGTTTGCCAGATCTGAATTCTCCTTCAAGCTGGCAGCACCTTTTATACTTACCTCTTCACTTCTTCTTCAATAAACCATTTAATCAACTCAACCTGTGTTGGAGTTACTACATATTTGGCGACGAGGGAAACTCTTCACTTCAATTGGAAATCTTCACTTACTACTTATTGGATTTGACCTAATTTGACTTTTATTCGACCAAACGAATTCAATTTAATTGAAAAATCCAGCTTCAACTTCTACTATTATCGGAACCCTTGTAAATCAATTGCGGTGAGAACCTATTCGCAAATTATTTGTTTTTGTTCGTATCCTATGCTTCCTTTACCTCGGCATTCTTTGAATCTTGACGGTTGCCCAACTGCTCCGGTGCTATTGCTTCAGCATCGCAGAATTCAAAGGACACGGCATCTTCCTTCCGAACTTTTCTTTGTTGCTCCGCGTCACTGCGATCTCCAAGTGCATTGTGGGTACGAGCGCATTGTGGGTACGACCCGACGCAAGGTCACGTCGGCGGCCATTTTGGATTGGTTTCTTAGACAAATTTCACCGCGATTACATCGTGGATCAAGTTGAAGACTTGGAACAGCATTTCAGGGTATTTTACTATACGATTATTTCGATTATTTCCTGGTATTTACTTATTTATTTACTGTGAATTTTCTATTAAGTAAAGGTGCTGCCTGCAAATTTTTTTTTTCTCCTTCAAGAACTTCAATATATTGCTATCTACTTACATTACATAGTTTAAAGTACTTCATTATGCCTGATACTAATGATAGCACAGCAAGTGGAGAAAGGCCTGTACATGGACTGAATTTAAATGCACCCAGAGAATTTTTAATTATTCCTGGTGATCCTCCTGTTGCATGGCTAGACTGGAAGGAGTATTTCCTAAATTACGTAGCCAATCTTGAGGATGTTAGTGGTTCTTTTACACCAGAAAGGAAGAAAAGAATTTTATTATTAGGTCTTGGTCCTGAAGGATTGAGAATCTATAATCAACTGGATAAAACTGATAGATCTGCTGGAGATGTTGATGTTTTCAATGCAGCGCTATTGGATATGGATGATTATTTTTCTCCTTGTGTCTGCATTGCTGTCACCAGACATTCCTTCTTCCAGCGCAAACAAGAGAAAAGTGAATCAGTTGAGGATTACGTTTCTGCATTAAGGAAATTAGCTGTCAAATGCAAATTCACCCAACTTCATGATGATCTTATTCGTGATCAAATTGTAATGTACACTAAAACCAAGACCATACAAAACAAGTTGTGGGTTGAAGGTGATGGAACCTTGAAAGAGATCATTGCCATGGTTAAAAATGCAGAACTTTCTGAACGCTGTGCTAAAGCTTCTCTTTCTAATGACAAAAAAGAAACTGAAATCGTCAACAAAATTTCTGAGGGTAAAACTTTTGTTAAAAATAACAAAGATTTCAGGTCTGGAAGTATGAAAAGGGAAACCTTTGATTCAAGAAAAAGTGCTGATCCTGTTTGTTATAGATGTGGGAGTCATTCTCATCTTGCTCATTATCCTAAATGTCCAGCTAAAAATACCAAATGCTTAGTTTGTGGTGTTATGGGGCATTTTTCCAAGGATTGTAAAAAGAAAATGTATAATAATTTCAAAAGCAAAATTGCATGTATTCAAGAAACTGAACATGATGTTAGTTCATCATCTGATGATGAAGTATTACAAATTCAGAACATAGTTAAAAAGAAGGTTGTTTTGAATATTTCTGATGTTGATTCAAGCAAACCTTTCTGTCAAGTTTCTCTAGGGGGAATTCTTACACAACTTGCTGCAGATTCAGGATCACCCTATACTATTGTTAATAAGCATGTATGGGAGGAGAAATTTATTAACCAAATTGGAAATTGGTTAGAACCCTCTGATATTTCACCAGTGAGCTACACTGATAACACAATTGATATATTAGGTTTCAGGGTTTTAATTTTTAGATTCAAAGGGAGACATGCTACTTGTAAATTATATGTCTCTAAGGATGGACCATCTGTTCTTGGTTGGAGGGATCAGAGAAGTCTACATATAATTCTAGATCCAAACAGTAAAGAACAGGTTTTGGTCTCTTGTACTAGTGAAGACACTAAGAAATGGGTAATGGATGAATTTCCGTCTGTGTTCACAGGAACCATTGGTAAACTGAAAGGTTTTACACACCAAATCAGGTTAAAGGATAATGCAGTTCCTAAAATCCATAAAGCTAGGAATATTTCTATCATCATTAAAGATAAAGTCAAATCTGGATTGGATGAATTGCTAAATTCCAATATTATTGAAACAGTAGAAGCTGCTGAATGGGTTTCTCCGTTGGTCGTCGCTCGAAAGGCCAACAGAAAGGCCCGTTGGTGTGTGGATTTGAGATATTTGAACAGCCAGATTTTGGTTGCTCAATATCCACTTCCACGTATAGATGAAATGCTGTCACTCACCAAAGATGCTAAGGTATTTTCCACTTTAGATCTATCTGCAGCCTATCATCAGGTAATCCTTGACCCTGAGAGTAGACATTTAACTTTGTTTGCCACTCCGTTTGGTTGCTTTATGTTTAAAAGAATGCCTTTTGGCTTAGCATCTGCCGCGGCAGTATTTCAAAGGTTGATGGCTAATCTTTTTGGACACATCAAAGGGGTAATTTTCTTCCAGGACGATATTTTGATCATGGGGAAGGATAAGGCTCACCATGACAGTCTCCTGAGAAAAGTTTTAAGAATCCTAGCAGATAATGGATTAGTCAGGGAACTTAGCAAATGTAAATTCTCTGAAAAGTCTGTTACGTACCTCGGCCATGAAATCTGTGATGGAGGTATTAAACCCAAAGCAAAATTAGTAGAGGCCATTATTAATTCTACAGAACCTAAGTCTAAGGATGAGCTCAGATCATTTTTAGGATTAGCTGAGTTTTACTCAAAATTTGTTAACCAGTTTTCACAGAAAACCTTTGATATGCGTGTGTTAATGAAGAACAAATCACCTTTTTTGTGGGATGAAAAGTGTAAGAATGCATTTAATGAAATTAAGTCTGCAATAATCAATGCACCTATGTTGCAAGGATTTGATCCCCTTGCAAAGACTTATCTTACCACTGATGCTAGCGGGATTGGTTTGGGTAGTGTTCTGTCACAGGTTTCTGTGCAAGGCAATGAAGTTGTCATAGCATTCTCGTTCTTTATCGCCTTGTGAAGAAAAATACTCTGTGATCGAGCGCGAAACCTTAGCTGTTGTGTGGTCAATGGAACATTTTCGCAAATTTATTTGGGGTAAACAATTCATTTTACGCTCTGATCACAAACCCTTGACTAAGCTTCTTACCACGGAAGGTTTGAGCAGGGCATCAGCCAGGATTGCAAGGCTGTCAATGAGGCTTCAGGATTATATGTATACCATAGAATATATACCTGGAGCAAAGAATGTGGTGGCTGATTTCTTAAGTAGGCTGCCTTTACCCATGAAAGAAATTGATCTAAATTCGTGGAATGATTGTTGTGTTGCAGGAGTTTTTTCTAGTTCTCATGGTCTATCAAAAGAAGAGTGGGAATCTGAATCTATTAAGGACATAACACTTGAAGCAATTAAGACCAAAATTAACCAAGGTTGGTTTGACCAGTCTAAAGCTGATGTCCAATATAGACCATTCTGGGAAGTCAAGGATGAACTCAGTGTTGATGGTGATTTCTTGTGCCACCTTCAGGAGTGCGTCAGAAGATTATATCTCTAGGGCATGAGGGACACCCTGGTAAAGAATGTAAAAGCTTTGTATTGGTGGCCTGGAATTGATATGGAGATTGAGAGGTCAGTTCGTGATTGTGTTCAATGTGAGTGTTCTGACAAAAGTCAAAAGACACTCAATGTTAATGTTAATGTTAATGTTAACTGTCATTTGTTGAGCGCTCGTACGCCCGGAGGCTTCATGGCGCTGTAGGAAGGAACAGGGCGCGTCAGTCATTTGATAGAAAGAGGCAGCTCAATGATGTGCCTGAGAAAAGAGCCAGGTCTTCAAAAGATGTCTGAAACTAAGGAGGTTGTCACTTAGTTTTAGATGAGGGGGGAGAGAGTTCCAGAAGGCAGCTGCGAGATGGTCAAAGCAGCTGCCTCCGAGGCGTTTCCTTTTGTACGGAGGCACAATCAAGAGGGATTTATGGGTGGACCGGAGATAACGGGGGGGGCTGTATTTTTGGAGTAGGTCCCTAATGAATTGGGGGCCAATGTCATGTAGGGATTTGAATAAAATGCAGCCTACTTTAAAGGCCACACGTTGTTCCACCGGCAACCAGTGTAATTGTTTTAGGCCAGGTCTGACTGATTGCCTTCTAGGGATGTTCAGAAGAAGTCTGGCTGCTTGATTCTGAACCAATTGGAGGCGTTTAAGCTCTCCTTTTTGGAGGCCAAGATAGAGACTATTAGAAAAGTCCAATCTGGATAAGACCAAGGAGATAACGATCTGAGTGAGAGCGGCAGAAGAAAAGAAACATGCAATTTTTTTGATTTTTTTCAGCTGGAAAAAGCTGGAGGATACGACTGCTCCCACCTGTTTCTTCAAGGAAAGGTCTTCACTGATGTGGATGCCCAGACTTTTGACCGAAGATGACTTAGATGGAGGGGCAACCATGCAGGAGGGCCAGAAGCTGGGGTTCCAACTATGTATACTCTGTCCAGGCAAGACCAGTTCGGTCTTGCCTGGGTTAAGTTTCAAATGATTGCAACTCATCCAACTCAGAATGTGGGACATGGTGTTTTGAAATTCTACCACAGAGTCCTTGGTGTTAAGAGGGAAGATGAGCTGCAAATCATCTGCATAGTTGAAAATGGTTACCTTGGCGTTTCTGAGAGAAAACAAAAGAGGGCGCAGGTACAAATTAAAAAGCAAGGGGGACAACGAAGAGCCTTGAGGCACTCCACAGTTGGTAGATATGGTGGGAGCTGTAAAAGTACCCAGTCTAACCGATTGAGTTCGGCCTGAAATGAACGAGCGGATCCAGCTCAGTGCCGGGCCCCTAAGGCCTGCCTGCTCGACACGGTCGACCAAGATGGTATAGTCGACCGTGTCGAACGCAGCAGAAAGGTCCAACAGCACCAGAGCCTGGTGGATCCCCTCGTCCGCATTCCGCCTCAAGGTGTTCTGCACCGAGACAATGACTGCTTCGGTTGAATGGCAAGGGCGGAAGCCGGCCTGGTTAGGTGCAAGGTACTCAGATTTCTCTAAGAAAGTAGAAATACTGTCACAGACATGGGATTCCAAAAGTTTGGCGCAGTATGGCAACAGAGAAATGGGCCTATAATTGAGTGGGTCTAACGGGTTGGCTCCTGTCTTTTTTAAGAGGGGAATGAGAAGGGCTTTTTTAAAGTTGCTTGGGACTTTCCCTTGAGTGAGTGATCCATTTAACAAGGGAAGTAATCCCTCAGGGATGTGGGTGCCTACTTCTTTCAGGATATGAGGAGGACAAATGTCATCGGGGGAGCCAGATTTGATTTTGGTAAGAAGTTTGGATAGGGTGACATTGTCAATAAGGGGATAAGAATCCAGAGTGGCAAGGTTGTGAGAGATGTCTGAAAACAAAAGGGAGGGCTGAGTGGTAGGGATACTCTGTTTGATGGTACAGATTTTATTAAAAAAGAAGAAATTAAGTGAATTGCAAAGTTCTTGAGTGGGAATTATCGGGAGGGAGGTTCTGTCGCTGGTGCTGAGGTTTTCCACTATGTTGAACAGTTCTCTGGATTTATTATGAGCTTTGAGTATTTTTTCAGAGAAGTATTCAGTTTTATGTTTCAGGATAAGCTTTTGATAGTCCCTGCGGGCTTTGCGGTAGTTATCCTTGTCTTGTTCTAAGTAGGCTCAATCCCCCAATGTCATCTCTTAATTGCCCCAAATTACCCTGGGAGGAATTAGCTTTGAACATTATGGGGCCAATCATGTGGCAAAATGATTCTGTCAAGTATATTTTGGTTTTAGTTGACTTATTCTCGAGGTGGATTGAATTGAAGGTTGTTGATAGAGTAAACACTGACACCGTTATAACATTTTTGGATGAATGTTTTATCAGGGAAGGTTTACCTGCTTCTATATTAACTGATAACGGTGTTCAGTTCAAGTCCGATGCTATGAAAGTTTTTATGGAATCTACTGGCATTAAACAAAGATTTTCAGCTTTATACCATCCTCAAGGTAATTCTGTTGTCGAGAGAGTTAACAGAGTCATTAAAGGGACTTTGCAACTTGCCAATAAGAATAAGAAAGACTGGTACAATGAATTAGATAAAATGTTATGGTCGTATAGAATTACGGTTCTTGAGACTTGTGGTGAAAGTCCTTTTGGGTTGATGAGAGGCAGATTTACTTATTTCAAGTTGAATCCGGTGTGGATGGGCAGAAGTAGGGAATATATTTGGAATGCTGAGAAGGTTATTGATAACATTTGCAAATCTCAGAACAAGAGTAAATCTTACTATGATAAAAAAACATGGAACTAAGGAAACTCATGTTGGCGTTGGTCAATTAGTTAGAGTCAAGTTATCTAGGAAGGTTGGTAAATTGCAGCCTCGTTTTTCGGATCCTAGAACCATAACTAAAGTTATGCGTAACACTGTTATGTTGGATGATGGATCCATTCATCATATGAGTAAGCTTGCTTTTGCCAGGGTTTCTGATCCTCTTAAAATAAAGAAGGAGGATGTGGGTGATATTGGTGAATTTTGGTGGTTGTCTCCAGTTGTGCTCTCAGACAGAAGTTCTGCTTCTTCTAACAAGGATGTTTCTCATAACAGTATGGTTCTTCAACCGATGGTTCCACAGGGTCACTCTGAGGTCCTTGCAGATTCATCTGAGTCATTACTTCCATCTCCTCAATCTTCTTTCCCACACACTCTTTCAAAGTCTTGAGCTGACCATGCACAGGTTCGTAGTCTGTTGATAAGAAGTTGCAATTCCAAATTTCCACCAGAAGTGGAAGGAAAATTGTGGCTCCTAAATTCTTAAATGATTATGTTTGTAAATAATTATTTCTCTGTTGATTTGGGTTCTTTTTATTCTTTTATCTTTTGTTTATTTTTGTATATTTTAGGAGGGGGGTGTGTAGTGATGCTTATTCTCTTTAGAGTTGTGGACATGAGCTGTAGAATGTGATTTTGGAATGTTTGCATGTCATGTTGTATGATGCTTAGAGTGTTTGCCAGATCTGAATTCTCCTTCAAGCTGGCAGCACCTTTTATACTTACTGCTTCACTTCTTCTTCAATAAACCATTTAATCAACTCAACCTGTGTCGGAGTTACTACAAGGGGTCCCAAAGTGCTACCCTCATTGCCCTTGCCAGGAGTTAAGTGGCACGAGTGTTGGCAGCATCCCGTGTTTTAGTAATGATGATCAATAGTGTGAACACGCCTTTGTACATGTGTCACTGGAGTGGGGGCTAACGTCCCACTCTTGAAAAGTTCTACTGCTGTGTGCCTAACTAATCCTTGGCCTCCATCATCTTAGTATGTAGGGCTGCGCAATGCACATGTGTTTACATGTGTGCGCTGTGATGTAAGTGTGCCTGTGAGTGGTCCAATACATGGAGTCCTGTGGGTTCCATATTGGAAACTCAGGCCCTTGAAAGGTCTGTGGAGTTGGAGGAGTCCCCCGGACAGATCTGTGGATTGCTGCATTCCTGAGAGCTGGTATCACACACAGGAGGAAGGGAGAGACGCCAAAGGGGCTCTTTGATTTGGAAAAGGTCCCTGGTAAGTGGGGTGTGGGCACATCTCAGGAAGGAGATGGGGCTGATAAGGTAATCAGAAAGGGTAGAGCTGGGGCCTTTGTACCCTTTTGTTAGGCATGAAGAAATGAATAAATAAATACATTGGTGATGCAGATTTCCAGGTGAGATCAATGAGTAACTCCAATGGTCTGTGTTGTGGGGCCATCTGGGTTGGAGTCGCTTCTGCTGTGACAGACTGCTTCGTGGGCAAAGGACAGGACAGAGCATTGGGCACTTCAAAGAAGACAATCCCCTCAACATGAACTTCTAAGCATGAAACAATAATTCACATTTGTGTCTGGGAAGGGATTATAAAAATGGGAGCTTAAGTCGTTAAGCAGTCAGCCGAGGCTGTACCTAGACGTAGAGAAGCTCAGCATGACCTCTGCCTCATGTGACCAAGACTGGGGCTCAAGGTGTGCCAGTTTCCCAGCTGGGAGAGGGTATTGTCACCCACGGCAGTCAAGATCACCAGCTGTTTTGCCTGCACCAATGAGATTACCGCTCATCGCTGGCATCTGCTCCAGTCCACCACGGCGTTGGAGTACAGAATGTTCCTGAGGTTTTCTGTATTGCAACAACAGCGGGAGCGAGTAAATCTGATGGCTTCTAAGAGTCTGAGTCAGACTAGTGGTGGGGCCTGACTGTTACCTATCATAAATGGGAAATACCCACTGCCAGTACACAGGGAAGTGGGGCTCGGACCCTGCCCTGGCAAAGCTAGAGTGAGGGCCTAAGGAGGGCTCTGTATATTTTTTGAAAATGCGTTATTCCACTTTGTGTTGGTATATAAATACAAATTTGTCAAAAAAGTGAGTATTGAGCTGAATATTCCTTTATTCCGGCTAGTGGATGTATTTTGAGTTTTGTGCCTGTGTACACCTTGCACTGACCTCAGCCATGAGAAGACTTGGACTGCTCAACCCACGAGAAGCCTTGGACTGCTCAACTACCTTTGAGACTCAAGTGCTCAGGGTACTTTGCCAAGTTGCTCAGGACCGATAGCAGGTCCGACCCCAGGACATCAGAATTAAAAGGCCTCAACCACCACAGCTGAGCCCAGAAGCTCCTGCTTCTCCTATGGCTCTCTAGTACAGGGTTCTGACAAGGAGGTTTCCGTGGACACTGCAAAAATAGAGGTTGCTACAGTGACCGAATATTACAGGAATAATACAGCACAAAATGATCCGTAAACAGCAGTCAACGTTTACTATATCTGTGATAAATACGGTCCCTCCTGCGGCTCAGCTTTATAACATAACACAATGTGAGGTTCAAATGCTGTTCAAATTCTGATTCCCAGACAAACAGTTTACCGAACTGAGGGGCATATTACCAACAACTAGCGATGATTATCGCTATGTTGGTTTAGCGGCAATATTAATATCGCCGAGCTCCGCCGATTTTTATCGCTTAGGAGCCTTGCTATTATCCAGGTTTATCTCCTAAGCGATAAAAATTGGCTGAAATGCATGAATATCGCTGTAAAGTCAGCGATATTTATGCATTACCGAGCAAATGCTCTTAGCCATGTTATCCACCTACCATTGGATAACATGGCTAAGAACAGTTCTGGGCAGGCGTTAGCTTTTGGAGATATTCGCGCTTAGCGCGATTATTTCCAAAAGTTGGTAATAGGAGATAGAGATGTTAGCGACTGTTTTCAGTCGCTAACATCTTGGCAGGCCCACTTTGCATGTCATTAGCGATAATTATCGCTGACATGCAAAGTGGGCACCTAAATGCCCGCTATCTCCTACTAGCTGTCGCTAACTGGTGTTAGCGACAGCTAGGTAATAGGGCGATACAATTATCGCCGCTTTAGCGGGAAAAACTCCTGCTAATGCGTTGATAATGCCCTTGGTAATATGCCTGTGACAGTGTTGCCACCAGCCATGTAAATGGATTTATCTTTAGGCCAAAGCACAGCACTGTTTATTTTCTTGGTGTTGCTGTATGGCCTCTTCACACCGATGGTGCTGATGCAGCAACATTCCTTCCTGAAAATTGTTTCTCATGTGTTCTTTAACTGTACTGGACCCTTTCCAAATGGCGCTGATGTGATGACTTCATCTGCACTACTTAGGCCAGTTCCCAGATCGGATCTCCCGGTTGGATCCCACAGACCACCGTTAATCACCACAGACCTTTCCTCCACCTTAGACTCACAGGTCAAGTCTTGGATCACTGACCACTTCAACTGGGACAGTGGCATACACACATCTACACAGGCCAGTCTTCTGAATGCCATTACTCCTGGTACATCAACAGGCCTGTCCATATAGGCAGGATCCTGGATATAGTGTAGAGGTGTGGTGCAGCGGCCAGCGCAGCTGACTTCAGAGCACAGGGTTTACGGCTCGATCCCCGGCTCCGGCGTCAGCTCAGCTCAGCACTGTGTGACTCTGGCCAATAGCTCACTTAATTTCAACAACGGCCCCCAGTTCCTTGAGGCCCGTACGCGTGAATAGTTTGAGCTTTACTAATATGGATTTACATTTATTTTAATTTTAGGGGATGTCCAGTACTCTGTACAGTCCAGCAGCAGGGTGAGGTCAGCAGTGATATGGGGTGTAGAGTTGTGTGGGACTGGTAATGGCCTGGCCCCAAAAGCTGTGTGAGATTTGGTTCAGAGGTCACACTGGACTGAACCCTAACCTAAGAGTACCACAGACCACATACGCTTCAGGAAAATAGCATTATAACAATTTTAATTACTTACAACCCATCTCCAAGCAAATATTAGCCATGACTGAAGACTATTTTTCTAGGCTACTCTCCCCCCAGATTGGCCTTCTTAGAGCAGATGTATTCATTAACACAAAATGGTAATTAGTTGTTGATTTAAGTTATATTTTACCATTAAAAGGTCTGCTGGTGTTCTTTTTCATTAACAGAAAACAGCAGAAATGGGAATTCGTTTGTGGTGTTGTTTTTCCTGATTTATTTGATGCCCTTGGAGAAGCTGTGTCCTAAAGGCAGCTACTCATGCAACAACATCAAGACTTTTCCTGTTCCTCTCCTTCAGTGGCTGAAGGGTCCATTGTATTGAAATACGTGCAAAGATGAACTCATTCTCCTTAATAATGCATTCTGAAGGCGTCTTTAGCAATCTTGCAGTTAATGCATCATGTGTTTTTATGACAAACTATTGAATGTTGTATTATTACCTCAATTCACCCCATGTTGAGTGTGTGTGTTTCAATCACAAGAAACCTATTACCCCAGTCATTTTGGGATGTGTGCCAAAGCTTGTTGCCTATTCTTCAGAGGCAGACTTCATGTCGGTCCTGAGTGCTGATTTTGTACTCAGATATATTATTTGACTTTTCTTGCCTCTTAAACTGTTAGTTTTCTATCTGATTCTGTACTTTGAATATTTTTTGATTCTAGCTATTGATTTATTCTGGAGGACACCTTATGTTACAACGTCTTGCTTGTTATGAATGACTGAATTAGCTGCCTCACTCACAATCTTTTGCCATCTTCAATGATTCCAAATTGTAATAAATCTTTATGATTTTGATTCTGGATTCTTGTTTTCTGAAGGTTTCATTTCAGAATTCGAGTTGTTGGGTCGCCGTCCGAGTAATGGACATAATCCCAATCATGCAGACTAGGCACGGGTGAAGAATCCTTGAGTTTTCTGTAAAAAGCATCCACCAAGTGTAACTTTATATAATATAAATGTATTTCTTAAAATGCACTCAATGCCACACTTCTGCTGTTTCTCTTACCCTTTATCATGGCTCTGAATTGACCACCTTTGGAACATGAAAGGCTCAGTTAACCATGCCAAGGTTTACATTAAAGTCTAAGCTGCCAGGGTTCAACTCTTTGAGGCATCCTCTCACCTCCAAACCTGTCAGGACTAGAGTGCTCTGAAGTGACAGGAAGGGGATTGGCAGATCTTTAGAAATCTAAGGTTAAATGACTGAATTTAACAATAATAAGGAAGTATGTGCACAAGCGCTCCAAAAGCTCTTCTTTACCACACTACTGTGTTTTTGCCTCGCTTCTTTTAATTTTTTAAAATATTTCTACACACCAATTTGGCTACCCTGCCATTGAAACATCACAAGGCATATTTACAAGACCCTATTGCTACCACAACGTCACTTTCAGTGACATTGTGATGGCGATAGGGCTTTGCCTTACTGCAATGCAGCAACTTAACGGTACCATGATGTACTTAGCGTGAAAGGGGAGGGCAAAGGGTGTTGCGGTGGACGTTGATTTTGATGTTGCCCCCTATTTACAAGGGTGGCGTAAATAGGCGGCAGCGCCAAAATTAAGACCACGGAAAACCTGTTTCTATGTGTGCCTGCGTTGTGCAGCACACATAAAAACAGCAAATTGTCATTGAGTGCTTATGTGCAGGGAGGTGACCCTTCCTGCACATAAACGATAAAAAAATGACCTTTTGCAACTTCTATGTGTGCGGCATTATGCAGCACACATAAAAGTTACAAAATGTCATTTAAAGACCTTTCTGCACTTAAACAAATCTTTCCCTCAATTCAGAAACTGCGTTAGCGCTAGTCTGCTAAGTGTAGCACCAGCGCAGTGGGAATCGCAGGGCTGCACCATATTGTTCTAAATAGCGTTTCTGAAGTGGAGGAATGGGGCGTTAAGCCTCCGTCACTTTGTTCTAAATATGCCCCCAAGTTTGCAAAGCACTTGCTGAGGCCTCATGCAGGGCTCATGTTAATGGCGCAGGAGACGCCTCTGCATCCGTTGTTTTCCATGCAAGCCCTTATCTTTGGCACAGCTTGTGCTTCTCATTTGAAAGTCTGCAGCTTTCACATATTCCTCCCAGGAGTTGAAGCAAATATGCTGTTCTGATGATAGCCTCCCCGTCCAGGCATGGCGGCAGCAGGGAAGTCAGGGGACATCTGCATCTGAATTCAGTCAACCTGGCACAGGTGTGAATGCCAATGCATATCTCAGATTCCAGCTGTGCAGAGGACAAGCAGACCTTGTAAATAAGGGGTATATTTCTGTTTGGGAAGAATAAGTAGACTGATGGCTCCTGACTGTTTATTTACCAATCAGCCGGCAGGAACTCTCCACCCACTGCTGGCACTGGGGATGCAGGCAAACATGCAAGTGTCCAAGGGAAGTTTGTGCTTCAGGGTTTGGTGATATATTGAATCAATCAATCAATCAATCACAGCATTTATATAACGCACTAGACACCCAAAGGGTCTCAAGGCGCTAGGGAGGGGGGGTCCGCTACTGCTCGAACAGCCAGGTCTTGAGTTGCTTCCTGAAGGCGAGGTGGTCCTGGGTCCGGCGGAGGTGGGTCGGGAGGGAGTTCCATGTCTTGGCGGCGAGGTAGGAGAAGGACCGTCCTCCTGTGGTGGCTCTTCGGATGCGGGGGACGGCGGCGAGGGCGTGGCCGGTCGATCGAAGCTGGCGTTTGGGAGCGTAGAAGTTGAGGCGGCTGTTGAGGTATCCCGGGCCTTGGTTGTGTAGGGCTTTGTGTGCGTGGGTGAGGAGTCGAAGGTGATTCTCTTGTTGACCGGGAGCCAGTGCAGGTCTCTCAGGTGTCCGGAGATGTGGCTGCGCCGGGGGATGTCCAGGATGAGACGTGCTGAGGCGTTCTGGATCCGCTGAAGTCTCTTCTGGAGCTTGGCGGTGGTTCCGGCGTAGAGGGAGTTGCCGTAGTCCAGACGGCTGGTGACGAGGGCCTGGGTGACCGTCTTCCTGGTCTCGGTGGGGATCCACCGGAAGATCTTACGTAGCATGCGCAGGATGTTGAAGCACGACGAGGAGACGGCGTTGACTTGTCTGGTCATGGAGAGGGAGGAGTCCAGGATGAAGCCCAGGTTGCGTGCGTGGTCTGTAAGTTGGGGTGCGCTGCCCAGGGCGGGGGGCCACCAGGAGTCGTCCCAGGAGGAGGGTGTGGATCCCAGGATGAGGACTTCCGTCTTGTCCGAGTTCAGTTTCAGGCGGCTGTTCTTCATCCATTCGGCTACCTCTTTCATCCCTTCGTGTAGGTTGTCTCTGGCGGTGGCGGGGTCGTTGGTGAGGGAGAGGATCAGCTGGGTGTCGTCGGCGTAGGAGATGATGTTGAGGTTGTGCTGGCGTGCGATGTCTGCGAGGGGGCCGATGTAGACGTTGAAGAGGGTTGGACTGAGCGAGGAGCCTTGAGGGACGCCGCAGATGACTTCGGTGGCTTCCGATCTAAACGGAGGGAGGCGGACTCTCTGTGTTCTCCCGGCGAGGAAGGAGATGATCCACTCCAGTGCCTTCTCCTGGACTCCGACGTTGCTGAGGCGCTGTACTAGGGTACGGTGGCAGACAGTGTCGAAGGCCGCGGAGAGGTCTAGGAGGATGAGGGCCGCTGTTTCTCCGTTGTCGAGCAGGGCACGGATGTCATCGGTGGCTGCGATCAGGGCGGTCTCGGTGCTGTGGTTTGCCCGGAGGCCAGACTGCGAGGGGTCGAGGGATCCGTTCGTCTCGAGGAAGGCGGCCAGCTGCTTGTTGACGGTCTTCTCGATGACTTTTGCAGGAAACGGGAGCAGCGAGATGGGGCGGTAGTTCTTGAGGTCGGTGGGGTCGGCTGATGGCTTCTTGAGTAGGGCGCTGAGTTCGGAATGCTTCCAGCTCTCCGGGAAGATAGCGGTGTCGAAGGAGGTGTTGATGATGTCCCGCAGGTGGGGTGCGATGACAGCGTCGGCCTTGTTGAAGACGTGGTGAGGGCAGGGGTCGGTCGGAGATCCGGAGTGGATGGAGTTCGTCGTGCGGATGGTGTCTTCGGTGTTGATCAGAGTCCAGGCGCGGAGGGTGGTGGTGGGGGGCGGGGGTTTGGTCGTGGCGTGCGTCGGTTGAGTGCTGAAGCTGTTGTGTATGTCCGCGATCTTGTTGTGGAAGTAGGAGGCGAGGGAGTTGCAGAGGTCTTGCGAAGGGGTGATGTCGTTGTTTCCGGCGTTGGGGTTGGAGAGCTCTTTGACGATGTTGAAGAGTTCCTTGCTGTTGTGTGCGTTGTTGTCCAGTCGTTCCTTGAATGCGGTTTTCTTGGTGGCGCGGATGAGTTGGTGGTGCTTTCGGGTGGCGAGCTTGAGGGCAGCCATGTTGTCCGGAGTTGGGTCTCTGCGCCAGGTTCTCTCGAGGGCTCGGCAGTTCTTCTTGGAGTTCTTGAGTTCGTCGGTGAACCATGGGGCTTTCTTGCTGCCGGGTCTGCTAGGCGGGGTCCTCCAGGGGGGCGAGGTCGTCAGCGCAGTCGCTGATCCACTTGGTGAGGTTGGTGGCCGCCTGGCTTGGGTTCGGTGTGCTGGTGGGAGGGTTCATGCTCAGGGAGGTCGTGAGTTGGTCGGCTGTGATCTTGTTCCAGCTTCTGCGTGCAACCTGTTGCTGGTGGTGGCGGATCGTGGTCCTTCTGAAGCTGAAGTGGACGCAGCTGTGATCCGTCCAGTGGAGTCCGGTGGGGTGGCTGAAGGCGATGTCCTTGCTGGATGAGAAGACGGGGTCGAGTGTGTGTCCGGCGTAGTGGGTGGGGGTGGTGACCAGCTGCTTGAGTCCCAGGTTTGCGAGGTTGTCCAGCAGGGTGGTGGTGTTGCGGTCGTTGTTGTTCTCCAGGTGGAAGTTGAGGTCCCCGAGGAGGATGTAGTCAGCAGAGCAGAGGGCGTGCGGGCTGATGAAGTCGGCGATGTGTTCGCTGAATTGTGTGCGTGGTCCCGGGGGTGTGTAGATGAGGGTGCCTCTGAGGGTTGTCTTGGGGTTGATGTGGACCTGGAAGTGAAGGTGCTCGGCAGGTGCGAGGGTGTCGTCGGTGTTGGTCGAGATGCGGATGGTGTTCCTGTGGATGATGATGGCGATGCCTCCTCCTGTGTTGTTGATGCGGTCCCTTCGGATGATCTTGTAGCCGTCTGGGATGGCGATGGCGATGTCAGGCGCTGAAGAGGCGTTCATCCAGGTTTCCGTGAGGAAGGCGACGTCCGGTGAAGTGGTGTCGAGCAGGTTCCAGAGCTCGACGGCGTGTCTGTAGACGGAGCGGGTGTTGATCAGGATGCATTTCAGGTGGCTGTGGCTGTTGCTCGTCTTGGTCTTGGTCGGTTCTGGTGTAGTGGAGGTCTGGATGCAGGTGAACTTGCAGGAGTTGCAGCAGAAGGGTCCGTGGATGCGTCTCGGGGTGGCTCGGTAGCACCCCGGGATTCTTCCGGTGTTGAGTGCATGGAGTTCGGTGGCGTTGTAGGTCCGGCGGGTGGGCTGGTTTCTGCGGGGGCCAGGGGTCCTGGCGCTGGGCGCGGTCCAGGCGCGGACGGGCGCAGACGGGCTTACCTTTGGCGCACCTTCGGCGCTCAATCGGTGCTCCCGCTGCGCGCGTCTGCTGCGCGGTCGCTGAGGGGGCGACATAAGAGGGGGACTGGAGGGCGGGTCAGCTGGGCTGGGCTAGCGTCTGGGCCAATGGGCCGGTGGTGGGCAGGACCGCAGGGGGCCAGAGGCGGGAAAAGTGGCGAGCGGCCGGCTCAGCAGTGGCTGGGCCGCTCGGGGGGCGGGGGGGCGAAGGTGTCGGCGTCAAGGAGGCTGGCAAGGAGGCAAGGAGGCTGGCGATCAGCAAGCGTGGGGAGCAAGGGGGTGACCCGGCCTTGGAAAAAGGCACAGCGGTCACTCCCGCGGTCAACCAGGCTCTCCCCTTAAGAGGGGGACGGGAGGGCGGGTCAGCTGGGCTGGGCTAGCGTCTGGGCCAATGGGCCAGTGGTGGGCGGGGCCGCAGGGGGCCAGCGGCGGGAAAAGTGGCGAGCGGCCGGCTCAGCAGTGGCTGGGCCGCTTGGGGGGCTGGGGGGCGACGGTGTCGGCGTCGGCGTCAAGGAGGCAAGGAGGCTGGCAAGGAGGCAAGGAGGCTGGCGATCAGCAGGCGTGGGGAGCAAGGGGGTGACCCGGCCTTGAGAAGAGACACATCTCCTCTGACCACTGAGTAGAATGGGTCCAAACAAAGGTACAGTGGTAAGTGAGAAAATAGATATGAGTGCTTTTGTTTAAGGGCACCGTTGCTAGAAAAACCTATAAATAGCCTGAAATGAATGCTGGAGAAAGTTGACCTTACCTTTTGCTTACATTTTTTTCAAACAAAATATTTCGAGCAAAATTCTTTTGTTTCTTAGTACTCACAAAAAGTCAATCTTAGAATTTTAATCAAAGAATATTTTATACATTTGCTTACATTAAACATCAGCATCCATAAAATATGTGCTTGTTCCAATATGACATTGCAAAGTGAATAGGTAGGTAGGTGGTCTGTGCTCAGAGACTGGACCTCTGACACTAGATGGTGCTGACGACACTGAAGGGACACCGTAAGGGAATTGCTCTCACAGAAATGTCTCGTTGCCCGATTTTTCGACTATGTCCCCCGTGCCCTGAGTGAATGATAAAGTAGGTTCCTGGTATTTTGAACCTACTCTTCTTTTGGCCTCTAACACATGAACCACATTTGCACCCAGAGGGTCACAGAGTTATGGATTGAGACCTAGATCGTGGCTCTGGGTCCAGAAGGGAGGCAACATGTGTGCCCACCATAATAAGCGTGACTACTGTAGAAGGTGGGTCACACTATGGGGAAAGTGGTGGCATTCAGTTCATTTATTGTGGCAGAGCAGGTCTTTGGCCTGTTTGGGCAGTGGCCTACTGGCCCGTGCTTTTTTAAGATGTTTGGCCCTTTCTTGCATTCAGTGCACATGGTAAGGTACATATGTATGCTATGTCTGAATTAGGGTGGACCAGGAATGTGTGTAAGTCATTTATGACTGTGGACATGGTGGAATTTACTGGAATCTCCACTGGCAGCAAAGTGTGCCCTTTGGAGCTTGGATTTAGCCTAGCCTGCGAGACCAGTAGTCTTAATTGTTGACACCCTGGAAGCTTCAGAAAGCCCCCAGGCAAGAGTGAGTGCGATCACTCACCTACCACTGAAGAAACACCAACCTTTACACCAAGGAACATCTCATTGAAATGCGCCCCTTTCTGCTTGTCTCTGAACAAAACATTGAAAATCAGTTAGTGAGACTAAACCCTCACAAATGTACAGATGTCCATCATGCAGGCCCTGTCCTTTGTTACCTTCAGATGTTATCCCCCATCAGGTTGAGAGGCACTGTGGGAGGACAGAGGACTTGTTGAAAGTGCAGAATTAGTGTTCCAACCAGACGTAGATTATGTTCCCCTGGAGTTGCTGCTCTCAAATGGCTGATAAGTGCCAGGTGTTAAAGGCTTGTCACCTTTTTTGGGTCCATGTAAGAGAATATTAGCTCCATCCTCCTTCCTGATGTCACTTGGAGGCAGAGATAGTTAAAGTGCCTTCACTGCCCCAAACCAGTCCCAGAATTGTACTAGGGAATACTAAAACGGTCTGCAAATATGATATGAGATCGGAATTAATACCACAGGTCAAGTTCCAGGGCAACTTCCTTACTAGTGTGGGTTACCCCCCAGGGTGTTCGAGAGTCATATGAGCTGTAGAGCTGATGTCCTTCACAGCCAGTGTCCCAGTAAAGAAGGAAACATGCCACTCAGATGTCTGAAGCTGTTTGCTGGAGGTGCTAAGGATCTCTTTTGGATAAGGAGCCTGCATTGCTGCTGAGAGAGGCCTGTTGATGGTGCCAATGCAGGGAGACTATGTCTAAAGGCGCACCCAATGATGGCTGCCTGGCAGTGGCGGAGCCCAGAGAAAGATGACACTGCACAAGCAACTACAGGAGATCGCTGTATTGCGCAGAAACAGGGGGAAATGGCAATGCAATGATCTGTGGTGAGCTCCTGAACCTCTGGTCTGTTAAGCACCTGTCCTGGTTTCCCCTACTGGGCCTTAATAGAATCTCAACCCTCACTCTTTCTCTGACAGACCTCAAGAACTTCACACCCATGTCCCTGCTCCCCTTCCCATCCAAGGTCAGCGAGAAGGCCATCAATGCCCAACTTTCTGAATTCATCTAACCAAACCACGTCCGCGACACCTCCCAATCCGGATTCCGAAGCAACAACGGCACCGAGTCCACACTCCTCACCACCACAGACGACATAAGCTCCCTCCTTGACAGGGGCAAAACCACAGCACTCATCCTTCAGCACCTCTTGGCTGCCTTTGATACCCTCTCCCACCGCACCCTAATCAAAAGACTCCATGATGCTGGCATCTGCGACAAGGCCCTGGATATCCTCCTACCTCACCAATCAAACACAGCGAGTCAGACTACCTCAGTTCCTCTCAAAACCTACAGAGATCAGCTGCAGAGTGCCCCAGGGCCCCTCCATGAGCCCCACCCTCTTCATTGTCTGCATGCCCCCCCTCTCAGCCATCGTCAGGAACCACAGACTCAATATTGTGGACAACATCCAGCTGATCGTCTCCCAACGGACCCACTGCTGCCAGAACCAACTTCCACTGTGGGATGAAGTCAGTTGCCACCTGGAGGAAGGACAGCTGCCTCAATCTCAACTCGGACAAGACCGAAGTACTCATCTTGGGGTCCACCCCCTCAGCATGGGATGACTCTCGGTGGCCCGCTGCATTGGGAACCCCCTCTCCACCCCCACAGACCACACACAAAACCTCAGCATCATACTAGACTCCTCGCTATGAAGCGCCAGATCAACGCTGTATCCTCATCTGGCTTCCACACGCTCCTCTTGCTTCGAAAGGCATTCAGATGGATCCCCACTGAATCCAGAAAGAACATCACCGATGCTCTTATCAGCAGCAGACTTGAGTACAGCAATGCACTCTACGTCAACGTCACCCAGAAACTCCTTAAGAAACTACAGAATGTTCAAAATGCTGCACCCAAACTTGTCCTCAACATCCCCCTCTGCAGCCACTTCACTGAACACCTTTGGGAACATGTTGCCAGCGATTGTTTTCGATAAGATGCACTTCATGTTCTTCTATTAGAAGATTATGATTTTCTTTTGGAGAAATAATAAGGAGCTCTATCTCTTTTAAGAGTTGCGTTTGACCCTCTTTATCTCCTCTGGGACTGAATTCCATTTATTGTGGTTGTTAAAATATGGAGGCGACTTGGACAAAACGTTTTTAGATCCAGCTGCATGTCATCTGTGCACTGGTGAAAGAAGACACCAGGTTTCAGGCAGAGTTCTCATACTGATTCGAATATATATTGAAGTGAATGGGAGAAGGAAAAGTCTTGATGATGAGTTACCTTCATTCGCATGTTGAAATCTGTTTAAGAGGTAGGACTGAAACTTTAAGAATGAGGAGGAGGTTGTCACCCATTGCCTTCAACGCTGAAGATGTTTTGGATGATAACAGAAGATGAGTTCTTCTTGTCAAGAAGTTGGAGTGAGCCATGTACAGTCTTGAGGAGGAGACATGTTTTCGTACTGTGCCTCGCTCTGAATCCTGATTGGACGGGGTCAAAGAGTTGCCATTGTTGATGTGTTTGTTTAGTTGGATGGAAACACATTTCTAAAGAGCGTGTGCCAGATGTGGTAGTCTAAAGTTCTCTGCATGATGCACATCTGTACATTTGTGAGGGTTTAGTCTCACTAACTGATTTTCAATGTTTTGTTCAGAGACAAGCAGAAAGGGGCGCATTTCAATGAGATGTTCCTTGGTGTAAAGGTTGGTGTTTCTTCAGTGGTAGGTGAGGGAATGCTAAATCTGAGGATAATCATTTTGCTGGAGAATAATTTTCCCGACACATCACATCTTGATTCATCGAGCTAGTGGTAGTGGTTGGAGGACTGTTGCTTAAGAATCTTAAAGAGGATATGGGGCATTTCTTGCTCTCTGTAGTCTGTTGTCAAGAATGGAGGCCTAACTTTGTAGAGAAGCTTTTTTATAAGTGCACCTACAGGATCTGAGTTCTGCAGGGGTGATGTAGGATGGGTATTTATTTTACCTTTTTTCAGTTGTTCCCAGAGATGGTCTCTGCACGTTCACCCGATGAATGTACCAGTGGAAGGTGGGGATGGATCACTCTTTACAGTGTGGTGCGAGCAGGGCCATTGGTTTCCAGGATGATAGCTTGGAGTTGTTTTCATGATTAGTAGTGTTACACTCAGTAATTGAGGGTGTAGAAGCTGAAAGGAGTCAACTATGGCTTGGGAACATTTTGCTTCACATTGTTGTAGTCTCTTGTGGTTATTGGTGGAGTGTTTTGCGTGGAAAAAGCACAGTTAAAGAGCAGTGGCTGAGAGACAACTTCTCGTTGAACCAATCTCCCATCTGTATCTTATTTGACTTTTGTATACAACGTATGCCCTCGAGTACAAGTGGCATGCACACTTTCTGTTCAATGTGTTTGATCTAAAATGATAATTTAAAAAATAAATCAACATGTTGTATGTGAGAAAAAAGTATGCAATTTCACCAACCTCTAGCTGAGACTCACAAGAATACATTGAGTATGCAGAGGACCTAAGGGTGGTGTGGAAAACCTTGATCTTGCATCCCTTTCCCAGATGGCAGCCTGGCAATGATCTTGAGTGTGGGGACTTCCAATGCAAGACTGTGGCTCCTGTTGGATGAGGACCTGGCAGACTTTTCTCCGTGAAGGAGACATTGGGGAATATGTACAAGGGAAGTGGTGAAGTGAGGTGTTAGCCCTCCTGGCTTAACACCACACTCCACCACTTCAGAAACGCATGGCTGCACTGCTGTATGACGTTTTAGGACCCGAGGGAAATTTGCCGATACATGCCCTTATATAGATACAATTCACATTGCCCTTATATAGGCAAATAAATCATAACCATATTTAGACATAGACCATGCTGTCCAAATACAGGCATGGCTACTTCCACCCGTTCCAAAAAGTCACAACGATTTCTTGGAAAAATCGGCTTAAGCAGTCTGGGACATGGTGGCCAAGAGCCGATCATGGTGGACGTGTAGTCCATGAGCTCCGTCCTTAGCCCCAAATACGAGCAATTTATCCTGCAACCCGGTTTGCAACCCACCTGAATCCTGTGTACGAAGTCTCCGGGAGTAAGCGGCGTGCAGCGGAGGAGTGCTGCTCCCCCCGGACATCGCCGGAGAGGCATCAGAGCCGTGGTGCCTGCTGCGGCCTGCGAAGCAGCGTGAAGCCTCGGCCTCGATTAGTGGCCTACCCGACCTGCCCCCAGTCGCCGACTCGCTCCCGATGGAGCCCCGGACCGGAAGTGGGGCACGATACCTGCCGAAACATCGGGGTACGGCGGGGGGTCCCCGCTCCGCCTGTGGCCTCACTGCCTCCCCCCCAACTGCGGTAACCCCCAGCCGGCTTACCCTGCCGTGCGGCCCGCTTGGGACGCGGGAGCTTCCAGGACCAGCCCGCCGCCCGCCTGCAACCATCCGAGGCACCCACGCCGTCATCGTCGCGGGTGAGGAGTGCGGGTCGGGAAGAGCGCGAGATCCGCCAGCGGCGCTGTGGGTCCCGATGTCCTCTGACTGCACCACGCGCTGAGGAGCACGGAGCGGCCCGACACCAAGGCAGTCCTGCTGGCGCCATTATGTCTCCGCGCCGGAGCCGGGACCAGGGCCCCGGTGTATCGGCTGCGGCGCCTTGCCCACCCCTGGATTACACAACAGCGAGCAGTGTGCAGGGACAAGCCACGAGGCGCAGCGCACCAGAGGCCCATGCACCTTGCAATGAGACGTGTGACCCCAAGCAACTGAGCTGGCAGACCCGGCCCACAGAAGAGGAGAGAGTCACATTCTGCGGAGCCCTGCCGCCACATTGGATGCCTGGGGCCTATTGCGCTCCCGGTTACTGAAGGGAGTCCTCCTCACCATCACCCGAGGACTGCGGTCTCCCCCCTACACCTTGCAGGACCGGGACCATAACAGCTCGCAAGGTCCCCAGCGGAACGCCGCTCCACCCTACAACAGCGCTGCAATAAGCGGGCCAACGCTGTCCCTGCCGGAGCTGGGGTCTTCACCGTAACTGCCTTCCTCCAGTAGAACCCAGAAACGCCGCAACCGCTGTCCGGCACTCTGAGTGGACACTTGCAGGGGTGGAGGCCGGCAGCCGCATCTACTACAGCGTCGCCCTGCTTACTAGGTCAATGGGCAGACACAGGGGCAGAAATCAGGACCAGGGCGCTCCGACAGACATGCAGTCCACGGGCTCCGAAGACCTGCTAGCCTCTTCAAACGCGGACATCATCCCGCCGACCGGGAAGGGATCCCAGGACGCCAAGTTGGACCTTATCCTTAACGAAATACGCGCGACACGCGAGGCGTTGGAATTGCGCATAGACAGTATGGCAACTGGCCTATCCCTACTGTGAGCTGACCATAACAAGTTGGCGGAGCGGGTCTCGGAACAGAAGATAGCGCTGAGTGACCTCATACCCTAACAGACG
Organism: Lissotriton vulgaris; assembly: GCF_964263255.1. Classification (NCBI taxonomy): domain Eukaryota; kingdom Metazoa; phylum Chordata; class Amphibia; order Caudata; family Salamandridae; genus Lissotriton; species Lissotriton vulgaris. The sequence continues at coordinate 49,643,972 of NC_141694.1, read as the reverse complement.
GAACATTCCACAAAACTGGAGAACGTAGAGAAACAGCTCAGACAGCTATGGGACAGGGTGGACGACGCGGAAGGACGTGCCCGCCTCAACAACGTCCGCATCCTGGGCATTCCGGAGAGAAGTGATGGGAGGAATCCCACCCAGTTCGTGGAAGATTGGCTGCGGAAACTAGTGGGCCAGGAAGATCTTACTGCCCTATACAGTGTGGAGCGAGCACACAGGATGCCGTCACGACCCCCGCAACCGGGGGCACCCCCTTGCCCCTTGATTGCGCGCCTTCTCCACTACAGAGATCGTGACACTGTTCTAAGAGCGGCTCGAGAGAAGGCACCAATACGCTTCGAGTATAAAAACATATCGGTATACCCCGACTTTACGCCCACAGTACAACGAGCCAGGTCCACCTTCATGGGAGTGAAGCGCAAATTGAGAGAGAGAGATATGAAATATGCGCTTTTGTTCCCCGCAAGACTCAAGATATTGCATGACAACAAATCTCACTTCTTCGACTCGCCGGAGGAGGTGGAAGAATGGATGGAAGTCACACTAACCCCGCCGGCCTCGCAAGACCCATTTGCAGATAATCACAGCGACAGTCGCCGGAACCCGCCGGACCGAAGGGACAACACTTCCAACACCGGACACCACCCTCAAAAGGGGCACCAACGAAAGCTCAACCTACAGGAGATCAGTCGGCTGGTCATTCGTCACCGCAGATGCGACTAACGGAGGAGGCACTGGCCGCTCACGATGCGGGAGCAACCGGAGACAGGATCACCGTCACCTCCGACACCCACACTGAGGTATCCGGATCAGTGGACAGCCTACAACTGTTCCCAAAGATCACAGCCCAGATGGCGGCAGAGTTCTGAGTGGCAGCACACTTGATCCTCTCCGGGTGGTAACGTATAACTGATCCCCTCCTTCATATTTGGTGGGTTGCATGAGGGCCCACCCTGTTGAGGGCTACCATGCCAATGCAGGCCATTAAGTGACAGTCACCGGTGGTCTACTACCCCCAGTATGCACATGGACCTAACTGACTTGTGCCCACGTTGGGCACCTTGGTTTGGCTCCCGAGCCCGTTGGCTTGGGGACCTTATTGTTAAGGGGTTACATGTTCGCAAGACACTCTTACCTTGTAGCAGGACAGATCTGGCATGGTCACCCATGTGCTCCACTCTACCGCTCCACACAGATGGTCATGGAGCCTCTTAATGTTTATCGATTGTGCACCTGGAACGTATGGGGCATGGGCTCGGTACACAAACGCCACAGAATTTTAGCCCAACTCAACCGCAGAGGGACACAGATTGTTTGCCTACAAGAGACACACTTGAACAATGCTGAAAACGTGAAGCTAAGCAAAAAATGGAGAGGGCAGCTATTTGCTACCTCCTATTCGGCGTTCTCCAGGGGGGCGGCTATCTGGCTTCGCAACTCTGTTCCTTTCAAGATTTTAGAGCAGAAAATTGATAAGGAGGGACGATATGTATTTGTGCGGGGTTTGTTGGACGGGGATGCCATTGTATTTGGTTGCCTGTACTCACCAAACACAGGTCAATCGGAGTTTTTGTTAACTGTAAACGGGATACTTGCAGATTGGGCTGATCACCACTGGATAATTGGGGGGTATTTCAACTCTGTGCTCGATGTTACACTGGATAGGTCACCCCCCCCCCCTGCAGGCCACTGAAAGCAGGAAACAGGCAGACGCTCTAGCACGATGGGCTGAGGGCTGGGATTTGGCAGACGCATGGCGCAGCACGCATTCACTAGAGCGGGAATATACCTTTTTCTCCCCACCTCACCAGCTCCACACCAGAATCGACCATGTTTTCTGCTCCCGCTCCCTAACAGATTCAATTGTTCAGACCCAACACATGGGGAAAACCCTGTCCGATCACAACCCCGTTGAGCTCACTTGGCAGTGGGGCAGACTGCTGGCCCCCATCCCGACTTGGAGACTACCCCCAGATCTACTTGAAGACACGGTCTTCCGGTCGTCCCTGTCTGACACTATAGAAGCCTACTTCTCCACGAATGTGAACACAGCCAGCACCCGTCAGATAGAATGGGACGCTTTCAAAGTCTATCTCAGGGGAGAAGCGATGGCCGCTCGGGTGGGCAGGAAGCGAGAGGTAATCAGTCAACTGAAGGAAGTTGAGGGTTCACTAGCGTCCCTAGAGAGCGAGGCTGCAGGCACAAATGCACACTTCACACCACTACAGGAGGCTCACATTAGACATGCAGAGCTACTAGAAGACCTGATGCTACTGGACTATAGAGAATACACGAATAGGCAGCATACACAAGCAGATAGAGCTGGCCCCCTATTGGCCCGTCTTATACGTGACTCCCCAGTTTGCCACCCAATTCTGGAAATACTAGATCAAGCAGGCTATCCGACCTCACGACCTCAACCCAAGTAGGGATTAATACGGCATTCAAAGACTATTATACAACACTGTACAGCCCCCCCCGGCCCCTATCAGAGGCCGCCTTCGAGGCCTTCATGAGGGAACTGGACCTACCCCAACTCACTGACAGGCAAAGCAAAGACCTGAAGTGCAACATCTCAGTAGCGGAAATTAGGCAGGCAATACGAGCTCTCCCGAAAAGCAAGGCCCCCGGAACGGATGGCCTACCGGCCGAATTCTATGCAACGTTCCTTGATCTCCTAGCCCCACGATTACACGCTGTCTATTTGGAAGCTCTACGGACAGCCTCCCTACCACAATCATCCATGCAAGCGTTAATCACATCCCTCTTAAAACCAGGCAAGGACGGACTGCAGCTGGTCGACTACAGACCCCTATCCCTCCTCAACACCGATTACAAGATTTTGAGCAAAGTGCTGGCGACGAGACTAGTGCAATACATACCACAGTTGATCCATCCAGACCAATGTGGTTTTGTACCGGGCTGCAATACGGCCATGAATCTTCGGCGCTTAGCCCAGCTGATGCTCGGAAACCTGATGGGCGCAGTCTCAGAGGGCTGCATATCGCTGGATCTGAAGCAAGCGTTCGATTCCCTTAGATGGGACTACATGTTTGCCACACTTTTGAAATTCGGGATACCGCCCGAATACATCGCCTGGGTCAGACTGCTATATACCCTCCCCACGGCTAGAGTGCGTACCTCCAGGCACATTTCAGGACCCATAGCAATAGCGAGGGGCACCCGACAGGGCTGCCCACTCTCCCCTCTCCTATTTATCCTCGCCCTCAAACCATTGCTCTGTAGGCTTAGGACGGCGGCCCCCCGCTGTGGTATTCAGAGGCACGGGACGGTACACATCGTGTCCGCTTATGCTGATGATATCATTTTATACCTTCAGGACCTGCAGGGTGACCTGGGCCCTATACCCCAAATATTTGAGGACTTCAGGTCGATCTCAGGCCTCACCATAAGCGAACCTAAGTCTTATGGATTCACCTTTAGGAATGCAGGCTTGTCTACTCCCCTACCCTTCGCCCCACACGAATTCCAGATGGCGGGAACCACCTTCCGATACCTTGGGATGCACATCTACAGGGAAGCTGACATGATGATAGACGGCAACCTTGGGAGGGCCATAAGAGCACTGAAATCGCAAATTCAATTCTGGCTAACATTGCCCCTCTCAGTAGCCGGCAGAGTGACCATCTCTAAGATGGTGATGCTCCCTCGCCTCATTTACCACTTCACCAACCTACCATTCCTGATCCCAGCAGTGACATTTAAGACTCTCGACACACTACTCACGGAACTTGTGTGGGGACACGGGCGCAGACGCATAGGCCTCGCTAAACTACAACTCCCCTCTGGCTCCGGTGGTATGGGCCTACCGGACTTTAGGGCTTATAACTATGCGTGCCAGCTGCAATGGCTGGCCTACTGGGTGGCAGGTCGCAACCTTCACGAGATCAACATGTCGGAGTATGAACATGCAAGAGGGGGAGTACACGCATTGCTTTTACCCCGATCGGATCTGCCGGGAGACACCCCACCGCTCCTCCGGCTGGCGGTGACATACTGGCGGAAGGCATTAAAGTACACATCCCCCACGACATCTTATGCCCCCACGATCCCGCTTTTAGGTATCCCGCTGGGCTCGGGAACTCTTATGACGAACAAACTGATGCCCTGGCACGATGCAGGAGTGTCGCATGTGGGTGACCTGTTTGCGGAGGGGCGCCTATTGTCCTTTGAAGACTTCAGAGCCGCACATGGCGTTCCTAGGGGCTCATTCCTTCTACACGCAGGCCTTCGCCATTATATAACACACAAGTGGTCACCTGAGGGACAAGAGCCAGATATAAACCCCTTAATAACAATGCACTACCTCATGGGCACGGGCGGCCACCTGACCAAATGGCTCACTGCTAGCATCAAAACGGGGAGGGCGATCCCTCTGTCACCTCTCAGGGCGGCATGGGAAGGAGATATTGGGAGGCCACTGAGAGACAAGGAGTGGGAGCGTATCCTCCAGTTTCCCAAGAAGGTAGCTAGAAACCCCAAGTTTAAGTTTATTCAATTGATGTTGCTACATAGAGCCTACCTGACCCCACATCGCATACACATGATGTTCCCTGATGCGGATGGTAATTGCCCCCGGTGTGACACTACCGACGCATCGCTAATACACATGCTATGGCAATGCCCTAAGTTGGGTTATTACTGGACCACTATCAATGACTTGCTGGAGGGAGCTGGCACCCTGTCCCAATCACTCACCCTAGAATATACACTGTTAGGGCTAGGACCGTCATCACGTACAAGAAGCGTAGCAACACGTTTTACAGACATGGCCCTATTACTAGCGAAGCGAGCAGTCACGATGAGGTGGAAGTCATCCAGACCACCGACCCTGATTTATGGAAAGCAGAGGTGATTCGGTGGGGCAAGGCAGAAGGCGAAGCACTACAGCGGGAGGAACACAGAGGCCTCAGGAAAACACTGATTTCACTGGATTGGTTTGCCATAGTGGGAATGTTTGAAGCTGGGGATGATGGGGACGATGGGGACACAAATGACTTGCTGCATGTAGAATGAACATGTCCACCTCTCCTTGACATTCCATGTATCGTCACGAACTGTGGTGCACTGTGATATGGTACGAGGAACCCTGTACCATCGATAATTCTACCCCTACCAACCTGTGTGTATGGACAAAGCTGCATTTTACGGTGACATGGGTGACCCAGATGTAAATACTACGGTTATACGCATATTGAAGGAGTGTAGGGAGGGATTCTTGAGGGTGGGGGGAGGGTTCAGGAACAACAAGGGGATTGCTATGTTAAAATGGTTCTGGACAACAAAACGAAAAATCAATGATACTATGTACTTGTACGTACCGAGCAAGCAGATGCATGTGACATCCAGATTATTGCTGCGCTCGAATATATATGTATCTGCTCCAACTACTATGCTAATAAACAGATTTTCAAAAAAAAAAAAAAAGCAGTCAGGGACATCCCCTTGCTTGAATATTGATGTGTCCAAGAACTCATAGAGTTTTCAAAGAACTACCATTCCCTTGGGGTTCTTTGATGATTTTATTATACCCGACTTTACGTCAAACTAGTACAAAAGAGGGTGGTGATGGACGGAGCATCTGAATCAATCAATCACTCACACCCAGTCAACAGATCTGGGTTTAATCCATCACTGTTCTTTTGCCCACTCTGCCACCCCAGTTCAGACATGGCAATATGCAAATCAGTCTGACCCTGTGCCTCATGGGAACAGTCCAGCCCGAACTGCCAAGCCATGTCTTCCCTGGACCGGAAACAAGCTTCCTAAGACTGGTTTCTGGCATTCCGGTCGTCTTCAGCCAGGCTTGCTGAATCCAGTGGCAAAGTGAGCAAGGGACTCACGTCTGAGCATACCCTGCCAACTTATGGCGAACAAAGCGGTACAAAAGAGGGTGGTGATGGACGGAGCATCTGAATCAATCAAACACTCACACCCAGTCAACAGATCTGGGTTTATTCCATCACCGTTCTTTAGCCCACTCTGCCACCTCAGTTCAGACACGGCCATATGCAAATCAGTCTGACCCTGTGCTTCATGGGAACAGTCCAGCTCGAACTCACAAGCCATGTCTTCTCCGGGCCGGAAACAAGCTTCCTAGGACAGGTTTCTGGCATTCCAGCCGTCTTCAGCTAGGCTTGCTTGAATCCATTGGCAAAGTGAGCAAGGGACTCACATCTGAGCATACCCTGCCAACTTATGGTGAACAAAGCGGTACAAAAGGGGGTGGTGATGGACGGAGCATCTGAATCAATCAAACACTCACACCCAGTCAACAGATCTGGGTTTAATACATCACCGTTCTTTAGCCCACTCTACCACCCCAGTTCAGACATGGCCATATGCAAATCAGTCTGACCCTGTACCTCATGGGAACAGTCCCGCCCGAACTGCCAAGCCATGTCTTCCCTGGGCCGGAAACAAGCTTCCTAGGACCGGTATCTGGCATTCCAGCCGTCTTCAGCCAGGCTTGCTTGAATCCAGTGGCAAAGTGAGCAAGGGACTCACGTCTGAGCATACCCTGCCAACTTATGGCGAACAAAGCGGTACAAAAGGGGGTGGTGATGGACGGAGCATCTGAATCAATCAAACACTCACACCCAGTCAACGGATCTGGGTTTAATCCATCACCTTTCTTTAGCCCACTCTGCCACCCCAGTTCAGACATGGCCATATGGAAATCAGCCTTACCCTGTGCCTCATGGGAACAGTCCAGCCTGAACTGCCAAGACATGTCTTCCCTGGACCGGAAACAAGCTTCCTAGGACCGGTTTCTGGCATTCCAGCCGTCTTCAGCCAGGCTTGCTTGAATCCAGTGTCAAAGTGAGCAAGGGACTCATGTCTGAGCATACCCTGCCAACTTATGGCGAACAAAGCGGTACAAAAGGGGGTGGTGATGGACGGAGCATCTGAATCAATCAAACACTCACACCCAGTCAACAGATCTGGGTTTAATCCTTCACCGTTCTTTAGCCCACTCTGCCACCCCAGCTCAGACATGGCCATAGGCAAATCAGTCTGACCCTGTGCTTAAAGGCAACAGTCCAGCCCGAACTGCCAAGCCATGTTTTCCCTGGACCGGAAACAAGCTTCCTAGGACCGGTTTCAGGCATTCCAGCTGTCTTCAGCCAGGCTTGCTTGAATCCAGTGGCAAAGTGAGCAAGGGACTCACGTCTGAGTATACCCTGCCAACTTTTGGCAAACAAAGTGGTACAAAAGGGGGTGGTGATCGACGGAGCATCTGAATCAACCAAACACTGACACCCAGTCAACAGATCTGGGTTTAATCCTTCACCGTTCTTTAGCCCACTCTGCCACCCCAGTTCAGACATGGCTATATGCAAATCAGTCTGACCCTGTGCCTCATGGGAATAGTCCAGCCCGAACTGCCAAGCCATGTCTTCCCTGGACCGGAAACAAGCTTCCTAGGACCGACTTCTGGCATTCCAGCCGTCTTCAGCCAGGCTTGCTTGAATCCAGTGGCAAAGTGAGCAAGGGACTCACGTCTGACATTGTTCTGCATTCTGTCCATCAACTGTTGTTTTTGCATTTGTCACCCCGAGTGGGAGGGGTATGCTCAGACATGAGTCCCATGCTCTCCACACCACTGGAGTCAAGCTATCCTGGCTGAAGACGGCTGATAGCCAGAAACCGGTCCTAGGATGCTTGATTCCGGTCCAAGAAAGACATGGCTTGGCAGTTCGGGCTGGACTGTTCCCATGAGGCACAGGGTCAAGGCTGATTTGCATATGGCCATGTCTGAACTGGGGTGGTGTGGAGAGCAAAAAAACGATGGATTTAGACCCAGATCTCTGTACTGGCGTGAATGTATGACATTGTTCTGCATTCTGTCCATCAACTGTTGTTTTTGCATTTACGTCAAACTAGGCACCTTCGAGGTATAAATATGTCTACACTTGCTCTAGCAAGGACACGGTGGTTCAGAACAGCTCGACTATATACTTGCCCGAAGCAGCTCGCTACAGCAACTGCCGAAGGAAACCGACCCTCCAGCTGACGCACTGATCGAGAAGCTGTCCTTTCTCTCGCTGAGAATTCAGCTCCAGTGTTTCCAAGCTCCCCTCGCGGGGTGTTGGGAAATCGAGTCCGGAGACAGAGATACCACACCTCCTTCATTCTAAAACCACGGTACAGAGTTGATTAGTGTTCCTAAGACGGGGTACCGGGTAATTACCCATAAATCCCAGATAAGAAAAGAAAGAAAGACCTAGGTAGAAAGATGGACCCCCTGAGAAAGAAGGGAGAACAAGTCATGTCTTCTGTTCCCCTCACACACCCCAGAGGGTGTCATGCTTCATCATTGGGCATTGCTCCTCGTCGTGCCGGCGCTGCAATGCCCTATGGGTCCCCCGAAGGTTCACTTTATCAGAGATCTTTTAAGTCAATGCCGGATGGTGCATGTGGGTATGTGGGGTGGGGGGTCCAGTAAGGGGGGCAAAAAGTGCATGCAATGTAAGTGAAAATAAAAGAGGGGTTGCTAAAATAAAACCAAGGCCGGGAATCATACCCGGATAAAACAGATTAGAACCCCATGGGTCAGCTGTTACCCAACAGGCATAAATATACCTGTCATAGATCGACATGTTTCGCGCCCCGTCTTGCCGTAAAGGTCAATGGCGCTTCCTCAGGATCAATAACAAAAGGTGGTGGAGTGCACGTGAAAAAGTGGAAAGTTAAAAACATATACCCTCAAGGTAAATCAGGACAGGCTATCATCCTGTAGTCCATACAGAGTGGCTGAAAAAGTCAGGCATTCCTGATGGGTACCTAGGTAAGAAACACAAGATAGAATACATACAGTCTGTGCATTTGTAAAACTTAATACATCAAAACGTGCCACAATCGTGTGCACGACCTGTAACAATCATAAAAGCACTTGTGACAAAACAGGGGCATGCCACGTATACCCCACATACCACCTATGCCCTCCTAGAATTCAACAACTTGGGGGGATAGAGCCAGCCTTCTGCACGTGTGTCTGCTAAGACTGTGTCCACATTGTGGCAGGTCAAATCAACACCTCCTATGCAAAGTAGGGACCGCAATGTTTAAATGGTCTACAACATACTCAACTACAATGTGCCGTCATAAGGAACATATCCTACGTAAATATCAACTTGTGTGAAAAAATGTAGCTTATCACAAACATTAAAAATAGCAGACCCAAATGAGTCCTTACCCTACGCCATCGAGAGAATTTCTCCAATGGCATGAGACGATAGACACCCACACCTTCTTGGGCTACAATAGGGGGCAAAGCGGAGAGGAGACATGAAAACAACAGCTCTCATAAAATCCCAGGGCTACACTTCTGCTGAGCTCACCAAGCTCAGAATACCCGTTGTCATGAGGAAGCTGCCCTGCATCACTTACAAAATCGTCGGGTGCGGGCTGTGGATAACCTGCCTCGTCCATGTCCCTGCCAAACTAAACATTGATTAGAGGGTCGGGCAAGGTCTAAATAGTTCAAGTAGTGGAGGATGGGCGGCACCTACTTCCAGCGCGGCCTCAACTCCGTGTTGACAGAGCACTCATGCAAATGATCACATGAGACGCATATGCGTCCCAGGGGAGAACTACTCACCTGCGCGTGCACATCAGTCAACATCGGGAGGACGGAAGAATTATGGCAATTAAAAATAAAAATAAGCGCCATGTTGGTAATGTAGGGTACTGTCAGCCTCAAGGGTCCTCACTGCCCAATCCTAAACTGTGGCCCTAATCACTCTCCTATAGGTAGAGAAGCCCATCCACTCGTGAATCTAACATGAGGTGTGCAAAGTAAGAGTGTGGGGCAGATGAACACGATTGCTGCAATAAATCCACGTACATATATAGTTGGCATACAAGTATAGGGTAAACCTAGAAGGAAGAGAAGGTTCCAGTCTATGTCCCACAGAGGCCAAAGGGCTTCATTATTACACCAAAAACATAGGTGGGGAGAAGGGGTCCCAAAAAACATCACCCAGTGAAGGGATGATGCATTCACGTGTGCTTAGAAAAAGGAGAGGAAAAAGAAGGGATAGAAAAGAAATGGGTCCCTCGGCTGAACTGCCATGCTACTACTGTGCCAAACAAAGGAGAAGGGGGGGACCGGGGAGCAAATTATGGTCCAGTGTCCATGCTCCTCAAATGTAGTACTTAAACCAACAAGAGGACACTGTTCCTAAGACGGGGTACTGGGTAATTACCCATAAATCCCAGATAAGAAAAGAAAGAAATACCTAGGTAGAAAGATGGACCCCCTGAGAAGGAAGGGAGAACAAGTCATGCCTTCTGTTGCCCTCACACACCCCTGAGGGTGTCATGCTTCATCATTGGGCATTGCTCCTCATCAGGCAGACGCTGCAATGCCCTACGGGTCCCCCGAAGGGTCAGTTTATCGGAAATCATTTAAGGAAAACGCCTGTCTCTCTATTTTCTCTGCACCTCTGATGAAACAAAGCATGCACGATTGACTGAGTAAAACATCTACCTATTGTTTCCACGACTCTGAAGATACTTGGGGAAACAAAGTTGTCATGTTTATGCGGATGTCAGAAACTAATCACTTCTTGTTTATTTGGGAAAGTTTCTAGTGACCTCTGAGCTAGCTGGCACTCACAATTAAGTCTAATATATTCGATAGAGACCTAGTCGACCTCTGTCCTATGTCAAATCTATAGGATATATTATTCTAATGCGCAGAGCCTATTGGGAATATAGGAACTACACTACATGGCGCCCAACGTTGGATAAGGCACTAATTTAATGCTAGATACTAGAGTAACTCAGTCGTGCTTTTCGCAGAGACCTCTTTTTCCCTTAAAATACTTCAATAGACGTCTGGAGTGGGTAAAAGGATAAAATATCTGCCATAACTGAGTAGGACAAAAATCCTATGTATTAGTTTTTGGTTTGTTCAACGTTGAAGGATACAGTGTTCCAAAATATTGTGCACCTTATCTTTGTTTCCTTGAAAATAGCTCTGCAAACTTTCATTAAACAATGTTGAATAACAACGGCAATAACGAGAAAGGTGGGGCTGCAGGAACTGAAACCCAACCAGGTTTAGACATTACAGGTTTCAAACAAAACAACCCAGATGCGATAATCATCCCGGAAAACTTAAGGAAAGCCATCACTATAAAGCTTATAACAAATGGCCTCTCACAAGAGGTGGTAGGGTAATTTTTGTAATAGAGGCACATGAATATCGGCAGACAGAGGTATTCTACTCATGGATTTTTTTACCTGAAGCAAATTCAGTAACACATTTGTTTCACTTCTACAAAGAAGAAGAAACTCCAATGGAATACACTCCTTTCGAGAATATCGAAATTCCACTAACTTACCAAGAGCATGCACTCTGGTTTAAAGACGCCCTACAACATCAAAATCACATTACCAGGCTTGGTCCACTAGGTAGACCAGGAGCAACATGGCCGGTACTAGCCAGCTATACACCACATCCTGCCATTGAAGAAATGACAGGTGAGGAATTATTAGTTCAACTAAAACAACAAATCAAAATACATAGACAATTGGTTCAATATGTCATGCAGACTCTAACAGTCCAACCTCCTATAAGGATTACACAGCAAACCCCTCACCAGGGGAATACAAATAAAAAAACACCACAGGCTATACAATCAGTCATTGGTAAATTGCCCGCAAAAAGGGAACAAATTCCATTCTGGATAGCTCAAAAAATTACTCAAATCGAGAAACACAGAATTCTAACAATCTGTTTACCAACGGGGATCGCACTACACCTGGAGGACTGTGACACTTGGGGTACAGTTTTTTCTGCAATCTACACAAAAACACATGGTGTTCCATCTATGGCGGTGATACCAGACATCCTGAAACAGATTCAAAATGAATACGGGGCAGAGCCTACTTTGAATCTGGGTATGAAATTACTGAAAGATTTCAAACCGGTCTCAGCTATAACATTAGCTAATATTAAAGGTGAAGCAGCATCTGTGGCGATCCGCCAAAAAATAAGAGAAATTGATGTAACTGAGCAACCATATGAACTGGCCAGAATAATAGAACAATCCTATGAAGAACTAGGTAGAGATAGTTTGGGTGGGAAACCAAAAAGAGGTATAACCTCAGGAACAGGGATAATTTGAAAAAAACAGATAGATATCAAGATACTGATACACGTTCCTCTCGTACCTTTCAGACTTCCTCACAGAAATCGGGAAGAAGAGGACGGTCAGAACACAAGGAAGAACGTGTGAAGTCCAAAGGCGATCAACACGTTCTAAAAAATAAGAAAACCCAATTCACCAAAAAGAAGGTAGCAGGTCTAAAAATCAGACATGCCGAGGATCTTGAGGACAAAACTCAAGAACTGGGAGTGGGCCCAGACAATGCTGGCAGTCACCATAGCTCGCAAGATCTTAAAGGATCAGTGGACTTGAATGAATACATCCAAGTTGAAGCTACCAATACCAGGGTTAGTGTACCCCATAAGTTATATGAAGTAACGCTCCGGATGGAGGGGGACATAGCTAGGAAAATAAGAGCACTCTTTTGGGAGAAGCTCTCTAAGGGTTATGACATTCTTCTAGCTGAAAAAGACTGGCCACCAAAATTTGTCAGGGAGTGCCCACATGGAGAAGACATAATTATGGCAGCCTTCTCCAATCATATCCCAATTCATTTAAAATACACCTATGCCAGAAAATGGGCTGTAGCCCAGGCTCCAGCATTATATAAAAATCATGTAGGATGGGATGAGGATTCTTCTCACCATAAAATCCAGTCAAAAACACATCCAACTGCACAAAGACAGTATCCAGTTAAGCAAGAAGCTAAGAAACAGGTCAGGGAGATATTAGATCAACTTGAATACTAAGGAGTGATTGCAACATGCACCTCATCAATGAACAATCCTTTGTTTCCTGTCTCCAAACTAGACAATACATATCGTCTAGTTTTGGACTACAGACATTTAAATTCTTGTTGCAAAACCTTTGCAGTACAAAATGCACACAGTGCAGCACTAATGAATACCATTGTGCGTAAAAAATATAAAACCACATTAGATATTTCTAACGGTTTCTTCTGTCAAAATATTGCACCTGAAAGCAGGTATTCAAGAATAGTCCGGGGTTCTTTTCAGCTAGAGTAACAGAGCTACTACAAATGTATGATGATGAGGCATTATCTTATGTCGATGACATCTATCTAACGGATGATGACTTGGACAGGCACTTGAACCGGGTGAACACCATAATACTTGGCTTCGCATCTGAAGGGTACAAATTCAATTTTAAGAAATCAAGAATTGCCCACCTCAACATCCTTTTTCTAGGATACAAGTTATCAAGTGAAGGCAAAAGCCTGGTAACCAACTTTTTAGAAAAGTGTGCGCTGCTCCAACCTCCCAAAACGCTGAAAAACTTACCGTCAATTCTATGTTTCCTAAATTTCGGAAGAACATACATCCTAAACTACGCAGAAAGGGTTAAACCTCTCTACAAATTAATCAAACCTGATTTTAAAACAACTAATTGGACTCAAAAACATACAGAAATTTTGCGTCCAGTGCAAACAGATATGTTAGCAACAACACATTTAAGGACACGCTTAAACGTACGCAACCTTGTAATCCGAATCATACCAGGTAGATGCGGATTCACGTACTTAACCTTTGATGAAGGTGAAAAAGTACCAATTGCTTATAAATCACACTTGTACACACAAGCTGAAATTAAATTCACTTCAACAGAAAAAATTGTGACAGCGGTTCAAACTGCAGTAGAAAATAGAGAGCCCTCGCACAGGGAAAATGCATAATGGTCGTTACTCCTGTGCCTGCCTTAAAAGCAGTGACAAAAGCAAGCATTCCGAATGCAAAGGCTTTATATCCAAGATGGATACAATGGGTTAACTCTCTTGCTGCAAAAGACGTTGAATACTTTTTTGACCCCTACTTGAAAACTCAAGAATTTCTACAATACGAACAAGAATGTCCTCCGCCCACTGAGATTCTGCCTCTAGAACAGTATGACGGATCAGCACAGCCCGCAATTGGGGGTAAACAAGCTTATAGTGCTGCGTGGCCGATTGTTAAAGGTCGCTGGCGTGATGGTAAATTCTGATCTATGGTCACAAAAACACAGTCTCTTGGAGACTGTACAGCTCAGTGAGCTGAATTACAGGCATTCAAGATGGCGCTTGAAAATACCGATCGCGAATTCCCCACACTCATAGTGTGCAATTCGTATTACTGCGTTCAATCTTACAATGAACGCTTGCAGAATTGGATTTAAACGGTTTCAAAGATGAAAAAGGTGGCACAATCAAGCATAAGTTGCTTTGGGAACAAGTAGTTCAATTACAGAAAAAACTACAAAAAACTCACTTGATCCATACACTGAGTCATCAACGTGATGGCGTTCACGTTGCAGGGAATTCATTGACGGATGAAGCCGCAAAGGCAGCTGTGCAAACGGCTTCCGTAGCTGCAATCACTCGTTCAAAATCAATGCCACAAGCAAAGGCAGCAGTAAAACATTACCAAAAGGCTTTCCACTCAAATACTCATATATATCTGAAGCAAATAATGTTCCTTTTGCTCGAATCCCTGGAGTGGGGGATAGAGTAATTTCAAACATGGAACATAGATTAGGACTAATCTTAGCAGCACATGAAGGGCTCGCATCTGCACACGCAGGTGTTTCCGCAACAGTGTCATTATTCAAACAGAGGTACTTGTGGCCACGCATGAGGAAACAGACTAGAAACTATGTTATGGAATGTGAAATCTGCTAAAAAATGAAGGTTTTATCAGTGAAACGCCCGGCGCAGACGCCCCTTTTAATTTCAGATAAATTATTAGCGGGCGTTTATCTGGACCACTGTGGTCTCTTACAGAGGGATGACAACTATAAATATATCATGGTAGCAGTGGATTCATGCTCAAGATTCATTTGGATGTAGCCTCAGCGCTCGGCTGAAGCCCGAACTGTTATAAAAGATTTGCGAGTCTTTATCGGCACATACGCAGTTGGCATGCTACATTCTGACCAGGGTCCTGCGTTTAGCTCCAAAGCTTACAAGGAGGCCATCGCCAATCTGGGCGTTGCATTGGGGTATTCGAGTCCATTCCATCTTGAGGGAAATTCTGTAGTGGAAAGAAAAAAACGGGACATAAAGCAATCTATATCAGCTAGGGTATTAGGCTCGGGTGATGGGTGGGTCAAACATCTAATAAGTGTCCAACGTAGTCTAAATAATCTGCCAATAAATTCTCTGGGTGGAATCATTCCATATGAAATCCTTTTTGGTACTAGAATGCTTATCCAGGACCTTGATTGTCACACTTTAGTGGTAGAACAAATACCCTTTGATATCAAAGACCGTTTGGCTGTTTTGCAGGACTTAAATAAAACAAGGAGAAGTCAAAGCAACACATTGCAGAAGCCAATGACCACTGAAGGGGAACCACCCGTCCCAGCAAGGCCTGTCTGGATTCCAAAGATTGGGGATCTAGTCAGAGAAAAGATTGTGGATAAGAAGGAATTTGGGCCTTCCTACAGAAAACCATTACCTGTGCTAGCAATCCACGGATCAAGAACAGTGTTACTGCCGCCCCTTGCTGGAAGAAAGGAGAACAGGTTTGTATAAATCAACCTGGTAAAACCACATCATGTGGCCAATAATAAGTAGTAGGCCCAGTGGACTCCAAAGATGTAGCAGACAACCAAATCTTGCTACTATCCAAGAGGTTCAAACTGAGAGACTCATCACCTTTGAGGAATCTACAGTAAGAAAAGAAGGACTAAGCAATAAAGCAATGGAACTTGTGCCTCTTGAGACCCAAATAACAGTTTGTCAAGACACTCCTGGTACAATGATGTAGCATCTGACTATACTAATATGACAAAGGATCCGGTAACTCCAGTGATTTCAAGTAATCCTGATGCAATACCTACAATTGACAGAACTGCCTCTGGCTATTTTATTAACTTTGATAAGTTGTTTCCGAGGATCCCTGTGAGCCTGAAACAACGCCAGCAAATAAAACTTTTAAAGAACAAATAACAAAACTTTTTTTATCAAATTGAGGAAACTTATCTGGTTTCACCATGGGTTGAATTTTGGGTTGTGCTAGGCGTATTTTTTCTCCTACTTTGGCTAACTCTTGTATTAACTTTGGGAATGCTGTTAAATGGAAGATATAGTAAAATGGACACAGCAAGTAAGAACATCAACTTACTCCTCAAGCCACACAAATCATCTCATCGTGAACAAAGAGACTTGACATCAATGAACATCACAGCCGTTCCTATACCTGGTGGTATAGCATGGGACAGAACTGATTGTGACATCTTTGGGCCCGCAGAGCTTTTGAAGATTCCACATCAATTCAAGGTTTCCTTGAGTAACTTTGTTTCACCCAGCACATTTTCTGATGTTTGGGACTTTGAGACTGTTAATAATATGTGTCAGACTTAGAGATGTCTGCAAAATTTACAAAACATGAATACCTAGAAGGTTCATCAGATTATGATGGCGCTGCTAGCGCCATGAAACCCCTGGGTGTCCGTGAGCTTAAAAAGTTCCGAATAACATAACATAACATAACATGAACAAATGTACTGTTATAATCACTATTGTCATCATTTCTTGCATAGATCTGCAAACCCTAGAAATGTTTATACTTTCAATCCATGGGAACATTGTCCAACGCCACCAAAAGTCAGCTCAAAAAGATTTTTTGACACATTTTCGTACTTTTCAGGTTTTAATATTTCCAATCCAGAATCTTTTTACTTTAAAAATGTTAATAAGACAGGAATGAAAAGTATGTTGGCTAATACTAAGCAAATTTATTCTGTGGCCTTTTATACTCAGCTGTCTACATTATGTTTTGACTTTTGGAAAGAAAACATTGAGACAAAAACTGTCTGGGGCACAAAATACTGGCAGGTGCAGGGACTAGGCAGGGACTAGAAGCTTTATTTAGAGTCTGCATCATCCCTGAACAAATACTGTTTTTGAATGACACTGTTCAACAGACATCCTGTCTTGGCCTAGCCAAGATAAAAGATTTAAACAAACCGTCCATACCTACACTTGTACCTGATAGTAAAAACACTACAGAGGGGATGGTAGACGTAAAAACAATTTTACTTAAAAACAGAACTTATCTTGATTGGAAAAAATGGTTAATCTGGCCCACAGACACAAACAACTGTCAAGATAGATTACTGAATAGGACACAAGGGTCTACATTAACTTGGCCCGATCCAAGATACGTCCAGAGACAACATCCAGGGATAGTAACAACATACAGTGTAGGAAAACTGTGCCATGAGTGGCAACAAAAATCCGCACTTACAGAGGTTAAACAACACTTATCTTTACTTAAAGATGGCGTTGATTTAAGGGACTTCTTACAAGGTCCTGCAAAACGGCGTCATAAACGCTTTATATACGTTGGTATATATGCCATTTATAATGAAGCTTGGAAAGCGACACAAGCAGAGACTGCAGAACGAATACGAGAAATTGATCGTATTAATTTAGAGAAAGCTTTCTCTGTAGTTGACAATGGGTTAACGACTCTGTCATCCAGAATTTATTCTTTGGACAGCATAGTATCCTCTGCCATTGACATAATGGAACAGGACTTTCTCATGCTACATGGACAGTCACAATTATGTTCTATAAGGTTTTAATGATGGACGTTACAAAATCTTCGTTCTGGATATGTGCCATGGCGTCTAATCAACACCACATCATTGTTTTCTGTATCTAACCTTACAGATAAACAAATCACTCTGGCACAAAGAGGAGCAGACTATACGGTGCTGAGCATTGAAAAACTGGAACTATTACCATAACTGTTTCAGAAAAACCTGCAACAGAATGGCTAATACACGGGACAATCACTCTGCCTGTCACAATTTTTCATTTCAATATTGTTTGAAACATATACCAGCTGGCGTATATGAAAGGTTGGGTAAAGAATTCATCAAGTCAACCTGGGAATTACCATATACACACATATGTTGGAGTGGGGGAAAAATAAGTATTTCTTAGTGGTACACAATGCAAAAGCGCACTAAGAGGTACACTTTTATGTCAAGGTATTAATTTACATGGAGCCTGTGACGGTTCTTTGACCAACTTATCCTGCCACCTACAAGGTTCTCCAGCTGCAGTGATAGATCCAATTTTTAAGCAGCTTTCTAACAGAAGAGATATTATGTTGAATGATCACAGCTGCTGTGGCATGTTGCCCGGAATAGCCTATCTCGTAACTGTGTCAGCCAGTGTCACTTGTTGTATGCGAGTATTGTTTCCTAAAACTAAGACAGACGGGGAGTCGCCGTTATGGCCTTCACTGAACATCTCTTCTATATGAATTGATACTTTAAGCAGAATGAAAGCCATTCTTTTACAAAAAACTGTGCCACTGACCTCCTCCAAAGAGACGTATGAACTACAAGTTGCAAGGTCTTCTGCTGAGATACATGTCCTTTTATCCACAAACTGCCCTGTACATTTCATAGAAATGTTAGGTCATATCTTAAACATGTCTGATACCAGTGGTATTGTACATGTATTTAAGACAGTTTTTTCGGGACTGTAAGCACCTTTTGAAGCAGTCCTGGGCATATTTCCAAACTTGGTGCACTCTGTGTTCGGTGGCCTGCCTCTCATTTTGGGACTCGTAGCAGGAAAACTATTCTTGTTCCTTCTGCTTCGATATGGCAAGTCTGGTCATTCTAAAACCAAGGTACGGAGTTAATTAGACCCTAAGAGAAGTCTTGGATAGATTCTTCGCAAAGAAACGAAACCTATGCTACACCACACTTACTTCTTCCTACGTACTAGACTTAGGTTAGGTACATTGGGGTAGGCGTATTTTGGAAGCACCAGTTGAGTACTTTTAGCCTTTGTCATTTATGTATGTATTTATCTATGGCTTAGAAACCATACAATGCTTTTACAGTATTATTTTATAATACTCTTCTTACTGTACACATTATACTTTGCAACCAGTATTATGATTGTAGCAGTTCACTTTACTTGCAAGAGAAAGAAGACTGTTCAATAAATCCTTTTATTGAAAAGGCCTGTCTCTCTATTTTCTCTGCACCTCTGATGAAATAAAGCATTTACGATTGACTGAGTGAAATATCTATCTATTGTTTCCACAACTCTGAAGATACGTTTATTCTTGAGGAAAAAAATGTGTCATGTTTATGCGGTTGTCAGAAACGAATCCCTTCTTGTTTATTCGAGAAAGTTTCTACTGACCTCTGAGCTAGCTGGCACTCACAATTAAGTCTAATATATTTGATAGAGACCTAGTCGACCTCAGTCCTACGTCAAATCTATAGGCTATATTAATCCAATGTGCAGAGACTATTAGGAATATAGGAACTACACTACAGCACCATATTTACAAGGATATGGTGCAGCCCTGCATTTCCCCCTGGGCTGGCGCTACACTTGGCAGCCTAGCGCCAATGCAGGCCCCCTTGCACAATAGTAGAAGGGCGCCTGCGTGCAGGGGAAGATTGTTTATGTTTTTCCCTGGTCTAAATTCTGGGGCTGCCTCCTATTTCCTCTGTCCTTGTAAATAGGGGGCAGCGTCAGAATCAATGGGTATTGCGGTGGAACGCCCACTGCTGCACCCATTGCCCTCCCCTTTCATGCTAAGCATAGCATGAAAGGGGGCCTTATTTACAAGGCAGCGTTAAGCCACGTTAAGTGGCTTGACTGTGCCTTTTAAATAAGGCGAAGCCCCTATCGCCACAGGAACGTCATAAAAAGGGAAGTTTCCATGGCGATGGCGCTTGTATTTATGCTCCTTTGTAGGCTGAGTGGTGGGATTTGCGCAGCAGAGGCATGGTTGCCATTTACCGTTTGCACTTCGTCATTTTTATAACACTGTAGGGCATATTTACAAAGGAAGTGGCAGAGTGAGGTGATAGCCTTCCTGGCTTAACGCCTCACTCCGCCACTTCAGAAACACAGAGCTGCACCCTAATTACAAGAATATGGTGCAGCCCTGCGTTTTCCCCTGCCCTGGCACTACACTTATCAGCTTAGCGCCAACGCCGGCACCCTTGCACCATGGTGCAAGGGTGGTGTTTTGTAACTTCTATGTGTGCTGCTTAATGCAGCACACAGAAGTTACAAAACTGCATTTTTTTTAAATGATTGTTTACTTGCAGGGAGGGGGATCTTCCTGTCCATAAACAATCATTGGCCTTTTTCTGTTTTCATGTGTGCTGCACAGCGCAGCACACATGAAAACAGCAAAAACGAGGATAAATGAAACAGTTCTCCTCGTTGCACCAGGGTAAGACCAGGTTTTCCCTGGTCTTAATTATGGCGCTGCCTTGTATTTAGGCCTCTCTTGTAAAAAGGAGGCAGCGTCAGAATCAATGGGTGTTGCGGTGGAATGCCCACAGCAACACCTATTGCCCTCCCCTTTCACGCTAAGCATAGTGTGAAAGGGGGCCTTCTTTACAAGGCAGCGCTAAGCCAAGTTAAGTGGCTTTACGCTGCCTTGTAAACAGGGTGAAACTCCTATCGCCACAGGAAGGTCGTAAAAAGTGACATTCCCATGGCGATAGGGGCTTGTAAAGTTGCCCCTGTAAATAGAGTTTGTCATATAGGATGAATACCAATGATCTTGCTTTGCCCACAATAGCAGGCAATCTTCCATTGGGTTGGATTTGTAAATCCAGTTAGAAACCTGGATGGGCGCTTTAGAATTAAAAGTGAAGCAAAGGAATTCTGTTTTTTTCTGCACTCAGTTTAAGGAGTTCTGGGAAAGCGCCTTCTGTATAGTTTCTGAGCCTTTTTTTAAATGTCAGCATTAGCACATGTCAATGTGACGTCGGCCAGAAAAGATGAAATCAGGAGCATGAAGGCACAGGGTTACCAAAGTGCTGTAAGGAACTGTAAGAGCGCCAGCTTCCACCCCACTTCCGTTGTGTTGAGGAGGATCATGGGAGGAAGTGGAAACGCGTGTATTGTCTGTGACGTCACAGCAGTTGTCAACTAGACTGACATGGAATCTTATAAAAGTTACCAGAAAAACATTTTCTGCACAAGATACTTGTGAATGGTTAGTACCAGCGGTGACACGTCTTTGAGCACATTTTAGAATCCTGTGAAAAATATTCTGTCGCCAGCAGAGGATATAGGCATTAAAACACATTAAACTACCACTAAAATAATTGCATTTTATTAAGTTGAATCAATACCATAGCATCATATTCGTTGTATCCGTTCAAATAAATAATAACTAAGGCGTAATAACTTCAGAAGCCCTATTTGCATGCAAATACTAATGCATGGTAGCACTGCACAAATAAATGGACTGCAGGTCCATTTAAAAGATCTGCTCCATTTCATATCTGGGTGCACAGGATGAGGCATCCTTGATAGTGCATTGCTAGCCCTATGGTGACGTGGAGGAGCCCTGTTAAGGTCTGACTGATGGACAGGGGTGGCTAAGGCAGAGGAGTGTCAGGTAAAACAAAATGATAATAGCGTCATTATTATCATTTCATTTGTCATAGGTTCGGGGTTGGGTTAGGGCGGCACGGTGCCGGTAGCACAGGGGGGAGGAATGGTTTGCACACTCCAAGTGCGCATGATGGTTTGGCCAGCAGTCTAGGGCCGGCCAAATCTTCATGCACACTTTGCATGTTCCCCACCAGGTTGTAAAGCACAGCCTGGTGGGGAACATGCACAGGCTCCCTGATCCCATCCGAACACCGAAACAGGGTGCTCAGACCAATCACAATGCTATATTGCAGCGTTGTGATTGGCTTAGGAGAGACTGTGTTCTTCCTGCTTCCGGGACTCACTGGTGAAACAGAGAGACAACGGTGGAGGGACGGCGGCTCGGCTGGGAAGCGGTAAGTGCTTTTTTACGTATTTTGTCCCCCCGCCACTCCTCCACCCCGTTCCCTGCCAGCCGCCACTACTGATGGATATGCAATTTCTCTGAAAAACACCTGTTTATTGGAACATTGCAACTGAGGTGGAGTTTGTCTGGTTTGCTCTCACAGCTTTTTGCAACCTCTGTTTTTGCAAGAAAATATATAAATACAATAAAGGGGGAAGCATCTGATGACACTGAAAATACCAGATAGCAGGTGGTGGAATAATAATGAGGTACTATCAATGCTGAAAAAATGGAAAAAAGATTAGGATGCCAGAAAATGGGCAAAGCATAATTGGGTGGATTCAGGACGGGGCAGAGTCATGAGGGGCGATGACGAGAGAAGCCAGTGACAGCTTATGAATTATTTTCGGCAAAGTTTGCGACCATATAAAATAGTAATAAGGATAGATTTAGCAGTAAAATTGTTGTGGTTTGCTTAATGGGTCACAAGCAGAATATATTTCAAGATAGCTAGAGGGAGTAAGTGGTGCTTTAAATAGGTTGAGTTCTAAAATATGTAGTTAAGAAAAAGTTACTAAGAATCATTTATAAGAAGTGTGTCCTTTGTAACTAATTGTAATTGTGTTTATATAGTGCTTACTACCCCATACAAGACGTTGAAGTGCTTTTCGGCGAGCCTACTCCGGAATCCCAAATGGATTAGTGGTGGATAAGTATAGGGAAATCTAAGTTGTTAATTCGAACGGTGGACATGTGAGTCTGTTAGTTGGAATGAATAGGATAAAGGAGGGATAGGGAAGAGAAGAGTCTAGAAAGTACTATTTGGGAGATCATAGAAGTAAAAGGAGGTTTCAGATGAGTCAAAGGAGGCATTGAGGATGGAAGAGGTTATAAAGTGTTATTTTGGAGAGCATAGTTTTAAAATGAGGTTTGGGATGAGTCAAAGGAAGTATAGAGGAGGGAAGAGTCTAGAAATGGTTATTAGGGAGATCATAGTCATATAATGAGGTTTGGGAGAAGTCAAAGAGGGGTGGTAGAGGATATCTTGAAAGACATATAGGATGAGTCATAGAGTAGAAATTTGGAGAGACTGAAGGTTTTTTCCTATTTATTTACAAATATATTTATTCTACAGTAGGAATAAAGTAACACATATATAAATGCATAACTAGATACAGAGGTATACATGTAAATGGAAAATAATGGAAAGATATAACGTTTTATTATAGACAGTCCCATATAGGCATGTATGGATAAATAATTAGAAACTCCAACTTTCAAATGTTGCTGTTCATTAATCTATTTTTTATGTGTTTTGTTTTTAAACGTGCATTTATATTTATTTGTGTTTTATATGTTCCCGATATTTCAATAGTGAAGCACTTATAGATACATTTGTTATGATCATATATTGATATTGTGATAGATAAAATAAAATAAAACAGAGACCCATTAGTATGTAACCAAACAACTTATATAAGTCATCAATCATTGTCAAATTGTCGTCTCCATGTCACCAGACACCAAATCAACATCTAACAGATGAAATACATGTTTAGAAGCGGTAGCTACTTAGATGACTGAAGATGTCTTAAGTTGAATGGGGACAAATCAGAGGTGATGGTGGTAGGCAACAACCCGTCTCTCTTGGAACAATTTAATTATCCCCCTTGTCTGAAAGAATCTCCTGCCCCTAAATCTGAGGTGAAGAACTTGGGATTCACCGTGGACAAGGATCTGAACATGACTTCACAGGACAAGAAGGTTGCTGCATGCTAAGATCACTTAGGAAGACACTGAGATGGCTCCCAATGGATTGTCGTAGGACGGTGGTTAAGGGCTTGGTCTTGTCACACCTAAAATCCCTATATTTGGGCACATATGTTGCAGGTCATACAAAATGCAGCAGAACGAGCTCTTCTGGGTTTGCCCAAAATGAATTCAGCCCTTCCAGCCCTCCAGCAATTGCATTGCCTACCCATTAAGAAATGCATAGAATTCAAGGCCTTATGCATAGCTCATAAGTAAAAATATTCAGCCAGACAACATCTTATCACACCATCCAAAGCCCCAAAAGCAGTAAGATCGAACAATCTCTCCCTTCTGGCAGTGCCCAAAATCAAGAAGGCGAAAGAAGGAGGTCGCTCATTTAGATACCTCACTGACAAACTTTGGAATTTCCTCACCGAAAAACATAGGTCCAACAACAATCTGCTAAGTTTCAGGAAACAAGTAAAAACTCACCTTTTCAGATAATGCATCAGTCTACTTTGTTACGACTTCCTGTTAGTGCCAGGAAGCCAGTTTTTGGGTATCTGTTGCACTCTACAAATTCAGCTAACATTAACATATTGTGAAAGATAGACTAAAAATAAAATAGAGACCCCTAAGCATATCATCTAATAAGTTATAAGTACACTATGCAGTGACCTATATACATGTTAGCATAAAATAATATATATATTGTTCCCACAAGTAATATATACATTTGGTTTTTTTTCTTTCTTTTTAGTCCTCATTCACTATCAGACTGCAGTACACCCATTCTTCACCCATTAACCAAGTGGGTATGGTCAGAGTGATAAAACAACCCACACAACATCGGGCGAAGGGTAGGATAGCCACTGCTTTCTCAACTTTCTCCAGTTAACCGGGAGCTGCATATGCCTGATGCGAAACCTGGAGGGTGACCCATGCAACTCTAAGTGATTTTTAGGTGTAATCATAGGACCCTCGAATGCTGTGACCACCTTAATAGGAAGCTCCAAAGCTTCTCCTTGCTAATACTTGTAGGAACCCTTAAAAAATTCATTTTAGATACATAAAACAAGGAGTTAAGCCACTCAAAATGAGATGGAGGAGTTTCCCCTACCCACTTATGGCAGATTTCCCTTCTAGTAAGTAAGATAGCATAAAACAAGAACTTTC
This sequence comes from Lissotriton vulgaris, assembly GCF_964263255.1. Lineage (NCBI taxonomy): Eukaryota > Metazoa > Chordata > Amphibia > Caudata > Salamandridae > Lissotriton > Lissotriton vulgaris. The sequence continues at coordinate 49,619,113 of NC_141694.1, read as the reverse complement.
TTGCCGAACCCTGCATGGCCTCTTCTATTCCAAATATAACCAAAAAGAGGCTTACCTTGAGTTGGCCCCCAACAAGGTTCCAATTATCTTACCCACTTCCTCTCAAAAGTTCATTAAGGCTGGGCACTGGTAAAACATGGGGATATTGGAGGCACGTGCTAGAACACACTTCTTGCATTTGACGTCATCTTTCGCAATTTTAGACAATTTTTCAGGGGGTATGTAGGCTCTCTGGAGTGAGAAAAAATGGTTCCTTCTTAACCAAGCAGATTTATATATAGATTTGTTAAGCAGACCTACAAGAATATCTATATATTTTGAAACCATAAATAGAATATATATGTGTACACATTTCTAAATACATACATATAATCACATTATACATTTTTACATATACAGGCATATGCTGTACATTTGTGTTTTGAATATGGTGGTCATGTAGGCAAGAGCCAACCCCTGAGCAGTCTTCTTAAGATAAGATAGTTAGTTATTCATGGATTTTATGTTTGGGGGTAGTGAATTGCATATTTTGGCAGTGTGAACAAAGAAAGATGTACCACCCATGGTTTTTTCCTTCTATGCTGGGGTTTTGAGGTGAGGTGCCGATCTGGAGTGGAGGGTCATTTGTGTTATGTATTTAGTGATTTTATTCCTGATGAAAAGTGGTCCTTTCCATGTGTTGCTTTGTGGGTGATACAGGACATGTCCTTTTACATGTGGACTAAAATATTGTCTTCTTGTCCTCCTCCTCTTTTTGGGCCTCTTCATCATGCCACCCCAGGTTCCTCCCACTCTTTGTCTTTCTCCTCCTCCTTCTCTCTTCCTCCTCCTCATCAACCTGGTCCTTGCCCTCCTGCTGGTCTTGTCCTTCTTTTCCCTTGTTTCAGGTACTTCTTTTCCTTGTGCTCCTCCTCCAGCTCCTGGCTTTCCTCTTGACCATTCTCTTAACCTTGCTTGTGTAGCACCTGGTGCTCAACATTGTCCTTATGTTACTGATCTTTCTGGTCCTGGTTCCCGGGATTGTTCCTCCTTTCCTCTGGATCCTTCCATGCCAGGTCCAGGTCCTGCATTTCATCCTCCCAGATCCACATTGCAGTCATCCTTCTCATTCTGGTCTAGTCCTCCTTGTGCTCATCCTATTTATCAGCCTCTGTCCTTCAGCTTCTGGCATCCTGTTCTCATTCTCTTCCTCTAGGTCCTGAACCTGCTGGTCTCCTTAATCTGCGTACTCTCGTTCATCTTGGTCCTTGTGCTTCTGGCCTTTGCCTCCTTCACGTCTATGTTTTCTTGATCCTACTTGTTCTTGTTCCCCCTGACAAAGGCACTCCTGGTCCTTCTTATCTGGGTTATTTTAGTCCCCTTGTCCCTCTTGGTCTTAGTTCTCGTTGTCTCCCTAGTCCGACTGGTCTTGATCGAAGGGGCAATCATTTAATAAATTGCTGTCTCCATCTGGGGAGACCCAATGCTGATTCTGTGTAGCAAGAACTTTAATGAACCTTTTGTGATTTTTTATAGATAAAAACATTTCTAGATCTGCCCTTTTTATTGGGGGTGATATTAATGCCACTGTCCTTCAGTTTTTATGCCAGTCCAGACAGAGGCGTATTATGTACAAATTAGACTTGGTCCTTCTTCAGTGGGAATAGTCCAGGTCATACTGCCAGACCATGTCCCCTCCAGACTGTAACACAAGTAACTTCAGACTGGTTTCTACCTACTTAGGTCTCATCAGTAAATGTAAATGTATTGGCATTTATATAGCGCACTACTTACCCGTAGGGTCCCAAGGCACTTCGACCGCTGCGAAACCCTTCCTGGCTTCCCTGAGAGATGGTCCCTTAATGGGTATCTCCAGGGTAAGACCAGGCATCCCCGGCAGTCTGGTGGGGCCGTTAGTGAAGATGAGGCAAGCTAATGCCCAGAGTTGCCGAGTGTGATCGCTGATCAGAGTGGGCACAGAGGCGAGAGAATTATCGAGTCCGCTGACCCTGGTCCAGAAACCTGCCGCGCCGGGAATCGAACCCTGGTCCCGGGCCGTCCTCTGCTCTCGGGTCTGCCGCCTCTAACCAGTGAGCCACACTACTTCACTTGAGGTATAGCTTGAGTCCTGGGGCACAGTGAGCACTTGGTCAAGTGCTGTGCATAATCGTCACATTAAAGGTGTGTACTTCAAGCATTTCACCCAATTATTTTTAATATTCCTCTGTGCGATGCCCCCACTTTTGACAGAGCAGAGGTTTTCCTCTCACTAATTTACGACAATTAACACAGAAATGATTTGTGTCACTACTTTAGATGGAAATAACAAAACGTGTGTTAAGCTCCACATTCCAAGAAAATGACAAAGCGTAGTTTTGATTTAGATACTTAATCGTAAAAGCATGCAGAATGTTAGAATGAGTTTATGATTACATTTATATTTAATAAATAGAAGTGAATTGTAACAATTTAACGATGTGATTTTGTGATATGATAATGAGATAATAACAGTAACTGAGAAAGTCATGAGAGAGAATTTAATGTTTCATGTATTAAAGATAAATAGCGGAATATAATAGGTTACGTGTGCACTGAAAATTAGGAAAAAAAGTATGTGCCACATGAGTTTAGCAAAATTGCATTTCATAAATATTTCCTTTGATGCGCCTGTAAACATGTGTGCTTTAATAACATATGGGCCCAGATGTAGGTAAATCTGATTTACCAACTCTAGAATACCTAATTTTACCGATTCGGTATTCTAGATTCGGTAAATCAGATGTAGGTACAAATTTGGTAATTTTTACAGAATCTGTATGATTCGGTAATTACCGAATCAGTAATTACCGATTCGGTAATTGCCATTGATGCCTATGGGCCTACAGGCACCCTGCTGCCTGCAAGCCTCGGCGCGTCATTATTAGGTACAGCATCCAAATGAGCAATTACGCCGTTTACATAGAGACAAAACAGGGTAGGTGCTAAAACGCACCCCTGCCTAACCCCCCTACTTACTGGAAACTTGGATGATAGCGCCCCTTCCCTCCCACATCTGACCTGCGCGAAATTCCCCTCATGCAACCTTGTCAGCATATTCAAAAGTTTTTGTGGGACACCCATATTCTGGAGCACAGACCACAGTTTTCCGCGGGGCACTAAGTCAAACGCGGAGCGGAGGTCCACAAACACCATGTAGAGGCTGCCACCCTCTATCTTCGCCGTTTTCCAGAATAGTAATATTAGGAAGAAGATTTGATCCATGGTGGATGTGTTTCGCCTGAACCCAGCCTGATACGGGCGGAGAACTGAGTGCTCCTCCAACCAATCCTCAAGGCGATCTAAAATCAGCAGAGCAAAGGTTTTTTGTGGGACATCAATGAGGCTAATTGGCCTGTAGTTGTCCGGGAGCAGAGGAGAGCCCTTCTTGAAAATTGGGACTATCTCTGCTCCAAGCCAAGTACAGGGAACCTCCATGCCCCTCAGTACTGCACTGAAGATAATACAAAGGTAGGGGGCCCATATTCTAGGTTGACTTTTGAAGAGGTCTCCCGGAAGTTTGTCAAGGCCCGGGGCTTTTCCCGCTGGGAGCTTAGCTATTGCAAGGCTTACTTCCTCTAGGGAGAATTCTAAATCGTCATCCTGCTGGTCAGGTGTAGTTGAGGGAGCGGCATAACTTTGTGCACCCAGGTCTACTGAGTAAAGGGCCTTGAAATGATCTTCCCAGACCTTTGCCTCAATTTTAGGTTCAATGGCAGATTTTAATTCTCCACTGCCTGTGCTAAGTATTGCCCAGAATCTGCGGGCGTCCCTGGACTCTAGGGCACTGGATAGATTTGTACACTTCTCAAAGTCCCACTCTTGCTTGGCATATTTCATGATTTCTTTGTATTTACTGCGCATAGCGTGGATGAGGGATTTATTCGTAGCAAGTTTTACGGCCTCAACCAACTCTGACTTGGCCGTTCGACATGCAGCATTATACCAGGTAGATACCGGAGCCCTTTTTCTCCGATTCATCACCTTAGGATAAAGAACCTCGAGTAAGGAGGAGAGTAGGTTCATGTGCAGGGCCTGCAGCTTTTGATTGAAGTCTAAAAAGGGGGTTGAGAGATTAAGGCATCAACCTCCACCAAAAGGGGAAGAATTGAATTATATAATTTAAATAATTCTTCTGGGGATGCCACTAACGTTTCCCACTTGACCCTGCACCTATTGGTTGTTAAAATTATCTTATCTCCTGCATCTTCCTGTTCCCCCACTACTTCACCTCCTGGTCCAGGGAAAACCATCTCAGGTTTAAAGCATTGTGGTCACTGTCAGCCCTGGTAATTACCTTGAAGTCAAAGACCTTGGGCCACAGCCGCGTCTCTACCATGATGTAGTCGATGCGCGACTCCTGTCCCGTTTTATTGAAGGTGCACCTCGATGGAATATCGGAGCTGGTGCAGCCGTTACAAGCCCTGATGGAGTGATTTAAGGTTAGGGCCGTAATCTGAATCGCCAAGGGTGACCAATTCTTGGGTGTTGGGGATTGGCTTTGGGGTATCGCCCAGTGATCGTCCTCTGCCAAAAGAGCACCCTCATTCATCCCCTGAAGGGGCTCATAATGACAGTTCAGGTCACCGGCTACCAAGAGACGAGAGTCACTAGTGAAAGTGTGCAAAAAAAGCTACAGCTTTTCAATGGTGGAAGACTCACTTGATATGCTTACTGGCCGTGAATAAACATTCACGATAGCAAGCTTAAAGGAGTTTGGCCACTGTAGGACATCGCATTGAACATCATTTGAGTGGGTGTTCACAATCTCGGCCATACAGCCCAGATGTGAGCCCACCCAGATGGTAAGGCTCTCAGACGGTCACCCCTTCCCCCCCCCAACGCACAGGTACATGGAATGAGGCAAATACCACTCTAAGTTGTTCGTCCCTCGCCCAGGTCTCTTGGAAGAGGCATATGTCGGTCTTGTCCACAAAGGAACCCCACTCTGGACAGGACAATTTGTTAGGTAGGCCTGCCATGTTCCAGGATAGTATTGTCAGGGATTTTGAATTTATGGCATTAGGGCGGATTTGATCGCTCCCTGACGTGAAGAATTCCCCCACCACGGACTCAGGAAGATGTTTTTTAGGATTGACTGAATCCTGAGGTGAAGGTTTCTCCTTCCCTGTGTTTAGGAAGCAGTTGGAAAACAAACTGAATTCCATATCCCTCATAGAACAGAGGCTTTGCACCTGAGTTTTACCAGTGCAGCGATTCCAAGTTGGCAAACGCGTATTAATAGTTGATAACTTTCCGCCCAATGTGAGTAGGCTCTTTAGGGTGTGCCCTGCCCCTTTGGGTGAGAATATATTACTGGTCCTGAGGAATGCTGAGTCGAATAGGACTCATAAGCTGAAACATGTCGACCGATTTTTAGGACAGGGGGTTCAAATTTACTTAACCCTTTTTTGTCCGTTTCTTCACATTGTTTTTAACTGAGTTCGAATCACCCCTCTATTAAAAGTGTTGGTTGGGGGAGTGGTCTACACTCATTTTAATCTGCACCTTTTTGGTTTGTTGTATTTCTACACATACTAACTACAGGAACCCGATGAAGACAAACGGATACCTACCATGTGTGGGTGCCTGAGGGCTCCTTTTTTCTCACTGGGAATTCACAACCTTTAAATTTGACACAGCTAATATTTTTGCGTAGGGCACTTATGGGTGGTGGTGGACGGGCCGTCTCACCGTTTTTCTTTTGTGCTTTATGTATATTATAGTTTAAGATACTCTTTAGTTGTTCTTGAATATTTTCTGAGTGCCACATCTATATATATAAAAACAAAGGTATGTCTGTCTGTCTGTTTGTCCTTTATGCATTACTATACCATTCATCCAATCGCCATGAAACTTTGGGAAGTTGTTGAGTACACTCCCGCGTAGGTTTCCGTCACAATTTTTTTTTTTAATCGGCCCCCAGGGCCCTCATAATCTTTCGAATACTGACATAGACAGCGAATTTCTGAGCATCGTCAACATTTATGACCCACAAACGGAAATCGATTGGTCAATCTACATCAGAAGCACGAAAGAAAAAGCCATTACGAGCTTCAGAAAGAGACGAGCAACAGGAAGCAAGATTAGAAGCTGTTCGAATACAAAGTGCTCAAGCCCGTAACTCTCAAACGAACGAGCAACGAGAATCAAGATTGGAAGCCGATCAAGTATGCACTACTCAAGCCCGTTCTTCTCAAACGAACAAGCAACTAGAATCAAGATTGGAAACAGATGGATTACGCACTGCTCAAGCATGCGCAAATGAAACAGGAGAGCAACACGAATCAAGAATAGAAAACGATCAATTACGCACTGCTCAAGCCCGCTCGAATGAAACAGGAGAGCAACCAGAATCAAGATTGCAAGCCAATCGAGTACACACTGCTCAAGCCACACTTAGAAATGTTTTTAAAAATAAAATGAATATGTTTCAATAACAATGACACAATGTAAATTTAATGTTATTATAATGAGTTTCCTTGAATTTCCTTTCTTCTGAGATCCCAGCAACGCGCGACGGGTAAGCTAGTTGTTCATAAAACTAAAACTATAATGATTCTAAGGAAGTCACAACTTATGCATTACTTAATTCTTCCGGAAGTGTATATTTTTTACCTACTTCATCTCATCCTATCAAAGTGACCAATGGGACTAATAATGAAGTATAATTGCTCAGATTTTGGAACTGATAGAGAAAGACTTGCTTACCCATCTTGCGGCACAGAGACTGACAATTTGGAACTATGCAAACTGTGACGTAATACTGCGATCTGCTGTCAGGTGGTATGCTTGCATAGTCAACTTTTCGGTTGAAAGGGTTTGCTTCATACAGCTGTGGCATTAACACTGCAGGGACGGACAGAGATAGATATTCTGTCTTAATGACCTGGATCTGGTCATTTGGAACTCATTGAACTCTCCTAAGGCTTTGTATGAGGCACAACTGATTTTTACTGCTGACCAAATTTTGTTTAAATAACTAATCTCCCTTGGCTGAGAAAGATCAATCCTTACATCCTTGGATATCGCAGACTGTATTGATGCTTTAATAAATTTGAATTGGCTTGATTAAGTTGTATGATATTCATTTAAAATATGTATGAAATACTAAACCCCCAAATTTAAACTAAACTCTGCAGATTCTGACTCATTATTTACTTGTGTGTAAACCCATTATTGATATTTCTAACAGAATTAGAGATGTGGGATTATGAGTAATGAATATATAATATTGTAAGGTAGTAATTATCTTATTCCTGGTCCTCATTCGAAAATTTCTCATCCTCCGAGTATTCCAGTCCCTTTAAGCACAGAACAAGATCCATCGGAGGACCAAGGAGGTTTGATGGTAGCACGGGGTAAAATGAGATAAGAATAAAATAGTCAAGACTATAGAAACTAAGGGCCCACACGTCAACGCTACAACACTCTATTGTGTATCAAGTATTCAATGTGCCACTGGAAAGAAGCTGCAACCTACTGAAGAGCCCAAATAGGCCAAAACGTGTTGTTCTGCTTGTGTTCTGGTGCAGAGGGGACCTGGCCTGGCAGTACAGGCTGGACTGTTCCTTTTAGAGCAGAACCAAGGCTGATTTGCATATGGCTGGGTTTAGTTCAAGGTGGTACAATGGGTAAAAACAACATACTGGGTTGCAGTCAAAACAATAGCCAGGGGCCGAGATTAATTGAAGCATTCCAACCATCAATTTTTTATATTCCTCATTTTGATTTACCATGACAGATTTCTTTTTTTTTGTTTCTACATTCAATTAAAGATCTTAGAGTTGGATTGTTATTTTACATAATGGGTTTTAATAGGTGGAGCCATTTAGATGGCAGGAGAAGAACTGGAGAAACACTGAGACTCCCTACAAGGTAGCAGGGATCACATGTAGCAATCATTGATTATATATTTAAACGTGGGTGTCTGTGTTCTGCTATTAAGGTTTCTCACCTGCATTTAGTGCGATCATGGTACCCAATATCTGGGTTCTGGTCTTATTGCCCAAGTAATAACCAGTTGCCACTGGGAATGTATCTCTTGATGGCCATGATTTTGTCTCTAAATTTGGCATGATTTATTTAATGTTTTTATTTATAAAGTTTTATATAGCGCAAGCAAGATCCCGAAGGACATCAGAGCGCTTTATAAAGGTAGGAGGGAAGGACATGAATCCAATATTGATAACAGTAAGAATACACAACAGGAATTCTCACCTAAATCCCAGACAAATAAAAGCCTTCATCCCAGAACAAAAGAATCAAGGAGAACAGTACAATAAACATAAAAGTACCGTACTAATAAAGGAGGTAAACAATGGGGAAAAGGAGCATAGATCCAATATCAAAATCAAGTAGGAATATACCACAGGAATACTCGCCTGTTTCCCAGAACAAGTGATTCAAAGAGAGTAAAACAAGAATATAAAGGGCTGCGAAGGGGGACGTGGAATGCGGTAAAGAGAAGCAGCATCACATACGGGTACAATGGTTATAGGAACAGAGATTTTGAGCAAGTGATCCAAGCACAAATGAAGGTAAACATGTGTTCATTAGAAATCTTTTGACTTCCAGTTTGAAAGCAGTAGTTGAAAAGATTCCGCGAACTTCCCGTAGGAGAGAGTTCCAAATCCTTGGGGCCGCGCCGGAGAAGGCTCGGAGACCGGTTCTCTTTTTCCTAAGGATGGGTGGTTTCAGAAGGAGAGTGACAGCGCTTCTTGATGCTCTTCCACCGCAGGATAATTCAAGTTTTTGGGCTAGGTACCTGGGAGTTTTGAAATGCAGGGCTTTGTGCACTAGAACGGCAATCTTTAACTGAATTCCAGCTTCATAAGGCAGCCATTTAAGAGATTTTAGGATTGAGGATATGTGCTTACTTCGTTTGGTACCAGTGACCAGTCTGGCTGCCGGGTTCAGCGAGGCCCTTAAGGGGGCCAGGGTGTATTTGGGAAGGCCGCAGAGCGCTTTGCTGCCATTTTCCAGCCTCAGCAGGACTAGAGCTTTTACCACCTGCTTGAAGTCCTTTTGTGGAAGGAATGGCTTGATGTTTCTGAAAGTCCTCATCAAGAGATTAGCTCCCTTATACACATTGCTAATATGATTTTTCATGTTTAGATGTTTGTCCAGGGTGATTCCAAGAGATTTGGCTGAATCTATGATGAGAGGGGTGCAATTGAAGGCAGTAAGGTGATTCAACCAAGGGTCTATCTTGGGGATGTGGTTCGGAGGAGAGAGGAAAAGGAATTCAGTTTTGGAGGTGTTGAGCAGTAGATGGTTCTCCGTTAACCAATTTTGCGTAGTATTTAGAGTAGTGTTGAGTGAGATAATGTTGTCCGGGATGAGATTTTCAGATAAAGTTGTGTGTCATCTGCGTACATGTGGAAGAGAATGTTCGTGGAATTTAGAGAATTAGCTAGTGGTTACAAGAAAAGGTTGAAGAGGATTGGAGATCGGGTGGAGCCTTGGGGGACACCCATGAGTACAGGAGAGGGCTGGGAGAGAGTGGTGTACCTTGATTCTTTGTGATCTGTGGTGAAGGAAGGACAAGAACCATTGTAAAACCATACCAGAGAAACCATTCTGTTCTTCAGAATGGATAGGAGGTTGTCATGATTAACCATGTCGAAAGCAGAAGAAAGGTCAAGGAGGATAAGGATATTTACAACAAGGGGTGGTGAGGGACAGAGTCTCTGAATTAAGCAGAAAGCTCTCGCCCAGTCAAGAGATCAGGGCTAGATCCAACACCGTTTTTTAGCTCACTGCACCATCCCAGTTTCAGAACCTGGCTGTATGCAAATTAGTCTGTTCCTGTCCCAGTGCATGATGGGAACAGGGCAAACCAAACTACAAAAGCCAATTCTTACACTGGGAAGGAAACAAGCTCCCGGGGACCGGTTTCTGGCATTACAGCCGTCTTCGGCCCGGTTTGCTTGAATCCTGATGGTGCAATGAGCAAGGGTCTCACATCTGAGAATACCCTTCCACGCTTAGGGTGGACAAAAATATTTACAACAAGGGGTGGTGAGGGACAGAGTCTCTGAATTAAGCAGAAAGCTCTCGCCCAGTCAAGAGATCAGGGCTAGATCCAACACCGTTTTTTAGCTCACTGCACCATCCCAGTTTCAGAACCTGGCTGTATGCAAATTAGTCTGTTCCTGTCCCAGTGCATGATGGGAACAGGGCAAACCAAACTACAAAAGCCAATTCTTACACTGGGAAGGAAACAAGCTCCCGGGGACCGGTTTTTGGCATTACAGCCGTCTTCGGCCCGGTTTGCTTGAATCCTGATGGTGCAATGAGCAAGGGTCTCACATCTGAGAATACCCTTCCACGCTTAGGGTGGACAAAAATATTTACAACAAGGGGTGGTGAGGGACAGAGTCTCTGAATTAAGCAGAAAGCTCTCGCCCAGTCAAGAGATCAGGGCTAGATCCAACACCGTTTTTTAGCTCACTGCACCATCCGGATTCAAGCAAGCCGGGCCGAAGAAGGCTGAAATGCCAGAAACCGGTCCCCGGTAGCTTGTCTCCTTTCTGGTGAAGAATTGGCTTGGTAGTTTAGTCTGCCCTGTTCCCATGATGCACTGGGCCAGGGACAGACTGATTTGCATATAGCCAGGTTCTGAGCTGGGATGGGGCAGTGAGATAAATAACGGTGATGGATGAAGCCCTGATCTTTGGACTGGGTAAGAGTGGTCTGTTTAACTCAGACACTCTGTTCATCACCACCCCCTTTTCTAAATCGTTTTTGGCCACTATAGGTGTGGCAGGGTATACTCAGACATGAGTCCCTTTCTCACTGCTCCATCAGGATTCAAGCAAGCCGGGCCGAAGAAGGCTGAAATGCCAGAAACCGGTCCCCGGTAGCTTGTCTCCTTTCTGGTGAAGAATTGGCTTGGTAGTTTAGTCTGCCCTGTTCCCATGATGCACTGGGCCAGGGACAGACTGATTTGCATATAGCCAGGTTCTGAGCTGGGATGGGGCAGTGAGATAAATAACGGTGATGGATGAAGCCCTGATCTTTGGACTGGGTAAGAGTGGTCTGTTTAACTCAGACACTCTGTTCATCACCACCCCCTTTTCTAAATCGTTTTTGGCCACTATAGGTGTGGCAGGGTATACTCAGACATGAGTCCCTTTCTCACTGCTCCATCAGGATTCAAGCAAGCCGGGCCGAAGAAGGCTGAAATGCCAGAAACCGGTCCCCGGTAGCTTGTCTCCTTTCTGGTGAAGAATTGGCTTGGTAGTTTAGTCTGCCCTGTTCCCATGATGCACTGGGCCAGGGACAGACTGATTTGCATATAGCCAGGTTCTGAGCTGGGATGGGGCAGTGAGATAAATAACGGTGATGGATGAAGCCCTGATCTTTGGACTGGGTAAGAGTGGTCTGTTTAACTCAGACACTCTGTTCATCACCACCCCCTTTTCTAAATCGTTTTTGGCCACTATAGGTGTGGCAGGGTATACTCAGACATGAGTCCCTTTCTCACTGCTCCATCAGGATTCAAGCAAGCCGGGCCGAAGAAGGCTGAAATGCCAGAAACCGGTCCCCGGTAGCTTGTCTCCTTTCTGGTGAAGAATTGGCTTGGTAGTTTAGTCTGCCCTGTTCCCATGATGCACTGGGCCAGGGACAGACTGATTTGCATATAGCCAGGTTCTGAGCTGGGATGGGGCAGTGAGATAAATAACGGTGATGGATGAAGCCCTGATCTTTGGACTGGGTAAGAGTGGTCTGTTTAACTCAGACACTCTGTTCATCACCACCCCCTTTTCTAAATCGTTTTTGGCCACTATAGGTGTGGCAGGGTATACTCAGACATGAGTCCCTTTCTCACTGCTCCATCAGGATTCAAGCAAGCCGGGCCGAAGAAGGCTGAAATGCCAGAAACCGGTCCCCGGTAGCTTGTCTCCTTTCTGGTGAAGAATTGGCTTGGTAGTTTAGTCTGCCCTGTTCCCATGATGCACTGGGCCAGGGACAGACTGATTTGCATATAGCCAGGTTCTGAGCTGGGATGGGGCAGTGAGATAAATAACGGTGATGGATGAAGCCCTGATCTTTGGACTGGGTAAGAGTGGTCTGTTTAACTCAGACACTCTGTTCATCACCACCCCCTTTTCTAAATCGTTTTTGGCCACTATAGGTGTGGCAGGGTATACTCAGACATGAGTCCCTTTCTCACTGCTCCATCAGGATTCAAGCAAGCCGGGCCGAAGAAGGCTGAAATGCCAGAAACCGGTCCCCGGTAGCTTGTCTCCTTTCTGGTGAAGAATTGGCTTGGTAGTTTAGTCTGCCCTGTTCCCATGATGCACTGGGCCAGGGACAGACTGATTTGCATATAGCCAGGTTCTGAGCTGGGATGGGGCAGTGAGATAAATAACGGTGATGGATGAAGCCCTGATCTTTGGACTGGGTAAGAGTGGTCTGTTTAACTCAGACACTCTGTTCATCACCACCCCCTTTTCTAAATCGTTTTTGGCCACTATAGGTGTGGCAGGGTATACTCAGACATGAGTCCCTTTCTCACTGCTCCATCAGGATTCAAGCAAGCCGGGCCGAAGAAGGCTGAAATGCCAGAAACCGGTCCCCGGTAGCTTGTCTCCTTTCTGGTGAAGAATTGGCTTGGTAGTTTAGTCTGCCCTGTTCCCATGATGCACTGGGCCAGGGACAGACTGATTTGCATATAGCCAGGTTCTGAGCTGGGATGGGGCAGTGAGATAAATAACGGTGATGGACGAAGCCCTGATCTTTGGACTGGGTAAGAGTGGTCTGTTTAACTCAGACACTCTGTTCATCACCACCCCCTTTTCTAAGGAGGATAAGGAGGCAGGTGTCATTTTTGTCAAGCATTTTTAAGATGTCATCCATCACGTGCGTGAGAGCCGATTCGGTACTGTGCCCCTTCCGGAAACCGGATTGATACTGGTCTAGGAGTTGTAAATTGTCTATGTGAGCACAGAGTTGGGATAGTACACATTTTTCAAGTAATTTGGCTAATGTGGGTGTGGTAAATGGTTCTATGTATTTTCCCTCTCTACCACTTTATCAGAATGTCCTGTGACATCATGGAATGTTAGTGTGCCTCCCTGTGTTGAGTTTGTCAGTTGGTCATCTGAGGTTGAGGAGCTGGTAGCTCTCTCCTGGTGGGGTTTCTCCTTGTATCTTCCTATCCTGTAACCTGCCACCTAACTACTTGCTAATAAAGAGGGATCTTCTACTACACCTGGACTACGCATCCTTGTTTATGTACCACATTTTGGCGACGTTTCTTGGACTAACCTATGCTGCACATAAAGACTGTAACTGAGCACTAAGGAAACCAAGGACTGTTTTGGGACCCAGTCAAAATTACAACAGAAGTAAGTTTATATTCTTTTGTAATCGGAGAAACTCCCAGCAAACCCCACCAGTGTCCTCTTCACCCTGGACAGCCTGCACCCTGGGCGTTTGATAAGTGAAGGAGTCCACTGCGACCTTGCTGTCATCTGGAAATCTAATTTCTCCAGCCACAAAAGCGTGTGAGATTCAGCTGGCCTGATCACCCTGCTGTGTCTTTATGGCTTTTGCACCGTGACAGTTCGCCCAGCGCTAGCAGTTTCCTTCTCAACTGTCCACATCAGTGAGTGTCCTATCACAGCTGCCCAGCGCTGGCACTACCCTTCACTACAGCCACCACTATCAGTAGTATCGGACCCGACATGAAAAACGTGTTTAACCTGGGTTTTGATGTGTTTTTTTAATCTCTACTTTGGTGTTCAACATGGGTCACGCAGTTATGACAGTTTAACTGCCTTCTTTCGAACATCCCAGCTCATTACGAATTTGAGGCTGTTATTTCTCTTCCAAACGCTCGTTGTCCTCATCTTTGATGACGCTAAGAAACTGTTTTCAATCTGGTGAGACATTTATTTCTTATTCTTTAAAAGTGACTGTGCAGGAGTCTTGAGTGCTTCAACTCATCGGCATCTGTTATTGTGAGCGAATGGTCACGTAGTTTACTTTGCTGCTTGTACGCTACCTACTTGGTTAGTTAGTTTCAAGCTTAAAGTGCACCAAGTTTACTGTGTTTACCTGTTTGGTGTCAAGTCCGTTCTTTCAACCCCAACAGCATTTTTCTCCTCATCCGCTCTGCACTCCCTGCTCTCCTCTGCCTTTCTGATGACGTTTTGGAATGTCAAAGGGATTTGGTGGAGAGAATCAATGACGCCTCTTTAAGCCTCCAATCTGGTGTTCTACTCGTCTCCTCCTTTCCGGATGAGGTCACACGCCTGGTTACGTGACTCCTACCAATCTCTCTTCTTTGTTGTGCACACGTCACGAAGGAAGCCATTTTTCGTTACCATAGTAACAGGTCTTCTGTGGAAATTCAACGCCGATCCTCTGTTGTGGTCTCAAGTTTACACGGCGCATCTGTTTTTGGGACTTGTTATAGACAGTGGAGGAACAACAACACGCAATTTTTACTTCAGTGAGATTTACACGCTGCTCGTCTGTATGTTATTAAAAACGTCATTAGTATCCTGGACTTGCCTGCATATCACTCCACGTTTACTCTTGTGCAGTTACTCATCGGAACTTTTGGACAATTCCAGCCAAGAAGTCCTCGGTGAGATATTGCTCACCGGAACTATACTCATTTGTTTTTTTTTATACTTATGTTCCAATTTGGTATCTCAATGTACAATGTGCGCTGCTGTGTGTGGGTTGTGCTTAATGGGTTGTTCCATCCATTTTTGGGGCCTTGTTTCCTTTTGTGTATTTTTGGTCAGTGGTTGTCTTTTGCTGTACCCTAAATTCCTAAGGCAACGTCTTGCCCTACGGTATACCCTTATTCAGGTGTGGGTGGGTGTGTGGCTAGTCAATGCCATATCTTGAAACTAGGGTGATGTTGTACCTTATGGGGTACCCTGTATATCTTTATATAGGGGACGTTGTAGTTTTGGTCTCACAGGGTGGGTATCCTGTGTTTCACCCTGCTTGTGCAGTTAGGGTGTTTGTGTCTTATTAATACCCCATCCATGTACTTAGGGTTAGTACTTATGGTGTACCCTTACTTAGGGGAAGTTGTGGGGTTGTGGTGCCAGTCAGTGCCTACATTTTGTTTCCTAGGGTCTTGTTGTTACCCTTTGGAGAAGTTACGTTGCGCACTTTTAACGTGGTGTACCCTTTTATTAGGGGAGGTTGACTGCTTGTAACTATTTTGCTCCAAAGTTTCAAAGATTAGTTTTCTTTGTGTACCCTTTTCTGGGGAGGGTGGTGTGCGTTGTCAGCGCCGCCATTTAGTGATGTTATCTTGAACAATTCCTACATTGTTCAATGGTGTACCCTTTTGTTAGGGGAGGTTGTATGTGTTGGTCTAAGTTGCTTCACTCTATGTGGGTTGTCGGGGTGCGTTGTCAGCGCTACCTCTTGCTGTAGTTGTGCCACTATTGTGTGGCTACTGTCTACTTTGTTCCAGGGGCGTTAGTTTCCTCTGGTGTACCCTTTCTTGGGGAGTTGTTTTGTTCCACAGTTTAAAGGTTGCCTTTCTTGGTGTACCCTTAAAGGGGAGGTTGTAGTGCACGTCTTGCACTAGCGATGAAGACTTGTGTTAGTCTTTATTTCAGGCCTTTTCCCCTTTTTCTGTGAACGTTGCTAGTTCATCTTATTGTGCTTTTTTCCATCTGCACTCATTTTGTCATTCAGTTGTTACACCCTGCTTGATTTGCCAGGATCGCTACCTTGTTTTATTAAGGAGGGTGGATGGGCATGTTATGTAATTTGCATTCTTGTTTTTTGTCTAATCATGACCATTTGTGCATCTTATGTTTTTCTTTCTACATGCCTCTTTTTATTGTCCTTAGTTTCTGCTTTCACGCTTGAGTTTCTTGCTTTTCAAATTGTCTCTTTGACTAGCTCTTGTGTCTACAGTCTCCTCTGAATCCTTCTGCTTCGTCTTGACTTCTTACTTGCTGTTGTTTGTTAACGGAAGAGGATGTGTGGTAAATGGTTCTATGTATTTTCCCTCTCTACCACTTTATCAGAATGTCCTGTGACATCATGGAATGTTAGTGTGCCTCCCTGTGTTGAGTTTGTCAGTTGGTCATCTGAGGCTGAGGAGCTGGTAGCTCTCTCCTGGTGGGGTTTCTCCTTGTATCTTCCTATCCTGTAACCTGCCATCTAACTACTTGCTAATAAAGAGGGATCTTCTACTACACCTGGACTACGCATCCTTGTTTATGTACCACAGTGGGGATATTGGAGATTGGGCGGAAATTATTGAGGTTAGATTTATCTACATTAGTTTTTTTTTGTGTAGTTGACACCTGTGCTTCTTTTAGGCAGTCTGGGATAGGGCCTTGTGCTAGAGAAGCGTTTACTATCCTTGTCCAGGTGGGGATGGGAACATTCTTGATTCCTTTGAAGATGGCCGGTGGCAGCAGGTCACTGACGTGATTAGATGGATTGATGCACTTTTCTGAGAAGTCACAGGGTGGTGGGGACCCGGGGGATGGGCCTTGATTTCTCAATGAAGAAAGCAGCAAGATCCTCACAAGAAGGTGGGCTGCCTCCACAGTCAGAGTTGTCTGGGCCTACCATTGATTGCTTTTTGACCAACTCGAAAAGTTTCTAGGGCTGGTATGCAGCTTGGTCAAGTTGGTGTCTGATGTAGTCAGCCTTAGAGCTATTGATTTGTTTGCTGTATAAGCTTCTAACATCTCTAAGAAGTTTTAGTTGTTCCATGGAGGGGTTCGATCTCCAAGAATGATCAGCTGCCCTAAGGTTGCGACGTTCCGTTTTTAAATTGTCGTTGTACCACAGTTTGGATATTTTTGTTGAGGCATTTTTTAGTTGGACCGGTGCGATGTCATCCAAGATTTGGAGATGGTCGAGTTGTAGGAGTCAGTGAGTGCCTGAACATCGAATACTTCTGCTTGGGAGGAGAGGGCAGATTTACAATGGGCTTCTAGATCAACTGAATTTATTGATCGGAGGTTTCTTTTCCAGACCTTTAATTTCGTTGGTTGAGATTTCCTCAACGACACCTCCCTGTTTATATAAAACTGGATGCAGTGGTGATCAGACCAGTCGCAAGGGGTAATGGTATCTAATGTGATGGTCTGCTCTTTCGATATAATGAGGTCTAGAATTTCTCCTTTATTGTGAGTTGGTTGTTCACAGTGCTGAATCAGTTCTTGATCATTCAAAAATGCTTTAAGGCAAGTTACTGCTTGGTCATTAGCATTAGACTAGTGAAGGTTGAAATCACCAAGGAAGATTTGGGATACGGCTGAGTCGATATTGCCAGATATGACTTCCGGAGGGTGATAAAAAGTGTGAAGTTTGCAAACCGGCAGGTTAATACTGGAAATGATAAGACAAAGGTAGGATGGTGAGGCATAGGAGGAGGGCGAAGAGGACTCTACGTGAGAAATCGAGTGTGTTCCTATGAGTACACGCTAGGCCAGCCCCAGCTTCAGAGATCTGTCTGGTCTAATTATGTCGTGAGTGGGAGGTACTAGTATGTCTAGGAAAGGGGTGGAGGTGGAATTTAGCCAAATTTCAGTTAGGATGATGTCTAAATCGTTGTGTTGGATGAGGTCGAAGATGTCTGAGGTGTGTATATTGGCTGACCTGCAATTGAGGAGTACATATTTAAGTCGTGGTGGATTAGTGAGGGAAGAAGACTGCATGATGTTCACTCTCTTGAGGTTGACTTTATTGATGACTCTAGGATTGTGAACCCAATTTACTACATAAAGGAGGAGTTCTACTAAAAATTCATGCAATGCAGCACAGCCACCCGCGAGGCTACACTGCGTTGGGCAACAGGGAGGGAGCAGGACATCGCCATATCTTCAGATATATGGCTCTCTCCTCCCCTTTCCCTTGCACCAGTGCTGATTACGGCTGCTGTACGCCACACACACACCTTAGCGCCATAGCGCTAGGGTGTGTGAGTCTAGCATAGATTCTTTACAGGAAGGGTACACTTCCTGGGAAAAATACCATGCCAAGTGGGAAAGTTTTTCCCACTTTGTATGCATGCTGCACAGTTGCAAAGTTGGAAACGAAAGGAGAAATGAAAGCATTTCTCCTTCCGTGCGCCTACTTGAAAAGGGCGCAGTTTTCTCACACTAAACCTAATCTACTTTATGTAGTAAATTGGTTTTAGCATGAGAAACATTAGATGGTTTCATGGGAACGCCCATGCACCACCCTTGACCCGCCCCCATGGGGCAAAGTAATGCAAAGCAAGTTTAGGGCTGGAAAGTAAATGGGGAAAAAAAGATTTAGCGTTGGTTTGCGTCACTTTTGTGACGCAAATACGGCACAAAATCTTAGTAAATCTCCCCCAAAGTAGATTAGGTTTAGTGTGAGAAAAAAGCGCCCTTTTCAAGTTTTTAAACTTGGATTACTTTTTTTAATCCAAGTTTATCTATACTAATATAATTAAGAGAGAGCCCAAACCTTTGAGGCGGGTAATCTCAGGAACCACAGCAGCAATCACAACACCCAATACAGCGTTTGAGAGGGCAGTTGCAGCAGAAGGACATAGGCTATGCAGACGCCCACCATATACATGTAAAAGGTAAAAGAACCGTGCTAGCAAAGTAGTCCCTTGTGGGCGTGTCTGCGTTGTGCTGTGGGCGTGTGCTGGGGGCGTGACAAACGCTGGGGGCGTGTGGTACGTTCTGCCCTTCATGCCATGCCTCATATTGTGTGCTGTGGGCGTGTGCTGGGGGCATGGGCGTGTGCGGAGCGCGAGATTACGGAAAAAAAAGTGAGCGTTGTGCCCATTATTTCATTGTTTTTTCTTCCCAGGTTCTGCACATTCCAGCTCCGGGTGTGCTTGCCCCGCGCTCCCAGTGACGTGCACCTGCTTTACTGTATGGAGGTCAGGCATGGCGCTATTCCCAAGGGCTGGAAGGAGCACAAACAGGGGCCATTGTGCAGGAAATGTAATCTCGTCTTAACTTCCGCGCACACTGGAGATTTTCCACTTCTGTTGCGCACAGGCCTCGCGCCACGCACATCCGGACACAAGGCCCGCCTCCACGGAAATAGCAAGAAAGGGACTATCCCTCCCCGGGAATAAGTGATGATATTCCGCAAACCAACATCCCGCATACCATCACTCCGCAATTTTTATAACGCAGGACTATTACTCCGCTAAGACATCATTTCTAAAACTTTTACAACGCATATGAATTTATCACGCATGCCCTTATAACGCAAATGCATGTGTGGTAAAGTCATATACATTGTAAAAGTACATTATTAAAACATCAAATATATGTTTGTATATATGTGTATTTATATATATATATATATATATATATATATATATATACATATATATATATATATATATATATATATATACATATATATATATATATACATACATATATATTACCTACTGGCTATCGCCAGTAGGTATATATAGTTAGGATTAATTCCCTATGGCATTTCTGAAAATTCTATGTCTAATAACTTTGGCGTTTGTGGACGGAATCGGCTGAAATTTTCAGGAAAATGGCACATTTTGTTTCTGAGCAGCCCCTGAAAATTTGGTGGGGGTTTCGTCAAGGGGGGGCTGAGAAAAAAGGGGGGTCCCAAAACGCGTTTTTTACATTGAGTTTTCCATAGGGCGGTTGGACTCACTTTTAGCTCGAACGGCTGAATGGATTTGCACGAAACTTGGCAAAATTGTAGGGACTGTTAGCCCGATGTGCCTTTGCTAGGTCTCAATATATGTGCTTCAGTGAATTTTGAGAAATTAACGTTTAAATCAAGATATATATCTGTAACAGCGCTCCGGGCAGCGATCCGGTTCGCTTACTTTTCGCGAAACGGAACTTTGCGTGCAGAAAGCTGATTGGCTCTCCGGTGTCTGTCAACATTCTAAACAGTCCGGAGCGGCCGCCATCTTGTCTCTCGGTAGGATCGAGAGAGAAGAAGAGGTGAAAAACGAAAGGGAAATTTAATGAAAGGGGGCAAGGTATCCCCCTCTTGACCCCCTAGGAATGTTGTTGGGGTTATTAAAGGGTCCCGTGGGGAAAAGAAAAAAAAAATGATTTTTCACGGTAGAAGCGCTTCACGGGCCGCGAACTGGGCCGCAAACTGGTAGCGAAACGGGAATTCGCCATTTTGTGCTTCGTTTTAATTGTTTAGAGACAAAAATTATCGCCGCACATCGGCCACAATGCATGAGTATCGTTGAAAAGTCAGCGATATTCATGCATTATCCAGCAAATGCTCTTAGCCGTGTTATCCACCTTCCATTGGATAACATGGTTAAAAACTGCTCTGTGCGTGAGTTTTTTTTTTTTTTTTTTTTTTTTTTGCTGCGTGACGTTTGTTAACGTTCGATTCGATGGAAATCAGGAAGTGTTGACCACCATTTTGTCACTGCGAGTAAATATTTTGTTATAAATGAATCCTTATTGAAAAACATTGTCTGCGCCATCTTGCCTTTTTGTCCAATGCCACAATTTTGTCGTGCACGGCAGCCATTTTAGATGCCTTGACCAGGCCCACTCTCTGCACGCCGCCGATCCTCAGCATGGCTCCCCACCCTCGCAAGCATCTCCCCCACGTACTGGTCATCCCCGCTCTCTCTCTCATGCATGGGCCATATACTTCCCCCCATCTGCGCTGCTCTTCTCTGAGAATCACACCCTGTGCCCTCCCGACACCTCTCTTTCACCCTATTCACTACCGCACCCTCTGACACTCCTCTTCCTCTGTGTCCGATTGTCCAGGCCGGACCTAGGCTATCACCTACCCCTGCGGATGTAGTTTATGGCCCCAGCTGTAGAGAATTCAGACATGCCAACCCTCCCGATTCAGGCGTGTGACTACTGATTTCAGTGCTAGTCTCCCGCCTCCCGATTTCTGCAAGCAAAAACCCGGGGGCATATTACGAACAACTAGCGATAATTTTTGTCTCTAACTTGTTTAGAGACAAAAATTATCGCCGCACATCGGCGATTTTTATCGCAGATAAACCTTGCTATTATCGCAGAAAAGTCAGCGATATTCATGTATTATCGAGCAAATGCTCTTAGCCATGTTATCCACCTCCCATTGGATAACATGGCTAAGAACTGCTCAGGGCAGGTGTTAGATTTTGGAGATATTCGCGCTTAGCGCGAATATCTCCAAAAGTTGGTAATAGAAGATAGCGATGTTAGGGACTGTTTCCAGTCGCTAACATCTTGGCACGCCACTTTGCATGTCATTAGTGATAAGTATCACTGACATGCAAAGCGGGGCCCAAGATGGTCGCTATCTCCTTTTAGCTGTCACTAACTGGTGTTAGCGACAGCTTGGTAATAGGGAGATATTTTTATCTCCGCTTTCTTGGCTTTTAAAGCCAAAAAAGCGGAGATAAACCCCCTTGATAATATGCCCCACGATTCCTTGGGGGTTTCAGCTGACAGGGCTTGGTATTGTGTTACATGGTAATTTTTCCAGGAAACGTCAGAGGGTCGATGCAGGGGTTCTAGAAGAGGTGATAAACCATTTAAGCCTCATGAACAAGCACATGGTCTTTTAAAGATTTGTGAAGTACTCGGGGCAGCGGTGTGTGTGTGTCCTCTTTCAGGAGCGGGCGGGGGGGGGCACTGCCAGCAACTTGCCAGGTCAGGTAGTGTTCAACACGTGCATCACCCTTTCTCTGCCTGCTATTGCGCTCCATGCTTCGGAAAGGTAAGAAAAAGAACGTGCATTTGAGTTTGAAATGTCCGATCCTGCAGCAGCACACTTCCAAAGCCCACACATGACAATAACCCGATTCAAGGCCCCATTCACCCGTTTTTAAAAAAATAGATAACACTCCAACAAAGTAAGATTATAAAACTTTATTAACTATTAACTATAACGAACGGAACAAAAACTAAAAACATTTAAACATTTTTCAACACAAAAAGCAACAATGGTTAGAAGCTGTCTTTTGTGCGAATAGTCCCAAGGCAGCACAACGTGCAGAGTTCTGGACGGCACCCAGGTGATGTCGCCTGGGTGCCGCACTGGTTTTGGGATCCTACAATGCAGCACAGAAAAACAGCGTGGGGCGTCCCGGGTGGTGCGGGGGGAGGCCTCGTCAGTAGCGGTCTGTTGTGCGAATAGTCCCAAGGCAGCAGAACGCGTTGAGATGTTGATGGGACTGTGTCCAGTGTCACATGGCTGACACAACATGTACGACAGGCACCCAGGTGATGTCCAGTAAACTGCCGCACTGGTTTTGGTATCCTACAATGCTGCTCCGAAAATTGGCGTGCGGCGGCCCGGGGGTGGGGGAGGCGGCGTGAATGGGCCTCCCCAGGTGGCGGCCATCTAGCTGAGTTGCGCTCGCTCTTGCGGCTACAGCGTCTCGCTCACCATGTTGTTGAGTTGCTTCCACTCTTGCAGTGCAGCGATAGGCGGCTGCCACATGGCTCTTAAAATGGCGGACGGCTCCTCGGTTTTGGGCCTGGTCCACTGAAATGGCCCTGGGACACCTTGGAACTCGGACGCTTGCCTGCTAGGGCTTGGGCTCCATTCTCGAAAAGCGTCCCCTCAGCCGTGAAGATTCTACAAAAGTCTTGGGGGCCCCCGACTCCCGCAGGCTTCCGGTGGGGAGCGGCTGCCATGATTGCTCGCGGAATGACCACGACGGAGCCACGAGATGGTGGTGCTCTCATGCTGACGCCAGCTTCAGTCTGAATGATCCAGAAACAAGGTGGGGCTTTCATCGTTTGGGAAAAAAAAATGTTCTAAACCAATGAAAAGTGTTATTTTCAGGTCATATGACCAAGCCTTCCATCTTTAGGAAACCAAAAGTAAAATGAACCAATGAAAAGTTTTATAAACAAGTCACATGACCTGTTATGCGGCATAGGGCTACAAAAAGCGTAGAAAATCCGTTGGCACGTGAGGCGGCGTCAGTAGCGGACCGATGTGCGAATAGGCCGAAGGCAGCACAACGCGCCGAGATCCGGATGGCACCGAGGTGGTGTCCAGCAAATTGCCGCACTGGTGTGGCCATCCTACAATGCTGCGCCGAAAGACGGCGTGTCCAGCTGAGTTGCGGTCACTGTTGCGGTACAGTGACTCGAACGCGCCGAGATCCGGATATCACCGAGGTGGTGTCCAGCAAATTGCCGCACTGGTGTGGCCATCCTACAATGCTGCGCCGAAAGACGGCGTGTCCAGCTGAATTGCGGACACTGTGGCGGTACAGTGACTCGAACGCGCCGAGATCCGGATGGCACCGAGGTGGTGTCCAGCAAATTGCCGCACTGGTGTGGCCATCCTACAATGCTGCGCCGAAAGACGGCGTGTCCAGCTGAGTTGCGGTCACTGTTGCGGTACAGTGAGTCGAACGCGCCGAGATCTGGATGGCCCCGATGTTGTGTCCAGCAAGTTGCCGCACTGGTGTGGCCATCCTACAATGCTGCGCCGAAAGTCGGCGTGGGGTGCCCCGTTGGCTTATGAGGTGATGTCAGTAGTGGACCGATGTGTGAATAGGTCGGAACCAGCACAAGGCGCCAAGATCCGAATGGCAAGTCCTGGATGTTGAGTGCCTCAGTTGAGTGTTCTGAGCAGTGCTTGTAAGACTATCTGAAGTTTATTATAAGAATCAGAGTAAGTTGAAGACTGTCTGAAGCTTATTTGCACCTTTTGCAGCTTCACTATTGCCCAAGGTGGTGTCCAGCGGAATTTTTTTCCTTTTCCTTTCTGCTTCTTTTCCTACAATCCGTTTCATCTGAAGACACGACCAGGTCCCTGAATGTGTGTAGGGGGACGCTATTGAGTGAATGAAAATGGCGGCTTGACACAAAGCTGACTCAAGCGTTACTGTTGATGCTATACAGACAAAAATTGGTTTTCAGTTTGTACATTCTTCAGGTTTTTTTTTTCCATCCAAAACTGATTGAGATTTTGTAGAAAAATGGCTTCAGATTTTCCACATACTACTCTTCAACATTCTTCCTAAATGTAACAATGTGAAACTCACTAGGAGAACGGCTGTTTCTGTTTCCTTTCAAAATGCTGCCAACAATATTTTCTGAATGGAAGACACCATCTTGTAGCATAAAGGGCCGAAAGGGGTTCTGGTCTGGCCGATGGTTGGTGGAGACATTTTGACTATATCTTGGACCTGCCCGGCCTCGCCCAAAATGGCGCCGGTATAAATGGGACTCGTAACTCCTTGCTCGCAAATGTATATCTAGAAAATGTTATTGTAAGTGGCCCTGTCCTATTTTAATTACAAAATGTATGTCCACCGATTCCGCAACTGTTAGACACCTTAGTTCTTGCAACCTAATGGCCCGCTCGTTACGTTCCTCTACAGTGTAAATGTGTCCTCATCATATACGATTTCAGTTTGCTCCGTGGCCGGCCCACGTGGTTATAGGCCCGTATTTGTATACTGACATTTTCACAATAAAGGTTTTTAAAACAAAACACGGTAGTAGTATTTACATTGGTAAAGTTTTTACTTTTAGTCACTGTTTTCGAATCAGTAAAAGGCAAGTGAAATAAAGCAGTCCAATTACATGACGGATAAAAGGTATAATATGTAGGAACGCAGTAAAGATAAATGGTCAAGGGCAGTTGTGTTTTTCATGTCTGCAACATAAAGTGATCGATAAGAATCTGATAATCAGGCGTATCGGCGACTAAGACAGCAGGCCGAATCTCTTTTACTCAACGGCTCCGTCATGGAAGGAAGAAACGCCCTTTTTCTCGAAAAAGGAATATATTTTACTTACAAGACAGTTGTAAATTTTCCGGGAAAGTACATTAGCCTGGAATATTATAACATATGTTTGAAAAAAAAATATTGTTCGAAAACAATAAAAAGCGTAATTTTTAGGTCATATGACCAAGCTTTTCATCATTAAATTAACAAAAGTAAAATGAACCAATGAAAAGTTTTATTAACAAGTCACATGACCTGTTATGCTTACGTTACGCGCTGCGCGCCGCGCCTCGGATCACTTCCGGGTGCGCTAACGTGGCGTGTCATATAACGCATTACGCGACAACGTAGGTCAAGAATATAGTCAAAATGTCTCCACCAACCAGCGTTCAGAACACAACCCCTTTCAGCAGTCCAAAAAGTTCTGTTAAATGACAACAGAGGGGACAGGCAACAAGAACCATCAGTCAAAGAGGGGAGGGCAAGTTCTTCTCTTCCGGGTCATGTTGGGGCGCTACCGGAACTGATCGAATTGGTAGTCTACAGTGTTTCTGGATGTTTCAGACTGAAGCTGGCGTCAGCATGAGACCACTACCATCTCGTAGCTCCGTCGTGGCCATTCCACGAGCAATCATGGCAGCCGCTCCCCACCAAAAGCCTGCGGGAGTCGGAGGCCCCCAAGACTTTTGTAGAATCTTCACGGCTGAGGGGACGCTTTTCGAGAATGGAGCCCAAGCCCTAGCAGGCAAGCGTCCGAGTTCCAAGGTGTCCCAGGGCCATTTTAGTGGACCAGGCCCAAAACCGAAGAGCCGGCCGCCATTTTGAGAGTCCTGTGGCAGCCGCCTATCGCTGCACCGCAAGAGCGGGAGCAACTCAACTACATGATGAGCGAGACGCTGTAGTCGCAAGAGCGGGCGGTAAACAGCTGAATGGCGGAAGAGGCACAGTGTAGCAAAAGCGGGCGGAATGGCAACTAAAACGGTAAAGGGGCGCCCCACTACAGCTTGTCTTCAGGTCAAACGGATTGTGGGACAAGGTCCAGAATTGAAGAGTCATCAAAAGGCAAAAAGTTCCGCCGGACCCCGGGAGCCGGCCGCCTATGTCGGGGGCGATCTCAGGCTACACCAGTGCTATAAGACTTGGGGAGGGTGTCGGAGCCAAGCGTCTTCTCCGAGTCCATGGCCATCACACCGCCCCTCAGGGGCCTCCGTCAAGCTGTTTAGGAAGCTAACATATCACATTGTTTTCTTATGCAGTCAGGTCCACAAACGACACTCACTTACTTTGAGAATAGTGAAGCTGCAGTAGGTGGAAATAAGCTTCAGACAGTATAACAAGCACTGCTCAGAACTCTTAACTATGGCACCCAACATCCAGAACTTATGCTATTTGAGAATGGCAGTGACATCGAAGCATCTCAGGGACCAAAACCATTAACGTACTTTCACGTATGAAAATCTTACTTGGGGAGGGGGCAGGAGGGAAGCGCCCCCTCCCAGTCAGCGCCACCACACCGTATGTTGAAAATTTGAAGCCATCGTTCTACAAAGTCAACCAAACTTGGATTGAAAAATCTAGAAAAATGTACAAACTGAAAACCAGTTTTGGTCTGCATAGCATCAGTAGCAACGCTTGAGTCAGCTTTGTGTCAAGGCGCCATTTTGATTCAACAAAGCACAGGCATTGAAAAAGGCCCAAAGTCAGAACTCTAAACTATGGCACCCAACATCCAGGAGCTTGCCATCCGGATCTTGGAGCCTTGTGCTGCTTTTGATCTATTCACACATCGGTCCACTACTGATATCATCTTATAAACCAACGTTATGTAAATAGTTTTTTAATAAAATGTGTTACCCTGTTTCTTTGCTGGTGTGTTGTCTATATTTTTAATATTTGCATAGGGTTTGTCGTTATTTTGTGCGGGATGGGTGATGGAGCCGAGCTGTCTTGCAGCCCTCATGGTGTGGAGCTCAGTTCATCTCACTATTTTTGTATTTCTCATGAAGGGTTGTTCCTAATATTTCTATTTTAGCGAGGTCAAAAAGAGATCCAATTAGTGGCCTACTGATTTTGCTCGATTACTTTTATTTTTTTTACACGATTTTTCACTATCTGCAAAGACTAAACAGAGTATTGCGACTTTGTGCTTGTTTGTAAATAGAGAATGAACCAAAGAGAACCAATTCTAAAACAGTAAATGCTTGGACAACAATCAATCAAATGGAGAGACAAGCAGGCACGACGGATTAAAAAGGGGGGAAAGGCTTGCGTTAACTACCGTTCACTATCTGCAAAGAGAGAGTACTACTAAGACAAAAGAGGGGAGGGGGGGGTGCAGCGTTCAAAGCACATCAGCGTGCATAAATACGAACATTTTTTCATCTATCACGTACTTGACATTTTAAAGCTTTTCATATTTGCTATTAAAAAACCAATGAAATTCACAGAAAAAACCATAGGTTATAGTGGATATATAGTTAGGAATTTGCATTTACAAAACCTTGAAAATTCAATGAAAAAATCATTGGTTTTAGGCCATATATAGTTAGGGATTTGCATTTACAAAACCTTATTTTACTCGCATAAAACCATTGAAATTCCATATATAGTTATAAGCGCTAACTATATATCGCGCACCCGCAATCCACTGCTGATGATGTCACATATTACATCATTCATGACATGGTTAGTGACATCACTGATGACATCACTGATGACATCTCAAATGACATCACTGATGACATCACTGAAAACATCTCATTTGACATGACTGATAACATCACTGATGATATCATTCATGTGATAATACGATGAACCTCTTCAGACTCTAATATAACCTTAGATACAATCAGTGTAAACAGACACTTACAGACTGTCACTCATCCATGGAGTTACTCACACACCTAGTCAGTCATGCAAAGAATCAATCACACCTCCATTTCCTCAACTATACAGTTATACAAAATTTACTTATTCAAACATATACTAACACATATTTACTCTATTTACTCTATTATACAATCCCTGATACAAGTTCACAATGATCCATACAGCCACTCACACATTCACTGGCTCTTATGCACAGTTATTTATATATGTCAACTCTCACATGTACTGTGTTTTACATATGTACTTACTTTGACATGTAGCACTGAGATATCCATTCACTCTCCAATGCACTCATGCACACAGTCAACCGCCCATACAGCTGTTTCCACATGCACTTTTGAAACCATACATCTAGTGAATCAACTGCTCACACATCTATGCAGAGAGTCATACACCTCCCAGCCACCTACACACACACTCAGTATCCCATACAAATACTTGGGCAACCAATCAATAACCCATATAGTTACTCATATAGCTACTTATCAACACATGCAACAGTTTACAGAACAACAGACATAATGATGTACAAATTAAGACTGTTTAGTCACTAACCCATGCACTCAGTGAGACACATTTAATCACTCACTCATACAGTCAGTCATGCACCTACTAAATCCTTCATCCAGACACTTATATATCCACTCATTCTTCAATATGTAAGAGATATTTTAACTTTACAGAAACATACAGTCACTGCATGTTGTCATCAGTGATGTCATCAGTGATGTCATTTGAGATGTCATCAGTGATGTCATCAGTGATGTCACTAACCATGTCATGAATGATGTAATATGTGACATCATTGCGGGTGCGCGATATATAGTTAGCGCTTATAACTATATATGGAATTTCAATGGTTTTATGCAAGTAAAATAAGGTTTTGTAAATGCAAATCCCTAACTATATATGGCCTAAAACCAATGGTTTTTTCATTGAATTTTCAAGGTTTTGTAAATGCAAATTCCTAACTATATATCCACTATAACCTATGTTTTTTTCTGTGAATATATATATACATACATACATACATATATATATATATATATATATATATTCAATGAAAAAACCATTGGTTTTAGGCCATATATAGTTAGGAATTAGCATTTACAAAACCTTATTTTACTCGCATAAAACCATTGAAATTCCATATATAGTTAGAAGCGCTAACTATATATCGCGCACCCGCAATCCACTGCTGATGATGTCACATATTACATCATTCATGACATGGTCAGTGACATCACTGATGACATCACTGATGACATCTCAAATGACATCACTGATGACATCACTGATGACAACACCCAGTGACTGTATGTTTCTGTAAAGTTAAAATATGTTTCACATATTAAAGAATGAGTGGATGTATAAGTGTCTGGATGAAGAATTTAGTAGGTGCATGACTGACTGTATGAGTGAGTGATTAAATGTGTCTCACTGAGTGCATGGGTTAGTGACTAAACTGTCTTAATTTGTGCATCAGTATGTTTGTTGTTGTGTAAGCTGCTGCATGTGTTGATCAGTAGCTATAAGAGTGGCCATATGGGTTATTGATTGGTTGCTCAAGTATTTGAATGGGAGGCTGAGTGTGTGTGTGGGTGGCTGGGAGGTGCGTGACTCTGTGCATAGATGTGTAAGCAGTTGATTCACTAGGAGTATGAGTTCAAGAGTGCATGTGGAAACAGCTATATGGGCGGTTGACTATGCATGGGTGTGTTGGTGAGTGAATGGATTTCTCATTGCTACATGAGCAAGTAAGTACGTATGTAAAACACAATACATGTGAGAGTTGAGATATATAAATAACTGAACATAAGAGCCAGTGAATGTGTGAGTGGCTGTATCGATCACTGTGAGCTTGTATCAGGGATTATATAAGAGAGTAAATATGTGTTATTATATGTTTGAATAAGTAAGATGTGTATAACTGTATAGTTGAGGAAATGGAGGTGTGATTGATTCTTTGCATGACTGACTAGGTGTGTGAGTAACTCCATGGATGACTGACAGTCTGTGAGTGTCTGTTTATACTGAGTGTATGTAAGGTTATATTAGAGTCTGAAGAGGTTCATTGTATTATCACATGAGTGATGTGATCAGTGATGACAAATGAGATGTCATCAGTGATGTCATTTGAGTTGTCATCAGTGATGTCATCAGTGATGTCATTTGAGATGTCATCAGTGATGTCATTTGAGTTGTCATCAGTGATGTCATTTGAGATGTCATCAGTGATGTCATCAGTGATGTCACTGACCATGTCATGAATGATGTAATATGTGACATCATCAGCAGTGGATTGCGGGTGCGCGATATATAGTTAGCGCTTCTAACTATATATGGAATTTCAATGGTTTTATGCGAGAAAAATAAGGTTTTGTAAATGCTAATTCCTAACTATATATGGCCTAAAACCAATGGTTTTTTCATTGAATTTTCAAGGTTTTCTAAATGCAAATTTCTAACTATATATCCACTATAACCTATGGTTTTTTCTGTGAATTTCATTGGTTTTTTAATAGCAAATATGAAAAGCTTTAAAATGTCAAGTACGTGATAGATAAAAACATTTTCGTATTTATGCACGCTGATGTGCTTTGAACGCTGCACCCCCCCCCCCCCCCCCTCCCCTCTTTTGTCTTAGTAGTACTCTCTCTTTGCAGATACTGAAGGGTAGTTAACGCAGGCCTTTACCCCCGTTGTAATCCGTCGTGCCTCCTTGTCTCTCCATTTGATTGATTGTTGTCCAAGCATTTACTGTTTTAGAATTGGTTCTCTTTGGATCATTCTCTATTTACAAACAAGCACAAAGTCGCAATACTCTGTTTAGTCTTTGCAGATAGTGAAAAATCGTGTAAAATAATAAAAGTAATCGAGCAAAATCAGTAGGCCACTAATTAGATCTCTTTTTGACCTCGCTAAAATAGAAATATTAGGAACAACCCTTCATGAGAAATACGAAAATAGTGAGATGAACTGAGCTCCACACCATGAGGACTGCAAGACAGCTCGGCTCCATCACCCATACCGCACAAAATAACGACAAACCCTATGCAAATATTAAAAATATAGACAACACACCAGCAAAGAAACAGGGTAAAACATTTTATTAAAAAACTATTTACATAACGTTGTTTTATAAGATGATGTCAGTAGTGGACCGATGTGTGAATAGATCGAAAACAGCACAAGGCTCCAAGATCCAGATGGCAAGCTCCTGGATGTTGGGTGCCATAGTTTAGAGTTCTGAATTTCAGCCTTTTTCAATGCCTGTGCTTTGTTGAATCAAAATGGCGGCTTGACACAAAGCTGACTCAAGCGTTGCTACTGATGCTATGCAGACCAAAACTGGTTTTCAGTTTGTACATTTTTCTAGATTTTTCAATCCAAGTTTGGTTGACTTTGTAGAACGATGGCTTCAGATTTTCAACATACGGTGTGGTGGCGCTGACTGGGAGGGGGCGCTTCGCTCCTGCCCCCTCCCCAAGTAAGATTTTCATACGTGAAAGTACGTTAATGGTTTTGGTCCCTGAGATGCTTCGATGTCACTACCATTCTCAAATAGCATAAGTTCTGGATGTTGGGTGCCATAGTTAAGAGTTCTGAGCACTGCTTGTAACACTGTCTGAAGCTTATTTCCACCTACTGCAGCTTCACTATTCTCAAAGTAAGTGAGTGTCGTTTGTGGACCTGACTGCATTAGAAAACAATGTGATATGTTACCTTCCTAAACAGCTTGACGGAGGCCCCTGAGGGGCGGTGTGATGGCCATGGACTCGGAGAAGACGCTTGGCTCCGACACCCTCCCCAAGTCTTATAGCACTGGTGTAGCCTGAGATCGCCCCCGACATAGGCGGCCGGCTCCCGGGGTCCGGCTGAACTTTTTGCCTTTTGATGACTCTTCAATTCTGGACCTTGTCCCACAATCCGTTTGACCTGAAGACAAGCTGTAGTGGGGCGCCCCTTTATCGTTTTAGTTGCCATTCCGCCCGCTTTTGCTACACTGTGCCTCTTCCGCCATTCAGCTGTTTACCGCCCGCTCTTGCGACTACAGCGTCTCGCTCACCATGTAGTTTAGATGCGCCCGCTCTTGCGGTGCAGCGATAGGCGGCTGCCACAGGACTCTCAAAATGGCGGCCGGCTCTTCGGTTTTGGGCCTGGTCCACTAAAATGGCCCTGGGACACCTTGGAACTCGGACGCTTGTCTGCTAGGGCTTGGGTCCCATTCTCGAAAAGCGTCCCCTCAGCCGTGAAGATTCTACAAAAGTCTTGGGGGCCTCCGACTCCCGCAGGCTTCTGGTGGGGAGCGGCTGCCATGATTGCTCGTGGAATGGCCACGACGGAGCTACGAGATGGTAGTGGTCTCATGCTGACGCCAGCTTTAGTCTGAAACATCCAGAAACACTATAGACTACCAATTCGATCAGTTCCGGTAGCGCCCCAACATGACCCGGAAGAGAAGAACTTGCCCTCCCCTCTTTGACTGATGGTTCTTGTTGCCTGTCCCCTCTGTTGTCATTTAACAGAACTTTTTGGACTGCTGAAAGGGGTTGTGTTGTGAACGCTGGTTGGTGGAGACATTTTGACTATATTCTTGACCTACGTTGTCGCGTAATTCGTTTTATGACACGCCGCGTTAGCGCACCCGGAAGTGATCCGAGGCGCGGCGCGCAGCGCGTAACGTAAGCATAACAGGTCATGTGACTTGTTAATAAAACTTTTCATTGGTTCATTTTACTTTTGTTAATTTAATGATGAAAAGCTTGGTCATATGACCTAAAAATTACGCTTTTTATTATTTTCGAACAATATTTTTTTTTCAAACATATGTTATAATATTCCAGGCTAATGTACTTTCCCGGAAAATTTACAACTGTCTTGCAAGTAAAATATATTCCTTTTTCGAGAAAAAGGGCGTTTCTTCCTTCCATGACGGAGCCGTTGAGTAAAAGAGATTCGGCCTGCTGTCTTAGTCGCCGATACGCCTGATTATCAGATTCTTATCGATCACTTTATGTTGCAGGAGTGGAAAACACAACTGCCCTTGACCATTTATCTTTACTGCGTTCCTACATATTATACCTTTTTTCCGTCATGTAATTGGACTGCTTTATTTCACTTGCCTTTTACTGATTCGAAAACAGTCACTAAAAGTAAAAACTTTACAAATGTATATACTACTACCGAGTTTTGTTTTAAAAACCTTTATTGTGAAAATGTCAGTATACAAATACGGGCCTATAACCACGTGGGCCGGCCACGGAGCAAACTGAAATCGTATATGATGAGGAGACATTTACACTGTAGAAGAACGTAACGAGCGGGCCATTAGGTGACAAGAACAAAGGTGTCTAACAGTTGCGGAATCGGTGGACGTACATTTTGTAATTAAAATACGACAGGGCCACTTACAATAAAATTTCTAGATATACATTTGCGGGCAAGGAGTTACGAGTCCCATTTATACCGGCGCCATTTTGGGCGAGGCCGGGCAGGTCCAAGATATAGTCAAAATGTCTCCACCAACCATCGGCCAGACCAGAACCCCTTTCGGCCCTTTATGCTACAAGATGGTGTCTTCCATTCAGAAAATATTGGTGGCAGCATTTTGAAAGGAAACAGAAACAGCCGTTCTCGAGTTTCACATTGTTACATTTAGGAAGAATGTTGAAGAGTAGTATGTGGTAAATCTGAAGCCATTTTTCTACAAACTCTCAATCAGACTTGAATGGAAAAAAAAAACCTGAAGAATGTACAAACTGAAAACCAATTTTTGTCTGTATAGCACCAACAGTAACGCTTGAGTCAGCTTTGTGTCAAGCCGCCATTTTCATTCAATCAATAGCGTCCCCCTGCACACATTCAGGGACCTGGTCGTGTCTTCAGATGAAACGCATTGTAGGAAAAGAAGCAGAAAAGAAAAGGCAAAAAGTTCCGCCGGACCTAGTGAAGCTGCAGCAGGTGCAAATAAGCTTCAGACAGTCTTCAACTTACTCTGATTCT
Source organism: Lissotriton vulgaris (assembly GCF_964263255.1). NCBI lineage: Eukaryota > Metazoa > Chordata > Amphibia > Caudata > Salamandridae > Lissotriton > Lissotriton vulgaris. The sequence continues at coordinate 49,585,527 of NC_141694.1, read as the reverse complement.
TATAATAAACTTCAGATAGTCTTACAAGCACTGCTCAGAACTCTCAACTGAGGCACTCAACATCCAGGACTTGCCATTCGGATCTTAGCGCCTTGTATTTTTGTTTTGTTCTTGATGGAGGGGAAACAACAAAAAACAGGCATTGAAAACGGCTCAACTGGAGCAAAAAAAAAATTACTTATTGGGTGCATTAGGGCATTTATGATTTTCGAATGCCGTATTCATCAGGTTGATGCTCATGTTGCCATAGGACAGCATAGCATTCACCTTCTTTGATCCAGGAGGGATGGAGAAAAACTGCCAGATGAAACTTGAAACTTGGCCATCCAGATCTCGGCGCGTTCGACTCACTGTACCGCAACAGTGACCGCAACTCAGCTGGACACGCCGTCTTTCGGCGCAGCATTGTAGGATGGCCACACCAGTGCGGCAATTTGCTAGACACCACCTCGGTGCCATCCGGATCTCGGCGCGTTCGAGTCACTGTACCGCAACAGTGACCGCAATTCAGCTGGACACGCCGTCTTTCGGCGCAGCATTGTAGGATGGCCACACCAGTGCGGCAATTTGCTGGACACCACCTCGGTGCCATCCGGATCTCGGCGCGTTCGAGTCACTGTACCGCAACAGTGACCGCAACTCAGCTGGACACGCCGTCTTTCGGCGCAGCATTGTAGGATGGCCACACCAGTGCGGCAATTTGCTGGACACCACCTCGGTGCCATCCGGATCTCGGCGCGTTCGAGTCACTGTACCGCAACAGTGACCGCAACTCAGCTGGACACGCCGTCTTTCGGCGCAGCATTGTAGGATGGCCACACCAGTGCGGCAATTTGCTGGACACCACCTCGGTGCCATCCGGATCTCGACGCGTTGTGCTGCCTTCGGCCTATTCGCACATCGGTCCGCTACTGACAGTGACCGCAACTCAGCTGGACACGCCGTCTTTCGGCGCAGCATTGTAGGATGGCCACACCAGTGCGGCAATTTGCTGGACACCACCTCGGTGCCATCCGGATCTCGACGCGTTGTGCTGCCTTCGGCCTATTCGCACATCGGTCCGCTACTGACGCCGCCTCACGTGCCAACGGATTTTCTACGCTTTTTGTAGCCCTATGCCGCAGAACAGGTCATGTGACTTGTTTATAAAACTTTTCATTGGTTCATTTTACTTTTGGTTTCCTAAAGATGGAAGGCTTGGTCATATGACCTAAAAATAACACTTTTCATTGGTTTAGAACATTTTTTTTCCCAAACGATGAAAGCCCCACCTTGTTTCTGGATCATTCAGACTGAAGCTGGTGTCAGCATGAGAGCACCACCATCTCGTGGCTCCGTCGTGGTCATTCCGCGAGCAATCATGGCAGCCGCTCCCCACCGGAAGACTGCGGGAGTCGGGGGCCCCCAAGACTTTTATACAATCTTCACGGCTGAGGGGACGCTTTTCGAGAATGGAGCCCAAGCCCTAGCAGGCAAGCGTCCGAGTTCCAAGGTGTCCCAGGGCCATTTCAGTGGACCAGGCCCAAAACCGAGGAGCCGTCCGCCATTTTGACAGCCATGTGGCAGCCGCCTATCGCTGCACTGCAAGAGTGGGAGCAACTCCACAACATGGTGAGCGAGACGCTGTGGCCGCAAGAGCGAGCGCAACTCAGCTAGATGGCCGCCACCTGGGGAGGCCCGTTCACGCCGCCTCCCCCCCCCCCCGGGCCGCCGCACGCCAATTTTCGGAGCAGCATTGTAGGATACCAAAACCAGTGCGGCAGTTTACTGGACATCACCTGGGTGCCTGTCGTACATGTTGTGTCAGCCATGTGACACTGGACACAGACCGCTACTGACGAGGCCTCCCCCCGCACCACCCGGGACGCCCCACGCTGTTTTTCTGTGCTGCATTGTAGGATCCCTAAACCAGTGCGGCACCCAGGCGACATCACCTGGGTGCCGTCCATAACTCTGCACGTTGTGCTGCCTTGGGACTATTCGCACAACAGACCGCTACTGACGAGGCCTCCCCCCGCCCCACCCGGGACGCCCCACGCCAATTTTCGGAGCAGCATTGTAGGATCCCTAAACCAGTGCGGCACCCAGGCGACATCACCTGGGTGCCGTCCAGAACTCTGCACGTTGTGCTGCCTTGGGACTATTCGCACAAAAGACAGCTTCTAACCATTGTTGCTTTTTGTGTTAAGAAATGTTTAAATGTTTTTAGTTTTTGTTCTGTTCATTATCGTTAAAAGTTAATAAAGTTTTATAACCTTAATTTGTTGGAGTGTTATCTATTTTTTGAAAAACGGGTGAATGGGGCCTTGAATCGGGTTATTGTCATGTGTGGGCTTTGGAAGTGTGCTGCTGCAGGATCGGACATTTCAAACTCAAATGCACGTTCTTTTTCTTACCTTTCCGAAGCATGGAGCGCAATAGCAGGCAGAGAAAGGGTGATGCACGTGTTGAACACTACCTGACCTGGCAAGTTGCTGGCAGTGCCCCCCCGCCCGCTCCTGAAAGAGGGCACACACACACCGCCGCCCCGAGTACTTCACAAATCTTTAAAAGACCATGCGCTTGTTCATGAGGCTTAAATGGTTTATCACCTCTTCTAGAACCCCTGCATCGACCCTCTGACGTTTCATGGAAAAATTACCATGTAACACAATAGCAAGCCCTGTCGGCTGAAACCCCCAAGGAATCGTGGGGCATATTATCAAGGGGGTTTATCTCCGCTTTTTTGGCTTTAAAAGCCATGAAAGCGGAGATAAAATTATCTCCCTATTACCAAGCTGTCGCTAACACCAGTTAGTGACAGCTAAAAGGAGATAGCGACCATCTTGGGCCCCGCTTTGCATGTCAGTGATATTTATCACTAATGACATGCAAAGTGGCGTGCCAAGATGTTAGCGACTGGAAACAGTCCCTAACATCGCTACCTTCTATTACCAACTTTTGGAGATATTCGCGCTAAGCGCGAATATCTCCAAAATCTAACACCTGCCCTGAGCAGTTCTTAGCCATGTTATCCAATGGGAGGTGGATAACATGGCTAAGAGCATTAGGTCAATAATACATGAATATCGCTGACTTTTCTGCGATAATAGCAAGGTTTATCTGCGATAAAAATCGCCGATGTGCGGCGATAATTTTTGTCTCTAAACAAGTTAGAGACAAAAATTATCGCTAGTTGTTCGTAATATGCCCCCGGGTTTTTGCTTGCAGAAATCGGGAGGCGGGAGACTAGCACTGAAATCAGTAGTCACACGCCTAAATCAGGAGGATTGGCATGTCTGAATTCTCTACAGCTGGGGCCATAAACTACATCCGCAGGGTTAGGTGATATCCTGGGACCAGCCTGGCATCTAAAATGGCTGCCGTGCACGACAAAATTGTGCCATTCGAAAAAAAGGCAAGATGGCGCAGCCGCTGGAAGAGATGTATCAACATATATCAGCCTCCTCAGCCACCCTCAGGAAACATAGGGGATTAGGATACGTCTCCCGCACCCCCTTATACCTAGTAATTTAATTAACGAAGCACAAAATGGCGAATTCCCGTTTCGCTACCAGTTTGCGGCCCAGTTCGCGGCCCGTGAAGCGCTTCTACCGTGAAAAATCATTTTTTTTTTATTTTCCCCACGGGACCCTTTAATAACCCCAACAACATTCCTAGGGGGTGAAGAGGGGGATACCTTGCCCCCTTTCATTAAATTCCCCCTTAGTTTTTCACCTTTTCTTCTCTCTCGATCCTACCGAGAGACAAGATGGCGGCCGCTCCGGACTGTCACGCAGCAAAAAAAAAAAAAAAGCTCACGCACAGCCGCTGGAAGAGATGTATCAACATATATCAGCCTCCTCAGCCACCCTCAGGAAACATAGGGGATTAGGATACGTCTCCCGCACCCACTTATAACTAGTAAGGGGATTAGGATACGTCTCCCGCACCCCCTTATACCTAGTAATTTAATTAACGAAGCACAAAATGGCGAATTCCCGTTTCGCTACCAGTTTGCGGCCCAGTTCGCGGCCCGTGAAGCGCTTCTACCGTGAAAAATCATTTTTTTTTTTATTTTCCCCACGGGACCCTTTAATAACCCCAACAACATTCCTAGGGGGTCAAGAGGGGGATACCTTGCCCCCTTTCATTAAATTCCCCTTTCGTTTTCCACCTCTTCTTCTCTCTCGATCCTACCGAGAGACAAGATGGCGTCCGCTCCGGACTGTTTAGAATGTTGACAGACACCGGAGAGCCAATCAGCTTTCTGCGCGCAAAGTTCCGATAAGCGAAAAGTAAGCGGACCGGATCGCTGCCCAGAGCGCTGTTACAGATATATATCTTGGTTTGAACGTTAATTTCTCAAAAACTACTGGAGCACATATATTGAGACCTAGCAAAGGCACATCGGGCTAACAGTCCCTACAATTTTGCCAAGTTTCGTGCAAATCCATTCAGCCGTTCGAGCTAAAAGTGAGTCCAACCGCCCTATGGAAAACTCAATGCAAAAAACGCGTTTTGGGACCCCCCTTTTTTCTCGGCCCCCCCTTGACGAAACCCCCCCAAATTTTCAGGGGCTGCTCAGAATCAAAATGTGCCATTTTCCTGAAAATTTCAGCCGATTCCGTCCACAAACGCCAAAGTTATTAGACATAGAATTTTCAAAAGTCCCATAGAGAAAAAATTCTAACTATATATACCTACTGGCGATAGCCAGTAGGTAATATATATATATACATACATACATATATATATATATATGTATATATGTATATATGTATATATATATATATATATATATATATATATATATATATATATATACATATATATATATATATATATATATATATATATATATATATATATATATATATATATATATATATATATATATATGTATATATATATATATATATATATATATATATATATATATATATATATATATATATATATATAGATAGATATATAGATATATATATACACATTTTTTTAATTTAATTAAAACATTTAGGGCCAGATGTAGGAAGGCAAATACCGGTCGGTAACGGCCGATTTTGGCCATTAACGACCGGAATTTGGATTTAGGGATGTAGGGGCATGTCAAGATACAGATTCGGTAATTTTTTTTTTTTTTTGCCCTCATCTTGCGATTACTGTATGATTACGGAGTATCAGGTGTCTGCCTCTTTATTCTTTTCCGACACTGTCCCTTGATCTCTCTAGCCTGGGGAGTTTTGACCTCTTGTTGGTTTTGAGGAGTTTCCTTTACTCGTTACATATCAATGCTTCTGGCTTGGATCGAGGGGAGCTAGCCAACTTGGCTACTCGGCAAGTACCGTACTTGTCCACCAGAAGATGTATCGCTTTAATCATAGGACTTAAGTTTGGTTCTTAGTTGGGGTTTAAGAAGGTTTCAAAACTATCCCAGAACTTAAATCTTTTGCTTACATTTCTTAGCTTATCAAGTTTGTTGATTCGTATTGCCGAATTCAGCCATTCTGCATGAGTTGGGCAAGAGGATCCTATCCATTTGATGCAAATTTCTCTCCTTGCAAGAACTATTAACACAAAGAGGAGATTCTCCTGCTCCTTAGTAAGCCCCCCCTCATTACCTGAGTCTACAATCCCAAAAAGAGTAAGAGTTATACTCACAGTTTGGACAGGATAGTGCTCAGGGTCTTACCGACTTGATCCCAACATTCTTTCAATTGAGGGCAGCTTTTAAACATGTGGATATCGTCTGATTTTTCTTCCCCACACTTAGGGCATTTCTTTATTCCAGCATTTTTGAATTTCGAGAGTTTTTTTGGTGTCCAATGCGCCCGATGGATTGTATACAAATGATTCCTCTTCAAAGCCGCGGATTTCAAGGTTGACCAGCATTTAGCTACAGATTTTTCCCAAATTAAGTCTAAATCCATTATTACAATGTCTTTCCCCCATATTTGCGTTTCCATGTTAACGTTAATGTCATTGGCCATTGTCAGAGCCCAGTACCACTTTGCTACTTCTTTTGGTGATCGCGTTGTTTTGATCATGTCATCTTCCAGTTTATCGTTACCATTTATACTGGGTAGAGTTCTAGACCAACTTAAAATTTGATAATATTTGAATTTAGATAGTGTGTTGTTTGTCAGTTCTTGAAGTTCTAACCAGGTTTTCAAGTTCGGACCATTTAGTATTTGTCCCCAGTATTTGATGTCGGCTCTTTTTAATGCAAGTGCGAGAGTGTCTTTTAAGCATTCTGGGGTTCCGGGGGATTCCCAAATAGGAGCCCACTTGCTATAGTACAATATTTTTAGGATGCCTCTAATTTGTGTCCACATCTTTGCTGCATCTCTTAATGTCTTAAGTTTTATTTTTTTGAAGTATTTGGGGTGTCCATACTTAAACAGCGCATGATCCTCTGATTTTGTGATTACTTGCAAATAGGTTGGGTAGTATTCATGGTTTTTTAGTAGAACTTTAATATTCTTGAATTGAAAGGCTCTGCAATATTCCACCAGGTCTGGGCTGGCCAACCCACCATCTTTCTTGCTCCTCCTGATCTTTTTCCATGCAATCCTCGTGCCTTTTGCTGCCCATATGAAGCTTGTAATGTCTCTCTGTGCTCGAGCTAATTCCGCCTTTCCAAACTCCATTGGTATCGCATTAAATAAGAAAGTAAACTTTGGCAAGATGGTCATCTTGATTATATTCGATCTCCCAATGAAGCTCAATGGTAGAGAGGCCCATGTCTCAAGCAGTTTTCTTACGTCTCCGGCAACTTTATTCAAATTCCTGTTTGCAGTCTTCTCTATATCGTGATTTATTAGAATTCCTAAGTATCTGATTTCATTTTTTATATAATTGCTTTGAAAGGCCGTATTCCATGTCATGATCTCTGTTTTCGTTTGATTCACCAAATATCCTGAAATTTTCCCAAATGTATTTAAGGTTTTCTCGATTCTATCTTTAGCTTTTAGATAATCATCAGTAAAAATCATTAAATCATCCGCGTAGAGAGCGATTTTCTTCTCCCATATGCCATATTTGAATGGAGTGATTTTGTTGTTATTTCTTAGCTTATTTGCCAGCGGTTCAATGTATAAATTGAATAGTAAAAGGGAAAGTGGACAACCCTGTCTCGTTCCTCTGGTTATCTTTATGTTTTCTGTTAGACTACCATTAATTAGAACCTTAGATCTTGGATCCTTATACATTTGGTTTACCATACAGATAAAGTGAGGTCCGAAGTTGTTCTTGACCATAACTTTCTCAAGAAAGGTCCAATTGACCCTATCGAAAGCCTTTGCGGCATCAACAGCAAGTATGGTAAGAGGAGTTTTCTCGCTTATTGCGATATCTATTGCAGTTAGAAGCTCTTGTGTTACTTCATGTAAATTTCTCCCTTTAATGAATCCTTTTTGATCTTGATGCAGCAATTTTGATATTACTTTCCCTAGTCGGGCGGCCATTATTTTAGTAAATATTTTGTAGTCAGCGTTCAGTAATGATATTGGACGATATGACTCGCATTTGAGAGGGTTCTTACCGGGTTTCAGGATGATTGTGATTATGGCATCATTCCAGGAGTCTGGTATAGTTTTCTGTTGTGTTAGAATTAAATTGATTAGTTTGGTTATATGAGGAAGTATAGAGTCTTTCAGTTTCATATATAATTCGTTTGGTAAGGCATCCGGCCCTGCAGCTTTTCCCTTTTTCAAGCTTTTAATGACATCTGCCACTTCTTCTTCTAGGACTTCTTTATCCAGAGCTTCTCTTTCGTTTTACCTACATCCCGATTGCTAGTTCTTAAATACAGAATCGGTATGATTCGGTATTTAAGAATCGGAATCCTGGGTTTACCTACATCGGGCCCTTATTCTTTTAAATTGCATTATTTATAGTCCTTTTATTTATTATTTTATGTTATTACCCTTTACACCCTAAAAACTAATCCCACCCTGCTCCCTTTAAATACCCCTGTACCCCATAATCATAACCCACCCTTACTCCTTAAAATACCCCAACACCCTTAAACACTAACCCATCTTAACCCTATAAATATACCCTGTACCCCAAAACCCAAACCTATCCCTAAACCCTAAAAATACCCCTGTACCCCAAAACCCAAACCTAGCCCTGAACCCTATAAATACCCCTGTACCTCAAAACCCAAACCTACCCCTGAACCCTAAAAATAACCCTGTACCCCAAAACCCAAATGTAGCACTGAACCCTAAAATACCCCTGTACCCCAAAATCCAAACCTACCCCATAACCCTAAAATACCCCTGTACCCCAAAACCCAAACCTAGCCCTGAACCCTTAAAATACCCCTGTACCCCAAAACCCAAACCTACCCCTGAACCCTAAAAATACCCCTGTACCTCAAAACCCAAACCTAGCCCTGAACCCTAAAATACCCCTGTACCCCAAAACCCAAACCTAGCCCTGAACCCTAAAAATACCCCTGTACCCAAAAACCCAAACCTCGCCCTGAACCCTTAAAATACCCCTGTACCTCAAAACCCAAACCTACCCCTGAACCCTAAAAATACCCCCATACCCCAAAACCCAAACCTAGCCCTGAACCCTAAAAATACCCCTGTACCCCAAAACCCATACCTATCCCTAAACCCTAAAACTACCCCTGTACCCCATAACCCAAAACTATATCTGAAAACTTAAAATACCCAAACACCCCAAAACATATACCTCAGTACCCCAAAACATATACCCCTATACCCATACTTACCTTATCCAAACATTAAAAAAAATGCTTTTACCATTCATGCATTTACAACGAATTTCGTTGTAAATGTATGCGTGGTAAAAGCATATAAAATTTAATGCCACGCGTTATATGGCATTGCGGAGTCATGGTACTTTCCTAAGGAAAGTATGCGGAGTGATGGTATGCGGAAAGAAAGTTGCGGAATAATGGGTGTTTACCCTCCCCCAGTAAGTACATTGGCGGCACAGCGGCCCACATCACCAGCAACATACACATATTTTTTCACCACCCATTTGAAAAATGCACAGATCTCTCTCATTGATGGCCAGCACCAACATACACTTTTAGACACACCTCCCGCCGCAAGTTCTAGAATTGCGAACTTTAGAGCTGGGGAGCTACGTTCGAATCTCGGCATCAGCTCAACATCTTGTGATTCCAGGCAAATCGCTTTGTCTCCCCGTGCCTACCACAAATGAATGTGTTCTTCTGTAATGTAAATTGTGCTCATGCCATGTTGTCGAGTTTGCGCTGTAAAATATTGCAAGGAAAAATAAAGTAGGGAAATTCGATTTCACACACTACTGAACGCGCACAGTGCATCAGCAGTGCACTGTGAATCTGAGCGTTTCACACGCCTGTCACAGATAAGAAATGCTATCAAAACGAAATCCTACAAAACAATATACTACTGGCCGGCAGCAATTCATACCCGGACAACGTCGGGACGGGCTGCTAGTTTGTACTTATAAATTCACGTTAAAATGTCTCTTGAGGTCAGGCAGCAACAACAATGCAGGGCCTTCTGGTTGCACATCATTGTTGATGTCACTGATCCAGATACAGTGGTAGGGCCTAGCAGATGGAATCTGGTCTGATGGAGATATATGGTTCCCCTAAACCCTACGTTTTCCTTGTGGGCGTAGCTGTCTGATTACAGGAAGTGAAGTAGGCTGGTAGGTTATCTGGTTTGGTGCTCACACTCCCTGGTTTCACTCTTATTCATGGTGAATACTGCCACTAATCATCACTTTAACAGTTCTGTATGTTGTGGTTCCGTGATTCCGAATTGGGTTCGATAGTGCTGAAACCCGATTTATAAAGATCGTCGGAAATGGACGATTTTGGTCTCTACAGACCGCAAATGACGAGTGTAGCGTGTCCTAGTGTTTTCGTATGAATCGATATAGGAGAACACTCTGTGTTTGAGGATTTAGTTTGAACCCTCGGGTTCCATTTTGTAATGTGGCAGCCATCTTGTATGGTTGCCCTAACATAGGCCCTATGATTGTGGACGAACGAGTCCTTGACACGTATGCCTTAGCTGACTTTTGGTTGACCTGGCCAAACTGACTCCTCGCCTGGGGCGAATCCTGCTGAGCCAGTTCCTTGGTTAGCAGCTGCACTGATAAAGATCAAAGAACAGGACGTGGTCGACTTTATGGCCCACCGTTCCCACTCCTCTATCTCCTTTCCATCTGTTACTGCCTTTCCTTTACGACATGTTCATCGAACTGAGTTGAAGGTTTTATGATGGGTTTGTCCAGCCTGATCGAACAGGAAACTAACATATGCTCGAATGTTTTTGGTGGGCTGGACAACGGAAAGTGGGATTAACTTTGACTGTCGTGATTCGTTACTTTTTGAAATGCTACTTATTCATTGGTTCATTTTGTGTGCACCGAATGTAAATTGTGATGTTGCCAGAAGCGTAATTTTCGGCATAAAAGACCGAGTTTTGTTCATTGAGGTGGTGCAGTCTCTTTCAAACTACCCGTGTGTACTTCGTAGACCTCTGTCCCTGGTTGCAACCATTAAACTTTGGTCTTTGACGTCATCGAGAAGTATCTCGTGTCTCTGTTTGCCAAGACAGGGGAATCCGGGGGGTTTTGTATTAGTATTGGTTCAGAGAAAACCCAGTACCTCAATGTCTGTAGAAGGTTGAGAGCATTTACCACATTAGAGAAACACAATGAAACCAAAATTTCCTGTCCATGCAACACCAAAGATTACTTGGACAACTAACAAACTCCTACATAAACAAGACAACAAACTGTGGCAAAACCTAAGACAGAAGACCTTGCAAGGCGAAAACATCTACACGCCTCATGCAGAAACCTCATAACCTCAGGTTTCTATGCTGCTTCCATTAACAAAGCCTCAAACAGAAAGAACCAAAGCCCTCTTTAAAGTAATGAAATACCAAATCACTTCAGCCCAAATTCACCGATAACCAAATTGACCAACAAGAGCAACACTGTGATTCAAGTCTTTATCGAGAAGATCAAACAAAATCCAATACACATCAACAATACCAAACAACTATTCATTTTCTTTCCCAAATGCACCACCTTCAAGCTGAACAGTCTAATTGACCTCAATTACATAATTAGCATAATTACAACATCCCGGTAGTCCCAAACATAAAATGCCCTTCGGGAAAAGCCTGCACACCACTTCGCAAACTAGGGGACGCCTTGCTGGTAGAGTGCTCCCCCAACACTTTGATGCTCTGAATTTGCCACTTTTGCAGATATCTATGTTTCTTCAAAAGAATAAAAAATGAAAACAATCTCCATCCAATTGCATGAAAAACCCTACTCCAAGTCTCGTCTTCACAACTTTAAATCAAGGTGCAGGCTTTGCTATAGCACCAAATCACAACCCATATGGTTCATTGGTGATGCCTTTCTCAACAACACTGCCAGCCATTAAACCTTGAGAATTATCAAGTCAATGCACCTGGGGCTTTACAACACAGTACTACATCTGTTAATCTTCTAACTCTCCACGCTGCATTAATTTGTCTCAGTCAATACCTGTAGATCACAGTGGAGATCAGTGAAATGTGGGTTACCAGAAGGATCCATCCATTCTCCTGTGATCTTCACCCTATACATGGAGTCTTTTAGAATGTGCACACCCCAATATGAAATATATATGTGCCCATATGCTGGATATAAATGTCTCTAAAGGCTTTGACATTAGCTGGCTCAAAGACTACCTTGAGCGCATCTAGGTCTGGTAGACAGTGTCAATGTCCTTCTTACCAACTGGCTCTACATCATCCCCACCCTGACAGGCCTCCTCCATCATCATCAGAATCTTCTGCAAATCAGAAGCAATTATTTGGAAAGGGTCACCATCTTAGCTGGCAAGTACATTGTGCATAGCTATGACTTCACTGCACTGGAAATCAGGAGCAAAGCCTTCCTAAGCGACGCACCCATGATGTGACATCAACTGTGATCATCAGTCGCACTTGTTCCTACAACGTTCAGAAAGGAGATACTCATACACCTCCTCAGTTGCTATTGTCCAAGGGAATCTGAATAATGTACCACTGGAGAGTATCTGGAGCATTCTCTAGCCCAGACTGAGGTATTGCCATAATATACGATCTGTAGTAACACAACTATGCCTATGCTTCCTAGCATGTGCACTCAAAGCAGGATGAGTAATCTGATTGTGACTCCTGTGTTGTGTCAACATAAACCTCCTACCTCCTGGGAAATCATTTTGCAGCAGATTTCCTTAAGGAACGTCTGTTTCATTGGCTAGTTGCAAACCATCTGAAATCCAATAGAGATCACTCTTGCTGCGGATTCTTTTAAATCAGGCAGTACTTCCCCCCAGACGGGGTGTTAACTGATGTTAACCCTGTCTACATGTAAGGTACACCTACTCAAAATGTCCAAGCATTCATCACATATTCTCACCCTTTACTGGAAGACTGTTGCATGTGTGGGTCCTTGACTGAGGCTAAACCCGAGACTGGGCATAGAACGTAGCTTCTTTTGGGGCAAGTCTTACTTTTGCGTCTAAGTAGGATCTTGAGAACTTCGCAGCGACCTTTGCTTTCAGTGCCTTGATTTTGCTCCTTGTCGCTAGGGGAATGATTTTCGTCTATTGAGCTCCTGCGCACACTCCTGCGTCTCTGTTTGAGGAGTCCATCCTCATAACCTCCCATCTAGCGACAAATTGAGGTTATGTTCTTCTCTCATACTTCTTATTGCATCATCCATCTGCTTGAAGCTTCTTCAAATCTACTTGCTGTCCTAGGGCCTCATTTTCTGAAGCTTGTGTGGGTGCTCGCGGAGTGCAAACAATCCAGCGCTGCACATGCAGGCCAATGAAATGTTAACCAAATTAAGAGTATCTTTAGCATCCAGTGAGTGCCCAAGCAATACCTTAGTAAATGAGGGCCTAGGGGGCCAGGGAGCTGATTTAGAAGAAGCAGACCCACAACTCATGCTAGTCAGTGGCTGCAGTCCAGTCCTTCCTCCTCCATGTTCCCCTGACCTATTAAGAAGATAGGAGAAGGAGGCCTTACAGGAGGCAGACCCGGTCAAAGGGAGCGTCAGAGCTGGGCAGACCGCCCCCACAGTTTATTGGTTTATCAGAATTAGAATACTACCCTTACCTAAAGCAAATACTTTAACATGCCATCATTTCACAATGCAAATTTAAAACAAAAAAATGTATACCTTGGAGGCTTTTTCTCCTATGAATTTCACAATATTGCAGTTGTCCCTTTGTATTTGTGAGACCAAACGCATTATGTAATATTCGACCAGCTATAGAGTAAAGAGGTAATGGACAAGCCCCTGGAATATGCCTTCATCCCGCCCTAAAATGTCTGAAAAGTAGATATTCCAAGCTGGAAGTTGAAAACGAAACTTTGAAAACTCCAGCAGCAGCAGATTTAACAAGGCATGGCTTGAAGGGATTGGGGAAGACTGCTTCAGCAAACCAAGGGCTGCAGCCCTCAGGGTCCACTCAGACAGTTGATAAAGACAGATTTGCTCATCTTCCTGCTGTGCATAAAACTTTAGAGGTTTGTTTGAAATCACAAATTGGAGGAAGTGCACGTACAACCTTATGCTGTCTCCCAGCTTCAATATGAAAACAGTTAACCTTGTTAGGCATACCCCCCTAAGGATCGGAAGGCGCGATGAAGTTTGGAAGGAAACCAATTTAAGATTGAGGTGGTGAAAAAAAGGATACCATTTCTGAAGCAAGAATTATGGAGGAAAAAAATAAGAAAGATGGGACCACAGGAAAAAATGCAATTTTTTTATCAAGATTTTAGTTTTGTGTTATTTACACTGACGTTGTAACTCTGCTTCAGAGTGATAAACGGAGCTCTTGATTTAAAGAATCTTGAACCAACACAAAATGTAGAAAGTCTAATCGGTGTTATCTGAATGCGCATAAAATTGACCTCAGTTGATGTAAATGTCAGACATCCCTAAATTGACTCATACACCTACATTTCATTATGAGTGTGCAATGGTATGGTACAGCAACAATAAGGGTTACAGACCCATGTCCTTTGTGAAAACCAGGGGCTCAATTTCACATTCAACACTTTGCAGGACACAGAATGAAATGTCTGTTGGCTCTCAATGTCCTGTTCTTTTGGACTGAGCTCCGTTTTTTAGATTTTGCATTTTTAGGACGGCTACAGACAGTTTAAGCTGTAACTCTTATGCCAACAATGAAGAAGAACAGAGAGAGTGGGTCTGCCCCCTTTGGCCATTGGCATCCATGTTTTTGATGGCTTGACATTGCTCAAAGGTGATGTCCATCAATCCATGGCGTTTACTGGATGGCTACACTGTCTTGTTTGTGATCTCATTAGGTTTTGTTGACAGGGCAGGATGTATCCTGTTTGTGGGACTTGAGATGTGGTATGACTTATCTTTTGTAATTGAGAGCCAATTTTTAATGTTGTATTCATATTGACAATATTTCAAGTTTGTTTAGGAAGTATATGATGTTTCGATACCTTAGCCAGATATAAAGCCGCAATGCTCTTCTATAACTGCTGTTACATGTTTTAGATTACTGCCAGGATAGCATTGTTGGGTTTCCAAATGTTTTTCTCACAAAATAAAAACAACCACAAGAACATATAGGGGCATATTATCAAGAACAGGCGATAAAATTATCGCCGCTAAATCGGCATGAAACTGCCGCTAAAGCGGTGATAATAGGCTTGATAATAGGCCCTTGTGAATTCTCATAGCAGCCCAGGCTATCACCAGAACCTGAGCTGTATGGGAATTCACAAGGGCCCATTATCAAGCCCATTATCGCTGCTTTAGCGGCACTTTCCTGCCGATAAAGCGGCGATAATTTTATCGCCTGTTCTTGATAATTATGGCCCATAGGCTTTCTTGAAGCTAAAAATACTTCGTCAGCTCTACAATATTATGGGGTGATTGACTTTTGGACTCACTACGTTCAATTCAATATACATCTTCTGACTCCTTCTTCGAGGGTAGAGCTTAACATTTCTAATGTAGTGTGTTCAGCAAAGGAACCCTTTTAACATTAAATGAGGAAAGGCACATACACACAATTTCATTAATAAATCATTCTTTTTCTCCCGCCACATGACAGGATTTCTTCATATATTATGCTCTAAAGTGTCAGCAACAAGCATGCCAATATACGAGCACTCGCTCATCTAGTAGCAACAAATCCTTGAGAGCACATTTGTGTTTTATCTTAAGGCTTATCATTGACAGTATTACACTGTGAGCTCCAATCGTAAAGAGCGCTTTCAATACCACAATGTTTTCAATGTCCCACATTAATGATATGTGTGTGTCCCTGTGTTTATGTATCTTTGAATCATGTTCATATGTGGATATGTTAAGGCCTCTCCATGAGTCTGTATGTGTATTTGCCTGGATGTGTGAGCACACCTGCATATGATGGCACCTGTTTATGTACTGTTTGATAGTTCATAGAAACAGAACACACCACAACATGTGGCCATTACAACAAAGAACACAGACACCCACAACAAGGCAGATGTATTGACTAGGCGAATACTTGTTTGGGTCAAATCTGTCAAATGTATAAGTTGAAAGTGTTTTTGTCTCAAAACCAAAATGGAACTGGTGATTGAAGTGGAAAGCCAATGCTGTGTCTGACATGTAGAGTTTAGCTGCTAGAGCATTAGTAGGGGTTTTCTGAGGACTTTGATTTGAGAATTGAAAATGGTTGCACCTCAAGGTCCCTTCACAACGCTATATTTACATTTTGATATTCTTTGATGGGCAGCTCGGGGCTCTCAGTTTTACGTGTGGTTAATAACGTATCCCATAAGCCTCGTTCAGAGGTGGATGTAAAGTGTTGCACCGCACTCAATGTTTTACTTTCCACCTAATACCAGATTAGTGCAAATGGTGCTCACACCCAATGGCTTGGGCAATTTCGGTGTACAACTGTTACCACGGATTTTTTACAACGGATTCCATGACCACGGATTTTTTACAACGCAGGTCATGTTACAACGGATCCTTTTACAACGCTATTCACTACAACACAGGTACTATTACAACGCAATACCATTACATCGTAAGTATAATTATAGGTAAGTTTATCTTTTTTGGGGTTTTGGGGTACAGGGGTATTTTTAGGTGTTAGGGCTGGGTTTGGGTTTTGGGGTACAGGGGTATTTTTAGGTTTTAGGGCTGGGTTTGGGTTTTGGGGTACAGGGGTATTTTTAGGTTTTAGGGCTGGGTTTGGGTTTTGGGGTACAGGGGTATTTTTAGGTTTTAGGGGTGGGTTTGGGTTTTGGGGTACAGGGGTATTTTTAGGTTTAAGGGCTGGGTTTGGGTTTTGGGGTACAGGGGTATTTTTAGGTTTTAGGGCTGGGTTTGGGTTACAGGGGTATTTTTAGGTTTTAGGGCTGGGGTTGGGTTTTGGGGTACAGGGTTATTTTTAATATATATTTACAATTTTAAAAATTAAAATTAATTGTATTAATATATGTTTTATTTTTTAAATAATAAATAATTTAAATTAATAATACATTAATCATTATTTACATTAAATATTAATTTTATTTACTTACCTGTAATTATACTTACGATGTAATGGTATTGCGTTGTAATAGTACCTGCGTTGTAGTGAATAGCGTTGTAAAGGGATCCGTCGTAACATGACCTGCGTTGTAATAGATCCGTGGTCATGGTATGCGTTGTAAAAGGACACGTTGTAACATCATATATCCGGCAATTTCATGTGGTTCATACTTGAAACTGTGTGGGCAACGTATTAAAAGCGTGCACAAAAAAGGTTGTGTAAACTTACTTTTTCACTGTGCTCTTCTTTGTGTTAAGCACACAATACTGTGATTATTGGGGTGCAAGAAGCAGAGGTTTGGGCACTAGGCCTTTAAAAGGGCCCAGCAGGACCCAGAAATAGACAGTGATGCCTACCATCTCTTCTTCTCCCCTCAGCTGTTGGCATGTAAAGATGAACCTGGAAGTAGAGATGAAGGGTCACGTGACTGGCTGTGACAAACAGACTCCAGGAAAACGGGACTCAAAAAGTGTAAGGTGTTTGTTCATGGGCCTGCTAGAGGTGACAGTCTGGCAGTGTTACATGTGCCAGTATTTAGGGGCACATGTCTCTCATAGTTTGATGCAGGCGGTCCAGTTCTATTCAGGGTTAATTGTAGTGGGATGCTAATAGGCTATGGTCATAGGACTGCAAATGTCACAGGAGGACGGCGGGCTCATGGAACGAGAGGTGATTGTGCATGGGCCGGGCATCTCATGGTGATGTTTGTGCTGCTGGACACGTGTGGGTTTCTCACCTTGCACTCTTTGTTCCCTATGGACCAGTACTTCCAGGTATCCACCACACCAATCACTTCTCCAGCTATATAAAGTGTATCCTAATTGTTACCTCGCCTTCGGGATTACTAACACTATTGCAGGTAATACAGTTATTATATAAATAAGCATGCCAAAAGCTGTAGTTCCTCTACTAAGGCACTTCTTTTTAATTGGTCACAAAGCAATGTACAAAGTTCCCGGGGTGGAATAGTGAAAAACTAGAGTATGTCGAGTGAAGCGTGAAAAGAGAGGTAGAGAAAAGCCAAAGAAGGGGAATACCCTTGTTGGAACTAGGGTATTCCCCTTCTTTGGCTTTTCTCTACCTCTCTTTTCACGCTTCACTCGACATACTCTAGTTTTTCACTATTCCACCCCGGGAACTTTGTACATTGCTTTGTGACCATTCTCTCGGACACGTACACTGGACCCCGTTAAAAATTGTTCTTTTACGGTTCCTTTGCTGTCATAATACTTCTTTTTAATTCACAGCACATCCACAGCCAGGCCACCATCGTACCACAAACGAATACATGTATAAAAAAAAAAAATTGGCAGCAAGCCCTTTTCATCTATTCATCTGGGATCTGGAGCAACAGTCCTTCGTCCATCAGGCCCGCCCAACGCCACTCCAGCTTAGGAAAGAGTTGAAGACTCACCTTTTTAAAGTCCACTACATCGCAGTGCCTCAACCTTCCACAGTACGCTTACTGTCTTATTTCTCATTGACTTTAACCTCGACTTCAACCATGTACAGCACTCAACTGCTCACTGACTCGGTTTGCACAATGGAAAAGCCATTTACACACATACATACATCTTTATTGACACTTTAAAGGGCTCACAGGGCATATTTATGGGCTTCTTTACTGCTCTGCTGGCTCTTTATCACTCATTCACTACATGGCCATGTTTACTAGCCTGGCTCCCATGCCCGGGCATTACCATTTGCTTGCTTACGATCATAGCTATGGAAGTCAGTCGGAGACAGACATACTATGCCGCCTTCCTTGACTGCTACAACACCACAGGATCTTTTCAGTCCCATTCTGTGTCTACACAGATGCTAAAATGAAGATACTGGACCCTTATAAATTATGGTGCTGATGTTACAGCTCAGGCCACTTCTCCTAGAGAGTTATGTGTTATCGCTGTCCTCCACCAGAGTCAACCCCTGTTTGGAAGATGCTTCCAATTTTTACTACAGTTATATCTTGGATATTGTATCTGTCTACTACCACCAGGTCCTCTTTCACGTTCTGTTCCAACCACAGAGGATCAGTACTTCAAGAGCTCAATAACCTTCTACAAAATGCATTCCCACAGATCCCTCCCACAGAATTCCTAATCTATCACACTGCAGAAGAAGAACACTGGCACAAACCCCATATCTGCTAAAATCAATAAAAATAACCAGGAAAAGTGACATTGTTTAACAATTCTTACAGACATCACGTCTGTGCTTTATCAGGCAGTTCCAACAGACTTCAAATCAATAACTGTGTATACCGCTTCCTTACATCAGTCTAGGTATCCTGTTCCATGGGCAACCCATGGTGATGAGGCAAGGACTGCAGGCTTCACTCTAAGGGGGAAAGAGGTTACTTTCAGACCAATCCATCTTCAGCCTCCAGACAACAAGTTATTGACTCCACCCCTTTTCTGGGAGTAATTCAACTGAAAAGGAGGCACTAAACGGTTGGTTATGGATGGACGCCATAGATGGTGACACGATACACAGCCGGTATTCACTCTTAGACCAAAGTCAACTCATGTTCCACACCACAGGTTGCACCATCCTCTGTACCATCCAGTGACCTGGGATTATACTTTGTCCGTGGGCACTTTTACTGCTCCAGGGGTGGCGGAGGGGTGCTAAGGGGCTACTGTCTATCAGTTTGTTTGCAAGTACAACTTTAAAGCGCTGTTGTTACCTAGTCTAATCCTATCCTTGCCCTCTCAAGGGCTTCTCTACCACTGATGCTTCGACACTTGGACCAATTTTAGGTGATAGTTACAACTTTGTTTTCTATCATGGGGAATCCCAATTTTATAGAGAACAGGCAAATCTCCTAAACCTTGAAAAAGAATGGGAAGAATATGTCTCCCCATTCAGGAGACACCTCCTTCCCACTGCCTACCTCAGAAGAGAAACCTGGGCTGCAGGCGAGGCGAGCTTTAACTTACACATCAGTGCAACGGGGTTTCTTCTAGTGTCCCATTCCTGGAGATCTATTTCAATGAGCTCTCACTGTGCTCCCAGCCAAGCCAAAGTGCGAGCTGCGAAGGGCCAAAGCCCATGTCATATGTTACAAACACTGAGCCGAATGTGCTGTATCCACAACCCCCTGTACCCACTCTGTTTTCACATCATATGATGCTGGTGAATGGTCTATGAGGTACCTCTATTACTAATACGAGTGTGACTGAGGCTATTTCAGGAACTTTTGCCCCCGGTCTCATTGGTGAAAACAAAGAGCAACCCAAAAAAAGATAGCGAAGAGATACTGAGGGTCCACCTGTTCCAAGACATGCCGACGTAATACTTGTACCTCACATGATCTTTTCCCAGTGATCAGCTCCCTCCTCACCTCTAAGAACCTGCTCTGAGCCCCCACTAGTCAGAGTGATCGCTTGGGCCAGTTCTTAGCCCCCCAACCGTCTTGCACACCATTCCCTTAGCTAACGCACCATCTTGCCCCAGAAGATGTGAGAATTACTTGGCACCCATTGAATTCAATGACCTACACAACTCTAGGCCCCATTCCAACATGATCCAGCCGAACAAAATACAATCCATCCATTCCAACCCTTACTAAGAACCTCCTTACAATCCCAGAGTCATCAATAAAGACAACCTCAAGAGAGTAAATGTCAATCAGTCTCCTTCACACTCTCATCCTCCACGACTTAAATGTGTACTACTCAATTGCAGGTCAGCCAATAAACATGCCTCAGACATCTTTGACCTCATCCAAAACAAAGATTTAGATATTATTATCCTCACTGAAACATGGCTAAATCCTGCCTCCACCTCTTTCCTAGACATACTTTTACCTCCTACTCACGCCATAATTAGGCTAGACAGAGCCAGGAAGTTGGGGGGTGACCTAGCGTGTATTCATAGGAACACACTCTCGATTTCTCCCTTAGAGTCTTCTTTGCCCTCCTCCTATGAATACCTTTGTCTCAGCGTCTCTAGTTATAACCTGCCGGTTTTCAAACTTCACAAGTTTTATCACCTCCCAGGAGACAATCTCCCCTTCATCGAGCAATTAATGGAAGTCATCTTCCTTGGTGATTTCAACCTTTACTGGTCTAACTCCAATGACCAAGCGGTAACTTGCCGGAAAGCATTCTTGAATGATCAAGAACTGATTCAACAATATGATCAACCAACTCACAACAAAGGTGAAATTCTAGACCTCATTATCTCAAAAGGGCTGACCATCACATTGGACACCATTACCTTTTGCGACTGGTCAGATCACCACTGCATCATGTTTTATATAAACAGGGAGGTGGCATGGAGGAAGGCTCCTCTAATGAAATCAAATGTCTGGAAAGGGACCTCTGATCAATAAACTCAGTTGAACTAGCAGCTCACTGTAAATCTGCCCTCTCCTCCCAAGCAGACTAGATCGATGTTCAGTTACTCACTGACTCCTACAACTTGAACATCTCCAACATCTTGGATGACATTGCACCTCTCCAACAAAAAAATGCCTCCACAAAAATATCCAAACCTTGGTACAACGACAATGTAAACACAGAACATCACAACGTTAGGGCAGCAGAACGTTCCTGGAGATCCAATCCCTCCTTGGAACAACTAAAACTCCTTAGAGAGGTTAGAAGTTTTTACTGCAAACAAATCAATTGAGCCAAGGTAGACTACTTAAGACATCAACTGGATCAAGCTGCAAACCAGCCCAAGAAACTATTCGAGTTGGTCAAATAGCAACAAACTGTAGGCCCGAACACCTCTGACTCTGGAGGCAGCCCACCTTCTTGCGATGATCTTGCTGCTTTCTTCACTGAGAAATCAAGGCTCATCTCCATTGATCTCGCTACAAAGAAGGTGCTCCTACCATCCCCTGGGTCCATACCACCCCTTCACCTCTCAGAAAAGCGCAAACCTAACAGTCTGAATACCAAGAATAATGAGAGTAGGGACATCTTTACCCCTTTCAGTGTGAAAGGCATCAACAAGATTTTTCAGAACATCAATCCATCTAACCATTTAAGTGACCCGTTTACTCCGGCCATCTTCAAAGAAATCAAGAATGTTCTCATCCCCCACCTGGACAAGGATTGTAAATGCTTCTCTTTCACAAGGCACAATCCCAGACTGCCTAAAAGCAGTGCAGGTGTCACCTAGCCTAAAAAAAACTAACGCAGATAACTCTTGACCTCAATAATTTCCCCCTATCTCCAACATCCCCACATTAGCCAAATATTGAAAAATGCGTTCAATCCCAACTCTGCGCATAGAGAATTTCTAACTCCTAGGCCGCCGCCAGCATCAATCCGGCTTCCGGAAGGGGCACAGTACTGAATCGGCTCTCTCGCATGTGATTGATGGCATCTTATGCTTGATCAAATTACTCATGCCTCCTAATCCTCCTGGACCTGTCTTCTGCTTTCAACACGGTGATTCACGACAACCTCCTATCCATTCTGAGGAACAGGATGGGTTTCTCAGGTTGGGTGTTACAATGGTTCTCATCCTTCCTTCACCATAGTTCACAAAGGATCAAGGCACACCACTCCATCTCCCTGCCTTCTCCTTTACTCATGGGTGCCCTATCTCCTATCCTCTTCAAACATTTCTTGGAGCCACTAGCTAATTCTCTAAATTCCACAAACATTCTCTTTCAAATGTACGTGGATGACACACAACTTTATTTGAAAATCTCATCCCCGGACAATTTCATTTCACTCAACACTACCCTAAATGCTACGCAAAACTGGCTAACAGAGAACCATCTACTTCTCAACACCACTAAAACTGAATTCCTTTTCATCTCCCCTCTGAACCACATCTCTAAACTAGTCCCTTGGTTGAATCACCTTACTGCCTTCAATTGCACCCCGCTCATCATAGATTCAGCCAAATCTCTTGGATTCACTCTGGACAAACACCTGAATATGAAAAATCATATTAGCAAAGTGTGTAAGGGAGCTAATTACTTGATGAGGACACTCCGAAACATCAAACCATTCCATTCACAAAAGGACTTCAAGCAGGTGGTACAAGCTCTGGTCCTGCCGAGGCTGGACTATGGCAGTGTGATACTCTGCTGTCTACTCAAATACACCCTGGCACCACTAAGGGCATCACTGAACGCTGCGGCCAGACTGGTCACAGGTACCGAACGAAGTGAGCACATATCCCTAATCCTAAAATCTCTTAAATGGTTGCCTTATGAAGCTCGCATTCAGTTAAAGATTGCCGTTCCAGCGCACCAATCCCTGTATTTCAAAACTTCCAGGTACCTTGCGCAAAACCTTGAATTATCCTGTGGTTGGAGAGCATCAAGAAGCGCTATCACTCTCCTCCTGAAACCACCCATCCTTAATGAAAAGAGAGCCGCTCTCCGAGCCTTCTCTGGCACTGCTCCAAGGATTTGGAACTCTCTTCCACCGGAAGTACGCAGAATCTCTTCAATGACTGCTTTCAAACTTGAAGCCAAAAGATTCCTAATGAACACATTTTTACCTTAATTTGGGCTTGGATCACTTGTTCGAAATCACTGTTCCTACAACCATTGTGCCCTCACGTGATGCTGCTCATCTTTACTTCATTCTGTGTCCCCCTTTGTTGCCTGTTATATTCAGGTTTATCATATTACTCTTCATGATTCACCTGTCTGGGAAACATGCGAGTATTCCTGTTATGTATTCATACCTGATGTCCATACGGGATCTATGCTCTTTTTTCCGCATTATATACCACTTTACTTAGACTGTCCTATACTCGTTTATTGTACTATTCTCCTTATTTCATTTGTCTGGAAACTATCAGCCTGATTCATGAAAGACCCGTTTTGCGAGTCTTTAATAGCGATTCATAAGGAATCGCTATTACAGACTCGCAAAACGGGATTCATGTAGGAATCGCAAAAAGAATTGCGATTCCTACACATTCCTTATTTGCGATTAGCAAATTGCTAATCGCAAATAAGGAATAACTCCCCATTCATTCCTATGGGCCAAAAGGCCCATAGGAATGAATAAGTTTTCGCTATTTACCACGAGGTTTGACCTCGCGGTAAATAGCGAGCCGAAATTGCGAATGCGCAATTTTTGTTCAAAACTGTTTTTATTGTGAACACAGCGATAAGCCTACAGCCCCGTGCAGGGGCCGGCCGCGCAGTAAAAAATGGATAGGCGTAAGTAACCAGGGGAGGACGAGGTATTAACACAGCGCCCAGCCTACAACCCCAGGAGGGGCCGGCCGCGTGGCTTAGGGGCAACGATGGCCGAAGGCAATCACGCGCTGATGTTGTAACGTTGTGTGGGGGAGGCGCGTGTGGGAGTAAAGGCAGTAGTGTCACGTTTTCCAAAGGCCCAACGGGGCCCAAACTACCCCGTAGAGGGGCGGAAGCCAAGGCGGCAAGTAGGAAGGGAGAAAAAGTCGGAGGAAGAGAGAGCAGTAGCGAGAAGGAGAGCGGAGCCTGGGGAGGAGGACCGCAGTCGCCGGCCGGGGGCTAGAGGACGCGAACTGGTGAGCTGAGTGTTAGAGCGCAACAGCGTCCGCGGTGGGGGAAGCAGCTAAGGGTCTAATCTGCATGGGTCAGCAGGGACGAGGGCATCCTCGAATAACTGCAGAGCGCGCAGCCGGGGGGGCATGTGGCGGGCATAGCTGATGGAGCACAGATGTCGCACAAGGGGTTCCCACACTGCCTTGAAGCGTACCCCCCTCGATTGCACTCGCGCCGTAAGCAGCTCCATAGTCAGGACCTGCCAGAGGCGCACAAACCAGGAGGCTATCGGCGGTGCCTCAGCCCGCTTCCAATACAGAGCAATGAGTTGCTTAGCAGCGCCTAGCATGTGAAGATTGAGGATCCAGTCGCTGAGCGTGAGGGCCCTAAGTGCAGGGGGTCGAATGCCCAGGAGGAGCGTGCAAACCTCTTCAGGTAGGGGGAAACCCAACACCTTCTTAATGTGACTGAGGACCTCCTTCCAAAAGACAGCTAGGGTAGGGCAGGCCCACCAGATGTGTACGAAGTCGCCAGTCGCGGTGCCACACCTCCAGCACAGCGGCGAGGAAGTAGGGAACATTTTGCTGAGTCTTAGGGGGGTATAGTACCATTGCGTTAGCATCTTGTATGCGTTTTCCCTCTGCGGAATACTACGATAGGTTTTAGGGATGTCAGTCCATAGTCGGGCCCACTGAGAAGGAGTGATATCGGCACCGGTCGCCGACTGCCATTGCCTCTGGTAGGGGTGCGCAGGCGGGGCGGTAGGGTGTTGCAGGATGTTGTAAATCTGGGAGATAAGCCGTTTCAGCCCCCCGAGGGAGCGCGCCAGTTTCTCGAATAGTGTGTATGCCCTGGTGGCAGCCTGGTACATATCATCTCCCGTAGTCCAATGGCGCAGTTGGGCATACTGTAGGCTGGCGGTCGAGGGGAGGTCAAATTCATCTCTGCAGTCTGACCAAGATTTAGGCGCCCCTCCAAGGAAGAGGTCCCCTATAACTCTGCAGTCCCCTTGAGTCCACCTCTCAAAAGCTCGGGTCCGGGCCGCAGGGGGGAAGTGTGGGTTACCTGCAATGGGGGTGTGCGGAGAGGGGAATGTGGTTAGGCCCTTTGACACTGCCACTCTGTCCCATATGTCAAGGACTGTTCTTGTTGGGACCGCCATGTACGCACTTCTGGAGCGCGCCACACGCGGTAACCAAGGCAGGTCCCATATGGTGCGTCCCGTGACCACCCGGTCCATGTGGAACCAGTGTTTGTCGCTTTCGCGTGCCCCCCACTCTATTACGAATCGAAGGTGCACCGCCCAGTAGTAGTGGAGGAGATTCGGGCAGGCAAGGCCGCCCCTGTCTCTTGGTTCCATCAGGACTTTCTGCGAGAAACGGGGCCGCTTGCCCCCCCAGATGAAGGACGTGAGGTCGCGTTGGAGACTTCTAATGCAGTGGAGCGGGATCGGGGTGGGTAGGCACTGAAAAACATAGAGTATACGGGGGAGGATCGACATCTTGACCGCGTTGAGCCGCCCTAGCCAGGAGATCATCTAGGGCTTCCATTTCCGCAGGTCCGCCAGGACTTCCTTGCGGCAAGCTGCCCAGTTCCGTGTGGACCACGAATCCAGGTGGGGCGTCAGGTCCAGACCCAGGTATTTAATGTGGCCCTCCGCCCAGCGGTAGGGCGTAACCCCTTTCAGGAAGGCGACTTCTTCTTGGGGGACGGTGAGGTTAAGCACCCAAGATTTGGTATGGTTAATCTTTAGGCCTGACGCTTGTTCAAACAGTGTGAGAG
The DNA here is from genome assembly GCF_964263255.1 of Lissotriton vulgaris. Taxonomy (NCBI): domain Eukaryota; kingdom Metazoa; phylum Chordata; class Amphibia; order Caudata; family Salamandridae; genus Lissotriton; species Lissotriton vulgaris. Next base: position 49,559,692 of record NC_141694.1, on the reverse strand, counting down.
CTCCGTGCACCGCCGGGAGGGAGTCCCTAGGGCGCGTAAGAGTAAGAATCAGGTCGTCCGCGAACAGCGCTACTTTGTTGGTGCGTCCCCCGTGGGGGATTCCATGGATGTCGGGAGTACGCCTAATCAGCTCTGCCAGCGGCTCCACCGCTAGGGCGAATAGGAGCGGCGAGAGCGGGCAACCCTGCCTTGTGCCCCTGTGAATCGAGAGCGGCGCTGTCAGTTGGCCGTTGACCCGGATTCTGGCTTGCGGTCCGAGATAGGGGGCCATGCACCTAGAGATCATGTGAGGGCCAAGACCTAGTTTTTGTAGCACCGCCCGCAAGAAGGTCCAGTCGACCCGGTCGAAGGCCTTTTCTGCGTCTAGCGAGAGGAGGCAAGCCGGGATATCCCAATGCCTTACCTTCCCCACTAGGTGTGCCAGTCTGCGAACGTTGTCGGCCCCCTGACGGTCCCGAATAAAGCCCACCTGGTCCGGGTCGACTAGCCCCGGCATGTACGGGTCAAGCCGTTTGGCCAGGATCTTGGTGTAGATCTTGAGATCAGCATTCAGGAGGGCTATGGGGCGATAAGAGGCACACAAGTCGGGTCTTTCCCAGGTTTGGGGATCAGGGCGATCTCCGCCAGGCCCATATCGGGAGACGGTCCAGTGGCGTCAGAGAAAGAGCCATATAGCCGCAGTAGGTGCGGGCGGAGCTGGGTCAAGAATAGGCGATAGAAGGTTAACGGTAGGCCGTCTGGTCCCGGGGTTTTCCCAGTGGGGAGGTCCTTGACAGCTTCTGTTATTTCCTCCTCCTGCAGGGGCCCCTCTAGCGTGGCTGCACATGCCGGGGACAGTGGAGACCCCTCAAAATCCGCGAGAACGGCTTCCCGTGCTTCCGCGGAGGTGGGCTCCTCCGCATATAGGGTAGAGTAGTAGGCGACGAAGGCGTCCTGCTTGGCTTTCTCAGAGGTGACGCAAGTGCCATTCTGCTTCTTGACGTTGGCGATGTGGGCCCTGGCCGCACGCGCTCGCAGCCTGCCAGCCAGAAGGCGTCCAACTTTGTCCCCGCCCTCATAGTAGCGTTGTTTGAGCGCCAGCAGGGAGTGTTCCGCTTTGTTGGTGCGCAGAGTGCGGAGTTGCCCCCTGAGGTTGGCGAGTGTTCTCTTGGACGCCAGCGAAGGGGAGTCCCGGTCCTGAGCCTCCGCTAGTTTGATTTCACTAGTCAGGTCAGTTTCCACTTTGAACGCCTCCCTCCTCCGTGCCACCGCCAGGGAGGTAATATGGCCCCGAATGGTGGCCTTGAAGGCATCCCAGACCATATGGAAGGGCATGTCAGGGGTTTCGTTAAGCGCGAAATACGAGTCTATGGTGTCGCGAATGCTGGCAACGTCCTCCGGGTCCCGAAGGACAGCCGGCGGGAGCACCCACCTGCGCTCACGAGGTGCACGGGTCAGGGGATCCTGCAGCAAGAGTTCTACATGGGCGTGGTCCGATAGGGAAATGTCAGATATGGCGGCAGCTAAGGAGTCTCGGGCCAGTTCAAGGGAGGTGAAGAGGTAGTCGATACAGGAGTATGTCCTATGGGAGTGTGAGTAGAAGGAGAAGTCCCGGGTCCCCGGGTTGTGGTAGCGCCACACGTCCACGAGTCCCAAGTCTGTAAGCTGCGTTTTAAGGGTAGAGGACATTGCCCCCATGCCATTGGAGGAGGCTCCCGCTCGATCCAACTCAGGGTCCCACACTAAGTTGAAGTCCCCGCCCAGGATCACGTTAGGGTCACCCGATGGGAACTGGTCCCGCAGGAGCGCCTGGAGGTATTTGTCCTGCGACTGGTTGGGCGCATATACACATCCCAGGGTGAGTTGCGTTCGCCCCATCTGTACCGTGGCTCGGAGGAAACGCCCGTCAGCACTCTTGAAGGGTTTCGTGGGTCCCCGTCTGAAGCCCGCCCTGCAGAGGATTGCCACCCCCGCCGTCTTGGTGTCAGAGGAAGCCCAGAACTGCGTGGGGTATCTAGGGTGCGCCATACGCCTGGTGTCTCCCTTCAGAAGGTAATTTGTAATTTGTAATTTGTAACTGTATTTTGTATCGCGCCAACTCACCGACAGGTCTCAAAGCGCTACTGACCAAGTACAGCAACAAAGATGGAATAAGAGTATAGAGGTGTCTGATCTAGTAGCCGACTATTGAGATGGAAAAGCGTCTTTGAAGAGTAAGGTTTTCAGGGACTTCCTAAAATGAAGAAGATTAGGTTCTCTGCGAAGCGCCTCCGGTAACTTATTCCAGATGGTAGGGGCCTGAACTGAAAAAGATCTGCCTCCTTTTGTTCTTAACTTGAAACGAGGACAGGATAGCAGAAAAGATCCGGACGATCGCAGGGCGCGCTTGGGTTCGTATATCTTGAGCCTTTCTTTTATGTAGGCCTGTCCGTGGATTGCTTTGTGGCAGATACACATACTCTTAAATTCGACTCTCTGCGCTATAGGCAGCCAATGTAGCCTATAGAGCAGAGGGGAAGCATGAGTCCTCCTCGGCAATCCAAAGATCAAGCGTGCTGCGTCATTCAGGATAACCTGAAGACGGTTGATGGAGTTTTTTGGAAGGCCGAGGTACAGTGCGTTGCCATAGTCTATTCTGGACACTATGGTGGCTGAGACGATGGTTCGCAGCATGTTTCTCGAGAGCAAGGGGGCGAGTTTACGTAGTTGCCTGATCAAGTTGGTGCAGGAGCCAACTACAGCGGATACTTGGTTGACCATTGAGAGTTCCTGGTCAATTTTCATGCCAAGACTCTTAACACTAGGGCACGGTTTTGGGGTAGGTCCTAATTCTTGTGGCCAAAACAGATCATTCCAGGGGGAAGTAGAGGTTGAGACTACGAGCACTTCCGTTTTATCTGGATTGATTTTCAGCAAATTGGACGACATCCAATTCACTGTAAATCGTAGTATGTCTTGGGCCAAGGACTGAGCCGATGATGTATTATCGATACTCAGCAACAGCTGGTTATCGTCGGCATAGTTAAAGACTTTACAGTTCCTATTTGCCAGGGACTCTATCAATGGTTGTAAGTACAGGTTAAATAAGAGCGGAGAGAGTGCTGATCCCTGCGGGACTCCACAGGCTAACATACCCACGTCTGAGACCTGGTCTGCCAACTGGATCTTCTGCGTCCTTCCTGTCAAGAAAGCTGTTAACCATTTGAGGGCTTGCTCTCCTATCCCAAACCCAGCCAGTCTGTCCAGGAGCAATGCATGGCTGACGGTATCAAACGCCGCTGAAAGATCTAATAAAATCAGGGCGCTTGGCTTTTTACCGTCAGCCATGCATCTTAGCTCATCTAGTACCGACAGCATTACTAGTTCTGTGCTATGGTGGGCACGAAAACCAGCTTGCCGCTCCTGGAGGAGATGGTGAGATTCCAGGAGGGATGACAATGATTTTAGTACATGCTGTTCTAGTACCTTTGACAGAAATGGCAGCTGGGAGATTGGCCTGTAGTTCTTCAGGTTAGTTGGGTCTGCTCCAGGCTTTTTTATCAGGGGTCTGACGCGTGCCTCTTTAAAGGTAGATGGTAATGTTCCAGTGGCTAATGAGGTGTTTAGAAGATCTAGGATTTGGTCTTCTAGAATCGGTATTGCTAGCCGAAGGATGTCAGGTGGGCAGGGATCGGCGGGGGAGCCTGATTTGGTGGATAGTACAAGTTGTCTCAGAATGGTAGAATCAATTTCGGGGAAGCTAGTGAGGATAGGGGATGAAGGGCATGGAGTAGGCGATTGTTCGGTATAGGAGACTGGGTTGTCCTTCTTGATATCGGACAAGATGGTCGCTACTTTTTCGAGGAAGTAACCCTGAAAGGTATCGCAGTCAATCAGGATATCTGCCTTTTCCTCCTTCTTGCTCAGCTCTTTCAGGATTTGGAAGGTCTCTCTCTGAATGTTGGTAGCGTTATTGATGCGTGTCTCATAATAATCCTTCTTGGCTGATATAATAAGCTTTTTGTATGATTGAAACAATAATCTATATGATTCCCTGTCGGTATCCATTTTGGATTTCCTCCAGCATCTTTCAAGGTAGCGAAGTTTCCTTTTTTGTTCACGTAAACCTTCGGTGAACCAGGGGGCTCCTTTCTCTGCACCTTTTACTTTTTGTATTTTTTCGGGAGCTAGCTCATCGATTGATTGCCTAAGGGTGGTTATTATCGCATCATACTTTGAGTCTAGGTCGGTGCTATCAGCAGGGGTAGTAAAATTCTGTTTGTATTTGGGTAGGACTTTGGTTAGGGTCTCAGAATTTACTTTCTTCCATTGGCGCACTTTTTTTGTTTTTAACGGTAATTTAACCTGGTAGATATTTTGCGGTAAGTCGTACGAGATAAGGTGGTGATCCGACCAAATACAAGGTGAAATACTTGTGATGACTGCTTTTGGTATCGAGGACCAAATGAGATCTAAGATATGGCCTTTTATGTGGGTTGGAGCTTCCACGAGTTGTATCAGCCCAAGGGCGGTCATGGTGGTCTGTAATGTCTGGACGGATGAATTTTGATCACTTTTATCCCAATGGACATTAAAGTCACCTGTTACCAGGATGTTTTTGTAGCGTGTGCATAGATCTGATATAATGGGAATAAAGAGATCATTGAACATGGGGGTACTTTGGGGTGGGCAGTATACTGTTAGGATAATGAGACAGGAGTTGTTCGAGGTAACTTTTATCCCTAGTAGGTCAACGGTGTTTATAGTCTCTGCTAAGATTTTGGTTACCATAAATTGCCGTTTGAAGATCATTGCTACACCCCCACCTCGGGTCCCCTCTGGTCGATTATGCCAGATCATATCATACCCGCTGGGAAGGGCGGCGATGATATCCGGGGAAGAGGCATCACTCAGCCATGTTTCGGTGAGTGTTAGGATATCGATAGTCTCGTCCTGTAAGAGGGTGAAGATTTCCAAGTGATATTTCTGCAATGACCTGGTGTTGAGGGTGGCTAGCTTTAAGGGGGTTGAACGGCTTAGATTCTTACCGCTAAGAGTGTGCAAGATATGATTTTCCTTGAGAGTGGTACATATAGTAGGAGATAGGGTATACCTGTCAGATTTCAGTGCTAGAAGATCCACAGAGGAATAACAGGTGCGTGTGCCAGAGTCTCTAAGCCCTGAGCCCGGTCGTGGGCGGACGGGCGTAGACGGGCAGGACTCTGGCACGACTCCGGCGCAGGTCCGGCGCGTCTGCTGATCGCGTCCGCTGCGCGGAGCCATGACGGCTGTTTTTATAGCGCTGTCGATGGCCTCAGTAACCTAGCCCGACCCAAGATGGCCGCCAAAACCGGCGCCCAGCGCTCTCGTCGTCAATACTCAGCCGAGAGCGGGACCGGAGCTGTAGGGAAGGGGCAGAAGTGAATTCTAGGCGCTGCTGAGCGCTGGGGGGTCCCAGCACACCTATCAAAATCAGGTGTGACAAATTGCAAATAGCGAACAACAAGTGTTAAAAACGCAATTAAAATACAGGGAAAGACAAGAGACCTCCCGGCTTCCGCCTCAGGAGGGGAAAGGTGCGTGCAATGTCAGGATTACCAGCTACCTGTTCCCGGCGCCTTTTATAGCGCTGTCGATGGCCTCAGTAACCTGGCCTGACCCAAGATGGCCGCCAAAACCGGCGCCCAGCGCTCTCGGAGTCAATACTCAGCCGAGAGCGGGACCGGAGCTGTAGGGAAGGGGCAGAAGTGAATTCTAGGCGCTGCTGAGCGCTGGGGGGTCCCAGCACACCTATCAAAATCAGGTGTGACAAATTGCAAATAGCCAACAACAAGTGTTAAAAACGCAATTAAAATACAGGGAAAGACAAGAGACCTCCCGGCTTCCGCCTCAGGAGGGGAAAGGTGCGTGCAATGTCAGGATTACCAGCTACCTCTTCCCGGCGCCTTTTATAGCGCTGTCGATGGCTTCAGTAACCTAGCCCGACCCAAGATGGCCGCCAAAACCGGCGCCCAGCGCTCTCGGCGTCAATACTCAGCCGAGAGCGGGACCGGAGCTGTAGGGAAGGGGCAGAAGTGAATTCTAGGCGCTGCTGAGCGCTGGGGGGTCCCAGCACACCTATCAAAATCAGGTGTGACAAATTGCAAATAGCAAACAACAAGTGTTAAAAACGCAATTAAAATACAGGGAAAGACAAGAGACCTCCCGGCTTCTGCCTCAGGAGGGGAAAGGTGCGTGCAATGTCAGGATTACCAGCTACCTGTTCCCGGCGCCTTTTATAGCGCTGTCGATGGCCTCAGTAACCTAGCCCGATACAAGATGGCCGCCAAAACCGGCGCCCAGCGCTCTCGGCGTCAATACTCAGCCGAGAGCGGGACCGGAGCTGTAGGGAAGGGGCAGAAGTGAATTCTAGGCGCTGCTGAGCGCTGGGGGGTCCCAGCACACCTATCAAAATCAGGTGTGACAAATTGCAAATAGCGAACAACAAGTGTTAAAAACGCAATTAAAATACAGGGAAAGACAAGAGACCTCCCGGCTTCCGCCTCAGGAGGGGAAAGGTGCGTGCAATGTCAGGATTACCAGCTACCTGTTCCCGGCGCCTTTTATAGCGCTGTCGATGGCCTCAGTAACCTGGCCTGACCCAAGATGGCCGCCAAAACCGGCGCCCAGCGCTCTCGGCGTCAATACTCAGCCGAGAGCGGGACCGGAGCTGTAGGGAAGGGGCAGAAGTGAATTCTAGGCGCTGCTGAGCGCTGGGGGGTCCCAGCACACCTATCAAAATCAGGTGTGACAAATTGCAAATAGCGAACAACAAGTGTTGAAAACGCAATTAAAATACAGGGAAAGACAAGAGACCTCCCGGCTTCCGCCTCAGGAGGGGAAAGGTGCGTGCAATGTCAGGATTACCAGCTACCTGTTCCCGGCGCCTTTTATAGCGCTGTCGATGGCCTCAGTAACCTAGCCCGACCCAAGATGGCCGCCAAAACCGGCGCCCAGCGCTCTCGTCGTCAATACTCAGCCAAGAGCGGGACCGGAGCTGTAGGGAAGGGGCAGAAGTGAATTCTAGGCGCTGCTGAGCGCTGGGGGGTCCCAGCACACCTATCAAAATCAGGTGTGACAAATTGCAAATAGCGAACAACAAGTGTTAAAACGCAATTAAAATACAGGGAAAGACAGGAGACCTCCCGGCTTCCGCCTCAGGAGGGGAAAGGTGCGTGCAATGTCAGGATTACCAGCTACCTGTTCCCGGCGCCTTTTATAGCGCTGTCGATGGCCTCAGTAACCTGGCCTGACCCAAGATGGCCGCCAAAACCGGCGCCCAGCGCTCTCGGAGTCAATACTCAGCCGAGAGCGGGACCGGAGCTGTAGGGAAGGGGCAGAAGTGAATTCTAGGCGCTGCTGAGCGCTGGGGGGTCCCAGCACACCTATCAAAATCAGGTGTGACAAATTGCAAATAGCAAACAACAAGTGTTAAAAACGCAATTAAAATACAGGGAAAGACAAGAGACCTCCCGGCTTCCGCCTCAGGAGGGGAAAGGTGCGTGCAATGTCAGGATTACCAGCTACCTGTTCCCGGCGCCTTTTATAGCGCTGTCGATGGCCTCAGTAACCTAGCCCGACCCAAGATGGCCGCCAAAACCGGCGCCCAGCGCTCTCGGCGTCAATACTCAGCCGAGAGCGGAACCGGAGCTGTAGGGAAGGGGCAGAAGTGAATTCTAGGCGCTGCTGAGCGCTAGGGGGTCCCAGCACACCTATCAAAATCAGGTGTGACAAATTGCAAATAGCGAACAACAAGTGTTAAAAACGCAATTAAAATACAGGGAAAGACAAGAGACCTCCCGGCTTCCGCCTCAGGAGGGGAAAGGTGCGTGCAATGTCAGGATTACCAGCTACCTGTTCCCGGCGCCTTTTATAGCGCTGTCGATGGCCTCAGTAACCTAGCCCGACCCAAGATGGCCGCCAAAACCGGCGCCCAGCGCTCTCGTCGTCAATACTCAGCCAAGAGCGGGACCGGAGCTGTAGGGAAGGGGCAGAAGTGAATTCTAGGCGCTGCTGAGCGCTGGGGGGTCCCAGCACACCTATCAAAATCAGGTGTGACAAATTGCAAATAGCGAACAACAAGTGTTAAAAACGCAATTAAAATACAGGGAAAGACAAGAGACCTCCCGGCTTCCGCCTCAGGAGGGGAAAGGTGCGTGCAATGTCAGGATTACCAGCTACCTGTTCCCGGCGCCTTTTATAGCGCTGTCGATGGCCTCAGTAACCTGGCCTGACCCAAGATGGCCGCCAAAACCGGCGCCCAGCGCTCTCGGAGTCAATACTCAGCCGAGAGCGGGACCGGAGCTGTAGGGAAGGGGCAGAAGTGAATTCTAGGCGCTGCTGAGCGCTGGGGGGTCCCAGCACACCTATCAAAATCAGGTGTGACAAATTGCAAATAGCAAACAACAAGTGTTAAAAACGCAATTAAAATACAGGGAAAGACAAGAGACCTCCCGGCTTCCGCCTCAGGAGGGGAAAGGTGCGTGCAATGTCAGGATTACCAGCTACCTGTTCCCGGCGCCTTTTATAGCGCTGTCGATGGCCTCAGTAACCTAGCCCGACCCAAGATGGCCGCCAAAACCGGCGCCCAGCGCTCTCGGCGTCAATACTCAGCCGAGAGCGGGACCGGAGCTGTAGGGAAGGGGCAGAAGTGAATTCTAGGCGCTGCTGAGCGCTAGGGGGTCCCAGCACACCTATCAAAATCAGGTGTGACAAATTGCAAATAGCGAACAACAAGTGTTAAAAACGCAATTAAAATACAGGGAAAGACAAGAGACCTCCCGGCTTCCGCCTCAGGAGGGGAAAGGTGCGTGCAATGTCAGGATTACCAGCTACCTGTTCCCGGCGCCTTTTATAGCGCTGTCGATGGCCTCAGTAACCTGGCCTGACCCAAGATGGCCGCCAAAACCGGCGCCCAGCGCTCTCGGCGTCAATACTCAGCCGAGAGCGGGACCGGAGCTGTAGGGAAGGGGCAGAAGTGAATTCTAGGCGCTGCTGAGCGCTGGGGGGTCCCAGCACACCTATCAAAATCAGGTGTGACAAATTGCAAATAGCGAACAACAAGTGTTAAAAACGCAATTAAAATACAGGGAAAGACAAGAGACCTCCCGGCTTCCGCCTCAGGAGGGGAAAGGTGCGTGCAATGTCAGGATTACCAGCTACCTGTTCCCGGCGCCTTTTATAGCGCTGTCGATGGCCTCAGTAACCTAGCCCGATCCAAGATGGCCGCCAAAACCGGCGCCCAGCGCTCTCGGCGTCAATACTCAGCCGAGAGCGGGACCGGAGCTGTAGGGAAGGGGCAGAAGTGAATTCTAGGCGCTGCTGAGCGCTGGGGGGTCCCAGCACACCTATCAAAATCAGGTGTGACAAATTGCAAATAGCGAACAACAAGTGTTAAAAACGCAATTAAAATACAGGGAAAGACAAGAGACCTCCCGGCTTCCGCCTCAGGAGGGGAAAGGTGCGTGCAATGTCAGGATTACCAGCTACCTGTTCCCGGCGCCTTTTATAGCGCTGTCGATGGCCTCAGTAACCTGGCCTGACCCAAGATGGCCGCCAAAACCGGCGCCCAGCGCTCTCGGCGTCAATACTCAGCCGAGAGCGGGACCGGAGCTGTAGGGAAGGGGCAGAAGTGAATTCTAGGCGCTGCTGAGCGCTGGGGGGTCCCAGCACACCTATCAAAATCAGGTGTGACAAATTGCAAATAGCGAACAACAAGTGTTAAAAACGCAATTAAAATACAGGGAAAGACAAGAGACCTCCCGGCTTCCGCCTCAGGAGGGGAAAGGTGCGTGCAATGTCAGGATTACCAGCTACCTCTTCCCGGCGCCTTTTATAGCGCTGTCGATGGCCTCAGTAACCTGGCCTGACCCAAGATGGCCGCCAAAACCGGCGCCCAGCGCTCTCGGCGTCAATACTCAGCCGAGAGCGGGACCGGAGCTGTAGGGAAGGGGCAGAAGTGAATTCTAGGCGCTGCTGAGCGCTGGGGGGTCCCAGCACACCTATCAAAATCAGGTGTGACAAATTGCAAATAGCGAACAACAAGTGTTAAAAACGCAATTAAAATACAGGGAAAGACAAGAGACCTCCCGGCTTCCGCCTCAGGAGGGGAAAGGTGCGTGCAATGTCAGGATTACCAGCTACCTCTTCCCGGCGCCTTTTATAGCGCTGTCGATGGCCTCAGTAACCTAGCCCGACCCAAGATGGCCGCCAAAACCGGCGCCCAGCGCTCTCGGCGTCAATACTCAGCCGAGAGCGGGACCGGAGCTGTAGGGAAGGGGCAGAAGTGAATTCTAGGCGCTGCTGAGCGCTGGGGGGTCCCAGCACACCTATCAAAATCAGGTGTGACAAATTGCAAATAGCGAACAACAAGTGTTAAAAACGCAATTAAAATACAGGGAAAGACAAGAGACCTCCCGGCTTCAGCCTCAGGAGGGGAAAGGTGCGTGCAATGTCAGGATTACCAGCTACCTGTTCCCGGCGCCTTTTATAGCGCTGTCGATGGCCTCAGTAACCTGGCCTGACCCAAGATGGCCGCCAAAACCGGCGCCCAGCGCTCTCGGCGTCAATACTCAGCCGAGAGCGGGACCGGAGCTGTAGGGAAGGGGCAGAAGTGAATTCTAGGCGCTGCTGAGCGCTGGGGGGTCCCAGCACACCTATCAAAATCAGGTGTGACAAATTGCAAATAGCGAACAACAAGTGTTAAAAACGCAATTAAAATACAGGGAAAGACAAGAGACCTCCCGGCTTCCGCCTCAGGAGGGGAAAGGTGCGTGCAATGTCAGGATTACCAGCTACCTGTTCCCGGCGCCTTTTATAGCGCTGTCGATGGCCTCAGTAACCTGGCCTGACCCAAGATGGCCGCCAAAACCGGCGCCCAGCGCTCTCGGCGTCAATACTCAGCCGAGAGCGGGACCGGAGCTGTAGGGAAGGGGCAGAAGTGAATTCTAGGCGCTGCTGAGCGCTGGGGGTCCCAGCACACCTATCAAAATCAGGTGTGACAAATTGCAAATAGCGAACAACAAGTGTTAAAAACGCAATTAAAATACAGGGAAAGACAAGAGACCTCCCGGCTTCCGCCTCAGGAGGGGAAAGGTGCGTGCAATGTCAGGATTACCAGCTACCTCTTCCCGGCGCCTTTTATAGCGCTGTCGATGGCCTCAGTAACCTAGCCCGACCCAAGATGGCCGCCAAAACCGGCGCCCAGCGCTCTCGGCGTCAATACTCAGCCGAGAGCGGGACCGGAGCTGTAGGGAAGGGGCAGAAGTGAATTCTAGGCGCTGCTGAGCGCTGGGGGGTCCCAGCACACCTATCAAAATCAGGTGTGACAAATTGCAAATAGCGAACAACAAGTGTTAAAAACGCAATTAAAATACAGGGAAAGACAAGAGACCTCCCGGCTTCCGCCTCAGGAGGGGAAAGGTGTGTGCAATGTCAGGATTACCAGCTACCTGTTCCCGGCGCCTTTTATAGCGCTGTCGATGGCCTCAGTAACCTAGCCCGACCCAAGATGGCCGCCAAAACTGGCGCCCAGCGCTCTCGGCGTCAATACTCAGCCGAGAGCGGGACCGGAGCTGTAGGGAAGGGGCAGAAGTGAATTCTAGGCGCTGCTGAGCGCTGGGGGGTCCCAGCACACCTATCAAAATCAGGTGTGACAAATTGCAAATAGCCAACAACAAGTGTTAAAAACGCAATTAAAATACAGGGAAAGACAAGAGACCTCCCGGCTTCCGCCTCAGGAGGGGAAAGGTGCGTGCAATGTCAGGATTACCAGCTACCTCTTCCCGGCGCCTTTTATAGCGCTGTCGATGGCTTCAGTAACCTAGCCCGACCCAAGATGGCCGCCAAAACCGGCGCCCAGCGCTCTCGGCGTCAATACTCAGCCGAGAGCGGGACCGGAGCTGTAGGGAAGGGGCAGAAGTGAATTCTAGGCGCTGCTGAGCGCTGGGGGGTCCCAGCACACCTATCAAAATCAGGTGTGACAAATTGCAAATAGCAAACAACAAGTGTTAAAAACGCAATTAAAATACAGGGAAAGACAAGAGACCTCCCGGCTTCCGCCTCAGGAGGGGAAAGGTGCGTGCAATGTCAGGATTACCAGCTACCTGTTCCCGGCGCCTTTTATAGCGCTGTCGATGGCCTCAGTAACCTAGCCCGATCCAAGATGGCCGCCAAAACCGGCGCCCAGCGCTCTCGGCGTCAATACTCAGCCGAGAGCGGGACCGGAGCTGTAGGGAAGGGGCAGAAGTGAATTCTAGGCGCTGCTGAGCGCTGGGGGGTCCCAGCACACCTATCAAAATCAGGTGTGACAAATTGCAAATAGCGAACAACAAGTGTTAAAAACGCAATTAAAATACAGGGAAAGACAAGAGACCTCCCGGCTTCCGCCTCAGGAGGGGAAAGGTGCGTGCAATGTCAGGATTACCAGCTACCTGTTCCCGGCGCCTTTTATAGCGCTGTCGATGGCCTCAGTAACCTGGCCTGACCCAAGATGGCCGCCAAAACCGGCGCCCAGCGCTCTCGGCGTCAATACTCAGCCGAGAGCGGGACCGGAGCTGTAGGGAAGGGGCAGAAGTGAATTCTAGGCGCTGCTGAGCGCTGGGGGGTCCCAGCACACCTATCAAAATCAGGTGTGACAAATTGCAAATAGCGAACAACAAGTGTTAAAAACGCAATTAAAATACAGGGAAAGACAAGAGACCTCCCGGCTTCCGCCTCAGGAGGGGAAAGGTGCGTGCAATGTCAGGATTACCAGCTACCTGTTCCCGGCGCCTTTTATAGCGCTGTCGATGGCCTCAGTAACCTGGCCTGACCCAAGATGGCCGCCAAAACCGGCGCCCAGCGCTCTCGGCGTCAATACTCAGCCGAGAGCGGGACCGGAGCTGTAGGGAAGGGGCAGAAGTGAATTCTAGGCGCTGCTGAGCGCTGGGGGTCCCAGCACACCTATCAAAATCAGGTGTGACAAATTGCAAATAGCGAACAACAAGTGTTAAAAACGCAATTAAAATACAGGGAAAGACAAGAGACCTCCCGGCTTCCGCCTCAGGAGGGGAAAGGTGCGTGCAATGTCAGGATTACCAGCTACCTCTTCCCGGCGCCTTTTATAGCGCTGTCGATGGCCTCAGTAACCTAGCCCGACCCAAGATGGCCGCCAAAACCGGCGCCCAGCGCTCTCGGCGTCAATACTCAGCCGAGAGCGGGACCGGAGCTGTAGGGAAGGGGCAGAAGTGAATTCTAGGCGCTGCTGAGCGCTGGGGGGTCCCAGCACACCTATCAAAATCAGGTGTGACAAATTGCAAATAGCGAACAACAAGTGTTAAAAACGCAATTAAAATACAGGGAAAGACAAGAGACCTCCCGGCTTCCGCCTCAGGAGGGGAAAGGTGTGTGCAATGTCAGGATTACCAGCTACCTGTTCCCGGCGCCTTTTATAGCGCTGTCGATGGCCTCAGTAACCTAGCCCGACCCAAGATGGCCGCCAAAACTGGCGCCCAGCGCTCTCGGCGTCAATACTCAGCCGAGAGCGGGACCGGAGCTGTAGGGAAGGGGCAGAAGTGAATTCTAGGCGCTGCTGAGCGCTGGGGGGTCCCAGCACACCTATCAAAATCAGGTGTGACAAATTGCAAATAGCCAACAACAAGTGTTAAAAACGCAATTAAAATACAGGGAAAGACAAGAGACCTCCCGGCTTCCGCCTCAGGAGGGGAAAGGTGCGTGCAATGTCAGGATTACCAGCTACCTCTTCCCGGCGCCTTTTATAGCGCTGTCGATGGCTTCAGTAACCTAGCCCGACCCAAGATGGCCGCCAAAACCGGCGCCCAGCGCTCTCGGCGTCAATACTCAGCCGAGAGCGGGACCGGAGCTGTAGGGAAGGGGCAGAAGTGAATTCTAGGCGCTGCTGAGCGCTGGGGGGTCCCAGCACACCTATCAAAATCAGGTGTGACAAATTGCAAATAGCAAACAACAAGTGTTAAAAACGCAATTAAAATACAGGGAAAGACAAGAGACCTCCCGGCTTCCGCCTCAGGAGGGGAAAGGTGCGTGCAATGTCAGGATTACCAGCTACCTGTTCCCGGCGCCTTTTATAGCGCTGTCGATGGCCTCAGTAACCTAGCCCGATCCAAGATGGCCGCCAAAACCGGCGCCCAGCGCTCTCGGCGTCAATACTCAGCCGAGAGCGGGACCGGAGCTGTAGGGAAGGGGCAGAAGTGAATTCTAGGCGCTGCTGAGCGCTGGGGGGTCCCAGCACACCTATCAAAATCAGGTGTGACAAATTGCAAATAGCGAACAACAAGTGTTAAAAACGCAATTAAAATACAGGGAAAGACAAGAGACCTCCCGGCTTCCGCCTCAGGAGGGGAAAGGTGCGTGCAATGTCAGGATTACCAGCTACCTGTTCCCGGCGCCTTTTATAGCGCTGTCGATGGCCTCAGTAACCTGGCCTGACCCAAGATGGCCGCCAAAACCGGCGCCCAGCGCTCTCGGCGTCAATACTCAGCCGAGAGCGGGACCGGAGCTGTAGGGAAGGGGCAGAAGTGAATTCTAGGCGCTGCTGAGCGCTGGGGGGTCCCAGCACACCTATCAAAATCAGGTGTGACAAATTGCAAATAGCGAACAACAAGTGTTAAAAACGCAATTAAAATACAGGGAAAGACAAGAGACCTCCCGGCTTCCGCCTCAGGAGGGGAAAGGTGCGTGCAATGTCAGGATTACCAGCTACCTGTTCCCGGCGCCTTTTATAGCGCTGTCGATGGCCTCAGTAACCTAGCCCGACCCAAGATGGCCACCAAAACCGGCGCCCAGCGCTCTCGTCGTCAATACTCAGCCAAGAGCGGGACCGGAGCTGTAGGGAAGGGGCAGAAGTGAATTCTAGGCGCAGCTGAGCGCTGGGGGGTCCCAGCACACCTATCAAAATCAGGTGTGACAAATTGCAAATAGCGAACAACAAGTGTTAAAAACGCAATTAAAATACAGGGAAAGACAAGAGACCTCCCGGCTTCCGCCTCAGGAGGGGAAAGGTGCGTGCAATGTCAGGATTACCAGCTACCTGTTCCCGGCGCCTTTTATAGCGCTGTCGATGGCCTCAGTAACCTGGCCTGACCCAAGATGGCCGCCAAAACCGGCGCCCAGCGCTCTCGGAGTCAATACTCAGCCGAGAGCGGGACCGGAGCTGTAGGGAAGGGGCAGAAGTGAATTCTAGGCTCTGCTGAGCGCTGGGGGGTCCCAGCACACCTATCAAAATCAGGTGTGACAAATTGCAAATAGCCAACAACAAGTGTTAAAAACGCAATTAAAATACAGGGAAAGACAAGAGACCTCCCGGCTTCCGCCTCAGGAGGGGAAAGGTGCGTGCAATGTCAGGATTACCAGCTACCTCTTCCCGGCGCCTTTTATAGCGCTGTCGATGGCTTCAGTAACCTAGCCCGACCCAAGATGGCCGCCAAAACCGGCGCCCAGCGCTCTCGGCGTCAATACTCAGCCGAGAGCGGGACCGGAGCTGTAGGGAAGGGGCAGAAGTGAATTCTAGGCGCTGCTGAGCGCTGGGGGGTCCCAGCACACCTATCAAAATCAGGTGTGACAAATTGCAAATAGCAAACAACAAGTGTTAAAAACGCAATTAAAATACAGGGAAAGACAAGAGACCTCCCGGCTTCCGCCTCAGGAGGGGAAAGGTGCGTGCAATGTCAGGATTACCAGCTACCTGTTCCCGGCGCCTTTTATAGCGCTGTCGATGGCCTCAGTAACCTAGCCCGACCCAAGATGGCCGCCAAAACCGGCGCCCAGCGCTCTCGGCGTCAATTCTCAGCCGAGAGCGGGACCGGAGCTGTAGGGAAGGGGCAGAAGTGAATTCTAGGCGCTGCTGAGCGCTGGGGGGTCCCAGCACACCTATCAAAATCAGGTGTGACAAATTGCAAATAGCGAACAACAAGTGTTAAAAACGCAATTAAAATACAGGGAAAGACAAGAGACCTCCCGGCTTCCGCCTCAGGAGGGGAAAGGTGCGTGCAATGTCAGGATTACCAGCTACCTGTTCCCGGCGCCTTTTATAGCGCTGTCGATGGCCTCAGTAACCTGGCCTGACCCAAGATGGCCGCCAAAACCGGCGCCCAGCGCTCTCGGCGTCAATACTCAGCCGAGAGCGGGACCGGAGCTGTAGGGAAGGGGCAGAAGTGAATTCTAGGCGCTGCTGAGCGCTGGGGGGTCCCAGGACACCTATCAAAATCAGGTGTGACAAATTGCAAATAGCGAACAACAAGTGTTAAAAACGCAATTAAAATACAGGGAAAGACAAGAGACCTCCCGGCTTCCGCCTCAGGAGTGGAAAGGTGCGTGCAATGTCAGGATTACCAGCTACCTGTTCCCGGCGCCTTTTATAGCGCTGTCGATGGCCTCAGTAACCTAGCCCGATCCAAGATGGCCGCCAAAACCGGCGCCCAGCGCTCTCGGCGTCAATACTCAGCCGAGAGCGGGACCGGAGCTGTAGGGAAGGGGCAGAAGTGAATTCTAGGCGCTGCTGAGCGCTGGGGGGTCCCAGCACACCTATCAAAATCAGGTGTGACAAATTGCAAATAGCGAACAACAAGTGTTAAAAACGCAATTAAAATACAGGGAAAGACAAGAGACCTCCCGGCTTCCGCCTCAGGAGGGGAAAGGTGCGTGCAATGTCAGGATTACCAGCTACCTGTTCCCGGCGTCTTTTATAGCGCTGTCGATGGCCTCAGTAACCTGGCCTGACCCAAGATGGCCGCCAAAACCGGCGCCCAGCGCTCTCGGCGTCAATACTCAGCCGAGAGCGGGACCGGAGCTGTAGGGAAGGGGCAGAAGTGAATTCTAGGCGCTGCTGAGCGCTGGGGGGTCCCAGCACACCTATCAAAATCAGGTGTGACAAATTGCAAATAGCGAACAACAAGTGTTAAAAACGCAATTAAAATACAGGGAAAGACAAGAGACCTCCCGGCTTCCGCCTCAGGAGGGGAAAGGTGCGTGCAATGTCAGAATTACCAGCTACCTCTTCCCGGCGCCTTTTATAGCGCTGTCGATGGCCTCAGTAACCTGGCCTGACCCAAGATGGCCGCCAAAACCGGCGCCCAGCGCTCTCGGCGTCAATACTCAGCCGAGAGCGGGACCGGAGCTGTAGGGAAGGGGCAGAAGTGAATTCTAGGCGCTGCTGAGCGCTGGGGGGTCCCAGCACACCTATCAAAATCAGGTGTGACAAATTGCAAATAGCGAACAACAAGTGTTAAAAACGCAATTAAAATACAGGGAAAGACAAGAGACCTCCCGGCTTCCGCCTCAGGAGGGGAAAGGTGCGTGCAATGTCAGGATTACCAGCTACCTCTTCCCGGCGCCTTTTATAGCGCTGTCGATGGCCTCAGTAACCTAGCCCGACCCAAGATGGCCGCCAAAACCGGCGCCCAGCGCTCTCGGCGTCAATACTCAGCCGAGAGCGGGACCGGAGCTGTAGGGAAGGGGCAGAAGTGAATTCTAGGCGCTGCTGAGCGCTGGGGGGTCCCAGCACACCTATCAAAATCAGGTGTGACAAATTGCAAATAGCGAACAACAAGTGTTAAAAACGCAATTAAAATACAGGGAAAGACAAGAGACCTCCCGGCTTCCGCCTCAGGAGGGGAAAGGTGCGTGCAATGTCAGGATTACCAGCTACCTGTTCCCGGCGCCTTTTATAGCGCTGTCGATGGCCTCAGTAACCTGGCCTGACCCAAGATGGCCGCCAAAACGGGCGCCCAGCGCTCTCGGCGTCAATACTCAGCCGAGAGCGGGACCGGAGCTGTAGGGAAGGGGCAGAAGTGAATTCTAGGCGCTGCTGAGCGCTGGGGGGTCCCAGCACACCTATCAAAATCAGGTGTGACAAATTGCAAATAGTGAACAACAACTGTTAAAAACGCAATTAAAATACAGGGAAAGACAAGAGACCTCCCGGCTTCCGCCTCAGGAGGGGAAAGGTGCGTGCAATGTCAGGATTACCAGCTACCTGTTCCCGGCGCCTTTTATAGCGCTGTCGATGGCCTCAGTAACCTGGCCTGACCCAAGATGGCCGCCAAAACCGGCGCCCAGCGCTCTCGGCGTCAATACTCAGCCGAGAGCGGGACCGGAGCTGTAGGGAAGGGGCAGAAGTGAATTCTAGGCGCTGCTGAGCGCTGGGGGTCCCAGCACACCTATCAAAATCAGGTGTGACAAATTGCAAATAGCGAACAACAAGTGTTAAAAACGCAATTAAAATACAGGGAAAGACAAGAGACCTCCCGGCTTCCGCCTCAGGAGGGGAAAGGTGCGTGCAATGTCAGGATTACCAGCTACCTCTTCCCGGCGCCTTTTATAGCGCTGTCGATGGCCTCAGTAACCTAGCCCGACCCAAGATGGCCGTCAAAACCGGCGCCCAGCGCTCTCGGCGTCAATACTCAGCCGAGAGCGGGACCGGAGCTGTAGGGAAGGGGCAGAAGAGAATTCTACGCGCTGCTGAGCGCTGGGGGGTCCCAGCACACCTATCAAAATCAGGTGTGACAAATTGCAAATAGCAAACAACAAGTGTTAAAAACGCAATTAAAATACAGGGAAAGACAAGAGACCTCCCGGCTTCCGCCTCAGGAGGGGAAAGGTGTGTGCAATGTCAGGATTACCAGCTACCTGTTCCCGGCGCCTTTTATAGCGCTGTCGATGGCCTCAGTAACCTAGCCCGACCCAAGATGGCCGCCAAAACCGGCGCCCAGCGCTCTCGGCGTCAATACTCAGCCGAGAGCGGGACCGGAGCTGTAGGGAAGGGGCAGGAGTGAATTCTAGGCGCTGCTGAGCGCTGGGGGGTCCCAGCACACCTATCAAAATCAGGTGTGACAAATTGCAAATAGCGAACAACAAGTGTTAAAAACGCAATTAAAATACAGGGAAAGACAAGAGACCTCCCGGCTTCCGCCTCAGGAGGGGAAAGGTGCGTGCAATGTCAGGATTACCAGCTACCTGTTCCCGGCGCCTTTTATAGCGCTGTCGATGGCCTCAGTAACCTGGCCTGACCCAAGATGGCCGCCAAAACCGGCGCCCAGCGCTCTCGGCGTCAATACTCAGCCGAGAGCGGGACCGGAGCTGTAGGGAAGGGGCAGAAGTGAATTCTAGGCGCTGCTGAGCGCTGGGGGGTCCCAGCACACCTATCAAAATCAGGTGTGACAAATTGCAAATAGCGAACAACAAGTGTTAAAAACGCAATTAAAATACAGGGAAAGACAAGAGACCTCCCGGCTTCCGCCTCAGGAGGGGAAAGGTGCGTGCAATGTCAGGATTACCAGCTACCTCTTCCCGGCGCCTTTTATAGCGCTGTCGATGGCCTCAGTAACCTAGCCCGACCCAAGATGGCCGCCAAAACCGGCGCCCAGCGCTCTCGGCGTCAATACTCAGCCGCGAGCGGGACCGGAGCTGTAGGGAAGGGGCAGAAGTTAATTCTAGGCGCTGCTGAGCGCTGGGGGTCCCAGCACACCTATCAAAATCAGGTGTGACAAATTGCAAATAGCGAACAACAAGTGTTAAAAACGCAATTAAAATACAGGGAAAGACAAGAGACCTCCCGGCTTCTGCCTCAGGAGGGGAAAGGTGCGTGCAATGTCAGGAGGAGGATAATGTCAGGGGAGTGATGCAAGAGATAGCGCCAAATCTGGTGTCGCTTGTTGGGGGAGTTGAGCCCCTTGACGTTAAGTGATAGGACCTTCAAGGGCGCAGGGATGTTCGCAGTCATCGCACTATGGGGGAACGGCGCCGCGCAGGAACCAAGGAGACAAACCCCCCACGTGCAGAGCAGCAGCTGCCTCGCCTCGCCTCCAGCATGTCAGCCCCCGCAGGTCCCACCGTACCACCCTTCCGCAAGCGCGGGGAGAGAGCAGGAAGAGAAGGTAGCGTGAGAGAAAAGTAGGAAGGAAAGAGGGAGAAGGAAGATAAAGGGTGTAGAGAAGAATCACAACCAAAACAGGCCAACAGGGCCATTGTACATTGTCCCAGGTACTGGACATCCTCTACCCGAGGGTTCGGATGAACACAGGAATGTCACTTCCTACGGGACAAAGTGAGGGAGCGAGGGCCTAAGTGGGGAAATGAAGTCCGGTCGTCTCGTGGCCCGTCCACCCCGCTGTCACAAGGAGGTCCGGGGGTGCGTCGAGCCAGGTGAACCTCAGGTCCGGAGCAATCGCCAAGAGGGCGCTGGAACACGTCGTCGTGGAGTAGGGCCCGATAGGGGTAGGACCCATTGTCTTTCCTTCTAGTCCCCCACAGGGGGAGGAGAGCCATGGGGGCAGCCCTTCAGATAGGAGGGGGTCGCAGTTCCAAGGATGGCGGGGACGTGCCGCAGAGGCGTGGTAGGTCAGGGCCAAGCGGCAAGTTGGTGAGAACATGCTCAGGGCAGCCGGGGTCTCTGTAAGCAAGTTCAGTTGGTGTCTGGAGTTGAGGGGCGATCCCCTCCTTCAGTGCCGGAGACAAGAAGCTGGGAGGCCTGTTCCTCGCGGTCGCCCTCAAGAGAGCGGATGTGAGCGATAATGTCCTGCTTGGTCTGCGAGGTGGAAAGGCTGTCCACTGGGGGGGTCCGGCGGCGCCTGCGCACAGTGGACCAGTCCGGGCGCGGAGGGTCCCTCTCCGGGTGGTGAGAGCGGGAGGGGCTGTGATCAGGGGACCCCGGCATATCGAGCAATTGCGCCGCTTCTCGGTAGGAGCGAAGTGACCGTCTCTTACCTTCCCACCGAAAGATGAGGGCAAAGGGGTGACCCCATTGATAGGAGATATTGAGGGCCCGGAGTCTCTCCGTGATCGGGCGGAAGACCTTCCTCCTGTGGAGCGTGGTGGGAGCCAAGTCTTGGAAGATCTGGATCTTGTGGCCTTCGTACCGCAGATCTGGATGGTCTCTAGCCGCCTTCAGTATGGCCTCCTTCTCCATGAAGTAGTGGAGCCTGGTGACAATGTCGGGCAGGAGGCCCGTCTTGCTCCCCGCCCCAAAGACACGATGTGCGCGATCAAGGCGCGGTGGAGGGGCATCCTCCTCGCCCCGCACCTCCTGCAGGAGTAGGGCTACGTAGGCCATGGTATTAGTCCCCTCTTCTCCGAGTGGTACACCCCGTATGCGGAGGTTGTTGCGTCGCCCCCTGTTTTCCAGGTCCTTCTGCTTGATCTGGAGCTGGATATGCTGTTCTTCCAAGGTCGCTACCCTCTGCCAGATCTGCTCTAGGTCTTCGGTGCGGGAGTCCACTGTCTTCTCCAGGCCGTCGACCCGGTCGCCGAGGTCGGTAACTTCTTTGCACAACTCTTTGACGCAGGTGTGGACCTCCGTCCTGAGGGATCCGATTTCGGACTTTAAGTCCGCCATGAAGGATGACATGAAGGCCTGGGTCACCGGGGGGGAGTCGGCAGGCTGCAGAGGTTTCGCCCCTGTTGCTGGCGGGCCTCCAGAAGACGGCGGCGAGCCCGCTTTTCCCCACATGGAGGCCACCGACGCACCTCTGGTCGCCGCCGGCGGGGGGTCCGGCTTGTTCCCCTTGCCACGCGTCATGGTCCACTCTGGGCGTCGGGTAATGGTGGGGTGGGGGAAAGGGCAAGTCTTCGCGTGCAACCCCCGGTCCGCGGTAGAGGAGAGTCCAAGGGAGGTCCACAGGCGTCCCGGTGGGCCAGCAGCCCAGGGTCCACGATCAGGAGCTCCAGGCCTCGAGGCAGGGGATGGCAGGGCGTAGTAAGGGCTCCGCAATCCTGGAGCCGGGCTGGCCTGGTGTTAGCCCGTGAAGAACGCCAGGGCAGCAGGGGGCTGGCGCGTGGGAGGGCCGCGTGGGTGAGGGAGATGGCCCCGTGGGTAGGCAAGGCTGCAAGGAGGCAGAGGGGTTGAAGGAGGATTCTTGTCGTCAGACTCCCCACTGCGGCCAAATTTCGGGTCCCACGGGCTGGGGGCCTCCAGTGGACGTGGCAAGACTCAGCCTCCCGCCCCCGTGTGAATCAGGGCTTTCCCCGAGAGCGGAGTCCGGGTGGCCCCACCGCCCTCAGCCGAGGCCCGCCAAGTCAGCAGGGTGATCGGTAGCAGGGGGTCCTGTGTGCACGCGGGCCGGCCACCCGCCTCCAGATGCAGCCCCTCCAGCCGCCCCCAGAAAGTCAAGATGGAGGTCAGGGGTGAGGTAGGGCCCTCCCAGCGCCAGACCCCACCTAGGACAGCCGGGAGGGGGGGGCGGCGCGGAAGGTGCTGCTCACCGTGGTGGTCCCGCGGCGGGTGATCGATCAGGAGCTGGGGATCATATGCAGAGGGCCTCCGGCGTGTAGTCCGGGTCCGGTCCCGCTTTCCCGCCCAAGCCGGGGCCTCCTGCAGTCACGGTGCTCGGGCTGGCCTGTCCCCTCCAGGAACCGCCAGGGGGATGGGGCGACGCAGAGGCTGTGGCTCACCGTCCAAGTCCCTCGGCGGATGCGTGGTCTGGGGCTGGGGCTCGGATGGGGAGAGCCTCCAGCGTGCACTCGGGGCCCGGCCTCTCCTTCCCGCCAAAGCCGGGGCCTCGCGTAGTCTCCGCGCTCGGGCGGACTCAGCTCCTCCCGCCGGGGGGAAGCCCAGTGCCAGCCGTCTCGTTGGTGTGCCCAGGCACAATCGGCACCTCAGGGGAAGGCTCGCCTCGCGGAGGGCCCGGGAAGGCACCAGCACCTCGCCAGCCTCTGAGATCAGCCCTGCTCCGGGGGAGTCGGGCCAGGGGACTCCCCGGCAAAGCCCGAGGCAAGATGGCGGCCGGAGGCCGATCGCGGAGGTCCCGGGGCTCCGGCCGGCTGCAGCAAGGGTCTCAGCAAGGAGGACCCGTCATCAGGAGGTGTTGCTGAATGGGCTGGAAGTATTCGGGGGGCCACCAGGTAGAAGAGACCCCCGGATGTCGCTTAAACAGGCTTTAGAGACAGCGGGGCGACGGAGCTCACTCGAGACGCGTCCGATTACATCGCTGTCTCGGCCACGCCCCCCCGAATTCGCAATTTTTAAATGTATGATGAATTGCATTTAAGGAATCTCAAATAGAGATTCCTTAAATGTAATTCCTCGCAAAATAGTGAAATCGCTATTACCGATTTTTGCATTTGGGATGATGAATCCCAAATGCAAAAATAGAGCTCGCAAAGGGCCAGATTCTCAGAATCTGGTCCTTTGCGAGCCGATTTCAGCTTGATGAATCAGGCTGTAAGCATTTAATTGTCTGAGATATATGCGATTATTTCTGTTGTATTTTCTTACTTTTTGTCACTACTGGATTTATGTCCTTCCTTCCTTCCTTTGTAAAGCGCTCTGATATCCCTCGGGATCTTGTTCGCGCTATATAAAACTTTATAAATAAATAAATAAAACACCACTACACGCGAAGTAGAACAATTTGTGCCTCAAGGTGTTTTACGAGGAGTAGAGTTGTTTTTTTTCCATTTTTCATATCGGGGAATGAGGTATTTGCGCAAATTTGAAAAAATACCTCCCATGCCCTTTTGACTGCTGCAGATGGAAAACAAGGCACAAGGCAGCAAACCTGTGTATCATTGCATTATAACTAGAGCAAGCAATTATGAGTTCTGCAACACATACCAGTCGTATATTCACACTAAGGGACTGATTACGAGTTTAGGTGCTATTTATCACGTCTGATAAATAATTATATCACGCTGTACGTTATTTTACGGGTGTTGATAAATAGCACCTATTTCAAGTTTGTTTAACACACCAAAATCCGCATGGTACAATAATACTGTACACATTTTCACTGTTATATTTCAACAGGTTCATCCTGCCGAAATTTAAGGACGGTTGAGGTATTCAACACATCCGATAATTATCAAATGCGTTAAATATCTTCCAACTCGAGGAGGAGCTACGTGGGCATCCAAGATGGTCAGGTAAGCAGAGGGCTCCCGCGACCCGCGCCGCCCTTTCGCAAATATCCTTGAAATAGCCTGATTTTCAATACGGGCTTTTGAAGATCTACTCTTGCTGATCCTAATACACTTTCCAGAACTGAGATCGGACTTCAGGAACCATCTTTACATCGTCTTTAACTTTCTGGCCGGCCCCGGAATGGAACCGGGGTCTCTGCTGCTCTGGCTGGCCGAGGAGTAAGTCAACAACAGCGGCGAAGGGGCATCCTTCCCACCGGTGACATTGTTACTTTCAGTTTCGATTTCGCCTCGGCCTCCCAATTGACTATTCTGAGAGTGATCCGGCTTTCGGGCTGCGGTGGCCTTGGCCTGCTGTGCTTTCCTGCCATATCCCTAGTCTCACACTCTACGATTTTGGACTGGAATTCCGCTTTGGCAACTCAACGACGTTTGCCATTTACACCAGGTCTAGAGGGCCCCTTTGGGGCGCGGCTTCCAATATGGCGACCAACCTGAAGTCGAGAAGCGCAAGACGAAGGTGCCGACCCGTGGGGGACCCGTCCAAACAAATGTTGTGGATCGATACACACAACCGAAGGGTTTCCCCCGTGGTGCCGGCCGTAGTCTTGAAGACCCGAGGACGGACCTTATGGCGTCATCGGAGGTCTCGCTCCAGGACCTAATGCGTGCCATCACTGGGATGAAGGCTGATATGGGACCTACAATATGAAGCTATTGTGTCCAAGATCGACACGGTGGCCGTTGATGTCACACTTATTAGAGCGGACTTGGCTAAGACCAATGAGAGGGTCAAGGTCTTGGATCTGAAGGCCTCCAGTCTCGTTACTGATATGGCTGATGCACAGTCGGAGATTGGGAACCTGCGATCATCGCAAGATATGATGGCCAGACGTCTGGACGAGTATGAAAATAGGGCCCGGCGTAACAACATCCGTTTGGTGGGTGTGCCTGAGAACCACGGCACCACCACCGTTGATTTGCTAGTGGAGGATCTGATCGTCACCCATCTTGCTCCCGCTGGACTCAGCAAATTCTTCGCGGTCAAGCGTGCGTATCGTTTCCCGGGTGGACAGACTAAACCGGCTGCTCCCCGAGGCCTATAATTGCTAGGCTCTTCCACTTTCGGGATCGAGACGCTATCCTCCAGGCCTCACATAGGCATGGCCCATTGAAATATGAGAACAGTTCAGTCTCCATATATCCGGATTTCCCTCCTCAAGTCCAGCGACAAAGGATGGGGTTCCAGGGAGTGAAACAGCGCTTGCGGGACTTGGGACTCAAGTATGCAATGCTATTTCCGGCTCGACTGCGCGTCGAGTACCAGGAACGCACTTTCTTTTTCGACCGACCAGACTGTGCGGGCGACTGGCTCGACTCGCTGCCGAAGACGGAC